>NC_051308.1:17781307-18406307 GCF_015220235.1 Choloepus didactylus | reverse complement strand
TATCTGGCTACGAGGCATCTAGCCTGAACCATATTTAGCAAGTATCTTTTTAAATTTTTTTTTGTATTATATTAGAAAATCCACATAAAATTATAAACCTCCAGCAAGTGTTCACTGGATCTGTCAGAGAGCTCTGAATATTCAAATTGAATGAAGATCCTGAATTTTATGGAGACATTTCTCACTGAAGAAGTCTTTGCTTCAAAAGATACCAAGTCAGCAAGAAAGTTCAGTATCCATCAATAAGTGGAAGTTTGGGAATTGTGAAGCATACACTGCTATTCCACTCTTCACTGCACTATGCTCTACCAAGCATTTCTTCTTAATCTGTTACAGTGTTTGGGAAGTCATGAATCTTTCTCCAACTATTAAAGAAACTAGTGACTGCAGTGGAAGAATCAAACATTTCACAGTTAGATTGTTTGTATCACAGTTTGGTCTCCTTGAGAAATTCTGAAAACCTATCCTCACCATTAAATGCTATCATATGTTGGTCCCACAGTGGTAAATTCAGGGTGTTCAAAATGTTGAATACATTCCTGAGATGCACAATCTTAGCAATCTCCTTGAAATCTAGGAACCCCTTTTCCAGGCATTATTGGGGTCATGAAGAAGCATATTACGTCATCCTCATTTCAAAACAGCTTTCCTTAGAAAGCCAGAAACATCATTTGGAAAAAGCAGTTTTCTACTTGCTGCCTATTTCTTCTTTAAAATCTTCTGAAACGAAGTACACTTACTGTTAGCAATGTGACTGAATTAATAATTTTCACTATTTCCTTCATGCTGAATCACAGTCCAGGCCCTTATTGTAGACCACCCACTGTGCTCTATGAACAAGGCAGCATGCAGCCTGGCATTCAAGGGCAAAGGCTTTTTATACAAATAGCAGTGCCCTTTCTGCTTGCACATTTTGCTGATGCTCCATCAGTAATGAACCTGGATTACCTTTTCCAATCTACACCAAAGCTAGCAACTTATTCATTAAGCAAATGAAATGTTTTTCCCTATATAGATTTTCATCTATAAGCAGAGAAAAAAATCCACCAAGCCTCTGCCCCTTATATATGTGTGTCCCTCATATACATGTGCAGGTATGCTAATTCACACTTTGCACATCTGTGATTTCATCCAAGTGCAAAGCAAAACACCTTCTAGGATGCATAACTGATAGCAATTTTTCTTCAGATTCTATGCTGTTGATGTCATGGAAGTTCCAGCTGTGTCATTTTACTAAGGAATTTTGCCACAGTTCCTTCTGTTCCCTCCACAATCATAAGAACTAAATTTATCATTAACTTTGCAGCTGATTTTGCATGACTTTTGATAACAGTGTGACTTGTACCTGTTTATGTGATAAAGGAGGGCATTCCTGATACTTCCATAGTTTTTATCTCTTCTCTGTCATTAGAAACACAATTCATCCTTGCATTCTGGGAAGCATTATCCTGCACTTCTATGGAAATGGTGTGTTTACGAGAGGTCACTGCACTTTGAAACTGGCCAAAAATAGACTTTGGATGCCTATCCAAGAAGATGGATGGAAACAAAGTCCACTTGAGGAATTCTAATTCCTAAGTTGCACCTTTGGCAAGTATCAGGCTCAAATTGTCATACTACCTACTAGAAATGGAAGCCTTGACCCAAAAACTAAAGTGAAAATTGGAAACCACAAGGAAAATTATGAAAATATAGAACTGAATGCCAATAACAAGCACTAGGTATCAAAACTTGGAATCTAGTTGAACTGGCACTTAAGAATTTTAGATGCATATATTAAAACAGAATAATGCTTAGAAATAAATTAAGCAAGTGTTCAACTGAGAAATCTTAAAAAAAAAAAAAAAAAAAAAAAGAACATGGAGGAAACCCCAAAGAAATAAGGGAAGGAAAAAATAAAGATTAAAGCTGATTTTTTTTTAAACTCACTACTTGATAGCTTTGTCACAACACACTCACACTCATGCCTAGAGGCAAATGGATTAATTATCCAGTAAATTTCAATTCTAGCTATTCCACAAGGTTCATCTTTTTATACTTTTCCTTTTCAGTTGCTTATGCAAAGTTGTCACATTAACAGACATGCATGTCCCCACATATATAGATTTATCCTATATTTATGCTAGGGTTCTCATCGCTCTTTAAATTCAAGAAGTTATCCTAAACTATAGATTTATGTTACTCTTTCATCCCTGCTTCTATACTTTGATGATCCAGAGCTGCATCAGTCCTCCTTTTTTTATATCAGGGATACAATATTACATAATAGAAACAATGAAAAATCTAACTTTGTAGAAATAATAACTGGAAAATGACACATATGCATACTGACCAAGTCTACTTGCATTTTATTAATTAAACATGATTTGTGTACTGGCTACCTGAGTTTTAAAGAACAAAATAATTAAGAATTTAATGGGGCATTGGAGAAAATCATGTGGAATAAATATTGCTTTTTAAATTGGCAAAATATTAGTGAACAAGGTTATATCACAACTTTACCCTCAGAAAACTACCAAATATCCTTTGACTACTAATCATTGATGGAGACTTGTAGACCACTCTTCAAACCAGTTTGTGAGCCAAAGAAAGTAAATAGTCTTGTTACATTATAGCCAAAGTTTGCCTTTGAATGTTACAGAGCATTACCCAGCGTGACACCCATTGTCACCAACAGAATTACTTCTGAATGATGTTGGGCTATTCCCTATGATAAAATCTAGTCTCAAAGATTAATAACAGTACAAGAAATTGTGGTAAGATGGCAAAGTAGGAAGCTCCAGGAACCACTCCCTCCACCAGAACTACCATCAAACAGGCAGGAACTCTCTGAATCAACTATTTTGAAACTCTAGAGTCCAGTGGAGCACTGTGCAGCATCCGGGGAAGGGTGGGAGGAAGAGGCTGGTACATGCAGTACATACCAGTGACTTGTTCTCTCCGGGTGGTGGTTGCTGTCATTCATCCCTCACTCTCGCCATAGGCAGCAGTGGGGTTGGTCCCTGGGGTAGACTGCTAGTACCAGAAAGGGACATACAAAGCTGGTTCCCCAAGATCAGGGAGCAGCCTGATCCCCGATCACTGCTTTTGATTAGCCACTTCGGATCACTGGGGGCCCTGCTCTGAGGATGGCCGTTGTTCCAACTGGCCCAGGGCAAAGGTGGCGGAGGAGACTTGAAGACAGTGTGCTCCCTCAGAGCTGCAGAGGACAGCTGGAGAGATGAATTTGCTGGGCAGGGGATGAATCAAGGAAGTGCAGCTTTGGGGAGCCATGGAAGAAGCTCCTGGTGCCCTTCCTGGTCCCTCCCTCTTCCTGTCTGCAACATTCCCTTTTTGGGACCTGGCCTTGTTGCAATTGGGAAAGACTGGCTTGGGAAACTCTACACCAAAAATTTGCCCTCCAGGCAAAAGCAGCTTGAGACAATGAAAGCAGTGTAAGAAACAACTGAGGCAAGTGGCATAGGACAAAGGCTTGCCTGCTTTAAGTCCTGCAGTGGAACACCCAGGAAAGGGAGAAGGTTTATTTCCTGAGAAGTAGAGGGGTCATTTAAACTGTAAACAGGATAACTCCTGAGGCCACCAGCAAGCCCAAGCCCAGGACAAGACACAGGCCCGGAAAAGACAGGTAGAAACCTGCACTTTGCGTTCGCCTTGAGCTGCCTTTCTGATAGGAGGGCTGAACTCCAAAAGAGGGCACCAACCAATAAAAAACCAATTTGCAAAGGCAGTGAACGGTGCATTTCGCTTAGGTTTGCTTGGTTTTGTTAACTCCAGACACTCAAGAAAATGTGTCATATCATTAGTTGGATACAAACTTAAGAAACAGCATCTCAGGGAATAAATACCAGAGTTAACTTTTTAAAATACTAAAATTTATAGTGTGCAAGAAAAAATTACAAGACAAAGAAAAAGGAAATGATGGCCCATCCAAAGTAAGAGGATAAAAATCCAGAAAGCATCAACAAAGAAGACCAAAAAGTCAACACACCAAGGCTTTAGGAAAAAAAAAAAAAAGAACTAAAGGATATTAGAAAAACAATGAATGAACAATATGAGAATCTCAATAAATAGACAGAAATTTTAAAAAGGAATCTAACAGAACTACTGGAGTTGAAGACCACAACAACTTAAATGAAAAACTCCCAGTAGGGTTTCAACAGCAGAATGGAGCTGGCAGAAGAAAGAATCAACAATCTCAAAGACAAGACCATTGAAATGAGTTAGGCTGAGGAGCAGAAAGAAAAGAGGATTATTAAAAGTGAAAACAACCTTAGAGATCTATGGTACACTATGTTTTGTGGGAGTCCCAAAAAAGAGAGGAAAGAGAGGGACAGAAAGAATCAGAAATAATGGCAGACAACTTCCCAAACTTAGCAAAAGAGGTGAATATGCACATCCAAGAAGCCCAGGGAACACCAAACAGGATGAACTTAAAGAGAAATACATCCCATCATATACCAATACAACTTTCAAATGCAAAGGACAAGGAGAGTTCTGAGAGCTGCAAGAAAAAAATCCATGTATTATGTACAAAGGAGTCCCAATTACACTAAGTGCCAATTTCTCATCAGAAACATGGAGGCAAGAAGGCAGTAGGTAGAATACTTCAAGTGCGGAGAGAAATCACTTGGGTATACCCAAAAGAATTGAAAGCAGGGACTCAAACAGATATTTGTACACCAATGTTCATAGCAGCATTACTCACAATTGCCAAAAGATGGAAGCAACCCAAATGCCATCAACTGAAGAACGGATAAAGAAAATATAGTATATACATACAGTGGAATATTATTTAGCTGAAAAAGGAATGAAATTCTGACACCTGCAACAATGTGGATGAACCTTGAAGTCATCATGTTGAGTGAAATAAGCCAGAAACAAAAGGACAAATATTGTACAATCTCACTGATATGATGTAATTAGAGTAAGCAAACTCAGAGAGTCAGAATCTGGAAACAGGCTATCAGAGGATAGGATTGTGGTAGGGAATAGGGAGTCAATGCTTAAAATGTACAGAATTTCTATTTGGGACGATGGAAAAGTTTTGGTAACATATGATGGTTATGGTAGCTCAACATTGTGAATTATATACATATGATTTATATATTTGAATGTGGTTAAAAGGGGAAATTTGGGGTTGTATATATGTTACACCAGAATAAGATTTTTAAAAAATATCCATGGAACTGTACAACACAGTGAACTCTAAGTTAAACCATGGTGTATAGTTAATTATCCAATTATAAAACTATGCCTTCATCAATTTTAGCAAATGTGCCACACCAATGCATGGTGTTAATAATAGGATGGTTTATGGGAACCCTGTATTTTATGTATGATTTTTCTGTAAATCCACAACTTCCCTAATTAAAAAAGTTAATGATTTGTCACACCCGATACTCAAGAGAAAAGTATTCTTTGATGTAATTTACAAAAGAAATTCCCCTAAATGGATTCTGAAAATAATCAGAGCATTAGCCACACTGGTATAATTAGGAAAAGATCTCAACTTGACCAGATAGCTGCAATAATCATTTGGATGTCCATATTGTCATTTATTTGGTTTTGAAAAACCCACAAAACTTTAATCATATAGTTGATATATAGTTGCTTTAAAGACTTATCTTTTCCCAGCAAATTTATTTTCAAGATTCTAAATCTGCCCACTTATTCCAATATCAAGCATTATGATGCAAGTTTACAAAAGCTCAGACAAGATGGGTTTTAGAAAAATATCTTTTTATGCTTTTAAGAATAACTATAATACCAGTAGAATCACCAAGGAACAGAAATACCATAGTTACAAAAAAGAGAGAAAGGCATGCTCACAGGGACTCAGCAACTCAGCTACAACCATATAAGGTGCACGGAATGGGAGCACTTAGCTTCCCCGTCTGTTCCAACTGCCTATGCTAAAGCAAGCACAATGCAGCAGCTCGTCCAAGGATTCTAAGTGGTGGAAACTGGGAGAAAATAATAAAAAAAATCTGTAGCCTCTCTAATACATGAGAAAGTAAGGATCCTCGGGTAGTGCTGGCGAGAATGTTGAAAATTACTGCATTTTTGTATTGATAGTATCTTATCAATAATATTAATGTGTGTTCCCTTTGATCCAGCAATTCCATTTTTAAGAATCTATCTCACAGAAAAACCAAAAGCAAATCCCCAAGATAAACATCCAAGGCTGGTCACTGTGAAAATTTTTAACAATAATGAAAAACTAGAAACAATCTAACAGTCCCTCAGCAGGAACAGGGTTAAAATGATGACAGTAAAGTGAAACCAGGGGAACACAGGGCAACGCTTCTTATGTAGGTGTTAGGTCTGATTCTAGTGAAAATCATGTGTGATTGCTGTTTTCACAGTTACATGTCAAATAAGGAGCTGGCTTATGTTTGGGAATCCTGCTTAGGCATCCATCTTTGAATGACGGAATCATGTTCAGTGTTGCAAAATGTGCACACTTTGCAAGGCATGCAAGGACTGGGACCTAACAAGGGCAGAGAGAGTGGAGAGGAATAGCAAGCCAAGGAGCCACAAAACCATTTAAATTGTGCTTCATTCATATTCTCTCTCTCTCTATGTATGTATCTCTATATCTCTTTGCCTTTTTCTGTGTCTTCTTCTCTCAAGCCCAAAGCATTAAGTGGAAATAAGTTCAATATGATTGATAGGTACTAGCATATATATGTGTGTGTATGTGTGTGTATACACACAGACACATTTATATATATAGTGTATGTGTGTACTTATTAAGTGAAAAAAGCAAACTGCAAAACACTGGACATGGCATGATCCTATTCTAGCAAAAAACGTGTGAATGTATGTGTCTGAGTATGTATGACCAGTATAAAATTAATAAGGCACACACCAATAGATAAATAGTGGCTACCAAAAAGCAGTAGTTTTAGGAAGTTGGCAGGAGTAACTACATTATTGCATACCTTGTGTATATTGTTTAAATTTAATATGATACTTTGACAATTTTAAAATATTTTAAAAGATGGGAGAAAGGTTCCACCGTGACTATGACCTTCTGAGCTTCTGACGGCTTCCATAGCTTCTCGAGCTCCGCTTCCGCTCTGAGTTTATCATGCTCTGCCTTCCTTCAGAAAATGTTCAGTCCCAAGAGAGCTTAAGTGAACCATTCTTCTAAACAGGATTCATGCTGATTTCTGTAAGTGGTTCTCCCACAAGTGAACCATAAGTGTCAGGAGCAGGAATTGAGCAATGGCTGTGATTAAAGCACTCTGACATTTCTCAGCTGTGACAAACGGCTTTCCTGAGCTCTCTGTGACACTTACTCTTCATTATTCCAGGTTAAGAACAAATTTTTAACATGAGCTGAGAGTTCACCTCTTCTTCACAACAGGAATTCACAAAGTTCCCCATAGTTAATTATACTAGTGCCTAAGCCAATTATTTATTTATTCATTTCTATAACTTGATGTTCTAAGAGCTCGCTGTTACTTTTAGATGCTAGTAACTTGAAAGAACTGGCAATATCACAATAAGGACTGGGGATAATGGATAAGCTTGTTATTTCAAATCCTATAATGGATAACGGAGGGTGGGTGCTCAGAGATCCAAAATCTATAATAGTCAAACCAAAATGCATGCTTTTTAGTTCTCATCTTCCTTAATGGCCGCGTTGCATTTGATATTAACCAGTCCTGCTTTCTTGTCACTTTTTCCTTTCCTGGCTTCTGTGACCTTATGTTCTTTTTTTGCTTACCCTTTATATCACCAACTCTTTTCCATTTTCCTATACTAGTTCCCCTATGTCCATCCATCCATTCATTTTCAGCCAATATTTTCCCACTGACCATACCCTTCTTAGTTATAAAGACCTTTTTGCTCCTTTCTGGCATCCAACCCCTCCAACTATTAGCATCCTAAAATCCATTTGGGGGAAATTCCCACTGTGTATAATCTTGAAAGAAGGCAATGGTCTGAGCCAGCTTCTCACTGCATCTTCTAACCACCTAAGTCAAGGGCTCAAGACTCTTCAACACCCTACTTCATGGTATAGCTAGAGCAAGATGGCATGACCCAGGCTCAGGCAAGCAGTTGCCTGTAAATCTTGAGCAAGTGAAGCAAAGACAGAGGAATCAATTGGAGATGAGCTCCATCATTTTCAGGACGTCTTCTGAGGTATGAACTTTGCTGTGTTCTCTGCTTCCTCGTATCTCAAGTTGTATCATGTCCATTTTTCCGGCATGGTTCTCTGGCTTTCCATTGTTTCTCAATGCTCTTCCAGAAATATCCATTCTGGTATGATTACCAGATGAGATATCTGTTGTTTACAACTAAAAACCTAGCTGATAAATGGGAGCAATAATATTGATTGATGGCTTCACTGATCCCCTGTCTCTTAATGGTTTGATGAATACAATCAACCCAAAACTCTCTCTTGAGTTCTGGACACTACATTAAGCCAATGAATGTCACTTCATGAAGGCCACTCAGTCACACAATCAGAAATTAGATAATCATCATCTACTTATCCCTCTCGTATAAAGGATTATCCTCACTTCTACACTAGCTTCTGCATCTCCACTGAACCAACTGTAGTTGTAACTTTCATTTTCTTTTGCCTAAATCACACCATTAGATTACTAACCAGGCAATGCTTTCAGTCCAGTCACCACTCTGCTTCCCAACTGGATTTTCTAAAATGAAAATCTGATCCCATCACTTCTCTCTTCTAAATGTTTCAAAGACTACTCTTTGCCTACACGAAAGAATCTCAAGCTTTCTCTTCCAAAAAGCCAGGAAACCCCACCAGTACATTTTAATGCTAAAATAAAATAACATGCAACTTCCAAATTCAGAGGAAAAGTGGAATCATGGATAGAACTGTCTTAACTTTAACCATGTTGGACAAGCACAGAGAAATAATCAGATGGGATGGGATTCTCTTTATACTAACCACTCCATAGGGGCAGAGATGCACAAACAGAGAGCCTTGACCAATTTTTCTCTTTACTTTAGCCTTTTTCAATCAAAAAGGTATAGAAGGGTGTAAACCTACAACAGTTCTAATAAAAAGTTGTTAAGGTATGGAAGGGAACTTCCTTGATATGATTAAGGCCATTTATGAAAAACCCACCACTAACATCATACTCAAAGGTCAAAGACTGAAAGCTTTCCCCTAAAGATCAGGAACAAGACAAGGATGCCCACCGCCACCACTGATATTCAGCATTGTACCAGAAGTTCTAGCCAGACAATTAGGCAAGGAAAATAAATAAAAGGTATCCAAATTTTAAAGGAACAATTAAAAACTACCTCTTTTCAGGTGATATATATATATATATTCCAAGGAATCCCTCAGAAAGCTACACTAATAAATTCAACAATGTTGAGGCTACAAGATCAACAAACAAAAATTATCTGTGTTCCTATACACTAGCAATGAAAAATCTAAAGAGGAAATAAGAAAACAATTCTACTTATAAACAGCATTGAAAGGATAAAATATCTAGGAATAAATTTAACCAAGGAGCTAAAAGATTTGTACACTGAAAACTGTAAAACACCAATGAAAGAAATGAAGGCATAAATAAATGGAAAAGACATCCCATGTTCATGAATTGGAAGACTTAATATTGCTAAGATTCCAATACCACACAAAGTAATCTACAGATTCAATGCAATCCTTATCAAAATACATATACACATTTTTGTAGAAACAGAAAAGCCAATCCATATGGAATTTCAAAGAGCCCCAAATTGCCAAAACAATCCTGAAAAAGAAAAAAGCTGGGAGACTCAAACTTCCTGACTTCAAAACTTATTACAAAGTAGTAAGTAATCAAAACAGTGTGGTCATGACATAAGGATAGATACATAGACCAATGGAATAGAATTGAAAGTTTGTAAATAGACCCAGAATTTTTAATGAATTGATTTTCTGAGAAGTGTGCTAAATACATGCAATAGAGAAAGAAAAGTCTTGTCAACAAATTGTGTTGAAACACTGGATATCCATATGCAAAAGAATGAAATTGGACCCCTGTCTTATACCACAGAAAAAATTAACTCAAAATGGATCAAGGACCTAAACATAAACAACTAAAATCATAAAACTCTTAGAAGATAACATGAGGCAAATCTTCATGACCTTGGATTCAGCAATGGATTTTTAGTTATGACACCAAAAGCAAGAGAAAAAAAAAGGAAAAAATAAAGACTTCAGGAAAATTTTTAAACTTTTGTGCATTAAAGGAAAGTATCAAGGAAGTGAGAGGACAACCTAGAGAATGAGAAAAATATTTGGATCTGATAAGGGTTTAATATCCAGAATATATAAAGAACTCCTACAACTCAACAGCAAAAACACAAACAACCAACTAAAAACTGGCCAAAGAACATGAACAAACATTTTTCCAAAGACGATATACAAATGGCCAATTAGCACATGAAATGATGTTCAACATCATAGCCATTAGAGAAATGAAAATCAAAACCATAATGAGATACCACTTCACAGCCACAAAATGGCAATTATCAATAAAATAAAAAATAGCGAGCATTGGAGAAGATGTGTAGAAACTGGAACCCTGGCGCATTGCTAGAGGGAATGTAAAATGGTGCAGCCACTATGGAAAATAGTTTGGTGGTTCCTCAAAAAGTTAAACATAGAATTAGCATATGACCCAGCAACTCCGCTTCTAGGTATATACTCAAAGAAATTGAAAACAAGGACTCTAGCAGTTACTTGTAAACCAGTGTTCATAGCAGCATTATTCAAAATAGGTAGAAGATGGAAACAACCCAAATGCCCATCAAGAGATGAATGAAAAAAAAAACAAAATGTAGAACATACACACAATGGAATACTATATTATTCAGCCTTTAAAAGGAATGAAATTCTGATATATGCTACAACATGAATGAACCTTAAAAACATGATGCTGAGTGAAGAAAGCAAGCCTCATAAGGACAAATAGTATAATATCACTTATATGAAATATCTAGAAGTAACAAATCTGTAGAGATAGAATGGAAATCAGAGGTTGCCAGGAGATGGGGTGAAAGGGTGTAGGAAAATTTGTTGCTTGGGAGGTGTATAGTGTTCCTAAATTTTGGAAACTTTTTAATTAAAAAAAGGATACCACATCCTGCATTTTAAACAAATAAGCCCTCTTCATCCATTTGGCATGCATTCTGCTACATTTTGAATCCTGGTTAAAGCCTTTATTAAAGATAACACTTCCTCAATAGTAAAATGTCAACAAGGTGATGTAGACTATCCCCTTGAAAAGTCTCCCCTCAGAATCAGCTAATAAAAGGTCAAATTCCACTCGTTTGGAACTCTGGAGGATGACTGGTACTGGAGAAGGACTCCACAAATGCTGAAACAAAGAAAAAGGAAAGTAATCTACAAGATCAGGTAGGAGATATTCTTCCTGGGTATACCACTCTGAACCCCTCCCCCTCTTCACTTAGTCCCAAGCAACTCGGGAATTGTGCAAGGGCAGCACAGCCCAGGGACCTCCTGCCAAAGAAGCAGTCTACAGAGCCACTCACAGCAGCAAGTTAGAACTCCACGCATATCAAGGTACAGGGACACAAGTCCACAGAGACCCGGGTTGGAACACAAAAAGCAGAGAAGTGCTGCCTACAAAAGGGCCCCCAGGGGAAAATCAAGAGCAGGGGGTGGGGGGAGGTTGGGGAAGCCACTGTAGAACTATCGGCAAGAGATATGTACACTCAATACAGTCTTTGTTTGCTGGACCACCTAAACACAAAATGGACTTTTCTGGATTGATCCACCTTTCCAGATTGCCCTCATCTGGGTCCTGGGGGTGGGATACACTAATGTGGAAGAAACTGGAGGCAGGAAACTTCACAGAAAAAAGGTGGGGGGTGGGGGTGGTAACTGAACTGCTGTAAAACAAAATGGGTCCCAGAACCAAAAAGTGTAAGGAAAAGGCAGCACTAAGTGACAGAAAGAATTTAACAAATCACAGGAACTGGAGAGAAAAATCTGCATGCATGCATGCGCACACATATACACACAGACACACAAGAACAAATCAAGATTCCTGGAGAAGGAATAGAGTAAAAGAAGCTTTCTCCTGGAGTTAAAACAATTACACAAAAAGTATAATCTTAAAATTGTACCATATATCCGTGACAAGAATCAGATGAAGAAAAACAGAAAATCTGAGCAGTTAAACATGGGCTACTCTAAATGTCCAGAATAAGCTGGACCAAGCATCAAAGAATAGTCATAACACAAAGCCAATCAACAATAAAACTCTAGACAAGAGGGAGAAACTGACCTTCAGAGTTAACTTGTCAAGATAATCAGATGCTCAGACATCAGCAAAAAATTACAAACCATACTAAGAAACAGGAAGATTCTGCTCAGTCAAGGGAACAAATCTTCAGAGGAGACACCAAATTTGGAACAACTAATCAAGGAAGTTCAAACAAATCTCCTTAATCAATTCAAGGAGATAAAGGAAAATATGGATGCAGTGCTAACAGTCATTAAAAAGATAATGTGTGAGCATAAAGAAGAATTTGAAAATTTAAAAAGAAATGTAAACAGAAATTATGGGATGAAAGGCACAATGACAGAAATTAAAAATACACTGGAGGCATATAACAGCAGATCTGAACAAGCAAAAGAAAGAATCAGCAAACTAGAAGACAGGATGGTCAAAAGTATACATACAGTCAGAAGAACAGGGACAGGAAAGAATAGGAAAATTAAACAGTGTCTCAGGGATTTGAGTGACAGCATGAAGTGTCCAAATATATGCATCATGGGAATCCCAGAAGGAGAAGAGAAGGGAAAGGAACAGAAAAAATATTTGAGGAAATAATGGCCAAAAATTTCCAACTCTTATGAAAGACATAAATAAACATGCCCAAGAAGTACAATGTACTCCAAATAGAATGAATCAGAATACAATAGAATAGAATAGAATAGAATAGAACAGAACAGAATAGAATAGAATGAACCCTACACTGAGACACATATTAATCAGAACATCAAATGCCAAAGATAAAGAGAGAAAGAAGCAGTAGAAAAGCGATTTGTCACATACAAGGGATCCTTAATAAAACTAAGTGCCTATGTCTTGTTAGAAACCATAGAGACAAGATGGCAGTGGCATGATATATTTAAGGCACTGAAAGAGCAAAATGCCAAATAAAAAGTCTTTATCCAGCAAAACTGTCTATTCCAGTCTGCTAATGCTGCCAGAATGCAAAATACCAGAAATGGATTGGCTTTTATAAAGCGGGTTTACTGATTACAAAGTTACAGTCTTAAGCCCATAAAAGTGTCCAAGCTAAGGTGTCAACAATAGGGTACCTTCACAGAAGAATGGCCAATGGCGTCTGGAACACCTCTGTTGTCTGGGAAGGCACATGGCCGCTGTCTTCTTCCTTTGCTTCCAGGTTGTGTTTCAACATGGCTTTCTCCTAGGACATTTCTTTCTAGGCATCTGGGGTATTCTCTTAGTTTCTCCCACTCAAACTCTGGAGTAGCAGAAGTCTACTGTCAATGGCCATCTTCAACATGTCTCTTCTGGCTGCAGCTGCTCTCCAGTCCTTCTGTTTGTGAGCTTTTATAGGGCTCCAGGAAACTAATCAAGACCCAGCCTGGAAGGGTGGGGCCACACCTCTGTGGAAATAATCTAATCAAAGGTATTACACACAATTGGGTGGGTCATATCTCCATGGAAACAGCCTAATCCAAAGATTCCAACCTGATTGTGCCGGTTTGAATGTATTATGTCCCCCAGAAAAAGCCATATTCTTTGATGCAATCTTGCGGGGCAGACATAATAGTGGGGATTAAGTTGGAACTTTTGGATTAGGTTGTTTGCATGGAGATGCGCCCCACCCAACTGCAGATGATAACTGATGGGATATTTCCATGGAGGCATGGCCCCACCCATTCAGGGTGGGCCTTGATCAGTGGAGCCATATAAATGAGCTGACTCAAAGAGAAGGAACTCAGTGCAGCTGTGAGTGACATTTTGAAGAGGAGCAAGCTTGCTAGAGAGGAACGTCCTGGGAGAAAGCCATTTTGAAACCAGAACTTTGGAGCAGACGCCAGCCACGTGCCTTCCCAGCTAACAGAGGTTTTCCGGATGCCATTGGCCATCCTCCAGTGAAGGCACCCGATTACTGATGTGTTGCCTTGGACACTTTATGGCCTTAAGACTGAACTGTGTAGCCAAATAAACCCCCTTTTTATAAAAGCCAATCCATCTCTGGTGTTTTGCATTCTGGCAGCATTAGCAAACTAGAACACTGATCAACACTAATACATCTGCCCCCACAAGATTTCATTAAAGAACATGACATTTTGGGGGACATAATACATCCAAACCAGCACATTGTCCTTCAAAAATGAGGGAGAGTTTAAAATATTCACAGATAAACAGAAACTGGGAAAGTTCATCAACAAAAGACCTGCCTTATAAAAATTACTAAAGGAAGTTCTGCAGGTTGAAAGGAAAAGACAGGAAAGAGTGGCTTGGGGTAGTGTGAAGAAATGAAGATCTTCAGTAAAAGTAACTAAATGGGAAAATGCAAAACCCAACAGAACTCTCTCAATATACAACTCTACTCTTTAATTCCTATAAGACTCAGAATACAATTGAACAAGAAAAAGGTATATTTCATGATAATGTATATGCAAAATATAAAGAGGTAAGGTAGGATCAAAACAACATAAAGAGGGAAAATGAGGATATAGGAGCAGAGAACGTGTATGCTATCAAAGCTAAGTTCGTATCTTTTCAAATTAATAGCTTATAGATGTAGGTTATGTAATATAGACCCCAAGGGAAACACAAAGAAAGAATTTTTAACATATGCAGAAACAAAAATGAGGAAGGAACAAGTCAGCTACATCACAAAAGATCAACTATACAGAAAAGGAGGTTGCAATAAAGGAAAAGAGAGACAAAAAAAATATGACATATAAAAACCAAAGTAAAAAATGGCTGAAATAAGTACTGTCTTTACAGTAATAACACTGAATGTTAATGGATTAAATTCCCCAATTAAAAGACACAGATTGGCAGATGGATTTAAAAAAAAAAAAAAAAAAAAGGCACAATCCAACTATATGTTGTTTACCAGAGACTCAATTTAGACCAAAAGACAAAAATAGGTTGAAAGTGAAAGGACAGAGAAAGATACTCCATACAAATAGTAACCATAGAAGAGCTCCGGTAGCTTTACTAATATGGGCAAAATAAACTTGAAGCCAAAAGATGCTGTAGGAGATAAAGAAGGACACTACATATTAATAAAGGGGCAATCCATCAAGAAAATATAACAATCATAAATATGTATGCACCTAACCACAGTGCCCCAAAATACAGGAGGCAAACAATGGCAAAACTGAAGGGAGAAACAGACACCTCTACAATAATATTTGGAGACTTCAATACACTAATATCATCAACAGATAGAACATCTAAATAGAGGATCAATAAAGAAACAGAGAACTTGAATAATATAATAAATGAACCATTCCTAACAGACATACACAGAACACTGTACCCCAAAACAGAAGGATATACATTCTTCTAAAGTATACATTGCTTGTTCTCCAGGACAGACAACATGTTAGGTCACAAAACAAGTCTCCATATATTTAGAAAGAATAAAATTATACAAAGCTCTTCTCTGACCATAATGGAATGAGGCTGGAAATCAATAACAGGCAAAGAACTGGAAATTCCACAAACGTATGGAAGTTAAATAACACACTCTTAAAGAATCAGTGAGTCAAATTAGAAATTACAAGGAAAATCAGTAAATATCTTGAGATAGGAAAACAAGAACCCAACATATCAATTGCAGTGAAGGCAATGCTGAGACGGAAATTTATAGCCCTAAATGCTTACCTTGAAAAAGAAGAAAGAGTTAAAATCAAAGACCTAATTGCACACCTAACGGAGCAGGAAAAAGAACACCAAACTAAACCCAAAGCAAGCAGAAGTAAAGAAATAACAAAGATTAGAGCAGAAATAAATGAAATTAATAATTAAAAAAACAGAGAACATTAACAAAACTAAAAGTTGTTTCTTTAAAAAGATCAAGAAAATTGACAAACCATTAGCTAGGCCGACAAATTTTAAAAAAAGAGAAAAGAGGCAAATAAGAAACAAAGGGTGGGGACTTACTGCTGATCCCATAGAAATAAAAAAGATCGTAAGAGGATATTATGAACAACTGTATGCCAACAAATTGAACAACCTAATTTGTCCTATAAAATGGACAAATTTCTAGAAACAAATGAAAAACCTATACTAACTCAAGATGAAACAGAAGATCTCAACAGACCAATTACATGTAAAGAGACTGAATCCATCATCAAAAACATCTCGAAAAAGAAAAGCCCAGAATCAGATGGCTTCATAGATGAATTCTACCAATCATTACAAGATAATACCAATCCTGATCAAACTCTTCCAAAGAAATGAAGAGGAAGGAAACCTACCTAACTCATTCTATGAGGCCAACATCATCCTAATACCAAAGCCAGATAAAGATACTACAAGAAAAGAAAATTACAGACCAGTTTCTCTTATGAATACAGATGCACAAATCCTCAACAAAATACTTGCAAATCAAATCCAAGAGCATATCAAAATAACGATGCACCATGATAAAGCAGGTTTTATCTCAGGTATGCAAGGGTGGTTCAACATAAGAAAATCAATTAATAGAATACACATTAACAAAACAAAGGGAAAAAAAGTACACAATCATCTCAATTGACATGGAAAAGGCATTTGACAAAATCCAGCATCCTTTCTCAATAAAAACACTTAGAAAAACAGAAATAAGAAGAAAATTTCCTCAACATGATAAAGGACATATATGAAAAACCCACCACTAACACCATTCTCAATGGTGAAAGACTGAAAGCTTCCCTCTAAGATCTGGAACAACACAAGGATGCCCAGTGTCTTCACTGCTATTCAACATTGTACTGGAAGTTCAAGAAAAAGAAATAAAAGGCATCCAAATTGGATAGGAAGAAGTACAACTTTCACTATATGCAGATGGCACGATCCTATAAATACAAAGTCCCAAAAAACTACAACAAAGCTACTAGAGCTAATAAACCAATTTAGCAAAATGGCAGGGTAAAAGATCAACCCACAAAAATCAGTAGTGTTTCTATACACTAGTAATGAGCAATCTCAGGAAAAATCAGGAAAACAAATTCCATGTAAAATAGCAACTAAAAGAATGAAATATATAGGCATAAATTTAACCAAGGATATTGTGGTGGTTTCAAGCTATCTGTTTCCCAGAAAAACATGTTCTTCAAGTTAATCCATTCCCGTGGGTGTGAACTCATTGTAAGTAGGACCTTTAGACAAGGCTAATTCAGTTAAGGTGTGGCCCACCTCATTCAGGATGGGTCTTGATCCTCTTACTGGAGTCCTTTATAAACAGACTGAATACAGAAGTGGAGGTGGGGATAGGGAGTGAGGGAGGAAGGAGGAGAGAGGGAGAGAGGGAGAGAGGGAGAGAAGGGCAGGGCTGGGCAGAGCAATACAGAACAGAGCCATGGAAGCAAGAAGCTGAAAGCAACAAAACCTGGAAGAGAAGGGAGAGACCAGCAGACACCATCATGTGCCTTGCCACATGGTAGAGGAGCCAAGGATCACTGACAACTGGTCTTCAAGAAGAAAGCATCACCTTGATGATGCCTTGATTTGGATATTTTCCCAGACTCTAACAGTAAGCAAATAAATTTCCATTGTTTATAAGGCTAACCATTTCATGGCAATTTGCTTTGAGCAGCCTAGGAAACTAAAAAAAGGGATTTATAAATGGAAAATTACAAAACTTTGCTAAAATAAATTAAAGAAGATCTAAATAAATAGGATATTCCACGCTCACAACTGGAAGACTAAATATTGTTAAGATGTCAATTCTACCCAAAATGATTTACAGTTTCAACACAATCTCAAAGTTCCAACAGCCTAGTTTGCACATGGAAAAGCCAATTACCAAATTTATTTGGAAGGGTACGGGGCACCGAATAGCAAAAAAACTTGAAAAAGAAAAACAAAGCTGAAAGAGTCACACTTCCTAACTTTAAAGCTTACTACAAAGCTACAGTGGCCAACATATCTGATACTGGAACAAGGACAGATATATAGACCAATGGAATTGAATTGAGAGTTCAGAAATAGACCCTCACATCTATAGCCAAGTGATTTTTGACAATGGTGCCAAGTCCACTCAATTTTAAGAGTCTCTTCAACAAATAGTGCTGGAAGAACTGGATATTCACATACAAAAGAATGAAAGAGGACCCCTATCTCACACCATGTACAAAAAATTAACTCAAATGAACCAAAGACCTAAATATAAGAACCACGACTATAAAACTCCTAGAAGAAAACATAGGGACGCATCTTCAGGATATTGTGTTAGGAAATGGTTTCTTAAACTTTATACCCAAAGCACGAGCAACAACAACAAAAAAAAATAGATAAATGGGACCTCATCAAAACTAAAAACTTGTGTGCATCAATGGACTTTATCATGAAAGTGAAAAGACAACCTACTCAATGCGAGTAAATATTTTCAACCCATGTATCCGAAAAGGGTTTAATATCCAGAATATATAAAGAAATCCTACAACTAAACAATAAAAAGACAAACAACCCAATTAAAAAATGGGCACAAAAGACTTGAATAGACATTTCTCCAAAGAGAATAAATGAATGGTTAAAAAGCACATAAAAAGATCTCAATATCACTAGTTATTAGGGAAATGCAAATAAAACCACAATGAGATACCATTTCACACCCACCTGAATGGCTACTATTTTAAAAAGAGAGAAAATTACAAGTGTTGGAGAGGATGCAGAGAAATAGGAACACTCATTCATTGTCGGTGAGAATGTAAAATGGGGCAGTCACTGTGGGAGACAGTTTGGTAGTTCCTCAGAAAGCTAAGTAAAGAGTTATCATATGACCTAGCAATCCCTCTACTGGGTATATACCCAGAAGATTTGAAAGCAGAGACTTGAACAGATTTTGCACAATGATGTTCATAGCAGCATTATTCACAATTGCCAAAAGATGGAAGCAACCCAAGCATCCATCAACAAAAGAATGGATAAACAAAATGTGGTTGTTATAGTTTACTAATGCTGATGGCATGCAAAACAACAGAAATGGACTGGCTTTTATAAAAGGGGCTTTATTTGGTTACACAGTTACAGTCTTAAGGCCATAAAGTGTCCAAGGTAACGCATGAGCAGTTACGTATCTTCACTGGAGGATGGCCAATGGAATCCAGAAAACCTCTGTTAGCTGGGAAGGCACGTGGCTGGCGTCTGCTCCAAAGTTCTGGTTTCAAAATGGATTTCTCCCAGGACATTCCTCTCTAGGCTGCAGTTCCTCAAAAATGTCACTCCAGTTGCACTTGGGGTATTTGTCCTCTCTTAGCTTCTCCAGAACAAGAGTCTGCTTCCAATGACCGTCTTCAAAATGTCTCTCATCTGCAGCTCCTCTCTAAGTTCCTGTGCATTCTTCAAAGTGTCCCTCTTGGCTACAGCAAGCTTGCTCCTCTGTCTGAGCTTATATAGTGCTCTAGTAAACTAATCAAGTCCCATGCTGAATGGGCGGGGCCACACCTCCACAGAAACTATCCAATCAGAGTCATCACCCACAGTTGGGTGGGTCACATCTCCATGGAAACACTCAAAGAATTACAATCTAATCTACACTGATAAGTCTGCTCACACAAGTTTACATCAAAAATAATGGCATTTTGGGGGACATAACACATTCAAACTGGCACAGTGGTAAATACCTACAATGGAATATTATTCAGCTGTGAAAAGAATGAAGTCCTGATACATACAATAACATGAATGAACCTTTAAGACATCATGCTGAGTGAATTAAGCCAGATGCAAAAGAACAAATATTGTATGATCCCACTGATAGAAATAATCAGAATAAGGAAACTCATAGAGTTAGAATCTAGAGTATAGGTTACCAGTGGCTAGACTGGAGGTGGTGAATGAGGAGTTAATGCTTAATTTGTACAGAATTTGAATTTAGGTAGATTGTAAAGTTTTAGAAATGGATGGTGGTGATGGTAGCACAATATTGTGAGTGTAATTAATAGCACTGAATTATATATATGAGTGTGGTTAAAGGGGGAAATTTTAGGTCATATATGTTACTAGAATAAAAATTAAAAGATAAAATATAGGACCGTTCAATATAATGAACCCTACTGTAAATAATGGACAATGTTAATAGTACAACCATAAAAATTTTCTTTCATGAATTATAACAAATGTCCATAATAATACAAGATGTTAATAACAGGGTGGTATATAGGAAAAATACACCCTAATGTAAGCTATGGAGTATAGTTAATAGTACAATTTTAATACTCTTTCATTAATTGTAACAAAGATACCACACTAATGCAAAGCGTTAATGATAGAGGGAATATATGGGAACGCCACATTTTTTGCAGGATTTTCTATAAACCTACAACTTCTCCAATTAAAACATTTTTTTTTTAAAAAAAGATAATGCTTTCTCAAACACCCTTCATCTCCCTTTCCAAGGATATTTCCTAACAGGAGTGGCATTCTAAGTGACACTATAAGGCTTTTCCCTGCTTCCTATTACACTGTTAAAGATGTAGCTTTTTTTTTTTTTTAATTTTTCACCTTTCTATTCTGTACAATTTATGGAATCTGGAGGAGTGTCTCACTTTGATGTGAGGAGGATATTTGCTGCCAAATGTTGTGAACTGCTGGATTCATGGGGGTAGGCAGGAGTAGAGGTAGGGACTGTTAAAGTGACAGGTACTGTTATTGCAAAATGCCAAAATATTTAAGACGACAGAACTGGATGGCCCTCACGAAGAGAAATACCAAATTCTCGCTCACACCCTCCTCTCCTGAACATGGCCCTGTATATTTGTTCTGAAATGTGTTTTTTATGATAACAGGTAAGGTTAGTAAGAAATTTAGAAAAGATATTATAATATAGACATGACAGTAACCTATAAAAACTTCAGGAAAAGCTTACTCCTTTGAAGTGGGCTGAGATGTCACTTGTCTGGTCCCCTTATATAAACAATTATCAAAAGATAAATAATGTTTCCTAAGCCAGGGGTTTCTGTCTTCACTAGGCTAACCTGAAACCTTAGGGAAGCCACAAGAACTAAGGAGGAAGGATTCCAGTAAGTAATAATATTTAGCACCTATTACCTTGTATTTTTGCCAATGCCAAAAAACAAATAAATAATATTAATTAAAAACCTGGAACCAACTTCCACTTCTGTTTAGGTGTAGAAAGCCTCAAGAGAATATTACTCCCACCCAAATAACGAGAAAAAGCTAGATAATCTACAAAATCATAATTTTTATTGTGCCAGTCAGATAGCTCAAGGTATCTGACAGTCAGAGGTCTCAAGGCAAACAAGTAAACCAGATTCCAGTGAGTGGCAATTACCTCCAAGGAGAGATGAAATACACCATAGATTTCACCATTAGCAGATCATAGAAGAAAGATGTTTCCGTATCAGGGAGTAAGAAGAAAGCTCAAGTTGTAATGAATTCTTAAAGGTCACGTGTAGGCCAGTGTATCCACTTGCAACAGCTAAGAGCCCCAGACTCAAGTGGAGTTCACACCCACTCACAAGCTCTTTTCCCTGAGTCTTTATCAAGTAGCTCACTAGAAGATTTCAGAGCAAGGTAGGAGATCAGAAAGAGCAATCCATGATAGCATAGACTTACAGGAGGTAATCAACTGCTCCTGGGAGACAGGCAGGAAGCCCAGAACATTTCCCCAACTCTCCCCTCATATAGTCTCACACCACAGGGGGAGTGGCAGCAGCTCTCTCACCCCCAAAGTCGAGAAAAAGATCCATTATCTCTGGAGAAGGAGTAGGATCAAAGCTTGCTCCCACTGGGGATGTAGTAGGAAATCTTCTCACCCCAGGCAACAAGCAAAGATACATTGCTTCTGTGGGAGGGTTAAAATAGAAAACAACCAAACCCAATCCCAGGTTAATTCAAAACTAGACTGAAAACTTCCCAAACTAAGGGCCTGAAGATTCATGGTCATTTCCGGGCATAAATAATATATAACTCAGTCTCTTCTGTCCTTGTACACACAATATCCACTATTCAGTCAAAAATTGTAAGGCACACAAAAAAGGAAGAATGACCAACATTTTGTCAAGAGATAAACAATCTATAGAACTAGATGCAGAGATGATGATCTAGACATTGGTTCTATCAGACAAGAACTTTTTTTTAAATTCATTTTTATTGAGATATATTCACATACCATACAATCATCCATGGTGTACAATTAACTGTTCACAGTACCATCATATAGTTGCGCATTCATCATTCCAATATTTTTGAACATCTTCTTTTAGCAGAAAGAATCAGAATAAGAATAAAAAATAAAAGTAAAAAAAGAACACCCAAATAACCCCCCATCCCACCCTATTTTTCATTTAGTTTTTGTCCCCATTTATCTACTCATCCATCCATACACTGGATAAAGGGAGTGTGATCCACAAGGTTTTCACAATCACACTGTCACCCCTTGTAATCTACATTGTTGTACAATCGTCTTCAAGAGTCAAGGCTACTAGGTTGGAGTTTGATAGTTTCAGGTATTTACTTCTAGCTATTCCAATGCATTAAAACCTAAAAAGCGTTATCTATATAGTACATAAGAATGTCCACCAGAGTGACCTCTCAACTCCATCTGAAATCTCTCAGCCACTGAAGCTTTATTTCATTTCATTTTGCATCCCCCTTTTGGTCAAGAAGATGTTCTCAATCCCACGATGTCAGTTCCAGATTCATCCCCAGGAGTCATATCCTGCATCGCCAGGGAGATTTCCAACCCTGGGAGTCAGGTCCCATGTAGAGGGGAGAGCAGTGAGATCACCTGCCAAGGTGGCTTAGTTAGAGAGAGAGGGCCACATCTGAGCAACAAAGAGGCACTCAGGGAGAGACTCACAGGCACAATTATAAGCATGTTTAGCCTCTCCTTTGCAGTAACAAGCTTCACAGGAGCAAGCCCCAAGACAGAGGGCTCAGCATGTCAAGCAGACAAGAATTTTTAAATAACTATGAATAAAATGCTAAGGGATCTAGTTTAAAAGTTGGACAATATACATAAACAAATGGGAATTTCAGCAGAGATGTTTGGGAGACAGTTCTTTCAAAGGGGCATTAAAATTATAAAGTAAACCTAAAGCATCCAAGGAGCATGATAAGAGTCCATTTTTAACTTGATGCCTATGTTAGAATGCATGAATGACAACAGTTCACCACTGTGATTTAAATACCAACGATAGACCAAGCTCCCTTATAAAGGACAGGACACAAATTTTCATTCTAAAATCTTTCACTTCTGTAGGAACCTCTTTTTTCAGTAATCTGAAAGCTTATAGCTTTTTGATTACTTTAAAATTCAAGTAAAAGCTCCTATATTAGTGTCAAAATAAATAGCTTACATGCCAGTAATGTTCTGTTTCTCGATCTGCATGCTGGAAACATGAGTATATTCATTTTGCAAAAATTCATCAAGCTGTTACAATCATAATTTACATTCCTTTCATTAAGGATGTTTTACTTCAATAAGTTTACTTTTAAAATATCTCATTATTTCTGGTAAAAAAAATTTTTTTTGCCTAGTGGTAGTTTTTTAAGAAAGTTAAATGCATATGGGTTACTCAAATCAATAGAATAAGCCATTTGCTGACTAGTCATTGTCAGGGAAATTTTTGAATTTAATGAGTGGATTTGTGAAGATTTCTTTTAAGAAGTAGGCATGCATGGGCATAGAAAAGATCTAGTAACATGTAGCGGAGATACAGGCAGCAAAAGTGGTTCAGAAAATGAGGAACTGAATACTAACATTTGGGGCATATACTTTTTTTCTATAACCTCACTGAAAGAAGCTCACATGGACAAAAACCACTTTTAATTTGAAGGATGAAATACTCCTCTGGAAACATCTGAACCCAAAGACATATTCTGAATTCATTTTGAAGAAAAATTGATATTCTATACCATCCTTCCTAGAAGCATGTGAAGAATGTTGAACAAGTTATAAAATAGTGTTGCAGTGGAACAAAACACTTCTTGCTGAACTCTAGACCATTTGTACTATTAGAGGAGGGAAAAAAAAAAGAGTGAACAGTATCAAAATAATGGTTGTTATCTAAATTATTACCATGTACTTTGGAAATGAATTAAAGACACCCCAACCTCCGGAACACTATTATTTTCTTCAGTCTGTACCCAGGTCCTCCTCAGCTCCTTTCTTACTTCCCAACCTCTGACATACTCACCCTCTCCAGTTCTAATGCCCTCACATCAGAATGCCTCCCAATTTGTGGGTTCAGAAATCAAGGCCTTTGTTCTACTATTAAAGACACCATTCTAAGTATTGGGTTTACTTTGCATTTGAAAAAAATATATATTATGGACTAAAAGACTAAATTATTTTCAAATGAACTTCCACTTTGCAATTTTCTCAAGATCAAAATTAACTGAAAGAATGGTATCCAAAATTATAGCCAACAATGAATTACTTGAACTATTTAAAGTCAGTCCAAGCATAGAAATTAAAATAAGGAGAAATGCTCAAACCTTAGCTTTACCTACCTCCTTCAAAAAAAATTGCAATTAACATGGATAAAACTTTTAAGTGAACCAATCTGTGCTTTGCCATTTTTCTGCCTACTTTGTCGTCTTTTGGTGTAAAGCTAATAGGTAGTAAAATAATGGCAAAAAATGGCATAGAGATTGATATAAAATGCCCTATGTCAACTATGGCTGTGGTGTCTTTATTGTTACTGAAATGGAAAAACTCTTTAAGCATATAATTCTTTAGAATTTCCATTGTACTAAAGCAGTACTTAAATCAGCGAGACTAATTCGAAAAAATGGTAAGAAATACAGCATCTTTTTTAAAAGGGAAAATGAGATGTGCTTCTAATTATACACATCTAGATATCCAAAATCAATGAGTATGTTTTACAGTCATCCTGTTCTTCAGAACTTTATGGAACAACCACAACAATGACAACAAATGAACCAAACTCCTAATTTTCCAGTTCTTATTTCCATAGGTCCTAGACTGCCTCCAGCCTCTATTAGCAACCTGATCCATCCAGGGACCAAAGTGTCAATATGGTGTTACCCCATCCCTGCAACTACCACTTTTTTTAAAGTGTTTATTTTTTTTAACTGAGATATAACATGCAGGAAAGCACCTACTGAAATTTTACATGCATATATACTGCTGCCCAGATTAAAATACAGAATATTTCCACCACACCAGAAAGCTCCCTCATGACCTTTCCCAGACCACACGTACAAAGTGTAAGCACTATTCTGACCTTCATCATCATAGATAAGTTTTGCTAGTTTTTGAACTTTATGTAGATGGGATCACATAGAAAGTTGGTGTAATTCTCTTTTGCAAAGCTAGCAAACTTCAACAGGACTCTGAGAACCAGAAGATAATACAAGGGTTCAGTAGCCCTCATCCCATTCTTCAAACACTCATAGGTTGCCAAGTGGGAAATTATCATACTTTCTTTGCAACAAAAAGAAAATTAAAAGATCAACCATAGCTATCCCTCCCCAGAATATCAAAGGATACTCAAGCTGCAATAGCAGAGTGAAGACTGAGGACTGAAAGAGGCCTTTCCAGTCTGACACCTGACAAGCTGCTCCCAGCGGTGACTCTTTGCAATAAGATCTTCCAATGGAGTAGAGTCCTCTTTGTCAGACTGCAGTAACTTTCCCTATCAGTACTTCTCAAAGGGACAACTCCCAGAAGCTGCCCTTCTCAAAAACTTTTCAAGGTTTCTCCATTTCTATTATTTCCCTCACCTCCAGGAACAGCTCCTGAACAGACTTTTCTCTGCACATCCCTAGAGAGCTGCTAACACAAAGAGCTTCTGGTGGCTGCACCAGTGGTGCACACTTTTTTTTCACCAAGGAACTTACTCAAAGTTGTTTTAGGCAAACAAATCAGAGAAAAAACAGTGTTGTCGTCCTGGTTGCCCCTTCAGCTCTCTTCTTGTGCACAGTGTGGCCCCAGGAACAGGTGCCCCTGTGGCTTCACTAACATTCTCATGCTCTTTAAAGATGGTGTAAGAAATTCTAAATTATTTCTCTTACTTGCAAAGCTTTCAATCGCAAATACTAGATCTACTATGTGCAACAAAATTAATGAAAGATTTAGTCAATATATTTTGGTCAGTGTACCAAAAGAAATGAAAGAAAAAAAGGGGGTGGAATAAAAAGGAACTCTTATTTATCCATGTGTTTCCCTTCCCAATGATTTAGTGTCAGAGAGTCACATAGCATACTTTGTCCCCCCTCCCCCAAAGAATTGAGAGGTGAATCAGATTTGGCTAATTTCTAAACAGGACACGTGTTTGTTTGGCCTCCTTATTATTATTATTTTTTTTTTTAATTTACAGAATAGATTATTTCCTAAACTGCTGAAAATAAATCATTAAAATTTTAGTGCCGGGAAGGATTCAGGATATAATCTTGCCAAATTCTTTCATTGTACATAAAAGGTAAAAGATGGCCAGGCTGGATAAATGACCCCATCAATGACACCCAGTTAGGAAATGGCAGAGCCAAGACTAGAATTCAGGTATACCCTAATGCTTAATTGGTAGACTGCATTAGTGGGCCATTGATTCATTTCTCTATATACATCTACACTTTGCCATGGCCTCAGGGTGGGCAGAATCGACTTCCCTGCCCCTTGACATGGCTTGGCCACGTGACCTATTTTGTTCAACTGGGTATTAGCAGACATGAGAACACAAGCTGAAAAATGCTACCTGCTTCCTGCTACCAGGCACGAGGAGAACATGTCCCTGGTCTGCACGGCCCCTTCAGTATTTCGGTGAGAGGCACACACACATGGAGCAGTCCTGAACATAACCCATGGGGCCAAGCCCAGTTGACCCACAACCTGAAGCAGATTTGTCCAGCTGAGCTGGGCTTTGATCAGCAAAACCACACTATGTGCAGATCAGTGAGCATGTGAATATGCTATCTGTGTAAAGCCACCAAGATTTTATATATGTTTGCAATGGAATATTACATAGTAACAGCTCATTGATATAACAACTGTACAACCTTGCCTTGTTTTTGAAAGTCAAATTATGTGTAAAACACATTAGAGAAGCTCTCTCTATAAATGTTATAATGACTCTCTTTCATTAGATTCCTTTTGTAAGGTAAAGACTTTCAGCAACAATAATGTAATAATAAAAGCTATCACTAATTGACAGCTTTCTATATATCAGGACTGAATTAAGCCCCTTGCATATATTGTCTCATAATCTTTTCAACAACTCTATGAAGTGGAACTGCCATTTTACAGAAAAGGAAAAATAGGTTTGGAGAGGGTAAATAATTCCCCCAAGCTTTAGCCTTTTGACTAAAAACAAATTTTCTTCACCTTTAGTTTAGGAAGATATTTTTTTCTGGGTTTCATATGCAGTGAGTAGACAGTGGGATTTAGTTAGCAGTATCTGGCAAAAGTCCATAATCTTTATCATTCTACTCAATGATCTCTAAGTAAATTTAAGTTATGTGTAAAACTGCAGGCTCATATCTAGAATTTGCTTCAAGTCAGCATGCCTATAACATTATTACCATTTGATAGTAAAGGTAAGGGAGAGTGAGTTATTCAGGTGTTGTGCCTCTACTTCTTCTAAAACACTATTTGAAAAATTGCCTCTTACAGAGCCCTTAGTCTGATGCCAGTGCTCAGGGAATTTTACCACTTCTCCCAGGCTTTCCCAGAAAATTTACTCACCATTGGTCAACTAGACTTTTATTATAGCTGCTATCCATTATTATATTCTAGCAACAGGTTAGGAAACAGAAAGTTAGGGTCTGTGCCAAAAATTTAGAACGGCAACAACAGCAAAGTTGGAGGTGCTTATCAATGGTCTTCAAATCTTTTTGCTGTTCTACCCTCTTTCATCGAAGGCTTTTGAAAAAAATATATACCCTCTCGCTGTTAGTTGATTTCAAATTTTTTCATCATAGATTTAAAAGTTATCAGAGATGTCATTTTCAGAATTTGGAAATACCAACATTTTAAAATAAAACTACTATATTACTCTTTAGTTTTATCTAAGGGAATCTAACTATCATAGCGATTTGATATCTGCCATTGTCCATATAGAATACATAAACAAGATTTTCCATTAACAATCAGAATGTTACATCATTCCTTTTTTTTTCCCGTATACTTCTCTGTGAGGCATGATGCCCATGGATCACCCTATCAGATTTCTCCAAGACAAAAATAAGTATAGAAATGGGAATCCAGTTTTTTAATTTCCTGTGACCATCAACCTTAAATGTTCAAAAATGTCTTTGAATTGGGTTATCATTTAAATTTCTATTAGTATTTAAAAACCAATGTAAACATACTACAATTTTGATAATGACTGACAAACATAATTATTGGAATGTATCTTAATGAAATTGATGGGCAATTTTTTCAAGTAGTTCATGTATCTATACATGTATATTACTGATGAATGAAAGTTTGGTATAAAACTATTCCTATTTTTAGGTGTAAACTAAAAGTTATAATTACCAAATAAATTACCATTACCAAGTAAATTAGATAATGGGAATTTCAGGAGTTCTGTTATAGGACCACTACCCAATTTATTGAACTCATTCCTAGTTACAGATCATAAATTACATGCTGGTCTATCAAAATTTTATTTTTAATGATTTAATTATTATTCTTTCAATTTTATTGAAAGCATTATTTAGAAGCCATCTAACCAGCATTTTTTTTTTTAAATCATGAATTTTGGTGAACAGCAATTCTATATATCCTAGTGGTTCTGCTTCTCTGATTAAACCCTGACCAAATAACCTTTGTATTAGTTATCTGCTGCTGTATAACAACCTATCCCAAACTTAGTAGCTTAAAACAACATACACTTACTACCTCAGAGTTTCTATGAGTCAGGAGCCTGAGTACAGTTTAGTAAGTCCTCTGATTAGGGCCTTGGAAGGCTGAAATCAAGATGTCACCAGGTCTGGTTTCTCATCTAGAGACTCAAGGATTCACTTTCTGTTTGCATGGTGGTTGGCAGTATTCAGTTCTTTGAAGATGTAGAACTGAGAGCTTCAGATTTGGCTGGCTGTTGGCTAGAGGTCGCCCACAGCTCTCAGAGACCCCCTACAGTTCCTTGCCACACAAGCCTCCCAACAGGGTGAATGGTTTCATCAAAGCCGGCAAGGGAGAGAACATATCTAGATCGAGTTTGTGAGCAAGATGGAATCTTATCTAATGGAACGTAATCACTGAAGTGATACCACATCACATACCAGATTCTATTGGCTAGAAGCAAGTCACAGGTTCTGCCCACACTCAGGGAGAGGGAATTACATAGACGGCATGATGACAGAATGGGGGTGTATTTGGGGACACCTTAGGATCTGTCCACAACAACCCTACAACCCTGAAATTCCACTCTTGGATATACTCCCAACAGAAATGAGTACATATATTTAAGACAACTATAAAGATGTTGTATTATAAATTAATGTTCATCTCTCCTCCCTCTGTTTTAGAATCTTCACTCATGCTTCTTCTCACAAAAAAAACTGCTTCAAATTCAAACCCCACTCCTGCCTTTCACTCAATACCCCTTTCTCTGACCTTGTACATACTTTATTCTGAAACTAATCAATTATTCCCACTCCCAATGAAGACTTTCTCTTTAATACGCCATAGAATTTCTGCTTTCTCTATTCCATTGTGGATGGTCTCCCCATTTTTAAAAATCATTTAAAAATCTTTCAATTTTTAACAAGGGAAATCTCATGACATAGAATAGTACCTCCAATTCTAATTTCTTCACACTGAGGCAGAAGTAACATTGTCTTTGACTGAACCTGTATGTAGTCTCTGTCCCTCTGTTTCTCCACCTGCAAACATGGATACCAATGCCTTCCTAGGGACCTCATGAGGCGAATTCTGCAAGAGAGTTCTCGGCTGCTAAAGGCAAATGGAATTTTTAATAATCTGTGTGTGCAGAGGTGAGGAAGGAAACCTGGAAGCAGCTTTGATTCTTTCACTTCCCCAACCAGGCCATCCTTCCCCAAGGGGCAATAATAGAGGAATTTCCTTAAGAGAGCCTCCAAAGGGATGTGGTCCTTCTTCTATGATCTAGTTCTTGGGAGCCAGGACAGTGCTCAAACATAAATAAGCGTTGGTTAGGACACATGCAAAATACAACAGAGAGATAAGATATCATTCAATACACCAAGTACTTCACATGCAACTTACACTACTGCCACTACTGGCCAATGAATTGTTTAAACACAGCTTATTTCACAGACTAATGTGCTATGTTACCTGTCCACTTTCAGGTAAGGCAAGTGGTCCCCAAATCCAGGCTCATTTTTATTTTATAGGGTAAAAAGTTCAACTATTCAGAGAATGGACTAGAAGTTAAGTCTCTTAAGAAATAGATTTTCTTCCTCAAAAAAATACTTGAGCTTGAGACATGTCACCACATGGTGATGAGCATGTTTGCAGTTTGGTGATGTGGCCAGAGATAGGGGAGGGAAACCAAGGCAAGACCTGCCTGAAGGCAAAGACTACTTGGAAGATGGGCACTGAGTGTGGCTAGAAGCCAGTGCCGATGCTGCCACTTAAAAATGAAGAACCTGCACCTTCCCTTGGGACAATTTCTCAGAGTTCACATGATTGGCCCTGCTTTTCAGCTAAATTCTGACTTAATAACTTTGAACTAAATAAAGTATTTCCCTTTCAAGTCTGGGCTACACCATTGGCTGGAACAACCACACTTTTTGTTTTGAAAACGTTCACATTTACTGAAAGGTTCTTGAAAGAACAATCAAGTGGACACACATATATATATATATATATATATATATATATATAATCTAGATTCACCAAATATTCACATTTTTGCCACATTTCATTCATTTCTCACTTGATCTAACTACCTATGTGGCTATCTATACTTGCTTTTGCTGAACTATTCGAACACATATTACAGACTTATTGAAACTTTATCCCCAACTACCTCAGCACCTCCTAAGAATAAGGACATTCTCCTACATAAACATGCTAATACTATTAAGTCCAAGAAAACTAAAAATATTCCATAAAATCATTTAATATACAGTAGACATTTAAATACCCAATTGCTCCCAAATGTAAATGTCTTTTATAGCTTATTTTCCCCAAAGCATCACAGACATCTCAATATAGAAAATGAGGCAGTCCCAGTGCACCGCTGAGACCCTAGGATAAGAGACCCAGGCCACTAGAGGGTAACTATCATCCTTATCACCTCTGGCCTCTTATCAGGTGGCCCAGGGACCTTGGCTGCCTAAACCACTGTTCTCCCCATGAAGGAACCACATGGGCCAGAAAACAGTAGAGAAATCCAGGGCTTGGACCCTATGTATCAATTCAAATGCCCCTGGGCCACCTGTTGACCATTAGGAACCATCAGTCCCAAAGATGCACAGTCTCCCCTCTGCACAGTTCTTACATGTGCTTAGCACAAAGAAAAGGTGGGGATCAAGGAAAGAGGCAAGAAAGTCAGGGACAGAAGATTAAAGACAGGAGTGAGCAAGATAATCTCCTCCAACAAGGCTACCTCGTATGATATTTTAACTCAACCACAAATGAGTAAATGGCTCCAGAACCAACTAAAGCAAGACTGCCGAACAGAAGAATTCAGGATCACACCATTCAGGATACTATGTAATCAGGACATTTTTATTTTTATTAATATGTAGAAGTAGAATTGCCCCTTAGAAACATCCCACCCTTCAATTCACTTGAAATGGATACTGTTATTACTTTTAAAACAAGAGAACAGCTTTAAAAGATTATTTCTATGGACATAAGAACTTTCTCCTAAAAGAAGCAGAGGAATTGCACAAAGAGAATGAGCAGCAGTGAAGGTAGCCCACAAGTAACGAGCAGGTAATGATGGGAATAAACCCCAACTCCTTTGAATTCTAGTCCACTGCCATGTTTTCTAGGCCCCTAGTTAGAGTAAGAAAAACATCTAAGGATAGCTTTCTTTACAGTTGGAAAGAAACAGAATGCCAGGATCATAAAACATTAGGGAAGAAATGTGCTGGTTTAGTAGCATAATCTCATCAACACAGTCAAAATCTTCAGTTACATGAGTTCATGAAAAAAAAAAAATGCTTAATGTCTGGGATACATCACATGAACAAATTAGGACTCTGATAATAGTAGTAAAGCTTAAATTTCCAAAAGAAGAGAAAAAGACATTCCCTGAGGTTTAATACCCTACTGTTCTAGTTTGCTAATGCTGCAGAATGCGAAACACCAGAGATGGACTGGCTTTTATAAAAAGCAGGTTTATTTGGCTACACAGTTACAGTCTTAAGGCCATAGAGTGTCCAAGGTAACACATCAACAATTGGGTACCTTCACTGAAGGATGGCCAACGGCGCCCGGAAAACCTCTGTTAGCTGGGAAGGCACGTGGCTGGCATCTGCGCCAAAGCTCTGGTTTCAAAATGGCTTTCTCCCAGGACATTCCTCTCTAGCAAGCTTGCTCCTCTTCAAAACGTCACTCACAGCTGCACTGAGTTCCCTCTCTTTGAGTCAGCTCATTTATATGGCTCCACTGATCAAGGCCCACCCTGAATGGGTGGGGCCATGCCTCCATGGGAATATCTCATCAGAGTCATCACCCACAGCTGGGTGGGGTACATTCCAAGCAAATCTAATCAGCACCAAAACGTCTGCCCCACAAGACTACATCAAAGATAATGGCGTTTGGGGGACACAATACATTCAAACTGGCACATCTACCCCAAAGCTAACTAGCTACTTATAATTCCCTACAATAAAATATTATGCAATATTATACATACAATAAGGAGTTTAGTTTAGGCTGGCCATTGTTGGTCCAAAATATTCCAAGATCGTTAGTTCGCGGAGTATCAAAAAGAGACACATGTTGCACCTGTGCAATGGCCCCACGACATACCCATATCCAAGAGCAAAGATAAGTGTGGTGACTTTACTGACTGACATGTATCTGTATTGCCTCCCCAGTATAGAATTTTCTAGAAAATAGCAACTATAACATATATATAGTTTACTTAAGGAATGTTTAAGAGTGAATATACAACTGCCCTTTAGAAGCACTGAAACTATTTGATGACCTGAAAGAATGCATGAATGAGTGAATGAATGGATGGAGGGACTGACGTGTTAATGAATAAATGAATATGATTCCAAAGTAGTTTCCATTGTTTGCTCTTCTTCCAAACCATTCACAAATGAATCCCTCAGTGATAGTGTCTGGAATTTCATGAAGTAAATTTCCTGGCCCGGGAGTTTCTCAGGAGGGAACAAGGGGGTGGTCCATTCTAGTTTGAAAGTGTTCCTTCACCTTCCAACCAGCACACTGAAACTCCTCAACGTACGATGAGAGAAGCTCAAGAAACAATATCCATTACAGACAGAAACTCTAGTCATCTGTGTTGTAAATCTAAAAATCACCTGAGTTGAACCATTTATTTCCTACCATCTCAAATGTTGTCATAAATTCAGGCTATTTCAAGCTATCTGAGACAAAAATGTATACCCATGTCCTAGGCAGTTGTTCAAAGTCTCGCCACCATCACTAACCAAAAGGATTTACCAGGTTCCTGATAGTACAAGTCTCTTGAGGTTCTGAAATAAAAAGATGAAATAAAACTGGTTCCTTACCCTATCGGTCAATACACACTCACCTTCAAATTGAACCAAAAGGCATCATATTAAAAAATGGAGTTCATTTTACTGCTATAGAACAAGTAAATATTTAACCCAGCTGGAGTGACTGGGTATCTACCTCTTCCTGAAGCTCGCAAGTGACTTCTTTATTATCTCAGAAGTCAGGAAGTTCTTTCCGATGGAAAATTCTTTGGTATATATATCCTTGCTTTGCCCTACATAGGCCTGAAAAGAAATGGCTCAGACATCGTATTCAGATAGGAATCGTCAGCTTTTGCTCACTTGGCAGGAATGGGGGCTGCTGCATTGCAGCTGTGTGGTGTGGTGGGGCTTGAAGGAACACTGCAGCAAGGCCCTGACTTAGGAGGAACACAGGACCCAGGATGGAGTCCCGGAAACCCCCAAGGCTCTCTCTGGGATTGTTTCACATACCCGTCTTATTCTCTCTGTGCAGACTGGCTTTCTCTGCCTATCCATCCACATGGAAAAGAGAACTGCCCCCCTCACAGTATTTCCCCCACTCAAGAGACCAGCCCAGCATGGCCAATCTGCTAGTTTTAATTTCAAATTCTGAGGAGGCAGAAACTGATTCAGTGTGGGTCTGACTGCCAAGGGCCCACCCTGTGGACATGATACAGCACAGTGAAGGGGTCACTGTGAGCTGGGAAGACATTCCAAAGGTGTCTGCTTGAATGTTTTACCCCTCCCCCTCCTGCCAATGCTTTTAACTTCACCTTGTAGAACTCTTTTCCATACCACTGATAAATCTCTGCTCCTTCCGGGACCTTGCTCATTTTTCAATATCATTTTTAAAGTGACTCTCAAAACTGAACAAAACACCATGAGACGAGACTAACTAATATACGCTCTATGGTTGCGATTATTTTTCAGTGTTTTTGGCTGAGTTAGAGTGAAGATCCAGGAGTTCACACAATGAAAGTCCCATTTCTCAACTGAGAAAGGCAATCAGAAGTGGGTTCTATACAGAGTAATTCTGGAAGACCCCCACAAAAATGTAGATGCTTAGGAGCCATTTTTGCATGAGGAAATGGTTAATCAGGCCTTTCATTAATATGTTTAACAAATGTTTATTGATTTTGGTGCCATTCCATGTGAGCTGGAGAGAGAAGTACAGGATGTGTAATGAGCTCTACCCTTACAGAGCTTTCACACTTAACTAGCCACGACAATCCACAGGAGAAGTGATAACACTATGGGAGCACCTGGCTAGGGCACCTCGCCTCATCTACCATGATCAGGGGAGGCTCCCTGGAGGACATGACACTTGAGCCAGGACCTGGAGGACCAAGATGAAATGCATCAGGGGCTCTCCTGTGGCCTTCAGGATGAATTCCAAATTCCTCAGCATAACCTACCAGATTCTAGTTTCTGCCCACAAGCCCACCTTCACCTTTTTAGACTCCTGTCCTGCTGTGCACCAGTCAAACTGAATTACCTCCCAGTAATAGCGTATGTGCATTCCGTGTTTATACTGTTCCTTTGCCTGGAATGTACACCTTCCCTCCACCCCCTAACTACTCCTGCAGCTTCAGAACTGAACTCACCGCTGTGAGAAAGGACTCTCAAAGCACTCTGAGGTGACTTTTATCACCCTCGGTTACCACTGCTGAGTTCACTTTCTCCCCATCTAGTCAGTGAGATTTTAGGGCAAGAACTATGTCTTCCATCACTTATGTCTATATTCTGGCATACAGCAAATGCTCAAAAGTCTACAAAATGAATAAATGAAAATGAAAGAATATAGATACCAGACACAGAGCTAGATACTGCGTATTATGTTATTTCATTTAATCTTTACAACGATGTTGAAAAGTAGCTATATTAGCCCCCATTTTATAGATGAGAAAACAGGGGCTTGGAAAGGGGAGTAACTTGCCAACATTCTTTTAGCTAATAAGAGACAAAGCTGGGATGTGAATGCAACTGCCCAGGATTCCATTTCCTCAGCTTCTCCGGAAGACATTAAACTCAGATTGTCCCATCCTTCATCACAGGCTTACAATTAACATGAGCATCCTTAACTATTCCCAGCAAAACCCTTGACAGAGTTCTACAGCTCATATATGTATGGATTTTTTTTTTTTTAATGCAACTAACCTGAATTCTTCCAGTTGCCAAGGAAAGGACAAACACTCATGGCAGGAGTCTTTCAGACTAGGCACTTTGTAAAGAGACCCAGGACATGTGTCCGAAGAGCATAAGAAATTTCCTTGCCCAGCCCTCTTCTTAAACCAGGATGACTTTGCTTCCCTGGAGCCCGGAACATGGACCATTTGCCCTTCACAACCAGATGCAAGGGTTTTATAACCCATTGTCAACGACCTGAGCTATCTGGGAAGCACTGTAGTTCCTTAAAAGAGAATAGTTCTTCATTTTAATTTCAGAAAAATATTTACAAAACTGATACATTGTATCTATATTCAGGAATAAAATTCACTCTCTGGAGACACTAGAAAATGCAGTGCTCTAATGCTCACCACCCCAAACCTCCAACTTCTTTTCTTTTTAAATCTTTTCTATCTGGTATTTCATATTCCAAGCTCTGTGCTGGAATAAACTTTTACAACCAAATTATAAATCTCTTACAAGTGGGTCATTTTTGAATGGCTGACCTGACCTTGACTATTTTGGGAGGATCAAACAGAAGATGCTGACCATGATTCAATTATCCTAGGAGCCCCTGTTCCAGTTAGGATGGGTATCTACGTCAGCAACCTACAGTCATCATTCAGTTGGAAAGTACACAGTGTAGAAACATAGTCTTCCTCCACGAGCCCCTCCCCCTCACCTCATACAAGCATTTTGTAACATTTTAAACCTGGAGGATTCCAAAACATGCAATGGCCTTGTCATCATGTGACTACAAAACCCACCCAGCTAAACTGGGCTTTGCTTCGTTACCCACGTGCCCCTGCAGCAGCAGCTTGGAGTGGGCTAGAGATGGGACTATCAGAAGCATCCCAAAGTACTCATCTGTGACCAACCAGCCTTCTACTCTAAAAGCGACTGAAAACTAAACCCACCAGTATTCCAAAAGAAAATCGTTTTTATCTGAACATACCTGCACCATGTAGTGTCAACAAATCCCCTCAAATGACACTTGTACCTCTTTTTAATACAATAAACACAACCCCCCCACCTCCAAAAAAAAAAAAACTATTCCTAAATTCCTTACTAGAAAAGTGCTTGAGAGTTCACTATTTAAAAACACCCTTTAGGGAAACCTTTTGAAAAGTAAAACATGTCTGCTAAATGCAAACAATCCCTCCTAATGTCTCTCTTTTCTCAATGCAGGTTTTTGCTGATCCCTGCTCTTTGCTGAAGAGACATCTGTTCGGTGCAACTCACTGTTGTCTTCCATCACTTACCTCTACATTCTGGCGTGTAGTAAATGCTTAAGAAAAGTTTTCTAAATGAATAAATGAAAACCAAGGAGGATTTATGGATGTTCATTCTGCATACAACCATCCCTCTGGTATCTCCCAGAAATGCTACTTCAACCATCCCTGTGCAAAAATGCCACCAATTTCCCCACGATGTCAAATCTTTGGATTTTGCCCTCCAGTATATGCATGGATTCTTCCTGATCTCTACATTCTCTCCTATCCAACTAGTATCTACATAAGAGAAGTGAGAAAGGAAGGTGGGAGAAGAAGATATTCCTGTCCGTCGTTTCTCTTCTGCTCTGATAAAAGGTGACAGGCGAAATGAATTCATTAAGAGAAAACTATCCAAACTGTTCTGAATTCTAAAGCACTTTCTATAAGGTATCAATATATGGTGAATTGACACAGAAACATGTTATTGACAGAAACAATAGGCTCCTTCAAGTTTTCAAAGGCCGTTTGTTCTAATCTAGCCAGGAATGAAAACTTAGGAAGTACGGAGAGAAAGTAAAAGAGAGAAGAGGGTCAGGAATTAAGAAGGCAAGCCTGCTGTTTTACCAATACTGGGCAGCAGAGGAAAGTTCATTTGGAGCACAAATTTGGGGTTTAGGCTAAATGAATGGTTCTCTAACAAAGGTAATTTTTCTCCCCAGAAGACATTTGGCAGTGCCTGGAAATATTTTTGGTTGTCACGGCTGGGGAGGGGGTGTGCCACTGTTATCTAATAGGGAGAGTTCAAGGATGCTGCTAAACACCCTCCAATGCATGGGCTAGCTCCCCACGACAAAGAGTTATCCAGTACAAAATGTCAGTGGTGTCAAGGGTGAGAAACCACGGGCTAAACCAAAGCTTGTCATCAAAAATTCTGGTCTAGTCTATGGTTCAGAAAGCCAGTGGTGTCACTTACGATGGAAGAACAAGGATGGAGTAAGGCAGTTCTAAACTAGTAAGAAATTAGCATAAAAAATTAAACAGTACATAAGGTACATTCAAAGGGCCCCTCTTCCAGAGGTCAACATTTCAGGCAGCATCCATTCATTCATTCAACAAGTATTTAATGACCAACAACTGAGGACCAGGTACTTTCTGGGCTCTGGATTCATTGGCAGCTGGAAATGTAAGGAATCTCCAAGAATTCTGCCAGTTTGGTTTGGAAACATGGAATACAGAGCTTCAAAGGACTTTAGCCACTGATGAGAGGAGCTCAACGCATCCTACCTGTTTGCTTACAGTTTAATCCTCTGTTGAATATGCCATAAAAACCATCCCTCACAGACCAAAGAGGTTTTAGTTTTGGGTGGTTTTTTTTTTTCAAACAATTCTTTACAAAAAGTCACTTATCTACAATGAAACTTGTGATTCTTACTGATTGGGATGAAAATACTGAACAAAGGTACTGTTCACAAATACCTTATTTATCTTACTACCCAAAATTAAAAATTAAGAGTACAAGAATGAATTCTTGGTCATTCAAATGATTTCTGCTTCAACAAATGCAACTCACTTGCACCTATCAAATAGTCTAGAGACTCTCACTTGGCAACTACTTCAGCTGGGATATAAACAAAGTACTTTGAAAGATGACTGTCGACTAGCATACAAATGTTAAGAACCAAGCTTGAAATATCCCATAACATGCTCTGGAGACCATGAGAAGAATATTTCTTTTGTAACCATCATCTCTCTCTCTTGGTTGAGTGTGATTATTAAACTACAAATAATGTAACAACTGATACCTACAGATAGATTTCTCTCTTTATTATATTTTTCTTCTTGGGTAGAAATGGCAAATAGCAGAAATGCTTACCTAAAATCTCTTTGGATATATTAATAAAACATTAGCCTTTCTAAATTTAAACTTAAAATCTAATTAATTCAATCAAATGTCAGTTGTCACCTAAAGCATTTTAGTAAAAAGGAAATATGTTGGACTAAAGAAGAGGAATAGAATATGGAATGAGCTGATTTTAAAATCATTCGTATCATGACAATCACCGCAGCCTTGTCTGCTAACATTTACTCTTTGAATGAAGCTTAGAGAGAGGATATTTAAGAATACCATTGGTGGTGTAAGAGACTCATTTCCCATACTGCCTTTCCCCTGTCTTAATTATTAAGTGTATTTGTATTAAAGCAGTCATCACTGCTGTAAGCTTCTCCTGACCCCCGAAGTCACAGATCTTGGCGATAATTTCCATAGAGCACATGGGGCCAATCTAAAGATAAACCTTATTACAACCTGAGAGGCTACACAGATAAACACACAAAGACTGCTGTTAGTTATTAAGAAAGCAGACATGCAAATTGAGTGTACTATCCATATCCAAAAGAAAAATGTTTTCCAGTGGGTTTTAATTCTTATTATCCTATACCCACTGTTTTTAAGCAGAAAAGAGAACTTGGTTCCTTGTCTGCCTTCAGTATAATCCAAAGCCAATATATCAGCTACAGTTTTAGCAGCAAAGGCAGGAGATTGGAGGAAGCACAGATAACCTTTTAAAGGTTTATACTGAATTAAATGAGTTCACTGCAGTTCTTTAAAAACAAGTAAGGACATGAAAACAAAACATTCAAATCCTATGTTTCTTCCTGCAAATAATTTAAAACTAACTAGCTAACTGTTAGCATACCACTGTTCTTTGGCTTGAACTCAGGGTACTGAAAATAATCTAAAGAGACATATTTTTAAAGCTGAATATGATTAAATTACAAAAGCCTGATTTCTTTCCTCTAAGGGCCAATAAATTATGTTCTGGTTTCAAGCAAGGAAGGGTAAAAGCATATCTCAAAATCATTAATCTCTTAGAAATTACAAATGAAGTGAATAATACCAGTTTCTTACATTGAGGAGGTAAATGTTAAACTCCTTCAAACTGTAGTGATGGGACCTCCTAATCAAGATTACATTTCTAGATATCTGAAGTTTGTTGTAGCCATCCTCCCCCTTCTAAAATGAGAAAAATAAAAATGCCCACCAAACTAATCCTCATCATATAGGTAATGCCTATGTAATTGCTCACAGCATTGCCAAAGCCATCAGCTGCAGCCCATTGGAAAAGAAAAGTTTCAGCTGCTCCACCTGCACCTAACATTCATCTTTCAGGGACCAAGAACCAGTGTCTAGAATGATCCATGTAGAACCTCTACACAGAGGACAGATAAAGCCCTAGGGTGAAGGGAATGAATAAGATCTAAATAAAGGACCCAAGAATTGTCCTTCATTTTCAGGACCCAGGAGACACAAGGAAGAGTTAAAATCCAGGTCAAGTCTGCAGTCTCCAACAGAGTCAGCAGAGCCCCAACCAGGACACAGGTAATATTTCAAGATGCACAGGGAAGCTACACAGTCCAGGATACTTTGAGTTTCTCACCTGTTTTCTCAAGGGTCTACCATACAGAGGTGTTCCCCCATATTGTGACATCTCAGGAGATACGGGATAAGGATAAGGACAGAGGTGTGAGAGGGAGGGGTGTAAGACAGTGGACCAGAAAGCCCCAAAGGTCCAGGCGCACTAGTCTCCACGCCTTTCTTCTGGAAAGTTGCAAACCTGGGTCCCTATCTGCAGGGGAGGGAGAAGTGGGGTGGCGGGACACCCCCACATGAGCTCCCTGAGGCTACTGTGCTAACAGAAGGGAAGACGAACCAGCTGGCGAGAGAAACGAGCTGAGGGGGTGGCCTTACTTTTGTAGCTCGCTGCCCAGGGCTGGTAGCCGTAGTATCCGGTGATGCGGAGGATCCGCTCCTCGATGGACGTAAGCCCCACCGGCCCGCTGGTGAGATCCTCCACCGAGCGCGACCATTTCAGATCCTCCTTAATCGCCTCGTCCACCACCAAGTACTTGAGCTGCCGGAGCTGAGGGCTGATGTCGGACAGTCTCCGGGGGCTGACGTCCGGTGACCTCCTCATGCCACTGAGGCCGCGGACACCACGGAGAAGCGGACGGGCGGGGGAGGAGGGAGCAAGGACAGAGAGGAGGGGATTCAGGGGGATGAGCAGATCTGAGGGCGAGGCCGGGCGCCGCCGAGGCCCTCCAGCGGGCAGGTGCCGCCGAAGGGCCGGGACTTCTCCCCTCCCGCCACCCGCCCCAGCTTCCGGCAGCCTCAGCGGCGGGTCGCGTCTCCCGTGCCCCGCCCTAGGCGCTTCGGGGCAGTGCGAGTTGGGGAGAGTGGCGAGAGAGAAGATGGCTTAAACTTCCCGAGCAGCTCCCGCCCGCGCCGTGTCGCCAGGCATCGCCGCCCCCTTGCTCCGAGCCCCAGACTGTTCGGTCTCCCGGCTGCAAAGACTCAACCTCAGCGCTCCCGCCACCCACCCCTCCCGCTCGCGCACCCACGGCCGGGGGCTCTACTCACATGGCGATGGTTTTGCCCCGGGGTGCGCCGCTGGGAAACTCTCGGATCCCCATAGGAAACGGCAGAGTGGGGCGCGGGAGCTCCGAGACTTGAGGCAGAGGGGGCCGCGGGTCAGAGCTCCCTGCAGCCTCCGGCGCCGGGCTGAAGGTGGGGCGCGCGCCCCCCGGCAACAGGGTCCTCAAAGCGCCCGGCGGCCCCTCGCCGCCTTGGCGCGCCCTCGCGGGTCCGTTCCCCTGAGTGCCTCCGCGGCGTCCGGCGAGATGGAGGCTCGGCGGGCTAGGTTCGGACTCCAGGCCGGTCCCGCGGCGCTCGCCGCAGCCTTCCGCGGAACGGGGGCAGCTGCGGGCGCCGCGCCTCTCGCCTGTCGCCGTCGCCCTCAGCGAAGCCGCGGAGCCTGGGAGAGCGCTCGGAGCTGTGCGCTCTCGAGGCACCTGGGCGGGCGGGGACGTACTCTTCCCCGCCGCGGAGGAGCCAGGCGGGGGCGCTACTGCCCCCTTTCCCGCCGACGTCTGCGCCCGGTTCCCTATCCGGGACCAGGCGCCCCCTGCTCCTCCCCACAACCTTTGGGGTCGCGTGGCGCGCTTCTCCTCGCCTCCTACAACTTGGCAAATCATGCAGCTCCTGCTTCAGCAGTTTCCACCTCTCTTGCGCTCTCATTACAAATTAATGCTCACACTTCTTGAAAGACACAAACCTGCTTCCATACACACAAAAACCATGCTCTGAACACCACATAAAAAACGACATTACCTAGGCAAAGCTGAGACACTAGCATTACCTGGGGGAATTGATTTATTATTTCACGCTGTGGGGATCACTCCCAGGCCTGGGCTTCAAAGAGCTTACATTCTCACTAAAGACGCAATTTTGAAATCAAATCTCTCTTCATAGATTTCCATTTTATTTAGCCTCTAATCGCTTTTTCCCCCTTCTGGCAAGCCATTCTCCTCAGACTACTTAATCATCCTTTTATAATGTTATTTTTCTATTAGAAATATGTATATGTTTCTGTTAGAAATATCTATATGCAAATTTTTAAAATATACATATATGTGAAGAAGAGGACACCCATTATCCAGTTAAAAAACCACTTTGAATTTTACCTGTGTTCCCTTTCAGTCTTTTCAATGCAAAATGTATTTTTCACAAAATTGGGATTAAATTGTAAATACTACTTCAAGTATTGCTATCTTTGTTTCCAAGCCGCTAAATCAAATAACCATACAATGAGTTGGCCTAACAACAGGAATTTATTGGCAGGTTTCAGGAACTAGAAGGCTTGCTTCCCTCCTGGTGGGTAAGGGTCTGTTTAGCACACAACACTTGGGTTCTTTGGTTTTCTGACACTTGGCAATGTTCTCTCCTTTACCTTCCAGGTTCCAGAGGCTTCCACTTCTGATTTCTGACTCCTTCCCCAGGGCTCTCTCTTTAAAAGGCCTCGGGTTGTAATAGGATTAAGATCTATCCTGATTCAATTGGCTACACCTTAACTAAATGGTGCTATTACAATGAGTTCAGGCAACAGGAATGGGATTAAGATTAGAACATGTTTTTTCTGAGGTACAGCTCTCAACCTACCATAACTCCTTTTTTATATTAAAATTACATCGTGCAACTTTTCCATGCTACTGTATTCTTCTAAAATATTTTTTACTGGATAAATGTTTAACCCTATTGTTTAAGATCATAAAACTAACAAAACCATTGTAAAAAAATATCTAAGTGTAAAAATAAAAAATTAACATGCTCTATAACTACATAATTTTACACCTTTTTTTCTGAGAGCCTTAGGAATGTCATTGTTTTTCGGTTACTCACTTTTGTTACCCCCACCCTCACCTGTGTGTTTGTGTGTCTGCGTGAAAGTTTTCTCTTAATCCTTTCTTTTGAGAGAGACTTCAGGACAAGACTTCTCTTTCCTTGCACCTCATGTTTCTCATCTTCTAACTACCATGAAGAGCATTTCAACTGGTGTTTCTCAAAGCATCCTCAAACATCCACCTGATGGCACAATCAGTCAGGATGTTCCAGGTGTTTAAAATGCTGATTCTGAATCTTCATCTCTGAGTGTAGATATGGAAGCGCAAGCCACTGAATTCCCCAGGTGAGTTGTATTCACACTAATGTTTGGGAACCATTGATTTAGGTAAATAATGACTGAAGTTGGGAAGCCAGAATATTTCTCTTGCTTTTACAAACAGGTATGTTTCCTAACCCAAGGGAAGCCCTGGGCTTAGCTAGAAAAGGAGCAAAGTCCCCTCCTCATTCAACCACCAAATTCCATCTCCCAGACTTCTGTTACCCTGGGCAAGTTCTTCAACCTTTCTGAGTCTCAGCTCCCTTATCTGCATAAAGGAGATAACTTTGTACCTATTATTGTGAAGATGAAATGAATTAATATGTGTAAAGCACCTAATATTGGACCTAGCACATGGGCAGTACTCAAGAGATGTTAGCTATTATTATTAGCAATGCAGCTGAAGATTGAATTCATGTTTTTGACAGCTACAATAAATTGTCAAATCATACCCTGCTCAGCATTGAATAAAATCCCTACACATTTTTTCCATGTGCATTGCTAAGTCAAGACATTCTCTCCTTCTTCCCCCATTCTCCTCCTCCTCTTCTTCTTCTCCTTTTTCTCTTCTTTTTCTTCTTCTTCTCCTCACCCCCCCCCCAATTCCCCACCCAATGAATAACATGGTTTGGTTTCTCCACTCACCATGATAACCTTGAGAAAGTTATTTAACTCCTCCAAGCCTCATTTTACTTAATAAGTATCTCAAATGCTTACTATAAAGATTAAATGAGTTCAAGTACATTAGGATAGTCAGGACATGGTTTTCATGTTTAATAAAAATTACCAATGATAATTATTGTCATTTTTAGATGTTATTTAAAATGTGTCCACTTGTCATATGTAGCCATTGCCATAACATTGCAGGATGTTTTTGGATCATGACTTTCTTGGCCATTACAATCACTGCCCCCACCCCCACCAAGTGCTATGGGGGCACCTCTTTGACCTCCTTACCCCTCAGTACTGTCACCTCTATAGCCAGTCCTTTTTAAGTCTTATGAAGATGTCTGTCACTCACTTTAAACACTGTAGGTTGGGCACGTGAGTTTGTTAATGGATATTAGGGCCAGTGCACCATGCATCCCATCAGGAATCTATCCTCCACAGCTGCAAAGGTAGCTGTAAAGAGCTGAACTGAGCTGCGCTTAGGCGAAAGAGAGCCAAACTGAGCTGCCAGGTGTCGAAGGTAGCTGATTAAGACAACAATTAAAGCCAAAATGGCAGCAACAGTGAAGCCTTTAATCACTTACTGCAATGGTAGTAGAGGAAAGCAACTACTCCACCCTCTTCTGTTGCCCCACGGAATAGCACCACCAGGCGAGGGTCAGATGGATTAGCACAGACCTGGGGCTGTATCACTGCCGAGGGAGCCCCAACAAAAGACTCCTGCTGTTCCATGTACCTGAGGGCTCAGGGGGTGAGGAGGTGGCGGAGGAGCTAGGAGTGGAAAAGTACTGAATCAGAGTAGAGAGTGTCTTCAAGGGCTCCCCCTCCTCCTGATAAAGAGGTCTCAGCAGAGGCACCTGGGGAAGTCCTCAGCCTAGGAATACAGATACGGGCATGTATGAGCATGACTAGCCAGGGAGGCTTGAGTCCTTTATTGCAACTCCCTTCAGAGGCTGTAATATGCAATATGCTGGCTGTGCACCAAGTCTGGTGCCAGGAGGACAGCTTACCCCCATGAGGCCTGCCAGGCAAAGCCTTTGTAATTGCCTGGTGAAGCCTGAAAAATCCCAGGTAGGATTCTGGCCTGGAGACAGACTCCTCAGCAGCTTCTACAAGGTCATCTGTGACCCATATGTCAATCAATACCTGACACTGTGCTTTTTGACACAATGAATATCAGAAATGGGTTATTTTTGGTACAAATATTTGTTTGTTTAATGGCAGGATAAATGTTAGGAATGGGCTCTTATTGGGGAGTTACAGGTATTCAAGATATGCAGGTTGGATACACTATTTCAGAGACCTTCTCCACTTTTGCATTAACACTTTACAGGGTTTGTAACCTTTATCCATAGTATCCAAGGTTGGCCATCCTGTTTCCAGCCAGTGGGTATAAGGGTGATTGCCTGATGCTGACTGTAAGAAATCCTGCTCTGTTGTTGCTTCTGCCTGGGGTGAGACTTTGTTAGATGTGGTCATAGCACTTAAAAGAAAGAATGCTGAAAGTTCATTTAACATATAGAACAGGCCATATAAATATTTTTTTCTGCATGAGTGCTAATAAATGTTTTGTTTAGTAAATGTGTAGATATACAGCACAATCTGGTATAACTTGCTATTATTATAACATGGTAGCAAGGTTATGGGTTACTGCTATCCCATCTTAAGTAAAAATTTTCATTAGCTACTACTGTCCACCAAAAGAACCTAAGTGCTGTGTGTGAACAAATTGACTTAGGTCAGTTTGTAATACTTTGACTACCTCAAGCATGTCAGTGAGATCCTGGGTCAAGCTCTGACTAGGACATTTCAGAACACCCAGAGTCACAAAAATCAATAATAGAGATATTCCTAAAAGAACTTCCTCTGTGCTGGTAATTAAACTTCATAGTTCTTCTGAAATAACTCATATGCTAATTTAAAATGCAGTCTCTTATGCCCTATTCTGAGTGAGGGTCCCCACCACCATCACCATTAGGCCTGGAATCTGTATTTTAGCGAAAATCCTTGATGAAGTTGATGCAGATAATCAGTGAACTACACTCCTTAAAGACAAGAGTGCCTCAAAACCATCAGTAAGAAACGTTTGTGTTTGGACTGCATATAAACATTCTGAAGATGGTCCCCTGGTGGTTCTTTAACATATTGATCATAGTTATTTTTAAATCCTTGTCTGGTAGCTCCAATATTTAGACCATCTGTTGATATACTTCTATTGTTTGTTGTTTCTCTTGATTATCAGTCTCATTTTCTTGCTTATTTGCATGTCTAGTAATTTTTATTTTACGCCAAGTTGTGTGGTTTGGAACACGATTGAGTCTCCAGATGATGGTATCCCTCAGAGAAAGTTTTTCCTTTCTTCTGTTGGGACAGATAGAATGAGAAATTGATCATCACAATCTTGGATTAATACCTATATTAATTAGTTCAGTAACTGGCTTGGGACGAGTTTGCAGTTTTAGTAAGATTCTAATAAGATTCCACTTCTGTTCTGCCCTTTTCCCGTGGGCATAGTCCTCCTGGGCTTTTGATTAAGAGCTTGGCAGACATTCATCTCCTCAGTTCTAAAAGACTGCAGGAAATCCACCTCTGCCATTCAGTTTCCCGGGCAAGGTCTCCATCCTTTCACCCCACAGAGCTACAAATACTGCTGATTACCTTAAGAGAGAGACTGTTGCTGTTCTTGAGGCAGGCTTTCACTCCTGGAGTGTCTTTTTTGCTTAATCACCAAGAGACTGTGGGAGAGCTCCTCTGCCTTCTAGAAGCTGTTAACTGGATCCCTCCCCCACAACCCAAGAACTCAGCAGATGTTCCATGGGGAAAACTTAGGGTCCCTCAGGTTTGCAATTTGTCCTCTAGCTGTGCTCAATCACTAAAAGCTTTGCTGATTTCACTGTCTTTTCACAGAAGCCCTCTACCAGGACAATTTTTCAGTCTTCAGTCTGTACCTAGAATCAGCAAATGCCCTCAGGAGAAGAAAGAAAAAAAAAAAAAACCTGGCCATCATCAACTCATCTTAGAAAAGTTCTGCTTCTCTAGAATATAAATTCACCTAATCTTTGTTCCTTCCACAACTTTCTAATACCCTTAAAAGTATTATTTATCTGGATTTTCTAGTTATTTCAGGGAAAGTGTTGATCTGCCAAGATCTGCTGCATCCTATCTAGATGTAGATGTCTTCCTGACATATGTTTTTTATAGTTGTTTACTTATTTTTCTTTTTTAAAGCAGCTATGTGTCTATATCAAAGCTAACACATTTATCCAGGTAGCCTCAGAAATTTATTGTATCAAGATAGATTTTCAGCTGACTTCCTTTTGGTTCCTTGATTAATTTGAAGGAAAGGAGTTCAAGGATGGGAATGATTGTGGGCAGGCTTCATTTTGTTTAGTTGACATTTTATGATCTTTGAAAGATTTTAGTTCTGGAACTAGGATACCAAGAGCAGCCAGTGAGTATATCTGGATGCTGTATCAGAAGCAATTCTACTGCCTTAGTGAAGTTGTCTTCTTCATTTTTTACCCATAATAAAGCCTCAATGAGTGAATTCATCAAAAGGACCTCAACAACTGCTCTGTTTGTAATAAGGAATATATTCTGCATATATGTTTCTATAGCTTATTTTTAAAATCAGTAAATGAAAGTTTAACTCATTAACTTTTTTTTTTTTTTTTTTTTTGGATTTTATAAAGGGGGTTCATTCAGTTACAAAGTTACAGACTTAATGTCATAAAGTGTCCAAGGTAAGGCATCAACAGAGGGTACCTTCACTGGAGAAAGGCCATTGGCATCCGGAAAACCTCTGTTAGCTGGGAAGGCACGTGGCTGGCGTCCGCTCGCTCCTGGGTTGTGTTTCAAAATGGCATTCTCCAAAATGTCAGAGTCAGCTTTCAATGGCCATCTTCAAAATGTCTCTCTAAGCTGCAGCTCCAAGCATGTCTAATCATCAGTGTCAGCCAGCAAAACACCTGAGCCTGTATGGCTCTTTTTTTTTTTTTTTAATCATTTTTTTTAACTGTGATTGTTCACATACCATACAATTATCCAAAGATCCAAACTGTACAATCATTTGCCCCCAGTACCATAACACAGCTGCATATCCATCACCACAATTAATTTTTTTTTTTAGTTTCTAGAACATTTTCATTACTCCAGAAAAGAAATAAAAACAAAAAAAAGGAAACTCAAATCCTCCCATATACCTAACCACCTCCCCTCCATTGTTGACTCATAGTATTGGTATAGTACATTTGTTACTGTTGATGAAAGAATGTTAAAATACTACTAACTATACTATATGGTTTGCAATAGGTATATATATTTTTTCCTATATACCCCTCTATTATTAACTTCTAGTTGTAGTGTCATACATTTGTTCTGGTTCATGAAAGAGATTTCTAATACTTGTACAGTTAATCATGGACATTGTCCACCACAAGATTCACTGTTTTATACATTCCCAGCTTTTAACCTCCAGCTTTCCTTCTGGTGACATATGTGACTCTGAGCTTACCCTTTCCACCACATTTATGCACCATTCAGCACTGTTAGTTATTCTCACAACATGCTACCATCACCTCTGTTCATTTCCAAACATTTAAGTTCAACCTAATTGAACATTTTGCGCATAATAAGCAACCGCTCCCCATTCTTCAGCCTCGTTCTATATCCTAGTAACTTATATTTTATGTCTTTCATGTATATTATAATTAGTTCCTATCAGTGAGACCCTGCAATATTTGTCCTTATGTGTCTGACATTTCATTCAGTATATTGCCCTCAAATTTTCTTCATCAACCCATTTCTTTTAAGATGGTTTTGTTTACACACCATACATTCCATTCTAAGTAAACAGTCATTGGTTCCCTGTATAGTCATGTATTTATGTGTTCACCACCCTCACCACTATCTATATAAGGACATCTCCATTTCCTCCACAAAGAAGGAGGAAGAGTCTAAGAAGGTAGAGAGACAAAAGAAAAAGAAAAAAGAAAGAGAAAAAAAGCAAAACATGACAGTTAGGAAGCAGCAAAAGGAAAGACAACATTAAACTCAAGTAGAATAAAAAGTCAAACAATATCACCAATGCCAACAGTCCCATACCTCTCCCTTATGCACCCCCCTTATATGCATTTAGCTTTGGTATATTGCCTTTGTTACATTAAAGGAAGCATAATACAATGTTTCTGTTAATTATACTCTCGTTTACATTGATTGTATTTTTCCCTAATACCTCCCTATTTTTAACACCTTGCAAGTTTGACATTCATTTCTCCCTCATGAAAAAGCATATTTGTGCATTTTGTCACAATTGTTGAACACTCTAGGTTTCACTAAGTTATACAGTCCCAGTCTTTATCTTTCCTCTTTCCATCTGGTGTCCCACATGCTCCTAACCTTCCTCTCTCAACCATATTCATAGTTATCTTTGTTCAGTGTACTTACATTGCTGTGCTACCATCACCCAAAATTGTGTTCCAAACCTCTCACTCCAGTCTTTTCCTATCATCTGTAGTGCTCCCTTTAGTATTTCCTGTAGAGCAGGTATCTTGTTCACAAACTCTCTCATTGTCTGTTTGTCAGAGAATATTTTGAACTTTCCCTCGTATTTGAAGGACAGTTTTGCCAGATATGGGATTCTTGGTTGGCAGTTTTTCTCTTTCAGTATCTTAAATATACCACCCCACTTCCTTTTGCCTCCATGGTTTCCGCTGAGAAATCCCCACATAGTCTTATTAAGCTTCCTTTGTATGTGATGGATCGCTTTTCTCTTGCTGCTTTCAGGATTCTCTCTTTGTCTTTGACATTTGATAATCTGATTATTAAGTGTCTTGGAGTAGCCTATTCAGATCTATTCTGTTTGGGGTACGCTGTGCTTCTTGGATCTGAAATTTTATATCTTTCATAAGAGATGGGAAATTTTCATTGATTATTTCCTCTATTATTGCTTCTTCCCCTTTCCCTTCTTTTTTCCTTCTAGGATACTCATGACGCATACACTCCTGCATTTCATTTTGTCATTCAATTCCCAGAGACATTGCTAGTATTTTTCCATTCTTTTCTCTATCTGTTGTTTTGTTTGTAGGCTTTCAGGTACCTTTGTTCTCCAGTTCTTGAGTGTTTACTTTTGCCTCTTGAGATCTGCTGTTGTATGTTTCCATTGTATCTTTCTTCTCTTGTGTTGTGCCTTTTATTTCCATAGATTCTGCCAGTTGTTTTTCGAACTTTGGATTTCTGCCTTATGTACACCCAGTGTTTTCTTTATAGCCTTTATCTCTTTTGCCATATCTTCCCTAAACTTTTTGAATTGATTTAGCATTAGTTGTTTCAATTCCCTTATCTCAGTTAAAGTGTTAGTTTGTTCCTTTGACTGGGCCATAACTTCATTTTTCTTAGTGTAGGTTATAGTTTTCTGTTGTCTAGGCATCTGGTTTCCTTGGTTACCTCAATCAGGTTTTCCCAGACCAGAACAGGCTCAGGTCCCAGAAGGTAGAAATATTCAGTATCCGGTTTCCCTGATGGTGTGTCTTAGAGAATTGACACACCCTGTGCTTTTATGCCCAGCAGGTGGCACCTGTCAGCCTGTCACTCCTGACTGGTATAAGGAGGTGTGGCCCTTGGCTGTTTTCCCCCAGGCTCTGGGGTGTGGTTCTGAATGGAAGGTGGGTAGTACAGCTTGGCACCACCTTCTTCCTCTTAGGGAAGAAATGCCCCCTAGGGAGTTTTATTTGCATATAAATAGATTCTTTGTTTCTCTGACTCTGCTATCTCCACCATTGTCTGGGTCAGAGTGCTGCGAGTTTCAAATGGCTGAGGCTTTCTCTGCCGCAGAGCACTGGGAGCTGAGAATGGCTGAGGCTTTCTCCACTGAGCCGCCCAGGTTGAGGGAGAGAGAAAATGGGACAGAAAGCCCCCTTCCAGTGTCAGTCTACAGCCCCCAGATTCACCCATTGGCCAAGACAGCACCCAGTCCTCTGGGCTCCCCATCCCGAGACAGAGAACTCCCCTGGCTCTCCAAAGTCAGTCGTCACTAAAAGCCTCTGTCGGCTTATTGGGGATTTGTAGCTTGCATTGATCAGTCTACGTTTGCCAATTAAAACCCCAGTTGGAGCTGGGCTGAGGTATATTCGCTTGTTCAGAGAGTGCTGCTCTCTATCACAGCAAGGCTTTGCAGTTCAGGTTGCCATGAGGGAGGGGCTCTCGGCTCAGGTCCACAGTTTTTACTTAGAGATTCTATGCCATGATCTCAGGCATTTCTCCCAATCCAGATTGTTGCATGATGTGTGGACAGTCACGGTTGTCCCCCAGCAGTTATTCCAGATCTTTTACTAGTCATTCCTGGTTGTTTATTAGTTTCTCTGTGGGGACTAACTAACTTCCAATCCTCTCTATGCCACCATCTTCTCACCTCCCTCATTAACTTTTAAATATTACTTTACCTAAATCATATATTTGACATGAGAAGGATTTATTCTTCACAAAAGGTCCAAGTGCACCAAAATATTTAGGATATTTGGACATATATATCTATTTTTAAATTAATTAAATATTTATTGAGTGCATACCATGTGCTAGGTTCTGTTATGGAAGCTGGTAACATAAATAAGACAGTTAGGTATTTTCTGCCCTTAATGAACCCAGAATAGAAGAAAACAGTTGCAATATGGTATGATATGGAACATGATTGATGCATGCAAATAATTCTGTGGATGTATACAGAAGGGATTTCCAAGACACTACCAAGGGAAGAGTGGAAAAGGATAAAGAGCATCAGAAAGATACCAGATAAGACTTCTTCCATCAGGTGACACACAAACCAGTTCTGAAAAAATGAATGGAAATTAGCAGAAAACGAAGATGTTACTGGAGGAATAAGCAGTAGGAGGCCTTGAGTTGCGAGATGGGAATCTGTTTGGAGTGCACAATATAAATGGGAAGGGAGTAACAAGTGAGCGTAGGATAATAGGCTGGATCCGGTCACCAAGGGCTTTGTAATAAAGCCAGCACCATCACTTCCCTGAAATACTGAGGAAATATCCTAACTTGTCCCCCACATCCACTCTCTTCTCCCTCTTTGGGCAGAGTAACCCTTTCAAAGGCAGAATTGATTATGTCACTCTCCTACGTAAAGACTTTCAGTGGTATCCCATTTCCCTTAAGTTAGAGATCCAAATGCTTAACATTGCCCCTACTTCATACCTTGCTCTCTGTAGCTGTTTTCCATCCACACCAGCCTCTTGGAGCCCATGGAATGTGCTTTTCTCCTCCGTGTCCCCTCTCTCCATGGAAAGCCCTGTTCACCTCCATTACCTGGTCAGCTCCTCCAGTCACCTCTCACCTTCTGCTCAGTGTTTGCTTCCTCCAAGAAGCCTTTACTGACCCTCCCCAGACTTGATTAGGTGCCTTCCTATACAATCCCATAATTCTCAATAATTTGCCCCATAACCCTTGTCAGAACTTGTATATCTATTTATAAGGTTATTTGATTAATGCCTCTCTCCTTCACTATGCTCAAAGTTCTTTGAGGCAGATATTGCTTTGTTTTTATCGTGACCCTCATACCTAACATAATGCTTTGATAGGATCTGCTCAAAAACTTTTGGTAAATACATGAGCAAATGAAAAAAAGTGATTAAATGAGACTACAATCAGACCATAAGACATGTGAGGAATGTATGGCACACAATTTTGCAAAACGTATTTTGACTTCCTGTTCCTGTTAGTTATCATTCCTAGGTTAACATGAGATTCTCCATAAAAGGTTGGCAGAGGACTAATTTACAGGTCTAATTCCTTCCCAGTCTCTCTCTTCTGAGCCCAAACTTTCATCCTTTCTACTATTCTAATTTTTCAACCTAGACAGTATCAATAGCAATCAAACATTCTGGATTATCTGAGTCACTGCTGATTTCAAATAACCTGTTGCATGTTCTCAAAAAGTATGCTCTCTCAAACTGAATTTAAAGAAATAAAGTATGTTGTCATTATCAGACAATATGTCCCAATGTTTGGTTCAGAAAATATATTTACTGTAATATGTGTTTCTGATACGCTTATTGAAGATATGGGTCACTTTAGATGGATGGATAGATGACAGATAGATGATAGATAAATGATAAATAGATGGATAGATAGATAGACATAGAGTATAGAGGTATACATGCATACACATGGTATTTTGTTTATCTTATACCAATAAATGGTAGCTCCCTTTAATTTAAGAGACCATGTTTTCTATTTTATGTTGTAATTCCTTGATGCTCAGTGACTAAATGGATTATATCAGGAAGAGAAAGAATTGATTTCTAATGTTATGCAATACACAATAGGGAAGAAGGTCTTTCCCTTTACCAGCAAACATTTTACCACAATTCTGACACCATGACTATAGCAAACAAAATGCTATGTGTTTCAAAGTATTCCACTGGGTTGGCTATTATTGTCTGTGTTTGTCAAGGTATTACAAAAATGAGATGAGCTCAAGAGAAAACTGGCTAATTTTGTCAGAGGAAAAGAAAAGAAACAAAAAATCTAGAAATCCTTGAAGGATTGGAAAAGCCAATTGCTTCTAGAGACCAAAGAGTAAGAGACTGGATTGTAAAGGCTCTGAAAAATGAAGATCAGGTGAGTTTTCTAAGATTAGCGTGTATGGTCTTCCTAATCCTAACGCCTCAAGGTAGTTATAAAGTGAGAGAGAAGAATGCAGGTGAAGAAGCAAAGCAGTAAGTCAGATGTGAGACTATGTCTGGGAAAGAATTTTGGGTCTGAGCAGATAGGAACTGGAAATCCTCCAAACAGAAGCTTCAACATCACTGAAGAGAGTGAAATGGTTCAGAAGTGATCATGATGCAGTGGGCATAACTTTCCAGGACCTAGTGAATAACAAAATATACATAAATCACTAATGAGGCCAAGAGCAGGTTGTACCAGGGTGTGGCGCCTCCATCCTTGAGCTGAAGGGCCATGCACAAATTCTTGTTCCTTTTTTCCATATAGGAATTTGTTGTTTCTCCCCACTTCACATAACAACCCTTCCTCAATGAATCAGTGAATAATTGTTAGAAAAAAATAAATAAAAGAAGAATTGAATGGAGTTCAAAATGAAAATTACTTATCTGCTTAAATCGTTAAAAATGGATTTAAGATTTTGAATTATCTACCAACACAAAAGTCTTCCTTAGACAGCATGAGCTCTAACACACTGGGTTGTTTAAGCAGAGACTATTTCTCAAGGGGATTTCTCACTGAAAGGGCAGCAGGATTAGCTGACTACTTAAGTCTTTCTGGAACACTTAAATTTATTTGTCAGGAACCTTACATTGATTACCTGGACTCCTAGAGGGCAAAGTTACAAAATTGTCCACAAAACATATAATATTTAAAGAACTTACATTTGTTTGGAGACACTTTTTTTTTTTGGTGATAACATATATAATAATATACAACTTTCCATTTTAACCATTTTTAAGTGTACCATTCAGTGGCATTAATTACATTTACAGTGTTATGCTACCATTACCCCCAACCATTGCTAAAACCTTTTCACCTTGCCAAACAGAAACTCTGTCCCCATTAAGCGGTAACTCCCCATTCTCCTTCTCTCCAGCCCTCTGTAATGTCTGATCTACTTTCTGTTTCTGATTCAGAATCATACAATATTTGCCTTTATGTGGATGACTTATTTCACTCCACATAATGTTTTCAAGGTTCACCCATGTGATAGCATGTACAAGAACTCTTTGAGGAACTGTCACCCTGTTTTCCTCAGCCCTTGTACCATTTTACCTTCCCACCAACAGTGCATGAGGGTTCCAATTTCTCCACATTCTAACCTGTTATTTTCTGTTTTATTTTTTAAAATAATAACCCTCCTAGTGGATGTGATGTGGTATCTCATGGTTTTGATTTGTATTTCTCTAATGGCTAATGATGTTGGGCATCCTTTTCTGTTCTTATTGGCCATTTGTATATTTCTTTGGAGAAACACCTATTCAAGTCCTTTGGCTACTTTTTTAAAAATTGGGTTGTGTGTCTTTTGTTGCTGAGTTTATGAGTTCTTTAAATCTTCTGGATATTAAACTTTTCTCAGATATATGCTTTTCAAATATTTTCTCCCATTTTATAGGTTGTCTTCTCACTTTTTTGATAATGTCTTTTGGATGCACAAAAATCTATACATAGAACCAACTGGAAGCCAACAAATCCATTTATAAGAGAAATGTATAGCCAAAGAAACCCCAAGTGCTAACTAAAAATCCCTTTGACTATTAGACTTCATACAACCTTCGGGCAACAACTTGAGAACAGCAAGCTAGAAAAGCTTTCTACACCATACTCCTCAACACTGATTTCTTTTGTAGTCAGAGAGGATAATGGAAAAGGATGAATCTCCCAAGGGCCCCAGCCAGGTCCATGGAGAACAATGGACAAGGGATTCCCTCTTGAAGAACAGAATCAGGATGTAATCAAAGAGTTTCCCCTAACCCATCGCAACATGTTCTACAGGATTTCATCATTGCTTTGGACCAGTGACTTGGTGTGGTGTTCATCCTTTTCTCAAAGAAGCATTGATTTCTATCATCCTGTCACTATTCCACTCTAATATCTTGAGTGTGTGTAGGTCCATATAACTTGTCTTTTTAGTTAAAGATTGCTGGAGCACAAGAAGCCACATTTGAATGTGAAGAAGAGGAATATACATCATTGGAAGATCCTAGACTTTGAGTTGGATGCACTGACTCCATGGGATTTTGAGTTATTTACTTAAGGGAAGGGATGAGCATTCTATATGCTCTTATAGTGATGAAATGGATATTTGGTCACTGTGGCAGAGTCAATGCTTTGTGTCTGCCCTGCTCTGGTCATGTAGAATGACTACTTTGTCAGTCTTCCCTAAAAGTGAGGCCATATGATGCATTCTTGCCTATGGAATTTAGGTAAAAGTTATGTGTACTACTTCCATGCCTGACTTCTAAAACTTATTCAAAAACACTTTATGTGCTCTATCTTTGTTTGATGCTAGAGAATGACACAGCCACCAGGAAGAAGGAAATTGAATCACCAAGTCACCACTTGGAGGAGAGATGACTTGAAGAGCTACCCAACCTGGAATATCCCAAACTTCATGTTAAAAATTAAAAACAAAACAAACAAACAAAAAAAAAACATTAAGTGTATTAAGCAACTGAGATTTCAGAGTTTCTTTGTTACTGCAGCATATACAAGCATAATCTAGCTTATCTTGTCTAATACAATACGCAAACACAAATTTTTTTTTTTAGTTCTCCTCTCATCTTTTGCTTAACTCTTTATTTTCTCTTAGTTATATAGTTCTTGATTCTGGCATCCTTATTTAATCACAGAGAATTAAAAAGAAAAAAAGTTAGTTTGAGGAAAACCTTTTCAAGATTCTTCTCAAAATTATCAGGCAATCTGGATGAAATAAAGAAGAACTTTATCCCCTCAAGGGATTACAAAACAGTAGGAGATGAGACACAGATATAAATTACTAAAGTAAAAAATTAAAAATACAGGGTGAATAAGTTAGATACAAATAAAGTTCTGTAAAAACTCAGAGAAGGAAGTGACTACTCTCTAAATTGTAAAATAAATGCATGTACCTAATTTTAATTCCTGATTATACCCCTCCCTCCATTTCTAATAGACCATTTATCATCTAGATATGTACATTATCTGATTTGCAAAATATCCACCTCAGATTTTAAATTCCAAGCAGCTTCCTATCTGCCACCCAACATTTTTAAGTATTGTCAGCTCTTGTCAGTGTATGTGGGCTCTGAAAATTAAATCCATTACAGTTTTAACCCAAACAGATGTTAGTAGGTGCATAAAACTGATCTTAAAAACAAAGCCCTAAAGGCATCCAAACTGAAAAGGAGGAAGTAAAACTATCTCTATTCACAGATGACATGATACTATATAGAGAAAACCCCCAAAGAAGCCACAAGAAAGCTACTAGAGCCAATAAATGAATTCAGCAAAGTGGTGGGGTTCAAGATCAACACCAGAAATCATTTGCATTTCTGCACATCAGCAATAAGCAATTTAAAAAGGAAATAAAGAAAACAGCTCCATTTTCAATAGCATCTAAAAGAATAGAACATTTAGGAATACATTTAGCCAAGGATGTGAAAGACTTGTACACTGAAAACTATGAAACATTGCTGAAAGAAATTAAAGACCTAAATAAAAGGAAGACACCCCAAGTTCATGGATAGGAAGACTTAATATTGTTAAGTGTCAATACTACCCCAAACAATCTACAGATTCAATGTAATCCCAGTCAAAATTCCAGCAGCTTTTTCTGCAGAATTGGAAAAGCCAATCCTTGAACTCAAATGGAATTACAAGGGGACCCCAAATAGCCAAAACTATCTTGAAATAAGGAACAAAGTCAAGAGGACACACACTTCTCAATTGTTAACTTACTACAAAGCTACAGTAATCAAAACAATGTGGTACCTTCATGTAAAGATCAATGGGAAAGAATTGAGAGTCCAGAAATACACCCATTCATCCATGGACAATTGATTTGCAACAAGGGTGCCAAATGCACTTAATGGTGAAACAAATGGTGCTGAAAAAATGGATATCCACATACAAAAGAATGAAAGTGGACCCCTACCTCACACTGTGTACAAAAATTGACTCAAAAATATATTGGTGACCTAAATATAAGAACTAAAGCTGTAAAACTTTTTGAAGAAAACATAGGGGAAATCTTCAGGGCCTTGGATTTGGCAATGGTTTCATAAGTATGACACCAAAAGAAAAACAGAAACATTGGACTTCATCTAAATTAAAATTTTTTGTGCATGCAAAGGACATTATCAAAAAAGTGAGAAGACAACCTATAAAATGGGAGAAAATATTTGAAAAGCATATCTAATAAGAGTTTAATATCCAGAAGATTTGAAGAACTCATACAACTCAACAACAAAAAGACAAGCAATCCATTTTTTTTAAAAGTGGCCAAAGGTCTTGAATAGATATTTCTACTAATGGCCAATAAGCATATAAAGAGATGCTCCACATTTTTAGCCATTAGAGAAATGCAAATCAAAACCATGAGATACCACATCACATCCACTAGGAGGGTTATTATTTTAAAAAATAAAACAGAAAATAACAGGTTAGAATGTGGAGAAATTGGAACCCTCATGCACTGTTGGTGGGAAGGTAAAATGGTACAAGGGCTGAGGAAAACAGGGTGACAGTTCCTCAAAGAGTTCTTGTACATGCTATCACATGGGTGAACCTTGAAAACATTATGTGGAGTGAAATAAGTCATCCACATAAAGGCAAATATTGTATGATTCTGAATCAGAAACAGAAAGTAGATCAGACATTACAGAGGGCTGGAGAGAAGGAGAATGGGGAGTTACCGCTTAATGGGGACAGAGTTTCTGTTTGGCAAGGTGAAAAGGTTTTAGCAATGGTTGGGGGTAATGGTAGCATAACACTGTAAATGTAATTAATGCCACTGAATGGTACACCTAAAAATGGTTGAAATGGAAAGTTGTATATTATTATATATGTTATCACCAAAAAAAAAAGTGTCTCCAAACAAATGTAAGTTCTTTAAATATTATATGTTTTGTGGACAATTTTGTAACTTTGCCCTCTAGGAGTCCGGGTAATCAATGTAAGGTTCCTGACAAATAAATTTAAGTGTTCCAGAAAGACTTAAGTAGTCAGCTAATCCTGCTGCCCTTTCAGTGAGAAATCCCCTTGAGAAATAGTCTCTGCTTAAACAACCCAGTGTGTTAGAGCTCATGCTGTCTAAGGAAGACTTTTGTGTTGGTAGATAATTCAAAATCTTAAATCCATTTTTAACGATTTAAGCAGATAAGTAATTTTCATTTTGAACTTCCTTCAATTCTTCTTTTATTTATTTTTTTTCTAACAATTATTCACTGATTCATTGAGGAAGGGTTGTTATGTGAAGTGGGGAGAAACAACAAATTCCTATATGGAAAAAAGGAACAAGAATTTGTGCATGGCCCTTCAGCTCAAGGATGGAGGCGCCACACCCTGGTACAAACTGCTCTTGGCCTCGTTAGTGATTTATGTGTATTTTGTTATTCGCTAGGTCCTGGAAAGTTATGCCCACCGCATCATGATCACTTCTGAACCATTTCACTCTCTTCAGTGATGTTGAAGCTTCTGTTTGGAGGATTTCCAGTTCCTATCTGCTCAGCCCATGTGTCCCTCAGGACATGCAGGCAACAGTGGTTAGAAAAAGCCAGGGAAATTGTCATAAATTGCATCTACACTTCACAGCCATTTCTCCACTACATTGGTCCTTTAAGCCTTTTGAGAATCTGCTGCCAAAAACTTTGAAATCTCTCCCCAGAGGGGAAATATATGGGTGCACAAACCCCCATGCATACATTTTTTAGTATCATTGCAGGAAATTCAGTGAACTTCTGAAGGTCACTATCAACTTCAGGTTAAGAATCCATGCCTTATAGCAAAATTGAGAAACTGGCTCCTTTTGTTCAATGAAAGTCACCAAGCATTTATTGAGCTCTGACTCTGGTGAAATACAGTATTAATCGTTATTCAAACATGAATTGAAGTACAGCCTTCACCCCGAGGGACACACCATCTAGAGGGAAAGCAGACATACACTCATTTCTAATAGTGCAGTCTGTTACATATAATCAGAGGCAAAAAGTACTACTAGTGAGAAGAAATTGATTGCAGTTTAGAGGTTCCAGTTGTCACCATTGTGGCATATGTGATAACGTCTTGGAAAAGCAAGTCTAGTCTATTAAATCTTTCACTGTCACATCCTTGTCTCCTTCCATACGATGAAGATAATGAGATTTACATGTGGGAGACTTGGAAATGTTACTGAGAAATAGCTACATAATCTTGGGTGGTAATTCCATTAACTTTCAAGGACTTCAGTGTCCTCTTCATGAAATATTGCATTGTACTAGATGATGTCTAAGATCTATTCCAATTCTTTTTTTGATTCTATGCAAAATTGTTTGAATTTTACGTTTGTTTTCTACTTGCCTATTCCAAGTCTTTTGACAAGTAGAAGTCGTGCAAGAATTTTTGAAATTTTTTTTCATGGGAGACATTTGTCCCTGCAGAGGTTGATAGGCACTTAACTCTACACTTCTCCCCATTTTGTCAGTTGCAGGAAGACAAGGCAGGCTGGTCCAGCTGGAATAGATTTTGCAGGGATGGAGAAGAGACACTTACTGTTACACACAGATTTAGGTGAGTGAAGGCAAAGTCATGCCCAGAGACATACCTTCTGAAAATTCTGAAGGTAAGAGAGAAGAGGGTCAAAGTTGGGCTTCAGGTGAAGAGAATTGAAGGAGGTTTTAGAAGTCATAGTCCAGAAGCACAAGAACAGAGATTCAAGTGTCGGTGGGTTCCAACAGAAAAGCACAAGGGTGCATGAGCTCCCAGCACCATGTTTCCCCTTCATACCAAGCCCATTTAAAGGTCTGGGATTCGATCAGCATAAGCATATTTTGTGCTTGCTACAATTACTGATGAGTCATCTCCCATGTACCAGGCTCCCGATGATCTATTTTAATAATGATGTGTTAAAAATAGCAATAATCGGCAGGAGCTAAGATGGCAGCATAGAGAGGAGTGGAAGACTGTTAGTCTCCCCCTGGAACAATTCATAAATGACCAAAAAACTACAATAACTGCAGGGAAACAAATGTGACTGTCCACTCATCATCCACCAACCTGAATTGGGAGGAATGCCCGAGATCACAGCATAAAATCTGTAAGTAAAACTGCAGACCCGCGCTGAGAGCTGAGAGCCCCTCCCTTACGGAAGCCTCGTGGTGTTAGAAAGCAGCACCCTCTCAGCCCAGCTCCAACTGGGGTTTTAATGTTAACTGCTCAGTACAGACAGCGAATCCTCAACAAGCAGACAGAGGCTTTTGGTGACAACTGACCCTGGGAGAGTCGGGGGACATATCTGTCTCAGGACGGGGAGCCCAGAGGATTGGGTGCTATCTCTGGCTGACGGGTGAACTTGGGAGTTTTTCTGTCCCTTTCTCTCTCTGTGGAGAAAACCTCAGCCATTTTCAGCCCGCAGCACTTTGCAGTAAAGACACCCTCAGCCATTTTAAAATGAAAACACTTTGATCAGCAGAGTCAGGGAAACAAAGAACTTATTGATACGAAGTTGAACTCTCTGGAGGGGGCATAGCTTCCCAAGAGGAAAGGGAGGGGCCCAGCTCTACTGCCTGCCTTTCCAGAACCAGACCCCAAAGCCTGGGGGAGGAGAACCACAGGCCACACCCTCTTACACAGGCAGTGACAGGCTGACATGTGCACCTACCAGGCAGACAAGCACAGGGGTATCAATCCTCTAAGAAAAACCATCAGGGAAACCAGATACTGAATATTTCCTCCTTCTGTGACCTGAGCCTGTTCTCATCCGGGAAAACCTGAGTGGGTTGGCCTAGGAGGTCAGATGCCTAGACAACAGAAAACTACAACCTGCACTAAGAAAAACGAACCTATGGCCCAGTCAAAGGAACAAATGTACACTTCAACTGAGATACAGGAATTTAAACAACTAATGCTAAATCAATTCAAAAAGTTTAGAGATAGAGGCTGTAAAGAAAACACTGGGCATACATAAGGCAGAAGTTGAAAGTTCAAAAAAAGAACTAGTAGAATCTATGGAAATGAAAGGCACAACACAAGAGACAAAAGACACAATGGAAACATACAATAGCAGATCTCAAGAGGCAGAAGAAAACACTCAAGAACTGGAGAACAAAACACCTGAAAGCCTACACGCAAAGGAGCAGATGGAGAAAAGAATGAAAAAATATGAGCAAAGTCTCCGGGAACTTAAAGATGAAACAAAGTACAAGAATGTACATATCATTGGTGTCCCAGAAGGAGAAGAGAAGGGAAAGGGGGCAGAGGCAATAATAGAGGAAATAATCAATGAAAATTTCCCATCTCTTATGAAAGATATAACATTACAGATCCAAGAAGTGCAGCATACTCCAAACAGAATAGATCTTGCCTACGCCAAGACACTTAATAATCAGATTATCAAATGTCAAAGACAGAGAGAATCCTGAAAGCAGCAAGAGAAAAGCAATCCAACACATACAAAGGAAGCTTAATAAGATTATGTGCAGATCTCTCAGCAGAAACCATGGAGGCAAGAAGGAAGTGATGTGATGTATTTAAGACACTGAAAGTGAAAAACCACCAACTAAGAATCCCATATTCAGTAAAGCTGTCCTTCAAATATGAGGGAGAGCTCAAAATATTTTCTGACAAACAGACAATGAGAGATTTTGTGAACAAGACACCCGCCCTACAAGAAATACTAAAGGGAGCACTACAGAGTGATAGGAGAAGACAGGAGTGCATGGTTTGGAACACAATTTTGGGAGATGGTAGCACAGCAATGTAAGTACACTGAACAAAGATCACTATGAATATGGTTGAGAGAGGAAGGTGGGGAGCATGTGAGACACCAGAAGAAAGGAGGAAAGATAAAGACTAGGACTGTGTAACTTGGTGAAATCTGGAGTATTCAACAATTGTGATAAAATGTACAAATATGTTCTTTTACAAGGGAGAACAAGCAAATGTCAACCTTGTAAGGTGTTAAAAATGGGAGGCATTGGGGGAGGGATGCAATCAATGTAAACTAGAGACTGTAACTAACAGAATCATTGTATTATGCTTCCTTTAATGTAACAAAGGTGATATACCAAGGTAAATGCAGATAAGAGGGGGGGATAGGGGAGGTGTGTGAGACAATTGACATTGGTGGTGTTGTCTGACTCTTTACTGTGCTTTGATTTAAGATTATTTTTCCTTTTGCTGCTTCCTAGCTGTCATTTTTCTTCCTCTTTCTTTTGCCTCTCTACCTTCTTTGACTCTCCCTCCTGCCTTGTGGAAGAAATGTAGATGTAGAAATGTGAAGGTGTGAACACATAAATATGTGACCATACAGAGAACCATCGATTGTTTACTTAGGATGGAATGTATGGTGTGTGAAAAAAAAATCTTAAAAAAAAAAATGGGTTGATGACAAAACCTCAAGGTCAATATACTGAGTGAAATAAGCCAGACACATAAGGACAAATATTGCAGGGTCTCACTGATAAGAACTAATTATAATATGTAAACTCATAGACATGAAATATAAGGTATCAAGATATAGGACAAGGCTTAAGAATTGGGAGTGGTTGCTTAGTATGAGGAGAAGGTTCAACTAGGATGAACTTAAATGTTTGGAAATGAACAGAGGTGTTGGTAGCAAGATGTGAGAACAACTAACAGTGCCAAATGGCATGTGAATGAGGTGGAAAGGGGAAGCTCAGAGTCATATATGTCACCAGAAGGAAAGTTGGAGGTCAAAAGATGGGAATGTATAAAACTGAATCCTATGGTGGTCAATGTCCATGATTAACTGTACAAATATTAGAAAACTGTTCCATGAATCCAAACAAATGTATGACACTACAACTAGCAGTTAATAACAGAGGGGCATACAGGGAAGAAATATATACCTTTTGCAAACTATATACTACAGTTAGTAGTATTTCACCATTCTTTCATAAGCAGTAACAAATGTACTATACCAACACTACAAGTCAACAATTGAGGGGGGTTGGTTAGGGATATGGGAGGATTCGAGTTTCCTTTTCTTTCTTTCTTTTTCTTTTTCTTTTTACATCTTTCACTTTATTTCTTGTCTGAAGTAATGAAAAGTTTCTAAAAATTGAACAAAAATTAAGTGCGGTGATGGATGCACAGCTGTACAAGGGTACCAGGGGCAAGTGATTGCACACTTTGGATCTTTGGATAATTGTATGGTATCTGAACAATCCCAATAAAAATTTAAAAAAAAATAGCAGTAATCCTCAGTAATCCAGAGAATTAGGAAAGAGACTATGTATACATAATGGAATTCTCACACTATTTAAAACTTCAATTTAAATCAACAGTTTTAATTAATATCCCAACAAATTGTTCAACAGAACCATCAGTCAGTAACCAAATTCAACGGTGGATCTTATCTCTTGTCCTCTTCCCTTGTCCGTCTGATGGAAATTTGAGGTAGTAAGAATTATGCTTTTATAATTTTAAAACAATGTTTTTCTTTCCTCTATTCTGTATATTATGTTCTCTGGTTGTTGTTTTCCTGGAGCTTCAGGGAAGGGGTGGGAGCTGCCAGTGAAGTCCCATCCAAACAGAAGGAAGAAAGGAGAACCTTCCTTCTGTCACCTGGTGGATTCTGGGAGACAGGAGAGAGACAAAAGTAGAGCCAAGAAGTCAACGGTTTCCATTTCTCCCCCAGACCTGAAGATATACCTCCAGGAGTGGGTCAAGGTGGTATGGGGGACACCAAGAGCATCAGGGCTAGAGGTGTGCTTCCCTGGACATAACAGAAGTTTGTGGATTTCAAATACAGAAGACAGCCTGCCTGTGGCAACTTCTGGCAGCCAATGCTAAGGCCAGATAAATGAGCCTGAGAGAGAGAGAGCATAAGCCCCTTCCAGCCCAGCACTGGTTACACACCCCAGTGTTGAGAAGACCATAAGATGGGCAGAATCCTGCGGACCAGAAGAGAGGCCACTAAAGGTAGGACCCTTAGTGGTTAAAGCAATATCAAGGTCAATGGTCCGTGGCAATGGATACCCTCACACTCCAAGAGGCTAGATGAGGCCAGTTGCACCTCAGAGGATGATGGTCCCAAGATCAGCTCAACCCAGCCACTCTGCAACAGGGACTGGAAGGGACTAGAGGACCCCATATTGATCAGAGGATGCTGTCAACTCCCTCATATGCCCAGGTACTTCCACAGAGGAGAAGGGGAAGGTGCAGAACTCTGACAGCAATTGTTTGAACATGAAAGGGCAGTGTTTAAACTGGGAAAGGCATACATTACTAATGGGCAGGTTTAAGTTTCCCCAGTACACAGTGATTTGGAAAGAAGTGGAAATAACTACAAAAGCCATTTTCTTTGCATAGCTAGGGGCAGAGTGGAAAATTTGTGACCTACTCTAGTAATCGTCAGGGGAAGGGATCCACAGATAAGGAGCTAAGAGGAAGAATAACCAAGATAATGCAGAGGCAAAATAATTAACTTCTGAATACTGAAGATTTTTTAATAAAGAGAACAACCTACTAATCTTCCATCAACAGAAAGAAAGAACTCATTTCTTTAGGGTGACAAACTTGGCTGAGGTCACATCATATCTTAGAAGAAACAGAGATGGGATTTATAGACATTGAGTCTAATCTTTAAGCTCATTAAATATTTTCATAAACAGTTAATTTATATTATGTATTGTATTTATTTTCTACATATATATTATGTGTTATATAAATTGTATGTATTTATATATGCATTGTGTCATTATATCCATGGTATGGGTAGAAAGACTGAGGATCAAAAATCAATTGATAAGGCATGATGCAAATTGACACCAAGTGACGGTATAAGGGAGTTCAATGCTGGGTTTTTGTTTTACTCTGGATCACACAGCACCTTAGAGCTGCACTGCAGAACCAGTGCTAGTCTGTCTTTTTAAAAGTAGCTTTCCTCTAACAATGACATGGTGTTTGGGTGACTCCTTGGCCATAGAGCTAACAATGCAAGCAAATCATATTTTTAAAATTAATAAAAGGTCAGAGAACTTCTGTTACATTGCTTGGAGTTGCACAGAATTGGAAATGATAACTGCCAAGGGGCAGATACAGAGCAAGCTCCACTCTTAGAATGCAAGCAGAGAGAGGTGGAGGGAAGGATCAGGTTCTGGAAAGAAAGATAACCTTGAGAAGGATTTACAATTAGAACTGTCCCAAAGAATTTTCGTAAAGTTGCTTCGCAAGCAGAGATCCCATAATTCTTGCACTGACTTCTGAGAGTGCAACTTAAGTCTCATGTCTGGCTCTCTCAGGCTCTAGCAGCTTTATCACAAGTCATGAGGCCCAGCTGGGGTGAAACATGAGCCCTTACCAAAAGATCCTCTTTGGCACAAGAGGGCTGCTCATCGGCCAATTCCATCATCCCTGCCATTGCTAGTTGGACCCACCTGGGTCTGGAACATCTAATGATAGCAAGCCCTTTGTATTTTAGACTTTATGAAGGCAAAGAAAAGAGGATAACTTGAGAATGAACAATGTAAGAGTTAATTTAAGGATGTAAATACATAAGTATACACAATTATTACATATATTATATATGTACACCCCTATGCCATGTGTTCTCAGCAATCCCTCCACATTTAGTAACTGGTGAAACATCAGCCAAGTGGTCCGGGAGATGATTCTACCCAAGGCTTCCTACTCTTGTATTACCTGTTTCAAGAATCTTTTCCTGAACTCCACTCCAGTCCACATTTCCTACTAATCCCCACCAGTTCACCCTCATATATCACTGTCAATATACAAATTAATCTCAGAGATTCTGGAGGGGAAGTATGGGGTGGGGGGCAGGGAGCAGGGAGGTTGTTGCAATTTTTGGAAGTTTAGATTTTCAGGGAATGAGCCCATAACAGTTAATTGCATTTCTAGAGCCTCATCTATTTCTGTTCTTATGTCTGAGGTAGTCCTCTGCAAAAAAAACTTTCTTCCTCTCTCCATAGGAAACAGTATAGAAGCCCCATGCTGCTAGTGGAAAGAGTATACAACCTGGGTGGCACCTGAAATTTTTCTCCATTACTTAGAAGTCATTTATATTCTCATTGCATGATTAAATGTCTCAACCTGGGGGACTGGGATTGAGTTTCACATGCTGCCTCCCTGGGGTTTTACTGTTCTATGCCCACTAGTCTGAATGTTGTACAAAAATTCTACCTGCATTCTTTCTATCTGTTGCTCTATAGCCTCAGGTCTGATTTCACTATAAATGAGCTATGAAAATAAAAGCATGCATCAAATGGATGGATGGATGGATGGGTAGATGGATGGATAGATAGATAAAGTAGGTAGGTAGAAAGATAGATGTTAGATAGATGGATGATAGATAGATAGATAAAGTAGGTAGGTAGAAAGATAGATGTTAGATAGATAGATAGATAGATAGATAGACAGATGTTAGATAGATAGATAAATTCACATACATAATGGTTAGCAAGAAATGAAGAATTTTTCTTTTTAATAAACCTCCAGAATATACATATCCAAGTAAATGCTGTTGTTTCCTTAATTTAATCATATTGCTGTTGCCCAAAAGATTTTCAGAACTCTGCTTTTAAAATGGCTTTTGAATCACTTCTTGGCCTTTTGGCTAAGATCAAGTGTAAAATGGCTTTGAGTCTAGAGCACAACCTTTTTAATATCTTCTGTGGTGACAATCTTTATTCTTGGAGGGTGGCTCTGGGCTTGGAAAATAGCCAAAGGTCATTTGTAGCAAAATATGGCTAAAATGTAATTGATTGAGCGGAAGTAAAATTAATTTAGGGTGTGTGTGTGTGTGTGCGCGCGCGCGCACACACCAAATGTCCACTCTGAGCTGGAGCACTGTCAGGAGACAGAAGCAAATAAGTGGCCATCACACAGTCTTTGCACAGAATCTCTCAGACACTTCAACTTTTACATAATTGTGGTGGTGGAGGGTGAAATCTCCATGACCAATACCATTACGTCAAAGAAACAAATTAACATTTAATCATTTAACTAATGATTTTGCCATATACGCTTTCTGGGATCTCAAAGACATTGTCATTTCTCTATCATTAATTTAGTGTCCACTTTAAAGTCATTTTCAAAATAATGATAACCCAAAATCCTCATTTTCATCTCAGGGTATTTTCTAGAGTGTCTGTGAAACACACTGTATCTTCACATTTTCCCACCATCAACCAAAACAAGGGTGCAGTCTTGACAGATGTTATCTCTTGAGCATCATAGACTGTTCAAGACTTAAATTCTCACCTAATGCAACTCTTTATTTTACAGATTTTACAGGGACGATCAAGGCATTCAGCTGTTTGGGAAGAGAACCTAGTTTTAGAACCAAGTTTTTGGGCTCCTATGGCAGTATTCTTTTCACAACCCCATCCTGGTATAATTTCCACGCCATTTAAGTTTTCCTATTTATTGGGGTCCTCGCCTTTAATTGCTCTTATTGCCTCGGGCTTCCCTATTAAGGTTGTAGGGTATTTGAACCAATGTTTTGACATTTGTGACAGCTTTACAGTGATGACACATGGTCACTTCATGCACATCATGTCATCATGGCAATCTTTCAACGCCTTCAAACCTTTTTGTGCCAGTCAAAGATATTCATTTGACATTTTTACTCATAAACTTCTTTTAACATGCCAGCTGTCTACTTGGCAAATTGACTTTATTCAAAATTTGATGTGAAGTCCTCACTCTGACTAATAGTTAATCATTTGTACCCTGACTTGCAGCAACATATACATGTGTTTGCCTTAACTAAAAATACAAATACCTGGTGCACATGCTGAATGTCTCCATTTGAAGTAAAGAAGGAGCAGCCCACAAAGTCAGGAGCTGTCGTCTCTGTAATTTTACTGCACCAAGCTTTGAGACCTTGATCAAGTCATTTTGTTTCTTAGAATATGTGAAAGGAGTTGAATTTTAAAATCTCTCTTATCCTTCACATTTGCGCAATAGTTCATGTACACTGTCTCGCTCAACTCTCATAATTTCACCGTGAAGTGGATATTACTTCCTAAGCTCTAAAGTCAACATGTCCATCAGCAAAAGTGTACAATTAAATGTCGCCATATGTCTCTGCTATTATTCTTCCTTTTCTGCTTCTCAAATCCACAAATGAAAAATTGCCTGCTTTTATATTTACTGCTGATACAATAAAATTAGTTTCCCTGCTTTAACCCTGCCCCCTACCTCTTAGAGTCTATTCTCAACTCAGCATTCTGAGTAATCCAATTAAAATAAAAGTCCGTATATGTTACCTTCCTGTTCACAATTCTCCAATGGTTTCCCATCTCATTCAGAGTGAAAACCAAAGATCTTCCAGCAGCTAAAAAGCTTTCTGCTCTCCCTGACCTTTTTGCTTACTTTTCTTGCACTCAGTGCACTGATCAGCAGCCACACTGGCCTCCATGCTGCCCCTTGAAAACTCTAATATGTTCCCAACACAAAGCCTAAATATTTGTTCTTCCTCAAGTATCTAAATGGTATGCTCCTCCGCCTCCTCTAGGTCTTTGCTCAAATGCCCTCTTCTCAATGATGCCTTCTTTGCCCACCATATTTAAAATTGACCACTTGGTACTCCTTACCCCCTTCCCTGATTTTTTTTTTTCAAAGCACTTATCTCCATTTAATATACTGTGTATATTTTTCTTACTTATTTTGTTTAGTCACTGGAATGTATGCTCCATGAAGCAGGGATTTTGTTTGTTGTGTTCACTGATATATTCCAAATGTTTTACATCATGTCTAGTATACTTAATCAATATTTGCTGCATTAAATTTAATGGACAATCCAATTCTAGACCATACCTTATCTCTAGTAGGGACAAGAGCCCTCAATCCTTACATGAAAGATACATCACTGAATAGAATATTCCCAGTTCCCAAAGTTCTACACCCAGATATATGGCATGTTGTCTGCTTTAGCGTTAAGTCAAGTCTCAGCCTTGAATAAATGCTGCTTAGCATCCTATGCATTTAAATTAAAAAGCTATTTGACTAAAAATAACTTGACCTGGGCTTCAAGCTATCACAAAAATGTTTCCCTGCTATTTTCTATGGTTCCTCTTGTATCTGGCCCTTCCTGGCACAACTTTAAATAAACCAGTACCTCTTTTCCAAGACTGCATTCCAATGACAAGGGCACGTTATCTTTTCAACCCACTCCCCAACTCACCACCCTAGACAAATCTGTGATATTATGGAAGATCCCAAATCAAAAATTGCCAATATGCCTTGTCTACATTGACCAAATCTGGCCAGACAATCTATGGAGGAAAAAGGCATCATTGAATTGGTCTAGTACTTGCAATAAAAGCAGTTTACACAGGAAAACAAAAACATTGTTCACTTGAAGACCTCACTTAAATTTGGTGCATGGATTTGGACTTGGGTTTCTACAATTTTAGTAGATGCTGAAAAAGTATTTGAGGAAAACTCCTGCTGTGACCACAGGCACAGGATGAGCTGTGGGGGGCATTCTGGAGTCGGCAGCTCACACAGGTGCAGGAGTGCGGTGTCCTGGATACAGGGGCACAGGAGAGCACATCAAATACTGCAGCCCGGTCCTGCTTCACCAAGCCTTTCAGGTGTTACTTGAATGGTAAAATGAAGGCAGTGTCCTATTCAGCCAGCATTACCACAGGCATATGCAGCATCATACTCCCCACCATGTCTAAGTGCAGTCGTTTGACAAATTTATTGTTCCAATGATGTATCTGATGTAGTGCTAATGCTCATAATGTTAACTTAAAGGTGGCAATTAACCAACCATTCTTCTGCTGACTGCCTAAGGGAAGAAGATAATGAAATATTCCACCTTGACCCCCTTTCCTGGGTGAGGTTTAGGCTTCCTTCTTCTCTTTCTTACTGTTCCAGTTTACTAATGCTGCCTTTGCACAAAACACCAGAAATGGATTGGCTTTTATAAAGGGGGTTTATTTGGTTCTAAAGTTACAGTCTAAAGGCCATAAAGTGTCCAAGATAAGGTGTCAACAGTCAGGTACCTTCACTGGAGAATGGCCAATGGCATCTGGAAAACTCTGTTAGCCGGGAAGGCGCGTGGCTGGTGTCTGTTCCAGAGTTCTGGTTTCAAAATGGCTTTCTCCCAGAACGTTCCTCTCTAGGCTGCAGCTCCTCAAAAATGTCACTCTTAGTTGCTCTTGGGGCATTACTATTCTCTTAGCTTCTCAGGAGCAAAAGTCTGCTTTCAAAGGTTGTCTCCAAAATGTTGCTCTGTAAGCTGCAGCTTCTCTCTCAGCTCCTGTGTGTTCTTCAAAGTGTCCCTCTTGGCTGTAGCAAGCTTGCTCCTTCTATCTGAGCTTATGTAGTGCTCCAGTAAACTAATCAAGGCCCATACTGAATGGGTGAGGCCACAGCTCCATGGAAATTATCTAATCAGAGTTATCACCTACAGTTGGGTGGGGCGCATCTCCATGGAAACACTCAAAGAATTACAATCTAATCAACACTAATATGTCTGCCCACACAAGATTGCATCAAAGATAATGGTGTTTTGGGGGACATAATACATTCAAACTGGCACACTTCCCATGGAGATCTCCTCCATGAGTGGGAGCAGCTACACAGCTTAATACTCCTTGGTCTCCTCTGTTAGGAAAATGCTTCCATCACACTCTGCAGAATCCAAACTCTTGTACTGTCAAATGAAGGACACTTTTTGAAAGTCAGTTTCCAATAACCAACCAACATGTGTGGTATGTGTGTGTATTTTTTACTTCGTAAATCAGGGGTTGAGACACAACAGAGTTGAAAATGGTTCATGAAAATGAGGAAATTGAAGAAATTCAAAGACAATCAAATTGGAATGCAGAAAATGAACTTTTATTACAGAAGATTGATTTAACTTCCAATTAATATATATGTGGTATGAAATAGTTGATATTTTAATAACTTATGTTCTATATGCTCTGTTTGGGTAAAAGGTAAGTTTTTTAGAAAATAGATCCTAAAATTGGGTAAAAATGGCAGACAGACATGCATGTATCACCCCCACCATCTGAAATTCTGTAAAATGACAGAAGATATATATATATATATTTAAAACCCAAATACCATAACAGGAGCAGCAAAAAATAGAGTTTACCATTAGTAAATCAGAAATGCTGAGTAATGTTTTAAAAGATAGAAAGCAGATGGGATAAGATGGATGGAAAACTATATAAAGGAACTATGGCCAAAACATGCCCAAGAGAGAACTTCTACACAAGTATAAGTGGTTCCGGAAGTCCTCCCAAGTTCAGTGGTGATGGACTCAAGGAAAAGGAGGCCAATCACTGAGAGCACCATGACTGTCAGAGAAGTGCCTCTTCCTGAACAATGGCCTCAGCAGCATTTGCCTCAGACAAAACTATGAATGAGGGCCCTGGAGCTGGAGAGGCCAGGCTGCCTCGGGTGGTGATTCTGGAGAGGACTGAAGAACCACCATATAGTGAAGAGAAGCCATTGGCACACCCTGCTGACTGGCGGCTCCAGGCCCCAACACTCAGCTTGGCAATCATTGAATAGAGCAGGTACTCAAGAATCACCAAATATATGAGGAAAACAAAGCAAGAAAGAGAAGCACAAATAATCAAATGGAAAAAGAGCACCCCAAGAAACTGAGTTATTAAGACAAATTGAAAAAAATTTAACAGATATATTTAATACAAGAGAGACTCAAGAGGGTATTGCATCAGTAAACAGGAATAGACTGTTATTAAAAGGGACATCTTAGAAAGAAAAAATTGCAAGCATTGAATTTTTAAAAAAGAACCACAATAAATGGTGCAAAGTGTAAAAGGGACACCAATAAAGAGCAAATTAATGAAACGGAAAGTGGAGCTAAAAGCTACTCTTTGTATGTTGGGCAAAAATACAAAAAATATGGAAATTGCAATAGAAAAGTTTGGAGACCTCGTGGGTGGGTGTGGAATGTACGTCATGCATTCAGTAAGAGTTGAGAAAACAGAATTGTGGATAGAATATAATTTTATAAAAAAGGAAATTTCCCCTAAAAGACCTAAATCAGCAATCTATATTATCCTTCATTAAAAAAATTTGCCTTGAGCCTATATCTACCCCATTTCTCTGCTCCCTTTTATAGAAAGTTCCTTGAATGACTTGCCTGTGTTTACTGGCCCAGGATCAAGGCCTTCATTTAATACACTCCAATCTGTCTTTCATCCCAATGTCCATGGAAACTCACCTTCAACACCCCTCTTACCAAACCCAATGGTCAGTATTCCATCCTCACCTTACCAGAACCCCAGGAGCACCAGCAGAGTCGGCCACTCCCTCCTTCTGGAAGCCCCACACTCTCTTGGTTTCCCCCATCTCCCTTCTGCTGTCTCCTGTGTGTTTTGCTTGCTCCTTTTTGTGAGCTCTGGATGCAGAAATGCTCGAGGTCTTAGTCCTATGACTTCTCTTTCATATTCATCTAAATTATTAGTCAAGTATGAGGCTGATACAAAGATACTATCGTACATGGAAAGAATAAAGTTCACTAACCACAAATTCTGAAAAGTTACCAGAGAACATACTCCAACCAAATGAATGTTTTCAAGAAAGAGCAAGTTGTGGGATACAAGAAACAGTAATGAAGAGCCAAAGTTAAGTTATAATAAGTATTGATCACTAGGAAAAAAAATAATCACAACCTGATCTTATAATGCTAGATGAACTCATTGAAGCAATGCAGAAGAGAGGAAGAGGCAAATTAAGGCATGCTACAGTTCTTGTCTTATTAAAGAACAAGATACCAATAATGATTTATTCTAACTATTGGAAGAAAAATTATAGCTAAATATGTGTGATTGAAAGTTAAAATTAGAAATAGAAAGAATAACTTCTAAACCATTCGAGAGAAGAAATGGAACAATGAAGACTTGATTTAAAAGTTTTAAAAGGTAGGAAAGGAACAAAAGGAGAAGATAGCATGTTAAGTAGGATAAAAATGAGAGGAAAAAGTTAAACAATATTGGTAATGACAAAGAATATGAAGCAGCTATATTTGCAAATTAAAATTTTTGGTTAAAGAATCAAACAAAATCCAGCCATACCTTGTTTATAAGTGCTAATTCAAAACAAACATCAAAAAAACAAAAAAGACAGAATTGATGAAAACAGAGATGAGAAAAAACTATACCAGGTAAGTTGCAACCAAAAAAAGAAATATGTCTATAATAATAAACAGAAAAAATACAATTAAAAGAGAAATAATTTTATGTGAGAGAAATTTCAAACAAGAGGTTCATGATCCTTGATGAATTAATGCAGCTTAGAAATATATACAGCAAACTGGATAGTAATGCAAAGATATATTGACTAATCCATGATCATAAAGGTCTTTTAAAAAAATGCCTCTTTGAGGGGTAGGGCAAGATGGTGAGGTGTGGAGTTTAGTTACTCTTCTAGGGCAGTTGGAAAATAGCCAGGAACTGCCTGGAACAATGGTCTGGGGGTTCTGTGACCAGACAACATTGTACACCAGACTGGAATGGGTGGAACAGCTGTGATAGCAGTGAACAACTGTAAGTTTCCCCAGCCAGGGGGCTGGCACCCCTCTCACACAGGCATGGCAGACTGTCTAGGAGTTGGTTACGTGAGGGAAAAAGAAACAGTCCCTGCTGGGAGAAAGGAGGGGGGGCTCAACAAGGCTCCATTGCAAAATTAATTAACAAATTCAGACTGCTAAATAAAAGCTGTGAGCACAGATAATTCCAAAGCAAACACAAAAGGAACCAGGGGGTTCCAGCCTGGCAGAGAGGAGGCAGGGCTAACAACAACAAAACAGAGACTTTTGTAGTTGGAGGAGTTCAGAATACTGGAAAAAGTGGGCACACAGGAATGGGTACAAATGCCAACTCTTAATTGGAGAACCCAGGGAGCTGGGAGCTGGCTCTGAAAATGGCTTTCTTTCTTTCTTTCTTTCTTTTTTTCCTTCTGATTATTTACTTATTTAACTTTTCAATAGTCCATTAGAGCTGCTGGAACTCTCAGATTTCAGCATTGCCCATGGAAGGGCAGAATTAAAGTTGTCTGAGAGTAACTAATCAGGTGTAGATAATTCCCTATAGGGGCATATCATTAAATAGCCTGTACAGAAAGCAAGGAAAAGTAGCTAGGCGAAGCTAAAACTGTGGCTTTAATCTGGGCAGAGAGGAGGTGGGGCTGATGGAAAAAATAAAATGAAATAAAATAGAAAAGAAATAAAGACAGAGGCTTTTGGAGTCAGCCGAGCTCAGAGTGCTGGAAAGGGTCTGTGCCCCAAGAAGAGGGGTGCAAAGAGCCAGGTACCAGCTCCGGCTCTAGACAGGCAAAACTTGGGGGCTGGTGAAAGTCTCTGAAAAGGGATTTCTTTTTTCTTTTTCTTTTTTTTTTTTTTTTTTAACTATTCTAAGTAGCTCAGTAGAGAAAGCCTCAGATATTTTCAATTGGCAGCTGTGCCCAGGCAAGCATGGAGCTAAGATAGATCTGAGAGACAAAGCAATGAGTCTAGAGGGGAAGATAATCCCTAAAGGGCATAACTTCTCCAAGAAAAGGGTAGGCAGGGCCCAGCTCAATTGGTGGCCCTTCTTCAGAGAACTCAGACCCCAGAGACTGGAAAACAGAAACAGATTTAGTCAGCCACAGCCCTAGCAGGGACAGGGGCTGCTGAGAATTAGAGGTAGCATGCCTCTTTACACCAGTGGGGAGCTGCGGACTGAGAAGCACCACCTGCTGAGCAGGACAGAAAAGCACAGCATTTAAAGGGCTCATAGGGCAGTCTGACAGCCTATGGGGTCTCATTGTCAGGGAAACTTGATACTAATTATACCCTCTGCCTGAGATCTGGGCCTGTCTGGTCTGAGAAAATATGATTGGGGTCCATAATATCTGGGGAGACCCCCTCACAAAAAGTTTACCTAGAGGCAGGGCAAGAGCTAGGAAAAAAAGAGCTGAAAAATTCTCATCAACTAAACAGAAGCTATGTTAGAGGTCTAAAATAAGTTGAACTGAACACCAAAGAACAGATAGAGCACAAAGCCAGCCAACAAGAAAAACCCTAGGTAAAAGAGTGAAAATGAGCTCAAGAAGGAACTAATCAAGAAAATCAGATTCCCAGACAGATAAAAGTAACAAGCCATACAAGGAAACATGAAAATATAAACCAGCCAAAGGAATAAACTAACATTTCAACTGAGATAAAGGAATTGAAACAATTAATTAAAGGTATTCAAACAAATCTTCTAAATCAAATCAATGAGCTGAAGGAAAATGTGGCAAAAGAGATGAAGGATATAAAAAAGACATTGGGTGACCATAAAGAAGAATTCGTAAGCTTGAAAAAAACAAATGGCAGAAGTTACAGGAATGAAAGGCACAAAGGAGAAGATAAAACACAATGGAGACATACAACAGTAGATTTGAAGAGGCAGAAGAAAGGATCAGTGAACTGGAAGACAGGACATCTGAAATCATACATACAAAGAACAGATAGGGAAGAGAATGGAAAAATAACAGGAGGGTCTTAGGGAACTGAATGACAACATGAAGTGCTTGAATATATGTTTTATGGGGGTCCCAGAAGGAGAAGAGAAGGGAAAGGGGGCAGAAAGAATAATAGAAGAAATAATCACTGAAAATTTCACAACTCTAATGAAAGACAAAAAAATTAAAGATTCAAGAAGTGTAATATACTGCAAACAGAATAGATCCAAATACACATACTCCAAGACACTTACTGGATCACATTGTCTAGTATCAAAGACAGAGAGAATTCTGAAAGCAGCAAGAGAACAGCAATCTATCACATACAAAGGAAGCTTGATAAGACTACATACGTATTTCTCTACAGAAACCATGGAGGTGAGAATGCAGTGGTATGACATATTTAACATACTGAAAGAGAAAAACTGCCAAGAAAGAATTCTATATCCGGCAAAACTGTCCTTCAAAAATGAGGGAGAGATTAAAATATTTTCAGACAAACAGACACTGAAAGAGTTTGTGAATAAGAGACCTGCTCTACAGAAATGCTAAAGGGAGAGCTATAGGCTAATAGGAAAAAGATAGGAGAGAGAGGTTTGGAGAAAAGTGTAGAAATGAAAACTATCAGGAAGGGTAAAAAGAGAGAGAGAAAAAAGTAAAATATGACAAAATCCAAAAGACAAAATGGTAGAAGAAAGTAATGACCTTACAGTAATAACACTAAATGTTAATGGATTAAACTCCCCAATAAAAAGACATAGACTGGCAGAATGGATTAAAAAACAGGACCCATCTATATGCTGTCTACAAGAGACTCACTTTAGACACAAGGACAAAAATAGGTTGAAGGTGAAAGGTTGGAAAAAGATATTTCATGCAAACAACAACCAGAAAAAAGCAGGAGTAGCTATATTAATATCAGACAAATTAGACTTCAAATGTAAAACAATTAAAAGGAGACAAAAAGGACACTATATATTAATAAAAGAGACAATTCATCAAGAAGACATAACCAACATAAATATTTATGCACTGAGCAAGAGTGCCCCAAAATATATGAGTCAAACACTGACAATACTGAAGGGAGAAGTAGATAACGCTATAATAATAGTTGGAGACTTTAATACACTGCTCTCATCAATGGAGAGAACATCTAGACAGAGAATCAATAAGGAAACAGATGTTGAACTGTACGATAAATGAACTAGATTTGACAGATATTTATAGAACACTACACCCCATAACAGCAGGATACACATTTTTCTCAAGTGGGACACAAAACAATTCTCAACAAATTTAAAAATACTGGTATTATACAAACCATTTTATTGGATCATAATGGAATGATGTTGGAAATCAATAACAGGCAGAAGGTTGGAAAATTCACAAATATATGGAGGCTAAATAACACACTCTTAAACAACCAGTGGGTAGAGGAAGAAATTACAAGAGAAATAAGCAAATATCTTGAGGCAAATGAAAATAAAAACATAACATATCAACACTTATGGGATGCAGCAAAAGCTGAGAGGGGAATTTATTACCCTAAACACCTATATTAAAAGAAAAGAAAGAGCAAAAATCCAGGAATTAACTTCATACCTGGAGGAACTAGAAAAAGAACAGCAAACTAACAAAAAGCAAACAGAAGGAAAGAAATAACAAAGATTAGATCAGAAATAAATGAAATTGAGAACATGAAAACAATAAAGAGAATCCACAAAACTAGAAGTTGGTTCTTTGAGAAAATTAATAAAATCAATGGACCTTTAGCTAGGTAACAAGGGACAGAGACAGAGACATAGAGAGAGACAGGTGGGGGGAGAGCGAGAGCAAATAAATGAAATCAAAAATGGGAAAGGGAACATAACTACTGACCCTGCAGAAATAAAGGAGAAAATGAGAGAATACAAACAACTATATGCTAATAAACCAGACAACTTAGATGAAATAGACAACTTCCTAAGAAAGCGTAAACAACCCACATTGACTCGAGAAGAAATAGATGACCTCAACAAACCAATCACAAGTAAAGAGATTGAGTCAGTCATCAAAAAGCTCCCCAAAAAAGAAAAGCCCAGGACCAGATGGCTTCACGTGTGAATTCTACCAACGATTCAAGAAAGAATTAATACCAATACTGTTCAAACGCTTCAAAAAAATTGAAGAGGCAGAAAACTACCTAACTCAATCTATGAAGCCAACATCACCCTAATACCAAAGTAAGACAAAGACACTTTAAAAAAAAGAAAATTATAGACAAATTTCTTTAATGAACATAGATGCAAAAATCCTCAACAAAATAGTCACAAATTGAATCCAGCAGCATATTAAAAGAATTATACACCATAACCAAGTGGGATTTATTCCAGGTATGCAAGGCTGGTTCAACACAAGAAAATCAAGTAATGTAATACACCACAGCAATAAATCAAAATGGAAAAGTCATATGATCATCTCAATCAATGCAGAAAAGGCATTTGACAAAATTCAACCTTGTTTTTTGATGAAAACACTCAAAAGGATAGGAAAAGAAGGGACATTTCTCAATATGATAAAGACAATATATGAAAAACCCACAGCTAACATCATACTCAATGGGGAAAGACTGAAGGCTTTTCCTCTAAGATCAGGAACAAGACAAGGATGCCCACTGTCACCACTTGTTCCAGTCTGCTAATGCTTCCAGAATGCAAAACACCAGAAATAGATTGGCTGTTATAAAAGTGGGTTTATTTGGTTACACAGTTACAGTCTTAAGGCCATGAAGTGTCCAAGATAATGCATCAACAATCGGGTACCTTCACTGGAGGATGGCCAATGGTGTCCGGAAAACCTCTGTTAGCTGGGAAGGCACATGGCTGGCGTCTGCTCCAAAGTTCTGGTTTCAAAATGGCTTTCTACCAGGATGTTCCTCTCTAGGCTTCAACTCCTCAAAAATATCACTCTTAGTTGCTCTTAGGGTGTTTGTCCTCTCTTAGCTTCTCTGGAGCAAAAGTCTGCTTTCAAAGGCCATCTTCAAAATGTCTCTGCAAGCTGAAGCTCCTCTCTCAGTTCCAGTGCATTCTTCAAAGTGTCGCTCTTGGCTGTAGCTCCTCTTCAAAATGTCACTTGCAGCTGCACTGAGTTCCTTCTGTTTGTCAGCTCATTTATATGGCTCCAGTGATTTAATTTAGACCTACCCTGAATGGGTGGGGTAACACCTCCATGGAAATTATCCAGTCGAAGTCATCACCCCCAGTTGGGTGGGGCACATCTCCATGGAAACACTCAAAGAATTACAACCTAATCAACACTGATACATCTGCCCACACAAGATTACATAAAAGAAAATGGCATTTTGGGGGACATAATACATTCAGACCAGCATACCACTGTTATTCAACATTGTGCTGCAAGTTGTAGCTAGAGCATTTAGGCAAGAAAAAGAAATAAAAGCATCCATGTTGAAGAGGAAGAAGTAAAACTTTCACTGTTTGCAGACGACATGATCCTATACATAGAAAATCCAGAAAAATCTACAGCAAAGTTACTAGAGCTAATAAACGAATACAGCAAAGTGGCAGAGTACAAGATCAACATGCAAAAATCAGTATTGTTTATACACCAGTAATGAGCAAAATGAGGAGGAAATCAAGAAAAAAATTCCATTTACAATAGCCACCAATAGAATCAAGTATTTAGGAATAAATTTAACTAAGGCCACAAAAAAATTATACACAGAAAACTACAAAAATTTGCTAAAAGAAATAAAAAAGACCTAAATAAATGGAAGGACATACTGTGTTCTTGGATTGGAAGACTAAATATAGTTAAGTTGTCAATTCTATCCAAATTGATTTATAGATTCAATGCAATACCAATTAAAATCCCAAAAACTTACTTTGGAGAAATAGAAAAACCAATAACCAAATTTATTTTGAAGGGCAGTGTGCCCCAAATAGCCAAAAATATCTTGAGAAAAAGGAATGAAGTGGGAGGTCTCACACTACCTGACTTTAAAGCATATGAAAATGTTATAGTGGTCAAAACAGCACGGTACTAGAATAAGAGTAGATATACCAACCAATGGAATCAAATTGAGTGTTCAGAAATAGACCCTATCATCTATGGTCAATTATCTTTGATAAGGCAGTCAAGCCAACAGAGCAGCCTCTTCAATGATGTTTGGAGAACTGGATATCCATATCCAAAAGAATAAAAGAGGATTCCTATCTCACACCTTCAGTAAAAATTAACTTGGAATGGATCAAAGACCTAAACATTAATATTGAGACCATAAAACTTTTAGAAGAAAATGTAGGGCAATATTTTAAAGATCTTGTGATAGGAGGCAGTTTCTTAGACCTCACACCCAAGGCAGAGGAACCAAAGAACAAATAGACAAATGGGATCTCCTCAAAATTGAACACTTTTGAATATCAAAGGACTTTGTCAGAAAAGTGAAAAGGCAGACTATGCAATGGGAGACAATATTTGGAAACCACAAAACAGATAAGGGTTTAATATTCAGAATATATAAACAGACCCTACAACAAAAAGACAAACAACCCAATTTAAAAATGGGCAAAAGACATGGACAGACACTTTTCTGAAGAGGAAATACAAATGGCTCAAAAACATATGAAAAGATGCTCAACTTCACTCGCTATTAGGGAAATGCAAATCAAAACCACAATGAGATATCATCTCATACCTACTAGAATGACCATTATCTAAAAACAGAAAATTACAAGTGCTGGAGAGGATGTGGAGAAAGAGGCACACTTATTCACTGTTGGTGGGATTGTGGAATGGTGTAGCCACTCTGGAAGACAGTGTGGCAGTTCCTCAGGAAGCTAAGTATAGAACTGCCATATGATCTAGCAATTTCATTACCAGGTGTATACTCAGAAGAACAGAAAACTAAGACATGAACAGAATTTATAAACAATATTTAAAGGCATTATTCATGACTGCCAAGAGATGAAAACAACTTAAATGTCCATCACTGAATGAGTGGATAAACAAACTCTGGTATATACATATGATGGAATATTGAACAACTGTAAGACACAATAAGGTCATGGAGCATATAATAACATGGATGATTCTTGAGGACATTATGTTGAATGAAGTTAGCCAGAGATAAAAGGAAAAATACTGTATGGTTCACTAATATGAACTAACATTGATGAGCAAACTTTGAGAGTTAAAGTGGGAACACAGGTTAACAGGAGATAGAAATAAGGTAGAGATCAGGCATTTGATGTTGGAGGAGTGTAGAATGTTCAGCAGGATTGACTGTATAGATCCAGACATGGATAGCACAATACTGTGTGATGGAAGCACAATATTGTAAGTACACTGAACAGAGATGTCTGTGAGTAAAGTTGAAAGAGGAAGGCTGGGGACATGGATGACAGAAGGAAAGATGGAAAATGGAGACTGCAACTGCATAACTTAGTGAAACCTAGAGTAGTCAATGATGGTAATTTGTTGTACAAATATAAAAATGTTTGTACACATGGGAAAACAAATGAATATCAACTTTGCAAGGTGTTGAAAATGGGATAGTATTGGGGAAAAATATAATCAATGAAAACTAGAGTCTGTAGTTAATAGTAACATTGTAATATGCTTCCATTAAATGTAACAAAGGCAATATACCAAAGCTAAATGTCTATAAGAGGGGGATATAAGGGAGGGGTATGGGATTCTTGGTGGTGGTGGTGTTTTCTGACCTTTTTGTTGTATTTTATTTTACTTTATTTTTTATTTTATCCTTTTAAACATTCTTAATTCAATTTTTTGGAGTAATGAATGTGTTCAAGGGCTGATTGTAGTAGTGAATGCACAACTATGTGATGATACTATGAACAATTGATTGTATACTGTGGATGACTGTATGGTATGTGAATATATTTCTATAAAATTTCAGGGGAGAAAATAAACAGAGGGATACAAGTGCTGGAAAAAATGTGGAGAGAGGGATGTACCTATTCACTGTTGGTGGGGAAGTAGAATGGCAGAGGGCTGTGTGATGCTTCCACAAGAAGCTAAGTATGGGTTCATCATAAGATCCTGCAACCTCATTATTTGGTATATACTTGGAAGAACTGAGAGCAGGATATGAATGGACGTTTGCACACTGTTTATGGTGGCAGTATTCATAATTTGCAATGGATGGAGGTGGTCTAAGGGTATATTGACTGATAAACAGAATGGTGAACAGTGGTGTATGTATGCAATGGAATACCGAGTGGTTACAAGAAGGAATGAAGCTGTGAGACACGCAACTAGGTGCACGGATCTCGAGGACAGCATTTTGAGTGAAACAAACCAGAAACAAAAAGACAAACATTATAAAGCCTCACTAATATGGGCTAAATATAATATGCAAACTCTGAGAACTGGATCTTAGAGCACAGATTATCAGGGGAAGGCTTATTGTAAAGGTCCCTAGATTGTAAACTCTTACAGCAGTCACATCTATTCCTGGGTTGTTATGCTCATCTCTAAATTCTGAGATGCTGAGCTGTTTGTGTATAACTGGTCAGTTCCTGGAACTCTGAGATTCTGTGTGACACCTGAGACTCAGAGCTAGAGTTTGGCAGCTATGAATGTCAGTATTACCCCATACTGCAACTGGTAAAAAAGCTGAAAAGGAGTTCAGACTTCAATTAGAGATATGAATGAAGGGGATCTCGTTAGGACTAAGACAAATCAGACTAAAGGGTAAAGGATGAGATTTACTGTGTCTTAAAACTTCAACTTCTGTGTGAGACCAAAGGAAGAGATGTTTATTTGGTGCAAAATCTATATTTTCTGTAGCACACTAAATAATTTAACTTGTTATGGTCAGTTTATTCAAACACCAAAATTACATGGAACTTTGAATAGGGAGTGAGATCTTGTTGGTTTGTACAGGTTAGTGTGAAACCCCAACACATCCCAGAGTAATTTGGGCAGAGAATAAAAATGTATTTGGAAAGCCCCTCTGAGGAATTGGGGAAAAATGTGAAATATTAAACTTCCCCACCTGGGGAATTACTGATATTCTCACAAGCATTGGGAATTACCAATTTAGAAGACCGAGCCCTCGATCTTTGGGCTTGCCCTTATGAAGCTTGTTACTGCAAAGGAGAGGCTAAGCCTTCTTGTAATTGTGCCCAAGAGTCTCCCCCAGAGAACCTCTTTGTTGCTCAGATGTGGCCCTCTCTTTCTGTAAGCCCACTCCGCGGTAAACTCACTGCCCTCCCCACTACGTGGGTCATGACTCCCAGGGGTATAAATCTCCCTGGCAATGTGGGTCATGACTCCCAGGGATGAGCCTGAACCTGGCATCATGGGATTGAGAATATCTTGACCAAAAAGGGGATGCAAAATGAAATTAAATAAAGTTTCAATAGCTGAGAGATTCCAAATGGAGCTGAGAGGTCATTCTGATGGACATGCTTATGCACTATATAGACAACCCTTTTTAGGTTTTAATGCATTGGAATAGCTAGAAGTATACTTGAAACTATCAAACTCCAACCCAGTAGCCTTGACTCTTGAAGATGATTGCATAGCAATGTAGCTTACAAGGGATGACAATGTGATTGTGAAAACCCTGTGGCTCACATTCCCTTTATTCAGCATATGGACAGATGAGTAGAAAATGGGAACAAAAATTAAATGAATAATAGGGGATGAAGGGGGTAGGATGTTTTGGGTTTTTCTCTTTACTGGTATTTTCATTTTTTATTTTTTTGGAGCAATGAAAATGTCAAAAAATTGTTGTGATAAATGCACAACTATATGATGGTCTGGGAACAACTGAATGTACACTGTGGATGATTGTAGGGTATGTGAATATATCTCAATAAAACTGATTGAAAAAAAATGCCTTTTCTAGAACTAGATTAAAGGGTCTAAAAATAAGTAAGAGTATAATTCAAGTAACAAGTTTAATACATACCCACAACCATCAGCTGGCTGACCTTCACACAGACATATACCTGCTTATCCCCAAAATAAAAATCACACAATTTTCTAAATATTCATGGATCAATTACAAAAATCACCCATATATTAAGCCATAAAAATTATATATTTCAAAACTAAGAAATAATATAAGCCACATTCTCTGATCATAATATAATACAAATTTACAACAAAAGAATAACCAAAAATTCTCTCTTCCATGGAGAACTTTTTAATGTTCTTTCTAAATAGCTCTTGCTTTAAGATAAAAATCAAAATTGAAATTACAAACAAAAAATGAATAATAATAAGAGCAATATATGACAAAACTTGCATATATTCTGTGATGAATTCCCCCTTTCTATGATGAATTTCTTTATGTTCCTTGAAATAAAATTCCTAATTAGTAGAATGAGTACATGAATCTTGTCTCCCCAATGCTATTATAAGGCCTTGACAGCAGAAAACATGTAATTTTCATTCATTCATTCAAACAATTTTTACTAAGCACCTACTATATACTAAATCCTGTTCTGGGATTCCAGAATGCAACAGCTAACAAGATACTGAAAATGCTTATATTAGAGTATGCTACTTTAGATAGAGTGGTCAGGGAAAATCTCTCTGGGAAAGAGATATTTAAGCAGAAATATGAAGGACATGAACAAACCAACATTTATGTTCTAGGCAGAAGCAATAACAAATGCAAAGGCTCTGAGTTGGGAGTGTGTTTGGTGTTTGAGGATAGAAGCTGCAGTGGCTGGGGTGGAGTGAGCAAGGAAAAAGAAGTCAGAAGCGGGGTTGGAAAGGGAGATGGTTGGGTTGCAGGGTCCTGAATCTGGACTTAATCCATGTGACAGGAAGCCTCTGCAGGGCTTGGAGAAGGATAGGGCTGTGGTCTGATTGTTTTTAAAAATCTCCGGCTGGGAAGTAGAGAATTAACTGGATTGGGGGTGGGGAGGAGCAGAGGAAAGCAGGATGGAAGATTGGAGACCTGGTTGGTTGCTTTTGCAGGATCCAGGAAGTACATAGCGATGACTCTGGTTAAGATGATAGTGCTGAGAAAAGTGAGAAGTGGGAGAATTCAGGAAGAGTTTCAAACATAGAGCTCATAGGATTTGCCACGGGTTGGATGTGATATTTGAGAAAAAGAAGATTTGAGAATGACTCCAAGAATTTTGGCCCGTGTAACTGGCAGAATGCAATTGCTGTTTACTGAGATGGGAAAGACTTGTAGAGAAGCAGTTTGATAAGGAAAACTAGCAATTATATTTTTCATGTTCTCAATTTGATAGTTAATATTGACTATCCAAGTGGAGATGTCAAGGAGCCAACTGTTGCATCTGTTCTTTTATAAGTAAAAAATATATCATAATAGATATGAAAAAAGAGACTAGGAGTTAGAGAGGTGTAAACCTCAAGTGCAGAAAACTCTTGAAGAACTTTGCTTTAAGAGAGAGCAGAGAGATTAGGCAGCAGTTGAAGGTGGGTGTGGGATTGAGTGAGATTATTCTAAAGACAGGGGTTTTTAATCACCATGTTTGCATGTAGAAGGGAATGGGCTAGAGGGAAAATATGATATCAAAGGGAGTGTGGGAATAAGTTGGTATCAGCTTAGGGGAGGGAATGGAATCACTGTGCAATTGGCCAGTGAAATTGCAATTCCAATTGGCCTTAGAACCCAGCAGAGGAAATTTACCCGTGCCTTAGGAGGTAAGGGTGAATCTACTGTGCAGAGCAGGTTGATAGTTTCCCCACAGCAACGAGAATAGATCTGGACACATTCTAAGTCAGTGGTTCTCAGCTGTGGCTGCACACTTTTAGAATAAAATGGAAGCTTTGAAAAAATACCTACTGCCTGGGCCCTACCTCAGACCAATCAAACCATAATCACTCTGAATGAGGCTTTGGCCCTAATATTATTTAAAAGCCTCCCAGGAAATTGTAATGTGTATCAGGGGTTGAGAAGAGTTCTAGCTCCTTAAAATGAATGGAAGGAATAAAACAAGAAATAAAATTTAGATAGTGAATGACACTTTCATATTTTGGTGTAGCAAAGCATTCAGTAACCTGGCCACAGAAAATGCTCTTTAGAAAAACATCATCTCTAGTTAAGCTCCACCGTGGGATGCTTGTAAATTCTCTTCTCTCTGTACAACTTCTACTCTCAAATCTGCTAGCTATAAAACTTCATTAGCATTCCCAGAGCACTTTCTTTTGGCAGAATATTTCACTGTGAGGAAGGGAAACACATACTATTATGCCCACAAGAGGAATATAAAACCCATGGAAGAGAGAAGCAAATAGGGCTTCACTGCAGATTTGACTTGCAAAGTCAACAAGTGCTTATTTTTTGAGTTTCTCTCAGACTAGTCTCTCTCCTCTTTTTGCTCTGCAGTGTCCCTTAATGACCACTACAAAATTTAGAACACAGAGATCCTTGGAAACATCTACACTAATGGTTTGCTTTTTAACTTAAGCCCACATACACTGTATTCAAGCAATTTCTAATGCTGACACAGCACTCAATGTGTAGCTTCTCTGGCTGAAGAAGAGTAGGGGAGCCCAGAGCTGCCCCCCACCCACCCACCATGCACATCTTCCTCTCTCCAAGGATTCTAGAGATCATGGTATAAAATCATAGGGTACTAGAAAGCAGCTCCTGTATTGTAGATAAAGGAATTGGGGCTGAGAGAACTTAAATGTCTTGCCCAAGGACAAACACCCAGAAATGACCCAGTCAGCAGGGGCTCTCAGGCCACCAGCCCATGTACCTCACCAAACTGCATCTGTTCTTCATGGAAACACTCATATCCCACTGGATAGAAAAAAAAAAGATTTAAAATTATGGCGAAGATACGAATTTAGCTTACTATATATGGACTCGGAGCTATAGTTACCAGATATAGCAAGTAAAAATCCAGGACACCTAGTTAAAATTGAATTTTAAATAAACAACCACCTTAGTGTCCCTGAGCTCCTAAGACAAACACCACACAATGGGTTGGCTTAAACAACAGGAATTGATTGGCTCATGGTTTAGAGGCTGGAAGCTAGCTGGCAGTCCTGGGGTTCCTTGCTTTTCTGTCCCATGCCAATGTCCTCTCCTTTCTCCTTTGGGTTCCCTCTGACTTCTGGATTCTGGCTCCTCCCTGTAGCTGTCTATCACTCTACTTTCTGGTTTCTTTCACTTTGTAAGGGCTTCACTAATCCAGATTAAGACTGAACCTCATTCACTTGGGCCACACCTTAAGGTAAAATAACATCTTCAAGAGATCTTCTTCACAATGGGTTCACACCCCTAGGAATGTGAATTAAGATAAAGAACATCTCCAAATTGGGGTACACAATCCAATCTACTACAACAGCTAACAATTTTTTTTTTAACATATGTATGTCCTATATTATATTTGGGACATACTTATAGTAAAAAAAAAAATAAATCATTGTTTATCTGAAATTCAAAACGCTGTTAATTCTACTATATTCTGATTAACTGAGTGATGGTAAAAATAGCCTCAACATTCCTTTTGTTTTCTTAAGTGAAACAATTAATAAGAAAAGAATTAAATAAGCACTAGTAAAGAGAAACATACACTACCTACCAAACAATGGTCTTTGTACTTTCTCAAGGAAAACAAATAGATGAAACAAATTATAAAACTATCAATTTTTCCAAGAAATGATTTATTCTACTGTTCTTACCCCCAAACTAAATCTCAATTATGTCCTTATTGTTGATCTCAGATTAATTTACTGGCCATTGAAAAAAAATATTTTATCCTGCTAATACATCATCCTATGGCAATGACCAGACAAAGAAGGCAAAGAGGAATTTTAGGCCATAGTTGTTTTTTTTTTTTTTTTAAAAAAAAAAAAAGGTGAATCCCCTTTGTTTGGCATTTCTATAAATTCAAAAAGTCTTTAGAATCTTGATATTATTGCCAAGAATCAGATCCAGTTTGGCTTTGCCAAGTGCTTAAAAAAGAAAAAAAAAGGAAAATAAAAGGAAAGAAAGAAAAGAAAAAGAAAAGAAATCTGGCCCTGGCCAGATTTAGCCACCTGCATCATAACTTTCCCACCCACATGCATGCATCACTCTCAGCATCAGCTCCAGCGCTGAATCCCTGGGACAGTCTCTTAAAAAGCACCTAACAAGACATGTCTTTAAGAAGAAAAGAGAGGGTAAGAAATTAACCATTTTAAGTATAGGATAATGGGGGCCATGTGCATTTATAATCCATGGATAATCCTCAAACTTTGTTAGTAGCTTTTACTTCCTCTTTCCCCCATTTTTTAAAAACCAAAGACACAAAGAGGTAATGAATGAACCCATCTTTACTTTTTCCCTCTTTTGTTTGTCCTATAGTATTTATACTGAACAGGACACAGCCAACATTGGATGGGGTAGCCAGACAGAGGAAAGGGAGGAGTTGTACGATGCATGGATAATTAACATCCTTCATATTCATTTCTTTCAAACCTCTAGAATTGACTATATGCCTTTGGGGACAGAGAAGGAGAAGGAAGGTAGAAGACAGTGTAACAAAGTAGGTATAGAGAAGGAAGAGAGAATCTCTTTGAGTTGCTACTTTAATTTAAAATATTTAACAAAGTGATATGAAGATATGGGAATATTTAACAAAATGTATTTTACAAAGTATAATAAAGTGCAAAAAGGAATTAGCAAAATGTTATAGTACAAGCTACCAAGAATTTGCTCTAGTCCTTCATTCCAGCCCAGGTGCTCTAAATACACGCCAGGATGGATTGAGACAAGATACGCTTAGATCAAGGCTAAGGAAGAAACAATTGACATTCTTTGGCACCTGGATTCCCGCTGGGAGGATTCTGGAGATCAATCAGTAAACTCAGCTCACTTTATAGGGAATCACACTAGCTTCCATAAGAACTGCAAAGAACAAGCCAGAGCCACAGCAGACTGGTTTCCAGAAAAAGATGCCTCTTGTAAGATGATGGGCCTGAGTGTACAAGATATGGCCCTTGCCTGGAAGGTGATTTTTACCCTTCCATATGAAGACTTTGTAAGACCCGGCTCAATACAACACAACACCCAAGCTTCATTCTAGAGCAAAATTACATTGTACCCATTTAATCCCCACCACTGTAACAGCAGGCATTTATTAGAGAGATGGTATTGGGAAATTATGTGTTTGTTTCCAAGACCTACTGCGCCCATCACAGAGGAAAGTGTTTCATATAACCTATTACTTTGCACTGGTTATTTTTCTATATGTTTCATTGTCTGAAGAGTCTTTCTTCTTCTTTTTTTTTCTTTCATCTCTCCAGTTAGACTATCAGCGGATCTAAAGCAAGTACCTCAATGTCTAGTATATAATGAATGCTCATAAAAGGATATTCTCTGGATCTCATTTTTAAGGTGCCAACTTCTCTAGAGTGGTGGAGGTTTCAGATATCAATGTAGACCCTGAAACTGGACATATTTTTGCAAATCAGGACATAAAGTTTATCCTGCTTTGTAGAAATACTGAGACAGCAATATTAATAGATGAGAAAAGAATATTTCAGTCTCTAAAACCTTATAAGGGAGTCACATCTGGCACATTTAAGAAAATCAAGAAGATATATAGGAAAACCAGGAAATGCTATAGAAAATTGGCAAAGGATATGAATAAGCAATTCATAGAACTGAAAATAGCTACCAAGTATTTAAAGACATGTTCATATCACTAGAAATTAGAGATGCAAAAATTAAAATTAAAACAACAATGCAGTGCCATTCTCCTTAATATTTTAAGAGGTAGATAATATCAAGTTTTGGAAATGATATGAGGATACAGGAATACTCATGCACTGCTAGAGGGAGTAGAAACAGATGGAGCCTTTATAGAGAACAACTCATTTTGACATAATAAACTTAGACATGTATACTGTGATGGTTAAGTTTATGTGTCAAATTGACAAGGTTATAGTGTCCAGTTGTTTGGTCGAGCAAGTACTGGCCTGATTGTTACTGTGAGAGTATTTAATGGATTTAAATCATTACTGTGAGAGTATTTAATGGATTTAAATCATTAGTCAGCTGATTGCATCTATGGCTGATAATATCTACAATCAACAAAAGAGGTTTCCTTCAGCAGTGAGAGAAGTCTCATCCAGTTAGTTGAAGGCTTTAAAGGAAGAGCGGATGATTTCAGCAGTCAGTAAGAAAAAATTCGATTTCTACTTCAGCCAGCCAGCTTCTCCTGGGGAATTCACCAAAACCTAAATGGAGTTCTCAACTTTGTGCCCTGCTGCACAAAATTTGGACTTGCCAATCCCTACCATCTCATGAGTCAATTCCTATAATAAGTCTGTTAATATTTACATATATACACAATAGGATATGTTTGTATATATCTGTTCTGTTTCTCTGGAGAATCCTGACTAATACATATTTATTACTAATACATATTATTCTGTCTAGCAATTCCATCTGGGATATATACCTAAGAAAAATTATCTCACGGCTCCCTAAAGAAAGATATATTAGGATATTCCTAACTACGTTGGTATTATTGATGGCAGCAAAGAGCAGGTGTCTGTCACTGGAGGAATGGATAAGTAAAATGTTATGTGCATACAGTGGAACATTTTATAGCAGTCAGAAGAAATTAAGGACATTTATACATGGCAACGTGGATGGGTTGCAAAAACAAAGTAGAATGAAGAAAAATGAGAAACAAAGATACAAGCTATCCAATATTATTCATAGCAATTATAAACATGTAAAGGAGCATTATATATTTTTCAGAGCTCTATATAGGGATAATATTAAGAACAGGTGTGGCAAGCCCATCAGAATAGGCTCCACTTGGGATGCTGTGCTCCTGAATGCCCATCCAGAAACACAGACAAATAAACATCTAGAAAGTGTATGTCAGGACGTGCATGAATGGGATGATTCTATGCTACAGAGGGAGTGAAAGTGGTGCAGGTAATAAAGAAGGAAGTTAAAAAGAAATGAGGGTCTTTGCATGGACTAAGGGGTATGAGCAACCCAACTCTGTAATTTAAGGTTATGAAAAGGAGGCAGAAGAGGAGGAGGGACTTTAAGGAGGAGCCACAATGTAACATTGTTACAGAAAATGTGCACACACTATGTATCTTTACAACCCAATCAGCAAACCTGGAGGAGAGGTGCCACCAAAAGAAATTTTGCTGCTCTTCTGGTGTAGAAACTGTCTCTGTAGCTTCCCCTCTTTAATCTTCATTTGTTCCTCAACTCTGAAATCCATTCATTCATTCAACAAATATTTGTTGGGCAGCTTCCGTGTGTCAGGAACTGTTCTAGACACTAAAGATACAACAGTGCAAAAAAGACAAAGCTACTTGCATTGTCATGGAACCAGTGTTCTAATTGAATGTTTGGTAACAGGTTCAGAGTAAACACCAGTGGTGTCACCTGGTGCAGGCTTAGTAAGGGCATTTCATCTTGCAGTAGGATCTTGGGGAAGTCTTCCTTTCGCATGTATGGTGAGCTCTAATTCCCCAGCATCCAATTCAAGAATAGACTAAGTACATCTGCCCCTCCTAAAGGGTCAATCTTTTCATCATTACAGGTTTCCTCTCCCTGGAGAATCTGCTGCTCTGAGATTTCCAAGTGACACAACGTCTTTTGGGTCTTAATGGCCCATAAACCCTGTTGCCACTTCCTCTACTCTGTGGTTTTAGCGGCTCTTGACATAGGGACCTCTTCACTTTATGAGCAGCCCCTCTAAGACCAGGAGCCATAGGCTTCTGGTCATCAAGTGAGCTCTTCATTTGCAGACTCTAATGGCCTGTGGACACCATGTCACCCTGTTGAGTCAGGAGTGCCTGTGGACATGGGTAACGAGACCCCTGGTGACTGGCCCACCCAGTGGCATGCCCTTGATGCTAATGTGAGTCTTCCGTCTCCGAGGTGGTCCAAAGTTTTCTGCCAGGCGCTGGGTTAGCTGCCTCTGTCCTACTTGGGCAGCTACTCTCTCATAGAGTGACTTGGGCCACACCTGGTGCCCTCTGAGCTCATAGGCAGAAGCATCATAGGCACTCATCACTCACATATCCCTTATTCTTACAGCAACCCACAGAAAGGTACATTTGGGCCAGGTTGCAGCTGGATGTACAATGGGGCTGGGTTCCAAAAGAGACAACTGGGCCCTGTTGCTCTCCTTTTTATTAGGCAGAAATCAGGACAATCTTGCATGGGAGAATAAGCATTTGCAATTCAGCCACCAAGCAGTCTGAGCTTAATGCCAGCTATATATGCAAGGGCTACCAAACTCCAGCTGTTCTGCACCTCAGACCTTGGATCCCCTTGTTCCCTGGAAAGTTGAGCTCAGGTATAGGCCCTCTCACTGTAGGAAAAGTTCCCGGTTCCAGCTGGCTTGCTGCCTGGCAATGTAGATAGCTCACACTGCCATTCACTGGACAATTCTGCTTGTCTCCCTAAGGAGACATGCAATAAACAAAATAAATGGCATATTATATTGCGGTCGGGGTTACTGCTTCTGGGGGGAGGGGCGGCCGGTAGCTGAGCCCTCAGCTCTCGGGGCTGCTTAAAGGGTACCGGCGGCAGGGGCTCTTTCCCGGAGGCGAGGGGGAGGCGGAGGACTTGGCCGGGTCCTCGGCGGGAGGCGTGCAAGGTGTGGAGGGCGGCGATAAGGACAAGACACTCTTCATCCAGTAGGAGTATGCGCCAAAGAGGCTTTATTCAGGGGTGATCACAGGTTATATAGGCTGGTAAGAAGGGTAGGGCTGGAAAAGAGGTGAAGTAGCCTTAAATGGCAATACTGAAGGGAGAGGGGCTAGGATTGGTTCTGAGAGGACGCAGGAGCCGTTGCAGCGGGCGGGGGTTGTTCTGGCCACGGTGCATGCGCGCTGGCGGTGGCAGGAGTGGCCTTGGCACAAGCGAGTGTGTGGGCAAGATAAGGAAGTGAGGAAAGGGCGGTTGGGAGAAAGGCGGTTTCCTCCGGCAAGCCTCCCCTGCCCGTGACATTTTGGGTGAGGAAAAGGGAGCTGCCCTGACCTCGCTCCTCAGGCTCGGGGGGGCTGCAGAGGGCACTAACGCCCGTACCTACTACCCTCCCCAGGGGGTGATATCAGGTCCCCTGGCCCAGGCCTGGCAAGCCGAGGTACAAGCTCAGCTACCCGCATTATATAGTATATCAGAGATAATGAATGCAATGGAGAGAAGTAAAGTTTCGCAGGGGGTGCAGTGCTGAAATTGCTCTGGCCATGGAATCACCAATCTTCTAAACATCAACTATGACCTTGATTTTTCAGCCCTTTTGTATTTGTTCTCTCTGTAGCATGCCACACTAGGAGCACTCCTCTCCTTCTTTCAATTCTCCTCCCTTGACTTGCTCAGTATCACTTGCTTTTTGCTCCCCTTTACTTGTCTTATGATTCTTTATCCTTCACAGGGTGCTCTTCCTCTGTTGCCACCATCCCTCCCTAAATATTTACATTCTCCAAGGCTCTAGCTGTGTCTCTGTCTTTTCTCCTTCTTTTCCTGGGGGAGCTCATTCTCTCTCATGTCTTCATCTCCAACCTGAACCACTCACTGGAGCTCAAGTAATTCAACTTTCAGTCACATCCTGAACATCTACACCTGGGTGTCTCATTGTACCTCAAATCATTATCTTTCTTCTCACTCTTGCTGTTCCCACTCTACACTTTCTATTAGTTAATGTCATCACCATCCAATTAGGCTCCTGCACCAGAAACCTGACAGTCAGGCTGGTCTCTCGCCTTTTCATTTTCTACAAACATTTGCTGAGTGTCCACCATATACCAGACACAGGGTTAGACTCTTGGTGCTTATCAATAAAAGTTACCTGGTTCCTTGCATCATAGAGTTCACAAAGTGTTGAGTGCAGTGATGGAGACATCCATAGTGCGTTATGGGAATTCCTGGTAGGAGAACCTATAAAAAATGATTATTTTCATGAACATTGACATTATTTTCTGTTACTACATTATTATTCTGCAAGTTGGTTAATTATCATTTATTGAAGGACTTCAGGGCACATTCACTGATACTTAGTATTCAAGATATCTTCTCAGGATACAAATTTGAATTTTTCTTCTTTGGTTGTTGACGAAGAAGCTTGAGAATCAGAATTACAAGGGGAGCTTTTTCCAATACTACATACTTACACATGCATGTACACAGATACACATGTACAGACATACACATATATGTCCAAGCCATGTGGAGAACTAAAAATCTGGAAAGTGTTCTGAAGTATCCTAGAAGCCAATCACACACTTTGTTTCATTATTTACAATTGGTCACATTTCTGAACAAAAAGAAGTTTATGATCCAAAGCCTTATTAATCAGTCATGAAATGAAAAGCATTCTAACAGTAATGATGAAGGAAAGGATCTAGGGCTTCTCTCTGTATTTAATTTTCATTAAGTTAATGATATATTTGAATACATTCTCAATATGCCTTTTCTGTGTTGAGTTTCAGGCAGATTTTAGCCATCTATGAAAAGCTCATGACCCTAGGGGACAAACAGTCTTTTCTGCCAGTTATATGACTTATCAGTATTTCAATGTGTGTGTGTGTGTGTGTGTGTGTGTGTGTTTTAGTAACTGTCTGCAAAGTCACAAAGAAACATGAACCAGAAGTAATTCCTTCTTGAGTTTCACTAACATACCCAGATGCAATGGCATTTTTAATGAATACAAATGGGGCAGTAAAATAATGACATAGATTGCAGAAAACTGCCATTGTATTGAAGATTTGGGAGAACTGGGAAGGGCAATCTTTATTGGTCTGCAAGATCACATTTACCCAGATTTTGAATCTGAGATATTATTTCTCTGCCATTATGGGCCTATTTGGTATGAAAAATTTTAACAGGGCTTTGAACTAGAAGGAAAAGAAATGCACTAAATCATTTAATTTGAGTCAGTACAGGGTCAAGTATATGTATTAAAATGTTCAGTGAGCAAGATAAATAAGACCGTTGCCTTTGAAGGTCTTTATAAATGACTACAATATGATAGAAGGGTGAAAAATGAGAATTTAAATGCATATCCCAAAGAATTATTTAATAAAAAAGCTGGGCTTATTTTCATTTCCAGGGGACTAAAATCCAAAGAAGAAAAATATGTAGCATATTTAAATCTATTTATGTAAAATGCATAAATACTTTACACATCATTACAATTGCCAGATGACTTAAAACATGGGATGCAAGAAGTTGCTTAGGATATAAAGACAAGATTTCAAGGACATTTGCTAACATGGAATAGGGGGTGTCTGAATTCATACAGAACTTTTGATTTAAAAATCATTACTAAAAACTCTCTTTATCTCTCTCCTCCCACTATCATGCCTGTATTTCAGGTGCCTTTTCCCAGGGCCTGTAAATTTGAGGGTGGATCTTGCTGGACCAGATCATAAATTTTTAAGAAATAATGCAGACCCATGCACCACTTACCAAGATTTCCCCAATAGTAATGTCTTTCAGAACCATAATACACCATCACAACCAGAATATTAACATTGATACGGTCATGATACAGAGCACTTCCATCACCATAAGGATCCCTCAGGTTGCCCTTTTATAGCCACACCCTCTTCCTCCTGCCTCTATACCACTAATCTGTTCTCCATTTCAATAATTTTGTCATTTCCTAAGTGTTACATGAACAGAATTATACAGTACATGACCATTTGGGATCGGCTTTTATCACCCAGCATGATGCTCTGGAGATTAACCTAGGTTGTAGAGTATATCAATAACTCATTCTTTTTCATGCTGAGTAGTATTCCATGGAATGGATGTACCTTGACTTGTTTAACCATTCATCTACCTGTCAAAGGATATCTGTATTGTTTCCAGTTTGGGGCTATTACGAATAAAGCTGCTATAAACATTTGCATACATGTTTTTATGTGAACAAAAGTCTTCATTTCTCTGGGAAAGCAATTTCTGAGTTGTAAGTAATTGCATGCTTAGTTTTTTTTTTTTTTTTTTAAGAAATTGCCATATTGTTGCCCAGAATGGCTGTTCTATTGTAGATTCCCATCACCAATATACAAGTGATCTGGTTTCTTACATTCTTGCCAGCATTTAGTGCTACTACTTTTTTTTTTTATCTTTGCCATTCTGATAATCTGTAGTGACATTTCATTATGGCTTTAATTTGCATTTAATTTGCATTTTAATTTGCACCATTAATGGATAATAATGTTGAATATCTTTTCATATGCTTATTTACCATCTGTATATCCTCCTCAGAGAAAGGTCTCTGCATGATTTTTGCCCATTTTCAAATTGGATTGTTTGGCTTTTTACTGTTGATTTTTGAGAGTGCTACATAGATACTAGTCTGTTATCGGATATATGGTTTGCAAGTATTTTCTCTCAGTTGGTAGCCTGTCTTTTCATTCTCTTAATGGAGCCTTTTGCTGAGTAAAAATTTTTTATTTTGATGAAGTTAAATATATCAATTTTGCCTTTTATGGATTATGCTTTTGGTATCAGGTCTAAAAAAACCTCAGTTCTAAAGATTTTCTATGTTTATTTCTTTAAAGTTTAATAGTTTGATGTTTTGTACTTAAGTGTGTGACATTTTGAATTAATTTTTTAATATGTGTGACTTAGGTCAAGGTTTTTTTTGTTTTGTTTTGTTTTTGCTTATGCATGTCTAATGGCTCCAATGCCATCTCTTGAAAAGGATGTCCCTCCTCCATTGAATTGCTTTTGTACTTTTGTCAAAAATCAGTTGGGTGTGTTTATGTGGGCCTATTTTTGGATTCTCCTTTCTGTTCCATTGATTCATGGGTCTATCCCTCTGCCAATAAGACACTTTCTTGATTATCATAGCTATGTAACAAGTCTTGGATTCAGGTAGACTGATTCCTCTCACTTCATTCTTCTTTTCAAAGTTGCCTTTCCATACAGATTTTAGAATAGTTTTATCCATTGTGTTAGATATGAATATAAATTCAGGAAAAGTTGATATGTTTACTGTGTTAAGTCTCCCAATCCATGAACATGCATGTCTCTCCATTTATTTAGATTTTTTATTTCTTTCATCAGCATATTCTAGTTTTCAGCATATTAGTCCTGCATATGTTTTATTAGATTTATACCCAAGTATTTCATTTTATGAGCAATTGTAAATATAATGTATTTTACTTTTGTTGCCCATTTGTTCATTATTAGTATCTAGAAGTATAATTGATATTTGTGTGTTTATTTTGCATCCTGCAATCTTGCTGAATTCACTTATTAGTTCTAGGAGTACTTGTGTAGATGTTCTATATACACAGTCATGTCATCTGCCAATAAAGACAGTTTTATTTCTTCCTTTCCAATTTGTAAGCCTTTTATTTCTTTTTCTTATCTTATTGCAATGGCTGGAACTTCCATCACTATGTAGAAAAAGAGGGGTGAGACTGGACATCCTTGCCTTGTTCCCAAACCTGGGGGAAAGCATTCAATCTTTCACTATTAAGTATAATGTTAGCTGTAGATTTTTTTGTATATGCTCTTCATCAAGTTAAGGAAGTTCCTCTCTAGTCCTATTTTTCTGAAAGTTTTTATTGTGACTGACACTGAATTTTGTCAAATGCCTTTTCTGCATTGATTGATGTAATTAATCATGTGATTTTTCTTCTTTAGCCTGTTAATATGGTGGATTACCGTTTTTGAATATTGAACCAGACTTGCATCCCTGGAATAAACCCCAATTCTTTTTATAAATTGCTGAATTCTATTTGTTAATATTTTGTTAAAGATTTTTGTGTCTATATTCATGAGAGATATCGGTGTGTAGTTTCCTTTTTTTAGTACTGTCTTTTTCTGGGTTTGGTATCAGGGTAATTACTAGCTTCTTAAATGAATTGGGGAGAGGCCTCTCCTTGTGGTGGATTGAATTGTGTACCCCGGTTTTGACATGTCCCTGGTCCTGGTCCACATTCTGGTGAGTGTGGACCCATTGTAAATAAGATCTCTTCAAGCTGTTACTTCATTTAAAGTGTGGCCCAACTGAATCAGGTTGGGTTTTAATCAGGATTACTGGAGTCCTTTATGAGCAAAGTGGAAGTCAGATGGAGAGAGAAGCCATGGGGAACAGCAAGAAGTCAGAAGTCAATGGAATCTAGAGGAGAAAGGTGAGGACGTCATCATATGCATTGCCATGTGACAGAAAAGCCAAGAACCCCAAAGACTGTCTGCCAGCCAGAAGATGCCAACCCCAGGAGGAAGCAAGCCTTCTAGCATCTGAAACCATGAGCCAATAAACTTCTGTTGTTAAGCCAACCCATTGTATAGTATTTGTTTTAGCACTTAGGAAACTAAAACATTCTTCTGTTTTCTAGAAGAGATTGTGTAGAATTGGTGCGAATTCTTTTTTAAATGTTTGGTAGAATTACCTAGTAAACCCATCTGGGCTTGGAGATTTTATTTTTGGGAGTTTTTAAATTACAAATTCAGTTTTCTTTATGTTTATAAGGTTAGTCAAATGATATATTTCATTTCAGTGCATTTGGGTAGTTTTTCAAGGCATTGATCCATTCCATCTAAGTTGTCAAATCTGTATGTACAGAATTGTTTGTAGTATTCCCTTCTGAATTGTTTGTATGGAGAGACTTGCTTATAGTATTCCCTTGCTGTAGATTTGTTGATTCTATTAATTTTTTTCAAAGAACCAGCTTTTGTAGTATTGATTTTCTCTGTTTGTTTAATTTTCAATTTCACTGATTCATTGCTATTTTATTTTATTTCCTTCTTTCTGTTGCTGTGAGTTTAATTTTCTCCTTTTCTAAGTTCTTGAGATGGGAGCTTAGATTTTTGATTTGAATATCATTTCTAATTTATGAATTTTAATGCTATAAATTTCCTCACAGCTTTAGCTATGTCCCACAAATTTTGGTGCTACATTTCCATTCAGTTTAATGTATGTTTTTATTTCCCTGAAACTTCCTCCTTTTTTTTAATCTTAGTCAAGATTTATTTTAATGCCTGGAAACATTCAGACTAATCGAAATGGTACTACTGTAATTTCTTAAAATACGTAAATACTTCATATAAAACTTTTGACAATGTTGAAACTGTTAGCTTTGCAAAAGCAATGGGTATTTAAAAACACAAGGCAACAATAAAATATCAAATAATTTTCATATACTTACGAGGACATGATTAGCAGCAAACTAGTCAAAGAAAATAAATCTGTTTTTACACTTTGCATGTTTACTCTGCTTCCTAAAAGCACAGATAATTGAAGCACCTTTTGCTCAAGTATTTTATTTCTAACGTTAAATTACATTTTCTAAATATTTTTATAAAGAAATGAAAAATGCCACAAACTACTGTTTGCCACAAAGTTATACACCATAAGTAAAATACAACCAACTGAATTTATCCATGTATCCCCCTAATCAAATGTGACTTTTAGGTTTTTTTCTACATACTTTATTCTAACTCATTTATACAATACAGATTAGGGAAAACTGATTTATAATGAGTTTTCATCTTTAAAATTATGTCCTATATACTGCCCCTCCTTTCCAGCAAATCCAGTGCTAAAGTGAACAGCGATGCAATGTACTCTTTCAGGGGACCAAAGCAATATGTAACCTTAATTTCCAAAATTTCAATTTCAAATTTCTGCCTACATAAACAAGACTCAAATAGCCAAAAATCACATAGTTAGCAAGAAGGAAAATGCATGAGATAAAGGTTATTTAACTAGAACTTTATTTATCATTTTCCCCCAAGCTACAGGCACTCTTCAGACTGGCACTGAACATACACAACTACTAGATTTTTTTTCAGGCACATAACTACATGAAAAATAAATAACTTTCAAGCTCTTTCTTAGTTGAATTGGCTCTTAAATATTTTCAGGGAGGGAGAATCCCAAGGATTTCGTGTTCTTTGAAAATGGCATATGTAAATGAACTGCCTCATAACACCACCCACTTGCGGTGCAGGGTACAGCCCAGTGTGCACGTCCAGCCGGGTCGCCAGTTAGGGGGACGCCAGAGGGAGCTCAGCCGGTCTCCCAGGCGCACAACTGGCCACGTGGCTCTGACAATGTGCATGGGTGGGTCCCTCACACTGCTGACCTGGTAGATGCTACTGGGCGCCCTCCTGAGACTTCCTCTTAATTCACAAATTATTTAGAAGTTTGTTTTTTTTTTTGTTTTCAAGTGTTTGGAAATTTTGCTGTTTTCTTTCTATTATTGATTGCTAGTTTGTTTAATTATGATCAGAGAACACACTTTGTATGATTCTAACCCTTCCAATCTGTTGAAGTGTGCTTTATAGCCCAGTGTTTTAGTTTGCTAAAGATGACAAAATGCAATATACCAGAAATGAGTTGACTTTTACAATGGGGACTTAAGAACTTACAATTTACAGGACTTAGGCAATTGAAAATATGCAAATCAAGTCATCAACAGGACGATACCTGGACTCTGAAGACAGGCTGCCAGCATCTGGGGCTCCTCTGTCACATGGGAAGGCACATGGCAATGTCTGCTGGTCCTTCTCTCCCCGGTTTTGTTGCATTCAGCTTCTGGCTTCAGTTGCTCCCTCTCTCAGCTTCTCTGGGGCTCTCTGAATTTCATCTCTTTTAGCTTCTGTATGTGTTTTATCCTCTTAAAAGGACTCCAGGAACAGGATTAAGACCAACCTTGAATGGGCTGAGTCACATCTCAATTGAAATAACCTAATCAAAAGGTCCCACCTACAACAGGTTTGCACCCACAGGAATGGATTAAAAGAACACGATCTTTTCTGGGAACATAACAGCTTCAAACTACCACACACAGGCTATGATCTATTTTGGTATGTTTTGTGAGCACTTGAAAAGAATGTGTATTCTGCTGTTGTTGGCTGGATTTTCTATAAATGTCAATCAGATACTGTGTACTGAGAGTGGTGCTGTATTCTTATAACCTTGCTGATTTTCAGTCTAGTTTTTCCATCAACTGTTGAAAGAGGCATGTTGAAGTCTCCAACTATAATCATGGAGTTGTCTAGTTCTCCTTACAGTTCTATCAATTTTTGCTTCACATATTTTATAGCTCTACTTTGGTGCATGCACATTTAGGATAGCATTATGTCTTCTTGGTGGGTTGACCTTTTATCATTACATAATGTCTATCTCTGTCTCTAGTAATTTTCTCTGCTCTGAAATCTACTTTATATGGTAGTCATATAGCTCCTCCTTTCCTTTGATTAAGGTTTTCAAAATATATCTTTTTCCATTCTTTACTTTCAACCTGCCTGTATTTTTATATTTGAAGTGAGTTTCTTGTAGGCAGCATATAGTTGGGTCATGTTTTTCCGTCTACTTTGTTTATTCCTGTCTTTTAATTGGGGTATATGGACCATTTCCATTTAATACAATTATTGATATGTTAGGGCTTAAGGATGGAGTCTGATATACTATTTTTTGTTTCCTCTTAAAATTTCATTCCTTTGTTTTTTTCATGGCTTTCTTGTGGGTTACCTGAACATGTTTTAGATTCCCTTTTGATGTATTTATAGTAATTTTGGGTGTATCTCTTTTTACACCTTTTTTAGTGGTTTCTCTAGCTCTTATATTATATATAACGTATCACAGTCTATTTGTATCTCCATTTTACCAGTTCAAGAGAAGTATAGAAAACTTAACCTCCCTTTACACCCCTTTATCTTATTTATTAATATATTGTCTTAAGTATTTTTCACTGACATGAATTTGGAACCATATCAGACACTGTTAGAATTTTTTCAAATGCAATTTGTAAAAAGCAAGAATAGGAGGAAAGCCTATTGTACATACCCATATATTTTCTTACAATGTTCTTTCTTCTTTCCCGATATTCCAAGATTCCTTCTTTTATTGCTTCCTTTCTGTTTGGCATACATCATTTAGCCATTCTTTTATGGTAGTTCTGTTAGTGACAAATTCTTTTTACATTCTTTCATCTGAAAAAAATGTCTTGATTTCCCCTTCAATCTGGAAGGACATTTTTACTGGGTGTTAGTAGTTCTTTCCTTTCAGTACTTGAAAAAGATTGTGCCACTGCTTTCCGACATCCAGTATTTCAGACGAGAAATCTATTGTCATTTTAATTTTTTCCCTGTAACTAAGGTGTCATTTCTCTCTTGTTAATTCCAAGGTTTTTCTTTGTCTTTAGTTTTCATAAATTTAATTACAATATGTCTTGGCATGGATTTCTTTGAGTTTATCCCCTTTGGGGTCTGTTGTTCTTCTTGAATGTGTAGTTTTAAGTCTCCTAACTAATTTGGGAAATTTTCATCCATTATTTCTTTGAGTACTTTCATAGTCCCACAACTCTAATGACAAGAATATTAGGTCTTTTGTTATAATTCCACAGTTTCCTGAGGGTCTCATTTTTTTCTGTTTTCTCCCTGTTGTTCAGAATGTATAATTTCTAATGTTCTGCCTTGTGGTTCACTGATTCTTTCTTCTGTCCCTTTCATTCTGCTCCTGAGTCCATCCACCAAGCTCTTAATTTTGGTTATTATATTTTCCATTTCTAAAATTTCCATTTGATTCTTCATTATGTCTTCAGTGTCTTTGGTGAGGCTTTCTATTTTTTATTTGTTTCAAGCATGTTTGGAAGGAACTCATTTTGGAGCAGTGGGATGAACGTCCTCTCTCCCTACTTGGTCTTCTCTGATGCCACCCTGGCAGGGGTGTTGGGACAACTTGTTAAAGCCTTGTGAGACTAAAAGTCTATTCTGCTTACTGGGTCTTTGTTGGCATGGGTGGATGCGAGCCATAGATTTTTCTGTGGTGTTTGGTTGGAGAATTGCTGTTAAAGAAATATGCAGGTCATTCAAAAGGAATATTTATCAATGAAGATACATAAAACATATCTTAATTAACAGTTGTTTAGCTTTATTTGTGGAATTCTAAATACTTAAGAGGGGCCATATCTTGGGATGGCCTTATCTTTGAGTGGTGTATGAGCTCTCATTGTGGTTTAGTCCCAGCTTAAACATTTTAGAGGTAAGCTTCACCATTATCAGTCCTTGGCAAATCTAGTTCAAAAATGAAATGTAAAATAGAGGATTTGAAAAAAAAATGGTTAAATAGTTAATATTGCATACTTTCAAACCTTCAGGAATACAAACTTCTTTAAATAAATCTTTATCAAAATGTCTACTACATCCTCTCTTTTTAAAATAGACATTGGTTGACTTTCAATGTCTTAAAAATGAAGGCAATGGGAAGTTAGCTTGCAGCTTCTTTATAACATGAAAACACTCTCAAGCCTTCACCTTTCCAATTTCTCTTCCATCAGAGAGAGACTGGCTGCATTTCCTGTCCCATGGACACAAACCTTATCAAATAACACTGCGACGTGTGGGACAGGAGAAGTCTAAAATCAGCACTTGGGAAGGAAAGGTCAAACGCCAGTAAATCTGAGAAGCACGTTCAGAGACAGTATCCATCAAAGGCTTCATCAGGAGTTTGATGGCAAGGCCAGGCCTAGGATGATCAAGGAGGATATAGGAAAATTTCAGCAGACACAGAGCAGGGCTGTGAGAATGACTTTATGTAAGACATGAGAGGCTGTGGCCAAGGCTGGGATTTTGGGTCTTCTCCAAGATACGCTGTGTGCCTGATCTGCATCATTTTAAAGGGTCCAGGAAGGAGTGGGCAATATGTAGAATCTCATTTCTACAGTTTTGTGTCAATGCTGTGAAGTTAGTACAGTGTCTAATTCATCTTTTCTTCTCAATTCTGGAATATTTACAGTGATTTAGACACTGAATTAAAAAGCTAACATTTGTTGAGTTTTTACATGTGCCAGACATAGTTCTAAGCACTTAAAGGTTGCTCTAAAAAAAGGTATATACACTCTCTTTAAGCACTCATTCAATCTTCACAGCAGTTTGAGGCAGAAAGAAATTAAGTAACTTGTCCAAGGCCAACAATTATTAAATGGTGGATCTGAGATGCAAACCCAGGTAGGCTGACTCCAAAAACCTGATCCTCTTTATCACTACAGTGCATCTGTGTCACTACAGTGTCTCCTTAGTAGGTGCTTTATCTTATACACATGCCTGTATACTTAGCTACAGGTGAATAGACAGGTACGATAGGGCCTTGGGTCTGGGCTCATACCCCTCAAGGTGCTCCGAATCTTCTCTGGGAAAAGCTCTTCCCATGCTTTCGTAGCCCTTTATTCCATGGTTCCTCCTCCATCACCTCTGGCCGTGTTGCTGGGTAATGTGGGGACATGACAGTCACCATGTGAAACGATCACGTAGGTTGGAAGGGTCTGAGTCCTGGGCAGTGCAGGTCTTTGAATTTCAGTGTAGTCTTCAGGCTGTACGGCTCCCTTAATCACCCTCTCCTCACACCTATTTTCTCCCCAGCAGTCCAGGACACTAAGGCATGTTTACCCCCTTCTCTGGGCGTGTGAGGCTTCATGAGGAAGTGGTCCCAAACAGCGTTGCGGCTGCTAAGTGCCAGGCACCACCATGGTTTTCAACCATGGGTTCCCTGTTTATCTGTTGTACAAAACTGGGCCTTGCCAGTGAGATGTTGGTGCTTCCCACCCTCTCAAATAAATATGACAAATGCTCACTGCTGATTGCATTCAGTCTGTTGAATTGTGGCTCCATTACTGTCACTGGTTTGATGCCCTAATTAAGCTTTAATGCTCTTTAGGTGGTTTCAGGCATCAGTTAAGATTTACTTTGTAAGAGGTTTGGTCTGTATGAGAGAGTCTCCCCAATAAAATGATGCTGTGCCCTCCCCCATCAGAGACCTACACAGTCTTGGAGGGGCAGAATATGGCCAGGATTTTCTGGGCATGGCAGTTCCTCACCTCCCATGAGTTGGTTTCCCCTCACCTGTAACAGAGAGTGGCAAGACAACCAGCGTCTGTCCTTTGGGGAACAGGGAAGAGGAAGGAGAAGGAGAGGATGGAGCAGAGAAAGGAGCAGCCTCCCGGAGCACTAGACCATCTCCACCCCCTCCTGATGCACCTCTTTACCTCTGTTTGCTCTGAACCCCTGTGGCGATGGCTGGGGCAGCGTCAAGGGTCATAGATAACCTTTGCTCATCTTTCTGAAGTTTCATGAAATATCATAGGACAATGGAAGGAAACAGAAGTAATGTTGGGTTTCTAAAATTCACTTTGGGGAGGTCTTGATCTCATCACAAAAGAGTGCTTTTGTCAGCCGCACCCTGCTGACTATTTCTGACACCAAGGCTGTCACCGGCTCAGTTAGCCTTAGTAATAGTAATAAAATCCCAGGGTTATTCTAGACTCTCTCAACTTCCCTGTTTTTCCCCATCATCCATTACACCAACAATGTATACATGCACTTACCCACTGAACCTTGTTCTCTCTGCTATGCCTCTGGTCCATTTCCTTTCCCTGGGCCCAGCTCTACTCCAGCTCCTGGTATCAGGTGCTCAGACGGCAGCAATGGCCACCTGTCAGGTCTCCCTGCCTTCCACCTCTCCTCTCTGCAGTTCAATCCTACCCGTGCAGCTGAATTAATCTTCCCTGAATATAGTTTACACAATGCCATGTGTTTTTTTTCTTAATTTTTTTAAATTACAGATGCTGTAGGCTTACTCACTTTTAGGCAATATATTGAGATTATGGTGCGATTTTTTTGTTGGATCTAAGTGATGACTTAATAGATTTCTTAATATTACACTGTTCTTGAATTTCTAAAGTACCATTCAATTTACTTTTTAGCATTTTATTTGTGATCTTCCTATCTATATTTATAGTGAGATTTAGCTGTGGCAATAATTGCCAAAATGTTTCATGAACAAACTTTCACAGTGGGTTCCCAAAGTTAAATGAACTTGTGAATTCAGTATACTATATCATCATTCTGGAGATTCAAAAGTACATATAAGAGATTAACAGTATACTATATCATCATTCTGGAGATTCAAAAGTACATATAAGAGATTAAATATGGTAAAGTCCAATCGCAAAAAGACCAGCAAAGAAAAAATTTGCTGAGTTTTCCATAGATATTTCTTTGCTTAGATGTTCAACTTGTAGTCAAATTTATTAATTCTTATATCCAAGAATATACTAATTTCATTGAGTTTTTCACTTAAATAATATATTCATAAATGTTTTCAATGATCATACTCACATTTCTCAGTCTTAGTTCTGTTATCTTGGTATTTAAATAAAACTAAATTTTCCATTATTTTTCTGAAATATTGATTATCCCCCAAAGTATCAGCTCTTGAATTTAGTTTTCAACTATGCTGCTTTTTAACTTGAAAATTAATTGATTTCTTGTCTTATTTTTATTGATACATTTTTTCCCCTGACATCCTTTTATTTATTATCCTTTTCTAATGGTTTTGAGTAGAATGGGTAGCTCACTCATTCTTTCATTATCACTCTTCCTTTCTCTTTTATTTTTAATAATGAAAATATTTGAAGCTCTGAATTTGTCTTTGCATACAGGCTTTGGCCACATCAAATCCAATGGCAATAGCTTGATTATAAGTATTATATTTCAGGATTGATGAAAATGCTATCTCTTCATTTTTTTCAAGCATTTTAGAGTGTCTGTGAGAGAGACTGTAAGCTGAGCTAGGTGCCATTTTAAAGTAGAATTTCTTTGCATTCACAATTGATATTGTCTGTCTTTTAGCTGATTTTCAAAATAGTAAGGACAACGTTGTTATCGCCATTCAGCATTTTGTGTTCTTTTGTGTTCTATATGGTGGAAGAACTCAGTGAGAAAGGAACATATGGTCTTATTCCACCATGAAATTTAGTATCATTAAGGGTACTCACAGCCATATATTTCACTGATCTACAATATGAAATAGACATGAACAGTATGCTACCAAATCTCAAAATATATTTGTTTTCTTTTTTACATAAAGTGAAATCCATATGGTATTGTCATTCCTTGCACTTAGGTTGTGAACATGCCATTTCTTAGAGTTACAGAATTTCAGAGCTGGAAGGAATCTTACAGATCATCTAATTCCAAAAGTAATCATCAAAGAATACTAATAAAGCACACATCGGTGCTTGACAGTGTTGTATAAATCAAGTCACATTATCCAGCCCTTGCTGCTGAGTAATTTAAAATGAAATGGAGGCAACACTCAAGGACTTAAACACCAGCATAAGAAAATATAAAAGAACCACAACAATATTATCACAAGTGTAATTTTATCAATTCCTGCTTTAAAAAATTTGAACGGTACTCCTTTAATTCTCTGACATGAAATCCAAGGCCTAAAACATTTAGCCTCATGTATCTTTCCTGACTCAACCCCTCTGCCTTCACTCTCATTCACTGCTCTGTGCCCACTGCCCCGTGCCCTGCTTGTTTATGCCTCTGTGCCCTGAGAGTCCATGCTCTTCCCCTCTGTCCCAAACTCCTCTTAATTCTTCACGGTCAACCTCATCACCCCCACTCCACATTGAAATGCCATCCCCATCTCTTTGAAGCAAAAGGTAACTGTGCTACTGTGGCCTCACCAAATGGTGCAGACAGTGTCAAAATCGCATCTCCCCCTTTGCCTTGGGAGCAACTTGAGAGCCCAGACCACACCTCGTTCATCTTCCTACTCTTGCGACACAATGCCAAAGCAGAGCCCATATGTGTTTATTTAATGAATGAACAGAGGCCACACACGTAAACATATAAGCATATTATTCTTGGCGGCTGCTGGTTTTGAAGCGGTTGCTGTTGTTTCCTGTGTGCCCAATTTGTACAACATGCCTCAATCTCTCACTGGGGGAGGAGAAGCCCTCAATGAAGGGGGCATCCCTGGAAATCAACGGAGGCTGGAATAGACTGCTTCATGTAAGAATGCCCCTCTTTTTTCAAGCAGACCCAAAATGAAAACAGGGAGGCAAAATCTATAGGAAGTCAACATTTTCTGGTCAGTTTCTGGATAGGAAGAGTAGTATTGAAGAGAGCTGTGTTCTATCTCCAGGTACTAAGGTGACTTTCTCTGCTTTGGGTATAGTGGGTTTTAGTTAACAAGGTGAAAAAAAGGTAATGATTATTGATGTTCATCCAAGCAATAATACATGGGAAGTGAGCTCTACAGAGAGTCCTTACAATGAAAGGAGAAGTATAGCCTTGTGGACAAGACCTGATGTACTTGACTGATTCCTGGATCCCAATGGTTCAGGGAATGACAGATTAACTATATAATCCCAAACTGAAGCCAGCAAATCAGCCCATGAGGCCAAAAGATATTGGGCACTTCTGAGAATGGAACCAAGATGAAACAGTAGGGATTTGGGGGTAGCAAATGAGAGCTAAGAATGCAACTCCCCTGATAGGTTAACAGCTCATTTGGGGTACCATACTCAAGAAGAGGAACAGACCACATTCTACAGGGGAGGGAAATCATGACCATGGCAAGATTTTTAGCTCAGTGATAGCCCTCCAAAATGGAAAAGGTGTTTGGTATATCATTTGTGGGTTACAGGTTGTACACACATTCATTAGCATGCTGAGCTCTAGGGGTGCTTGCAAGGGGAGGGGCGCCAGGCTGTGCAGCAGGATGAATTGCCTACATTTTTGAGAAGGTGCTCAAAGCAAGAGAAGTATAAAAGACCCATGGAAAGAAAGTCGCAGGTCTTGGCTGAAGGGTTATTCTTAAATAAATCAAAACATATTTGAATATTGTTTGCAAGTAAGGGAGGTTAAATTCATACTTTTTGGAGGCAGATGGAAGGAATTAAAATAGCTGTGTTTAGAAAAGGAAATTCCAAGGCCAGTGTCACTCCAAATTAACTACCTGGAGTCAATTTTCACTTGAATTCTCCACCAAAGAGGGAGGACACAATTCAAAATTTTGCATTCTCTTTATACATTCATTTATCCCCACTCCTCATATGCTTACTCTCAGAAAATGACCTTATCTATTACTTCAGAGAAAATAGCAGCCATCAGAAAAGAAGTCCCTGAACTTCTTATTACCAAACTGAAAATCTTACTTGTACTTTCCTCCATTCTTTCCTTCTTGCCTCCTGCCACAGTAGAAGACTTGGTGCCTTCCCCAGCATTGTACACTACCAACTATCTCCTATCTCTCTGTGCTGGTTTTATTATGTCCCCCACAAGAACCATGTTCTTCAGTGCAGTCTTGTGGGGGCAGACTTAGTCTTTTGATTAGGGTAGAACATTTTGATTAGGTTGTTTCCATGGAGATGTGACCCACCCACCTGTGGGTGAGATCTTTTGATTAGATCATTTCCATGGAGGTGTGGACCCACCCATTCAGGGTGGGTCTTGATTAAATCACTGGTGTCCTTTAAGAGAGCTCATGGAGATGAGGAGCTCAGAGAAGCTGAGAGAGACAGTTTGGAGAGAAGCTAGGAGCTGACACAGGCCTAGACACTTGGAGACACTTGGAGATGCAGACAGAAGGAGGTTTGGAGATACTAAGCTAAGAGATGAAGCCCAGAGTCTGCCCTGGAGAAGCTAAGAGATGCCCCCAGATGCTTAGAGAGAAACACTCTGGGAGAACAAGCAAGGATGCACAGAGGCTGAGAAAGAGAAGCTAAGAGAGACAGAAGCCGAGAGACATTTTGGAGAAAGCCATTTTAAAACCAGAACTCAGGAACAAAGGACCAGCAGATGCCAGCCACATGCCTTCCCAGCTGACAGAGGTGTTTGGTATCCTCTTGTTGATGCCTTAGTTTGGACACTTTTATGGCCTTAGAACTGTAAATCTGTAACCTAATAAATCCCCTTTATAAAAGCCAATCCATTTCTGGTATTTTGCATAATGACAGCTTTAGCAAACCAAACACTCTCCATCTTGTCACAGGACTGGAAATATCCAAGCCATGGGTTTTTTGGGCTACAGTACTCTAGGAGAAAGCTTTTTTCCATGCAAATATGGCTCAGTTTCTGAACTGAAGAAACACATTTTTCTATAGGCATTGTGAGTTTCATTATGAACAACTGGCATCTTACAAAATGTCTGGACTGATCACATGTTTTATAGAATGATACAAGTTATTTTATAATATTGTTTCTGGCTTCCACAGAAATATAATCTTATCTCACTGACAGATTCTCTTGGAATAGTCTGTGGTTACTATGATATGATGATGATGAGGAGGAGGATAATGATGATGATACAAAAGAGAACTTGTATATACATATCTGTGTTTTTAAAACTATCTTCTATATTGTTTAGTCAGCTGGGTTTTTGGAACTGTCTTCTGGGTTAAAAATGAAGACATTAATTTCTCCCTCTTTCCTGCAGAATATAACTATCTATAATTGAGTCTTTTCATAAAAGTCAGGATTGATCTCCAACCTTTTTGACTGGGGACAATAGCAATTCTAGGTCTTTCTCTTCACAATCTCTAAACATTCTTTTTCTTGGTTTCGTACTTCTGGTTTCCTCCTATTTTTCTATATACTTCTTGGTCTCCTAGGCAGTTTCCTCTTCTTGTCTTTTGCATGTATTTTTTTTTCAGGCCACAGTCCTAGGTTTTCTGCTATTCTTTCTCTACTGCCATTCATTGCACCTGGACAAAAACATTCACTCCCAAAGTTTCAATGACCATTTCTGTACTACTTACTCCCAAATCTACAATTCCAGCCCAAATCTTCCTTTTGAGCCTACTTTGATGTCTCATAGGTACTTCAAATTCACCTTGTCCACAGTTGACCTTATCGCCAACACCCCCATCCCGTTTGCTCACTATTCCTTAAGAGGGCCCTGTGATTGTCCGGCTAGAAACCTTCCCTCTCATCGGCCCCAACCAAACACCTCACTACTTGACAACCACTTCTTCATGTGGGAACTTCATTTTACACTAATTCTGTTTTCCCAAATGTATCATCACAGCCTTTCTCCTCTGCTCAGATCCAATTACCTCACAGGGATGAGATAATATTGCATCATTTGATAACCTTTCATGAATGATTCATGCACTGTGGATAAAAACTTAGAAAGACACATCTGGCTAATCCTTAAAGAAAAAGGAGAAAAGAGTGATGAGAATAGAAAATCGTCTTCAACATTCCCAAATCGCCAGCCCTTTTTCTTGAAGCATATTCATATTCACTAATGTATTTCTTCAACAAATATTAAATCAATCCCTGCTGTCTGCAGGTTCCGTGATAAGAGCTGGGCACGCAAAGTAAATGAGGAGGGTGATGGGCACATGACAGCCATGAAGAGACAAGTCCTTTAACGGGGGATACAGGAGCTGGGGGTGGGGGTGGGGACCAAAAAGCACCACTCAGACCAGGGTGGTTTGGCACATTTCCTGGAGTCAGTGAAATCTAAGATGGGGTTTTAATTTGATCATTTATTCATTTCATTTTTGCATTTAGTCATTTATGAAATGAATCTTTAAATCAATCGCTTCACAATTGCTCTTTAATTAGCCATCTGATCAGATAGCAAATCTCCAAAAGAAGATTTGCTTTTATTATTCAAAAACTTGGTTTCCCAGAGTTTCATATGGAAGGAAGAAGATGCAGGCTAGATCAAATTAAGAAATTAAGAAGAAAAACACCTTCCCCAGCTTGCCATCTTCTTTCCAGGGAGTTGACTGTCAAGCCAACCTCATTCAAATGGACGAGAGATTGCGACTGGCATTCAACATGCTCGCAGTCTGCAGATACTTTTCAGAAGACGCTTCCTGCTAGTGTGAGTACACAGTGTCCTCTTTCTGAATAAATTACAGAGCAATTACAACCCAAGGGAGGGGAGTTTTCCCTCTCCCTTGCTGAGCACCACAATGGCTCAGAAGCTTTCCGTGGCCAGGGGTGAGAGCTGGGTCTCAGAGAGAACAGCAGCCCAGCCCATCACCACCAATTGCCTGGGGTGGGGGATCAGTGGAAGAGTTTGGCTCAATACTCAGGTCTTCAGAGCTGCTTTTGTTGCTGACACAAGAGGTGATGTAAAATGACGAATAAACCAGAGTCTGAACTTTAGTACCTTTATAAGTTTCAGTTCTCACTGCTGCTAGCTTTAGAACCCATCTCTACCTGCAGCTTTCTGCAACTCTGCCCTTCAAATCCTTCTGTCTTAACTGTTAACCACAGCCTTAAGCTTTAACCTACAGCCTCAAGCTCTTGCTCTAGATTTTGCCTCCTTATTTCTTTTTTGAGCCTGCTCTTGAGAATAAGCAGTAAATATCTAAATTTGTTTGGAAAGAATATGGTAAGAGAAGGTTATTGTTTGTGGATCATTTTCTAGAAATGTCTGACAGCAAAAGTAGCATTCACATCTTTGGAGGAAAAAAAGTTTTTCTTGTGAGGCATAGTAGCTAGGATAGTTACAGAACTATAGACAGAGCTATAGATTTAGATGATGATACAGATATAGAGATATAGATGATGACGGAGATAGAGGTAGAGATAGAGGTAGAGTTAGTGATAGGGAAATAAAGATATAGATATAGAAATGGATATCGATATAGGTATCAATATAGAAAATAGATATATATGGATAATACAGATATATTATTTTCCTCCACTTAGAAGGAAGGATGAAATGAGGGAGGGAAATATCATATTGAGGGGAAAGGGTTTTATCCCATTAGACAATAAGTGATTAAGAAAGTAAAAAGAAAAGGAAAATCAGTAACTTACAACTCTAACTAGAGCAACAAAATTTCTCCTTGAAAATTAGCCACACATTGGTTGACTTCTGTAAACATTTATGAACTACACCCACACACATACATACACAGAGATTCTCCTTTAACATCTAGCAATATGTCCTTTCCTTTTCTTTTTCATTCTCCATGGGCAATGCCATGATCATTTGTTACTGCATCTAAAATTATTAAATGCAATGAAATGTGAACATTATTGAACACATTGTTAACACTTAAAATATTCTAGACATAAGAATACAGTGGAAGAAGCAAAGACTGACAAAAATAACCTAAATCAAACCTCTATTCTTATTTTCTTTATGAAGGAATAGTTGTATTCAGACGGTACTAACAGTGAAGTCTAGAGGGATCCCAGAAACTTGTCACAGCTTGTTGTAGTATGGAATTTCTACGTGGGCTGTATAGTCTTCTCACTTAACTCCTACATGCTCTACTCTCCACCCTACCCACCCCACTACCCTCAGCAACCTTTCACTCACTCCCATCTCTGTTATTTACATCTTAAGCATAACTCATTTTAAAATTCTTATCTTGAAATTCAGAATATTAAGAATTCAGTTTTCATACAAGGGCAAGGAAGTGTCTGTATCCCTCTGGGGTTTAATTTAGAAGCTCCCTGGACAGTGGAGTGTTATCAAAAGTCCTTCCACAAATGTGTTTTGATTTGTCCCTTTATCTGGTTATTCTCCTTTCTCTTGCATGACTGTCTCAGCTCCAGGGGCAGGTCTGAACCCTCAGCAGGTGAGGCGGAATCTCAGCGACTGATGGCTGCACTTAAGGATCACGCCCCATGTACCTGCCATAAGTCAGTCATTCTGTGAGGTGTGGGGAGTTTACATAAAGTATTCCTTTGGGGCTGGGGGGTGGGGGAGCGTCTATCTCTGAGACCTGCTTTCTAACTTTCTTTAAAGATATAACCTTGCTTTCTCTGAAAAACTAATCAAAGTCACCTCCGTGAAGATCTCCCAAATGACACCCAATGGACCCTTATTAAGTGAGGGGGGGGTAGGGGGGTCCCTCTAGCATCCCAGCTGCACTCAAACTGGCTTATGGAACTTTCCACATTCTCACAACAGTGTTTTCAACTCCCTGTGACATTAGCAATTCCACTTCTCAAACAACACTGCTCCTGATGCCCCCAATCTGTTTACAGCCCTATGACAAGGAGAAAGGAAGGTGTTTGAGTGTCCTTCTCTCAACCAAAACACTTAGTTACAGGCTTCATCTGCAGGGAATGTGTGAGCGAGGAAGCAAGCTGAGAGGCGCTAAGTGTATCAGGGCCTTGGGCAGGTTTCTTTTGTCAGTGGGGAACAAAAAATAGTTGTTTCTCATCAGTTAAGTGGAGCAAGACAGATTGAGCAGGGTCTGGGAAAGAAAAGTTTGAGAGCATTTTTATAAACCTTCAACTGGGCCTTCGAAGTGCTGTTTAATTCCAGCATGACAGGAAGAGAAATATTCATGTATGATTATTTGCAGCCTTGTTTCCCCCTCTCCTACCCCCTTATACACCTTCCAGCCAGTCTTTAAAGGAAAACCCATTGTTTCAATGCTCAGCCACTAGGTCCTGTTTCCCTGAATAGGGTTGAAGGTGGTGATTCAGGCTTTGAGAAAATGAGAAAAGCTAAACTGATCTGCATAGGAAAGGTCATGGAGACAGATACCAGGACAAAAAAAAAAATTAATGATCCTGAAGGGAGTAGAAGGGTGTAGAGGAGCCTGGCTAAAATGAAGGGGTAATGAGAAAACAAAGTAACTAGAAATTCCAGTGGTTTCAAGTACGTCCCCAATACACACATGTTCTTAATCGTAATCTGTGTTCCTGTGGGTGTAGATCATTGTAAATAGAACCTCTTGAAGATGTTATTTCTGGTTAAGGTGTGGCCCAACTGAATGAGGGTGAGTTTTAAGATTACTGGAGGCCTCTTATAAAGAGGACCCGGAAGTCACAGAAATGAGAAAGGAGAAGACATCACCATGTGATGGGTGGCAGAAATGCAAGTCAAGGAACCCCCAGGGGCTGGCAGCCAGCACCAGAAGGCTACAGTCTTTGGAGAGAAAGAAAGCCCTGCCGATATCTTGATTTGGGACTTCTTCTGGCCTCAAAACCATGACCCAATAAGTGCTTGTGTTTTTAAGTCACCCCATTAGGTGGTATCTGTGACAGCAGCTCGGCAAAACTAAGACAGGAGTGTTTAGGGGGAAGGGGAGGGGTAGGAGTTGGGCACAGCCATTATGATAAGTGACACACAGGAGAAAGAGGTCTTCCCGGAAGTTTCTCCATGTGTGGTGCGTGATGTAAACTCCCACCTCACCCTCAAGCCCTCTACATTTCCCAAGAAAGTTTCAGAAAAGATCTACATTGTTTTTCAATGTCCTTGCTGGTGCTGGATATTTTGTGTCTTTGGGATGTTGTGCTATGCTGAGGCTACCTTCAAGGCAGAAGTAAAAAGGCCCAATATTGGTTTTTGTTTATTTGTTTGTTTTTAATTTTTCTTTTCTTTTTTTTTTTAGTGACATGCCCAGATAAAGGAATTAGGGGATAAGTATCCTACCCTATCTCAGTATAAATAATCAACCTAAAATGAGTCAAGAGAACCATTTTACAAAACTGCCAAGTTATTGAACTGTGGTGAGAGGACTCAAGGTCTAACAAATACAATCTATGATGGCCCTTGGGGCCCTCCTCAAGTAGAAGAGAAATAGAGGACAACTCTGAGTTTAGATTACAGCTTTTGGGAGAACGCACTGTTGGTGGTTGTACATATCATATGGGGAACCAATGACACGGATGTGTCACTCCCAGATTGAGAAAACTCTAAGAAAATTCCTCCCAAGTTTGCAGGTTGGAAATTAGTATTAGGCCCAAATTCTGGGGGGATATGGAAGGCACAATTTCTGTAGAAGCTGGATATTTCTTAGGAAGGGTGGAGGTGTTGGATGACCTTCAGGACCATTACCCAGTTTCCTGGCTGAGCCCACCCTGACCTGCTTTGGTGGGCCTGTGATCACATAAGCTTTAGAACCACTGTCCTGGAACACAGTTTGGAAGATTAGACAGAGCTGCATCAGGTTGGCGCAGGAACAATTTTAGCCGAGAGTTACTTGAAAAACTTATTCTTCTCCAAAAGCCGTATGAATTCTCGACACTGGCAAAGCTAATATGGATGGAGATGACAATGCCTGGGTTTAGAAAACAAGATCAAATAACAGCACTCAGACAAAAACTGGCAGTGTAGACCTCAGGGAAAATTGTCACATGTGTGACTCTGCCTGCTGAGGGCAAAATTCTGACAAATGAGGACCTAGTGGATGGTAATAAGCACCCCCCTGCCCCCAACCATCTGGTCTGGATTGAACACTGTGCCTCTGATTCACTTCCAGGTGATTCAGTTGATACTGAACATCTGGGTACAAAGCCTCCTGAACTTGGGAACGTATTCTGTAACAAACCCAGCACCGCCCAGGACCTGGGACAATAGATCCATCCTTGCATCAGGTATGATTGTGGTGACAAGAAATCTAGTGGCAGATTGTCCCCATGAGGGAGAGACTCTGCGAGGACCCCATCTTCCTCCTCTGGCAGACGTAGATGCTGGGGACCAGGGGAAGACACAGCAACCACACATGCCCTTTCCTCGGGACAGCTGTTGAGTGTTGGTATATAAACGTATATTCCATTGATGTTTTGTTTTTTGTATGTGAAAATTGCTTGGTTATCTTGGATTGGGATGGAACATTTAATATGTTCAGTGATTAAAAGTAAGGGAAAACAATATGAATGTTAGGGTGCTCATTGCCTAGACACCCCTGAAGATGGAGAAAGGGATTAAGTGAGAGGAAGGGGTAGCAACAGACAAGACAAGATTTAACAAAGGTCTATGAATAATGAAACCATAGCTAGACAGATAGATAGATAGATGGATGGATGCTGGGGTGTTGGAATAGCTGGAAGGAGGTAAATGACATGGTGGAATGTACCTACAACATCCTTTGAAATTTGCTCTATAGCTACTCATTGAATTGTCCTTTGAAAGTCTTCATCTTTCTGCATACACCCTATATTTCATGATAAGGAAAGAACTGAAACTGTGGAACTGTAACCATAACAATTTTTGAAATTAACTTCATAACTGCTTGTTGAGCTGTACATCGAAAGTTAACACCTTTCTGTATGTATGTTGTATTTTACAATACTGGAAATAGCTGAAGTTGTAGAACTGTGACCCATGACATTCTTTGAAATTTGTCTCTAACTACCTGTTAAATTGTAATTTGAAAGTTATCGCTGTTATGTATATGTGTTAAAAGTTCACAATAGGTAGAGCACTAACTTCCATCTTTCTCAGCCCACCACTGCCACGGAACAAATCATCTCTTAATCTTCAGATGCCAAGTGAGAATTAACATCTCAAGATGCTGCATATTCTTTAGAAGGTATTTTTAGTATGCCCCTGATGAACATTGGGAAATTGTCAGGTATGTTTTCAGACTCAGCGTTACTCACTAACGGCTCTCAGGATACTATGATATGAACCACTGTGATGATCAAAGCACCAGGGTTCTTGGACTTGACTGGGATCAGCTGGTAAATTTTCACTTGAGATAGACAGATGGCAGCTATGCCTGGAGTCATCTGAATGCTTCTTCACGCCTACATCTGACAACCAATCTGGGAAGGCTGGACTAACAGGGAGTTTTTCAGGCATCTTTGTCTATATAAGTCATCTCCTCATGGCTACTAGCTTAGCCTTCCTTACAACATGGTGGTCTCAGCATAGACGAACTTCTTACATGGAAGCTGAATTCTCCCAGAGTGCGTGCAATAGCCTTGAAGTAGAGGCTGCTTTTAAGCCCAGGGTCTGAACTCTGGCACAGAATCACTTCTTCCACATTCTATTGGCTAAAGCAGATACTAAAAATGTCCAGGAGTGAAAGGAGGGGACATCGACCCCAACTCTTAATGGGAAGCATGTCAAAGAATTTTTGTCACGTTTATTTCACCACATCCATTATTGGTACTAAGTTATTTGTTGGAAATTGACTGAAAAGGAGCAATAGGAGACTTGGGCCATTGTCAAGTTTCTGGTTATTGAAACTTTGCAGGTGAAAATGGTTTGGAAAAGAAACTGAATTCCATTTGGATAACGGTCAAACAATCAAGTAGAGATACACAATAGACAGATTTGTATCGAGAACCCAGAAATTGAGATCTGGTTTAGAGTTAAGATTCAGAGATATTTATCCACACATTATACAGATGGCAATAGAGGCTCTGGCAGTGAAGTTGAACATTCAGGGAAATTAGAGAGAGCAGATTAGGGGGTCCAGGAAGAAACTGAGGAGGAAATGTCAACTATCATATGGGCAAAGCAGAAGAGATAAACACTGAAAAAGGGTAGTCAGGTACATAGGGAGAAGCAGAAGCAAGCCTGTTATCATAAATTCAAAGAAGAAAGAGCATTTTGTTTAAGGAAGATAATGAACCAAAGCTGAGAGAGCAACTGAACAGTCCACATGTGCAGTTTCCATTTTATGTTGCTAATGCAAAATTATTAGTGAACTTAGCAAAAATATCACTAATAGTTTCCTACGGAGAGAAAATCAGATGATAATGGTTTTATCCAAAAATAAAAAGTGAGAGACATGTGGAGTTAGGAAAAATTCTCAAGAATGTCTGAGTACTGCTGTCAAAAATATAAAAGAATATATATATATATATGTATATAATTATCCATTTGTCACATACAAAGAGGACACAATTCAATATATTTTCACAAAGTGAACACCCATGCACTCATGTAACTTATACCCATATAAGAAACAAGTACCAGCAGAAGCTCAAAGCCCGTCACCTACTCTTGCCATACTCATTCATACCTTTTTGCCAAAGGTAAGCACAATCATGGCTTCTAATACCATGTATTCATTTGCCTATTATTGAATTTTATTTCAATGGACTCTTACAACATATATACTTTTCTGTATCTGGCTTATCTTACACAATATTTGTTGTAAAATTCATCCATTTTGTTGGATGTAGCTAATTGCACTTATTCTCATTGCTGTTTAGTATAACCGGGAGTATTTTGAGGAAAAAAAAATTAGAAGTTCCCTCATGCAGTGATATCACAATAAATAAATCAGTGCAACATTATGTAAGGAAAAATACATATCTGTGACAGAGAATAAAATGTCTAGAAATAGTTCCACTTGTGGATAAAGAGTTGATATGTTATAGAGGTGGCATTATAAACCAGTGGATAGAGGATGAAATGCTCAATAAACCATGTTGAGGCAATTGATATTCTATATGGAAACAAAATAAAACTAACTTTACACACATACACAAATGTACAGGTAAATAAAAAATCTATTATGAAGATATTTTAAAATTTTAGAAAAATACATGTGATAATATTTTATGGTAAGCAATGGTTTCTTGAAAAAGATAAGGTGACATAGACAATAATGGAAAATAATAAATCAAACTACAATAAAGAAGCAGACACCATAATCAAACTTAAACAGAAAAACACAGATTCAAATAATAAATTTGCAATGCATTTAACCAATAAAGGTTAGTGTAGTGGTTTGAAGCTGTATATACCCTAGGAAAACATGTTGTTAAATTTAATCCATTTCTGTGGATGTAAACCTATTGTAAACAGGACATTTCATAGGACATTTTGACCTTCAATTAAGATGTAACCCAACTCACTCAGGGTGGGTTTTAATCCTATTACTGGATCCTTTTAAATGGAATGACTACAGAGACAGTGAGAAAGCCATGCATACAAGAAGCTGAAATCAACAAAACACGGAAGAAAAGGAAGAGATCAGTAGACACCACCATGTGCCTTACCATATGGCAGAGGAGCCAAGGATCACTAGCAGCTGGTCTTCAGGAAGAAAGCATCACACTGATGATAACTTGATTTGGACATTTTTGCAGTCTCAAAACTGTAAACGAATTCTCATTGTTTAAGCCAACCCATTTCATCATATTTGCTTGGAGAAGCCTAGGAAACTGAATAATCAGTATCCAAAAATTACATATAATTCCTTAAAAGAAATAAAATGAGGGAATACAGCTCACAAGAAAAGTAAATAACATGCAAATAATGATTCACAAGATGTTAGTTGAGTGGCCAAGGAACATTTGAAAAGGCATCCGCCCTCCACCATCAATCTGAGAAATACAAATTGAAACACAATTGAGGCCTGTTTCATAAGCTTCAAAATGGGCAAATTAAAAAAAAAAAATGTCAATTCCAAGTTTTTTAAAGAGGTGGAGAAATGGGAACTATCATCTACTTCTGTGGGAGGGCAATTTTCACAGTTCTTTGGAAGCAATTTACCATTATTTAGAAAATTTGTCAGCCAGTAATTCCTCTCATTCTATTCCTAGCAGTACTCCCTTGAGAAACTCTGGAATGGCCATACAGACACATGTTTATGAATGTTTGTTACAGCATTTTTGAAAAAGCAAATAAAATAAAATAAACAAAACAAAATAGAATGAAATGTCTAATGAGAAGAGATTAGGTATATATATATATATATATATATATATATCTCATGATAAATGAAATGCTAAAATGTGGTTAAAATGAATGAACTAGAGATACTTATATCAAAATTGATAATTTAAAAAAATGATGTTGAGCATGAAGCTGCAGTATGCTACCAATTTAATATGAAGTTTGACAGCATGAAAAACAATGTTAAATACATGTTATAGAAACATAGGAAGTGTGTGACTGCTAAAACACTGAATTCTGATAGAGATTACCTCTAGTGGGGAAAGAATAGGAAAAGTATCAGGAAGCTTTACATGCTAGTGTTGAAAAAAAATAAACTATTTATTTAACTGTATCTATTGTGAGTATGGAAAATATTAACATTTGATCGAGCAGGATAGTGGGTACACTGTAGCATTTTTTCATTATGTGATTTTCTGTATATTTCTATGTAATTTAAAATTTTAAGAAATACAATTTACTTTAAAATTTAAAAAAAGTTCACAATAAAAAATGCATTAAAAAATAAGGGAAAAACTTTTAATGGGTTTCCACTTAGTGGCAGAGTTTCTTAGAGAGAATTAATGATTTTAAGAGAGAGAGTTTTAGTAAGTTTTTTTTTTTAAAACAGGAGTTTGACACCCCTGATCTGCTGATGCCCTCACTCATGCTTATTCAGCCCATTGAGAGATCCAACTCTTTGGTGGGTAGCACTCCATGGCAGCCCTAAGCCACAGGACTGATTAGAAACACTGGGGAAAGACAACTGCTTCTATAAGGTATAGCTCTTGGGGACAGAGAGAAGAATCCAGCCTTGTTGGGTGTTGTGTAACATAAACACTCTTCACTCCTCCCAATGGAATCTTAAGCACAGATTAGTTCTCAATTGAAGTCCGTTTTGTGTTCAATCTGGATGATATACCCTGGGGAGACCAGCCTCAGAGCTGGAGCAAGAAGGCCCAGTTTTATGCTGCTTACATGCAAGTTATGGTACCTTAGAATATCAAATTTACACATTCAAAAACAAAGTAAGATTTCCATTTGTCACAGATGTCTTCATGGAGACTACACTGGGATTCAGACATGACAATGTTCCAAAAATGTCTGATGTTTTCTGCTGTAGAAGTCTTGTCCAGATGAGACTGTGTGTGAGTTTCTGTTGGCAGAGGTGAGACAAGGAGGAGACTGTGAGGTCCCTCCCATGCTTTGCCTTTCCCCTTCCCATGGTCTACTTCATGAGCTCTGTGCAAAGATGGCAACAAGTAGACATCAAGTAGTCATTTCAAGGGGTGCTCAGTGGAACCAAGACAAAGCAGGGTGATTCATGGAGGGCTGGGGAAGATTCTCTCCACTTTGCTTCAGTTCCCTAAAAGGGGCAGTGAGCATGGCATTGCTTTGACACTGCAAGAGTTTGCTCTTGGGAACCTTAGAAGACCAACCCTTGTCTAGTGTGCAGCAGGAGAGATACCTTTAGAGATTCCAAGAAATGCCTGGTGGGATTTTGAGAAGAGATTGGATGTCTATGGTATGAGGGCAGGGGTAGGACTTAGGAACATTTTTTTTTTTAAGGGGTTTATTTGGTTACAAATTCACAGTCTGAAGATCATGAAAGCATCCAGATTAGGGCATCAGTACAAGTATACCTTCAGTGAAGGAAGGCCAATGGTGTCCAGAAAACCTCTGTTAGCTGGGAAGGTATGTGGCTGGCATCTGCTGGTCACGGGTTGTGTTCTAGCTCCTCTCTCAGCTCCTGTGTGTTCTTCAAAATGTTGCTCTTGGGGCGTTTTGTCCTCTCTTAGCTTCTCTGGAGCAAAGTGTCAGCAAAAGTCTGCTTTTCAATGGCTGTCTCCAAAATGTCTCTCTTGGCTACAGCTGAGGTTCTTATGTTTGTGAGCTCTTTTATAGGACTCTAGTGATTAAATCAAGACCCACCCTGAATGGGTGGGGTCCACATCTCCATGGAAAAAATAAAACGTTTCACCCACAGTTGATTGAGTCACGTCTCCAGGGAAACATTCAATCAAAGGATTCCAACCTAATCAACACTAATGCATCGGCCCCCACAAGATTGCATCAAAGAACATGGCATTTTGGGGGACATAATACATCCAAATCAGCACATTCCACCCCAACCCCTAAAGAACATGATCTTTCCATATACAAAATACATGCATCCCATCACAATATCACAAAAACTTAAATCATTTCAGTAACAATAGGTAAGTACAAGATCCTATAGAAATCAATTACAGGCATGGTCTGTCCTAAGGCAAAATTCCCCTCTAGCTGTGGACCTGTGAAACTTAGAACAAGTTATCTGCTGCCAATATACAAAGAAGGGACAGTCATAGGATTAACATTCCCCACTGCCATAAGGAGAAATTGAAAGGAAAACAGGGTTCACAGGACCAAAACAATTCCTAAAATCTGTAGGGCAAACTTTATTAGATTTCAAAGTCTGAGTGTCATTTATAGAATGACATTGTATACTTGGGGCTTGAGAGAACAGAAGTCCAACCCTTTCCAAAGGCTTTTGCCACAGCCCTTTTCTCTCCAAAGACTAGGGTGAGTGCTCCAACATATCCACACATTGGGGAGACCACCTTCTTCTTGACCCCACCCTCTCCAACATCAGGGTGCCACCTGGACTCTGCCTCTCCAGGGCAAATGTTCTCCCTCTCAGAACAGTGGGGTGGTGGCCAGGCTCTCCCCAATCCCTGGGGAATGTGCTCCACCCTCTCTGACACCTGGGATGGCAGCACTCTTCCTGAGCATCGAGGCGGAAGGCTGGCGCTCTGCCTCTGGGGCAAACTCACCCTTTCCATGTGCTTGGGCCATTACACTCTCCCTGCCAGAAACCTCTTGAGTTCAGACCTCAACCTCCATGGTTCTGTCTTTGAAGAAATTTTTCCTTCTCCATCCCCTCCAGTCCAGACCAGTAGTGGTTCGATTTATACAGATCTCACAAAAATTCTGTAGGCTTGGCATGCAGTTTACAGGGGTCAAAACCATCAGACAATAAGCCTTTCCACAAATCTGTTCTGGATAACCCCATCTCCAATGCTGGCTTGTACTGAAATGGCGGTCAGGTTTCATGTTTGGTTAAATCCTCACATGGGACTATGGCCTCTGGGGTCTCACTTTCTGGAAGCCCGGAAATTTCCAAACTATCAGTTTCTGGTTTCTTTGTACCCAAGAGTTCAATTCTCAGTTTATCTCTGTCCTCTTGCATTTTACTATAAGCTGCAAGGAGAAGCCAGGCTACATCCTTCATATGTAGTCTGGAGATCCCTTGAGCTAAGTATTCCAGGTTGTTGCTTTCAAATTCTGCCTCCCATCCAACACCAGGACTCAATTTTGCCAAATTCTCTGCCACTTTAAAACAAGGATCGCCTTTCTTCCAGTTTGCAACGACACATTTAACATTTGACATGTGATTGAGTCACATCTCTATGGAAGCAGTCAATCAGAGATACTCATCAGAAGTATCTTTAGCAACAATCTCTTCAAAGCAATCTAGGCCTCTTCTATCGAGCCACTCACAATTCTTCCAGAATCTTCCCATTACCCATTTAAAAATCCGTTCCAATGTGTCTGGTATTTGCAAACTCAGCAGCACCCCACTTCTCTGGTACCAAAATCTGTTCCGGTTTGCTAATGCTGCTGTTATGCAAAATACCAGAAATGGATTGGCTCTTATAGAGGGGTTTATTTGGTTACAAATTCACAGTCTGAAGGCCATAAAAATGTCCAAATTAAGGCATCAACATGAGTATACCTTCACTGAAGGAAGGCTAATGGTGTTCAGAAAACCTATGTTAGCTGGGAAGGCATGTGGCTGGTGTCTGCTGGTCCTGGGTTATGTTCCAGCTCCTCAGCTCTGGTTCATTCTTCAAAATGTTGCTCTTGGGGCGTTTTGTCCTCTCTTAGCTTCTCCAGAGCAAAGTGTCAGAAAAAGTCTGCTTTCAATGGCCGTCTCCAAAACATCTCTTTTGGCTGGAGCTGAGGTCCTTCTGTCTGTGAGCTCTTTTATAGGGCTCCAGTGATTAAATCAAGACCCACCCTGAATGAGCAGGGTCCATATCTCCATGGAAATAATAAAACATTTCACCAACAGTTGATTGAGTCACATCTCTATGGAAGCAGTCAATCAAAGGATTCCAACCCAATCAACACTAATGCGTCTGTCCCCACAGGATTACATTAAAGAAAGTGGCATTTTGGAGGACATAATACATCCAAACCAGCACACCATTTCACATCAACTAGATGTGAAAACTGTTCACAAAGTTTTTGCAACTATTCAAAAAAACAGAAAATTACAAGTGTTGGAGAAGATGTGGAGAAATAGGAACACTCATTCCTTGCTGGTGGGAATGTAAAATAGTACAGCTATTGTGGAAGACAGTTTGGTAGTTCCTCAGGAAGCTAAATATAGAATTACCATGTGACCCAGCAATCCTACTACTAGGTATATACCCCAAAGAATTGAAAGCAGGGACTCAAACAAATACTTGTACATACATTGTGATGGTTAGGTTCATGTGTCAACTTGACCAGGTGATAGTACCCAGCTGTCTGGTCAAGCAAGCACTGGCCTAACAGTTGCTGCCAGGATGTTTGAGGCTGGTTAATAAACCAACAGGCTGGTTTATTAAATCATCAGTCAATTGACTGCAGCTGTGACTGATGACTCACCAAAAGGCGTGTCTTCCACAATGAGAGAATGCAATTGGCTGGATTTAATCCAGTTAATCAGTTGAAGACTTATAAGTGAGACAGATAGAGGACCTTCACTTCTTTGACTGCCCAGCGAAGCATTTCCTGAGGAGTTCATCGAAGTTGCCAGTTCATTTCCTGAAGAGTTCATCGGACATCTTCCTTGGAGTTGACAGTTTGCTGACTGCCCTACAGAATTTGGACTCATGCATACCCACAGTTGTGTGAGTCACTTTTATAAATTTTATAGTCATAGATACTTCTCATTGATTCTGTTTCCCTAGAGAACCCTAACTAATACATACATGTTCACACCAGCATTATTCACAATTGCCAATAGATGGAAGTAACCCAAGTGTCCATCAACCGATGAATAAACAAAATATCATATATACATATAATGGAGTATTACTCAGCATTAAGAAGGAATGAAGTTCCTAAATCATGTGACAACATAGATGAACCTTGAAGACATCATATTGAGTGAAATAAGCCAGATACAAAAGGACAAATACTGTATGATCTCACTGATATGAATTAATTAGAATAAGCAAACTCATCGAGTCAGAATCTAGAATACATGGGCTACCAGGTCTGGGCTGGGTATAAGGGATGGGGAGTTAATGCTTAAATTGAAAAGAATTTCTATTTGAGTGGACTATACACCTTTGGAAATGGATGGTCATGACGGCAGTACAAAAGTGTGAATGTAATTAATAGCACTGAACTATATGGTGGTACCTTGGTAATCAACTGCTTTGAAATGCATTGAATTTGGTACTCGATGCATTTTGATTTAAAAAATTTTGTCCCGGTACTCATTGTCTGTTTGGTACTCGAGTGCAAATGTCGGTTGCCTCATGACTGTCAGGCCCCAGAAAAAGAGTCTAACATATAGAAGGAATGTCTGATCCACAGGCCCTGCTGCTTATCTAATAAATACCAGGTATGCCATAAACTAAGGGTTGAAGGCTGTTTTAGGAATCCCAGTCACAGTGGCACCTAGACTCCAGGGGGCAGACAAGGCAAGATCAGATATGCCCATAAAGATGAATGACCACAAACAAGCCAAAAGGCCTGCTTCCTCCACATAGATAATACAATGCACATCAAAGAAGAGTAGTGTGTTAAAACCCTAGTAACCAGTCAGCAGAAACGGATACGCACTCACCCAATCGAGGCCCAGAACACACTCAGCAGGACCTTCCCCCCCAACACCCAACGTGGGTTTCTCCTTTAAAAAATGCTGCTCTCAGAAAGAGGGCTGGAGCCATTTCTCCTTTCTTTCTTTTCTGATGGCTCCCACCTGCTTTCTTCTGCTTTCTTCCTCTAATAAACCTTAAACTCTCTACTTAAACCATGACTCGCTGCATTTGTGTGGATTCTTGAATGGCTCTGAACCTAACAATGATTTGCTACCCTTTCCAGCCGAAAGAAAGGGTCAAGTGTTAGTCACGCACTAGCGCTTACCCTTTGCACATTCCCTTGCGGTCTTATCTTAGCTTCTGTGGTCATTTTGAGCTTTTTTTTCCCTCACCATGGGTCCTACCAAGATGAAGCTCCCTACACAAGAGATGAAGCCCGAGAGGAAAGAGTTGAAGGGGAAGGTCCCCACAAGGAGACAATCACCGAACTGCAGCGCCCTGGTCAGCAGAATATATGGGAGGTACGCATCTAGCAACTTCAGACACTGTGGAGTGGAGCTCAAATACTCCTCTAGGAACCGCAAGATCACAGACACTCAGGAACATTTTAATCAATAATTTATACTCAGACTGGGGAGTCCTGAGGAGAAGACAATTAATTCAGATTTAAAGGATATTTTGTGCCTGATTAAATAAATAATAAAACGTGCTATTCTGCTTACATAAAGATGGCACTATTGATCTGTCATTAGGAGGGTATTCGCTTTGTGTTTTTGTTGTTGCTATTGTGTTGTTGTATCTGTTGGTTGTTGCTGTTTTTAGCCATGATGACAAATTTTCACGGAATTGCCCACCATCTCTTATGAATGCAGACTTGCATGGTACTTAACTAAGGTTAGAAATGTGACTAGGGTTAGAGGCAGAGTGTGTAACTGAAGATAGAGATAAGTGAATTCATTAGTATGAGGATATGATCTATTACCTCAGCCCTAATAATATGGATATTATTTTATTCATTAATTTAACCCACTTTTAGTGAGATTCTCCTTTGTGCCAAGTTGGTAGGGCTGTGAAAATGAACAATGCACAATCTGCCTTTGAAGGGGAGTGACATGAACACAATTTCAATACAATGCTCAAAGTGCTAGAGCAGAGTTGCATCTGAGAACAGAGGTGTGGAAACAATTCTTTGCCTGGGGATCTGGGAAGGTTTTACAGAGGTGGTGACATTTGAACTGTATTTTGAAGGATCAATAGGAGAATTCGTTAAGGAGATGACAATGGAAGAATGCATTGTATTATCTACCAACTGCTGTTAATGCTCCATCTTCATGATTGCACCCTACATTTTAAAGCAAATAATCAAGCCTAGGCTTTAAAACTGAATAAATAGTTGTAATCAATCAACGATTAGTTTACCCATCTTTTAAGTACTTCAGGGAATACAACAGAAGCATAGACAAGTTTCTCATTCAATAACTATACTGAAAAATCCTTTAGGATATAAACAGTTAAAGAATAAAACAGCATAAAGCCCCAAAATCGGATGGAAAAGAAATCAGTGCAGTAGAACTTTAGGGACAGATAGAGTAGAATGTGTCGCACTCTACAAGGAACACATTTTTATTTGTTCCTTTGTAAACATCTGCATCTTCCTCCCGTGTTCTCTCTCTGGTCTACCAGGATACTGTGGCAGAACATGAACTCCCATGGGATATGTGTGATCAAGGAAACAAGAACTCTGCTGGAAATAATTTAACAAAGTGCCAGCAGTTCCTGTGCCCTCAATAAATATTTGATGATGGTGATGCTGACTGGAGAAGTAAGTGCTACTCTATACGAACCATGAGATATTATGGAAAGAGTTGGCCCCTTCCTCGTTTTTTTTGGCAATGTCAGTGGATGTGAAACCAGGAAGACTGTGTGGGAAATCCATTCATTATGCAAACTGCAAGGTCAGGGTGGATCCAGGCACCAGTAATGGGGCATGAGAGGAACCCTGAAGACAGGCCAGCTATCAGGCCTGTCGGACTGTGATCCCTTTCATCTTTAATACTGAAAGGCCATTTTTCAAACCACTGCTTTGATTCCAAACTCGGGGGAAAGAAAATTACCATGGGATTCTTCAGTAAATAAATGTCCAACCCATCTGCCAGCAAACCCCTCCAGTGAAGATTCTGGTACTTTTAAGGCAGCAGAGCCTCAGTGCACAAAATAATAGTTACTATCCTAACTCATTTCAGTGGAAGATTCCCCAAAGACAGGAGCCATTTCAATTCATCTTAATTTTTTTTCCCCTTCAAAGAAAGAAAGTTCATGAATAAGGATTAAAATTCTCTTTTCTGTCAATTCTCTTAGGAGCTCACAAGAGCTCAAACCCCAGTCAGGTACATGATTGTTTATCATGAGATACCTTCTGGAATTCCTCTCGGGAGAGAGGGGCTTGTTTTCCCAACCATTATCTATAATTAATTAGTACTTTCATAGATTAAAATACTTTTCTGATATCAGAAATGTTGTATATAAGCTTTGAAATTTAAAATTGTTTTCTGCATGATGATAAATTATTTTTTCCTATTTTACATATGAAGAATTAAAGATACTTGGGAGAAAAGAAGGATCTCAGATCAAAGACTGAGAACAGGTTTAAAACGTGTTCATAATCAAAATAGGTAAAGCATTCAAATAAATATCCTTTGCTTGTGAGCTCTTGGTGGTGGGGGCCTTGTTTTATAATTTTTTTTCCTTTTGTGTCTATCTAATTATTAAATTGAATTGAATTGAATCTGAATAAGTTAGGAAAAGCCAGTTAGAAGTTGTTATAATTTGAACTGCAGACCGTTTTCAATTGAAGTTTTATTTCTTCCATATATCAATAAAATGAGGAGCTTTTGACTAATTTAGGCTGCTGGGCTTGTTTTAATGAATGTGTAGTTGGCATATTCGTGTTTTTTGGCAATGTGAATCACTGATATTCTTGAAAATATGTTCCTAAGTTCAACTTTCCCATGACAATCTCACTTCAGTAAAGTCACACAGTTCTTGCCGAATATCATACAATTCCAAATTAGTGGGTTCGGATTGATGAAGTTTTAGTATGATTTTCGAAAATCAATGGACTAAAATTTTGGACTGAGTGCTAGTCACAGGTAATCATTATATCATCACTTCCCCAACTCTTTCAAGCTGCTTCTGACACCACATCATAGCTCCAGAGAGAACACAAGATCTGCTTCCAGCAAATACATTTAGAGTCCTTTTCTGAGCATAAAAGGTAAAAGGAGACCAAAGGGAGACCTGAGCTCTTAAGCTTGTGTGGGCACCCTGCCTGATTTCCCAGAGGCTATGAATCCATGTATATTTCCATGATTTCCACTACGCATTTGAAATGAAGAGCCCAAGGGTGCCAACCTAACCTTCTGTTCCCCAGCACTTTATAAGCAAGGATTAACATTTCTCTTTTAGAGTTTTCAGGCCAGCATACTTCCAGGTAAATCATTTCCCAGTTCATTGGTTCACACCTTCAGACTTCTTGCGTTCTTGTTGCTTGTCATCAGCTCTGTAAAATTGATTTCCATTCAGCACTCAAACTCTAGATTTTTCTTTACAAAGCTAACTTGTAAATAGTCTCTGTATTCTTTCCTCATCTTTTTTCCTTTCCCCATTCTTTGGTTATTTCTATGGTAAAATGCAGAAAATGATATTTGCTCTGAACGTCAAAGTTGTTGCAAGGATTAAATGAGACAATGAAAGTATGAAGTGGGGCACATGTGTGAGGGATTCTCCTTTTTCATCATATATTTATCTCACTGTGATGCCTGTGAAGTCCCATTTCTGTCAACTATACTGGCCTTATAGATAGTAGTATACCGGGAAAAACTGTCTCCAGAAAAGAAAAAAGGTCTTGATTTGCAGCTTTGGCCAATTTCCTGGTATAAGTAAGTACTCCCAACACAGGAGATTTCAAGCTACCAACTGAAGTCCACACCTGGAAGATTCCTGAAATTTTTAACAATCAGCACGTAAGAGCCCGAATGAGTCAACTGCAGCACATCACAGACATAGGCCAGATTGCAGTGTCGTGAGCACCCCACAGCTTTATGCTAAAACCCTGAATTGCTCCAGCCTCCTCATTCTAGAGCTGCACGGCCACCTCCTCTGTCCACGACCTCATGAGGAGATCCTTCTCTGGACAAACACGTACTTACACCCCTGCCATCTCCACCTGGCCTGCATGGAGCAGTCGGGAGGAGGTGACCCTGCTCAGCTTGCACTGTCTCACAAGGACCCACTGTTCAGTAATCAAGAATCTTGAAGCCAGTTGATAAACCATTAGGAGCTTGAAACAGCCATGGTGGTGTATTTACACCACTGAAATTGGTAAATTCTACTAAGTGGGTCTTTTTTATTTTCTATTTTCAAGAGAGTCATTTTACCAGCTGTTCCGGTTTGCTAATGCTACCAGAATGCAAAACACTAGAAATGGATTGGCTTTTATAAAGGGGATTTATTTGGTTACACAGTTACAGTCTTAAGATCATAAAATGTCCAAGGTAAGGCATCAACAATCAGGTACCTTCACTGGAGGGTGGCCAATGGCATCCTGAAAACCTCTGTTAGCTGGGAAGGCTTGTGGCTGGTGTCTGCTCGAAGTACTGGTTTCAAAATGGCATTCTCCCAGGACCTTCCTCTCTAGGCCTCATCTCCTCTTTAAAATGTCACTCTCAGTAGCTCTTGGGGTATCTGTCCTCTCTTAGCTTCTCTGGAGCAAGACTCTGCTTTCAACAGCCGTCTTCAAAATGTGTCTCATCTGCAGCTCCTCTCTCAGCTTCTGTGTGTTCTTCAAAGTGCCCTTCTTGGCTGTAGCAAGCTAGCTCCTTCTGTCTGAGCTTTTCGTGGGCTCCAGTGAACTAAAAAAGGCCCAGGCTGAATGGGCGGGGCCACACCTCCATGGAAATTATCTAATCAGAGTTATCACCTACAGTTGGGTGGGTCACATCTCCATGGAAACACTCAATCAAAGAACTACAATCTAATCAACACTAACACGTCTGCCCACACAAGATTGCATCAAAAATAATGGCGTTTTGGGGAACACAATACATTCAAACTGGCACACCAGCATACCCCAAGACAAATGTCTTCTCACTCATTCACTGCTGCCCTCAGAGACTAAGTTTCAATCTTTACCAAGTATTGACTGTTGGGCAGCACAATTCAAAGATATGTCTACAATTACTGGAAAGGGCCAAATCTCAGGGTTCTTCCTGGACTAACTCTTTGTGGTATATTGACTCATGCCCCCCACAAAGGCCTGTTCTAGTCCTAACCCAGGGTCCCTGGGGTATGAACTCATTTGTAAACAGGATCTGTGAAGATGTTAAGGCCAAACTGAATGAGGGTGGACCTCAATTCAATATGATGGAAGTCCTATAAGCAGAGGAAATTTGGATGCAGTCAGTGAGTAATCTGTCCATGATTAACTGTACAAACACAAAAAAAGTTCCTTCATGAACTAGAACAAATGTATGACACTACTACAAGAAGCTAATTATAGAGGGGCATATGAGGGAAAATGTACCTATTGCAAACTATGGACTATAGTTAACAGTAATGTTTTAATATTCTTTCATCAACAGTAACAAATATACTGCACCAATACTATGGGTCAATAATAGGGGGGTATAAGAGGTACGGGAGGATTTGGGTTTTCTTTTTTCTTTTTCTCTCTTTTCTGGAGTAATGAAAAATGTTCTAAAATTGATCATGGGGTTGTATGCACAACTATGTGATGATGCTGTGAGCCAGTGATTGTATCCTTTGCATGGTTTATATGGTGTGTGAATATATCTCAATAAAACTGCATTTTAAAAATAAAACCACAATGAGATACTGCTTTACATCCACAAGAATGGCTATTACCATTAAAATGGAAAACAACAAGTGTTGGGTGAGATGGAGAAACTGGAACCCTTGTCCACTGCTGATGAGAAAATAAAATGTTGCAGCCAAACTTAGGAACACTTTGGTGGTTCCTCAAAATGTCAAACATAGAATTATGTGTGACCCAGCAATTCCACTCCTAAGTGTATACCTCAAAGAATTGAAGACACCAATGTTCACAGCAGTTTTATTCACAGTAGCCAAAAGGTCAAAACAACCTTTTGGATTCATCAACAAATGAATGGCTAAACAAAATGTGATATATACTTACAAAGGAATATTATTCAGTTGTAAAAAGAGATGAGGTTCTGATTCATGTGATAACATAGATGAACCCTGGAAACATTATGCTAAGTAAAATAAGCCAGACATAAAAGGACAGATATTGTATGATTCCACTTATATGAGCTATTTAGAGTAGGTAAATTCATGGAGACAGAAAGAATTCATAGAGACAGGTAGAAGAGAGTTACCAGGGGCAGGTGGTGGGAGAATGTGGGGGGGTTATTGCTTAATGAGTATGGAGTTTCTGTTTGGAATGAAACAAAACAAAACAAAACAAAAAAAACCAGCATGGAAAAGTTGTGGAAACAGTGGTGATGGTTACACACACTCTGAATGTATCTAATGCCACTGAATTGTAAACTTAAAAATAGTTAAAATCTAAATTTTATGTTACGTATATTTTATTACAGTAAAAAAAGGGGGGGAGGGAGTCTCAGTTTTATCTAGTGTCACCTGATTACATAGGACTATTCAATGATTTTTTTTGGCTCACTGCTGTTATGGTTTTATGTTATAGTCACAGCAGATAACAAGAAATATTATAAACCAGAAGCCTGGGGCTTGGTGTCAAACATTGCAAGATTCTGAGGAGTCCATCCACCACGGGGAAACAGGTGGCAAGAACCAATCTGGAGCTCTGAATCAGCTTTCACTATTTGTGGAGAGCAACCCAGCCTTAGCAGACACAGGAATTGCCCCTCTGATGGGCTTCTGCACAATCCCCCAAACCTTCTCCAAACAAATATAAAAAAAAGTTGTAGAAATATAAAAAAAGAAAAAAATAGTTCTTTTATGAGCTAGAACAAATGTATGACACTATTACATGAAGCACCAACCCCCACCAGACTTTTGATTTTTTTACCCTTCAACTAAATACTCATACTCTGGCAGAGCTATAACCTCTACACATCACCAGGCTTACCCTTTGGGGTGATTCAAGAACCTGAGAAAGAGGAAACGTGAAAAAGAGAATATATTAGGGAGAGAAACTGAGAAGGTGAGGGTAACTTTTCTTTAATGCTAGTTATGAAAAGAAGGCTTTAAAAGACTCCCTTGAAAGGAGAAAAGAAAAGGTCATGAACAGCTCAGGACTGTGTTGGAGTCAGGTGCAGGTGGTCTAAGATGCTGTGGCAGCCAGGAGCTCACCTCTGGGAGCAACAGCCACAAATCCCAAGGCATCTACTACCCTAAGCAGAGATATGTAGAAGAGATCCATGGCAGGAAGGGTCAATAGGACTCTAACCAGACCCAGTTAAGTGTTTTATTTTGGATTCTTATACTTATTATGATTTTTTTCTGAGCCTTCTAAAACTTCTTAGTGGCCCTCAGACTGCAGGTCAGTTTAAATTTTCCTGGCTAAAATAAATTTTCCAAAAACCTAAATGCTTTTGTTGAAAATGCCTCAGGGCACATTTCTCTAAAGTCACTCTAAGTACTTTGCAAGTGGTATCTCTCCAACATTCCTGAGCAAGAAGCAAAGAATGCTTAGAGAAGCAAGCAAGGCCAACTATTACGATGTTCCTTTTTTCACTGTGTGAGCTGTGCCTGGTGAGTGTGAAGTATTGGGGGAAGGAGTGGAGTTAAGAATCCTGATTTACAGATTATTCATTCTTCAACTCCCTCTGTAGCAACCATGCCTCACCATTCCATAGCCTCGCCATGCTCTATCTTGTTGCAATGAAGAGTCATCTTGGGAAGGAAGATAGAATGGACTCACACGTTTCAAAAGTCAACAGCAGCCCTTGAAGCCAGCTCATCAGAGCAGGCAGCAGTGGTGCCTTAACATGTTCATTCCTGGTGACAAAAGCTAGTGATGCCAGTGATAATGCTGTGCACAAAAGCTGCACGGCAGAGATCCCCACCCCACCCCTTTGCTGAGTAGAGTGCAAGCATAGGATCCTGAGCCATTTCCATTGCAGATAGAAAAAACAAACCTCTCAGTGTCCTAAGAGTTGGGAAAACTGCCTATCAGGGACTCAAGAAAAGTTTCCATCTCCTTGTCAACCAATCCTTGCCCAACCCAGGAGTCTCTGCAGCACAAAGAAACACACAAACTGGAGAATCTGCATTTGACCTTTCTATAAGTATTGTGGTTGCTCAGCTAGGAAAGTGAGCTCCTTTTGCATAGCAATGCACCAAGCTTCCAGCTGACCAAGATGGCAGCATAAGATGCCCCAGAGTGATGTTCCCCCCATGGACTCTGAACAGTTACAAAATCTGGTAGAGCCATCTTCCTCAAAACTCTGGAAAACTGTTAAATGGTTGCAGTAACTGGGAAAGGGTCAAATTTAAAAAAACTACACACTTTTAAAAACAACTGGAGAAGCTCATGGCACCCTGCTGGCCCCTCCCTAAAACTCTCCACTGTGCTGTGTGGAGCTGGCCTTCACTCCCACTATGTGTCCCTGACTCTGTTCCAGAGGGAGCAGAGTAGCCCTATGCACATAAGGTGGTGCCTGTAAATCAGCAGCAATCTAAATGGGTGGCAGACTGAAAGACTGAGACAGGAAACTTGCCTCTGGCTTGCTCTCCCAGAACTTTTCCCCTTCCCTTCAGGTAGAAGCAGCTTGGGGATAGCAAAAGCAGTCTAAGCAGCAATTAAGTCAAAGCAGGCTGGGACAGAGGATTACCTACTTTAAGATACACAAAAGAGCATCCTGGAGGGAGACAAAGTCTATGTCATAGGGAATAGCAGGGAGGGACATTCAAATTCCTGTAAACAGGGAATTCCTTAAGCCAGGAGCAAGCACAGCTCAGGATGAGGTGCAGGCCCAGAAAAGAGGGAGAGGACCCTACACTTTGCATTTGTGTTGGGCTGAGCTTGATAAGAGGGCAAACTCTGAAGGTGAGTATCAGCCAATGCAGAGCCAATTTGCAAAGACTGTGAAAGGTGCCTTTTGTGTTTGTTTGTTTGTTTGTTGTTAGCTCCTGACACTCAAGGAAATTTCCATCATATCATTAGTTGGTTACAAACTTAAGGAACAAACATCTCAGGGACTAACTCCCAGAGTTAGCACCTTAAAATATGAAAATAGTACAGAATGCAGCAAAAGATTACAAGATAAACAAAGAAATAGGAAATGATGGCCCATCCAAAGGAGCAAGATAAAAATTATGAAACCATTAAAAAAAAAAAAAGAGACCAGACTTTGGACATATCAGACAAAGATTTTAAGAAAAATGATCTTCAGTATGCTCAAGGATATAAAGGAAAACACAGAGAAAGAACTAAAAGATATCAAGAAAACAATGAATGAGTATGAGAATCTTAATAGAGAAATAGAAATTTTAAAAAGGACTCAAACAGAACTACCGGAGTTGAAGGCCACAGTAACTGAAGAGAAAAATTCCCTAGAGGGTTTCAACAGCAAATCGGAGATGACAGAAGAAAGAATCAGTGAACTTGAAGACAAGACAATTAAAATGGTTTGGGCTGAGGAACAAAGAGAAAAAAGAACTTTAAAAAAAGCAAATGGAAGTTTTAGATACCATCAAGCTTTCCAACATATGCATTACAGAAGTCCCAGAAGGAGAAGAAAGAGAGAAAGGGGGAAGGAACATTCAAAGAAATAATGCCAAAAACTTCCCATATTTAACAAAATGCATGAATATGCACATTCAAGAAGCCCAATGAACCCAAAACAGGATAAATTCAAAGAGAAACATATCTAAACACATAGTAACCAAACTATTGAACACTAAGGACAAGGAGAGACTTCTGAAAGTCGCAAAAGAAAAGCAACGTGTTATGTACAAGGGAGTCCCACTATGATTAAGTGCCAATTTCTCACCAGAAACTATGGGGCAAGAAGGCAGTGGGATGACATATTTAAAGTGCTGAAAGAAAACAATTGCTCACCACGAATTTTATATCTGGCATGACCATCTTTCAAAAATGAGGGAGAGACGAAGACATCCCCAGATAAACAAAAGCTGAAGGAGTTCATTATGCTAGACATGCCCTTCAAACAAGGCTAAAAGAGAGTTTTCAGCCTGAAAATTCTGAGTCATGGGACAACATGGATGACTTGAAGATAGCATGTTTAGTGGAAATAAGCCAGACACAAAAGGACAAATATTGTATGATTTCACTGACATGAAATAAGTAGAATAAGCAAATTCATAGAGTCAGAAACTACAATACAGTTTATCAGGGGCTAGGATGAGGCATTAAAGTTTAATTGGTACAGAATTTCTGTTGGGGCTGATGGAAAGATTTGGTAATGGATAGTGGTGATGGTAGCACAACATTGCAAATGTAATTAATACTGCTGAATTATATATTTGAATGTGATTAAAAGGGGAAATTTTACGATGTCTATATGTTAATAGAATAAAAATTTTAACCATAGGATTGTACAATGCAAACAATGAACCCTAATATAAACTGTGGACTATAGCTGTAGTACAATTATAATGATATTATTTCATCAGTTGTAAAAAAGACACCACACTAACACGAAGTGTTAACAGGGAAAACCGTGTGTGAGGGGAGTATATAGGAAGTCTGTATTTTCTGCATGGTTTTTGTGTAAAACTACAACTTCTGTAATATAAAAGATTATTTTTTTTTAAAATGTCACACCAGCAACACCATTCTTTCACAAAAGATTTAGCAAAATAACTAAAGTCATTGATTCTTTGTAAAGAAAAATATTTATCAAACTTTATAATATGATCATACCATAATACAGTCAACCCATATACTTAGGACCATAGACCATGATGGTCTCTGTCAGTCCCTAAAGTCCCCCTTATGGGTCCCACTAGGTCCACAGAAAATACAACCACCACTTTGCAGGTGAGTGTTGGAGGAGAAGAGAAGCTGGCTGAGAAACAGACGGCAATGATTACGGTAATTAATAATTAGCATAAACAACTCAATGACTACTGTTCCTACCTTGTTCCAGTTCCTGCTTCAGAGAGGGGCTGAGAGTCTGGGAGCAACTGGGTGAAGAAGGGGGCATGCGCTAAGCATTTCAGAACTTCTTGGGCCAGGGCCTCCTCCCCATGGCCAAGCCCTTTTAGCTGTTCTGAGCCATCCCTCTGTGACACCACTGATTTAGGTCCAATTATTCAAAACTCCTGCTTGTTGTTGTCCTTGGGTTTTGTTTTTGCTTGATTTTAATGGATGCTTTTAGGTAAATTAGGCCCATAGCCCAATGCCATGATTCAGTTTTTTTGGGAAGTACCCTAAGACATTTAAGGGTGGGCTAACGTAGGATATAAGGAAAATATGGTCATTGAGGGGGTAGTGAGCCCCACTCAAAGTCTACCACAGAACATCCTACTCTGTCAGGCATCTGTGAATGGCAAATGGTTTGGGGAAGAGTTTATTTATATACAAACCTCTGCTAAGTAATAAAAGGAGCAAGCCATGCACATTATATCGAATTGAAATAAATAACACTTCAGCAAACAAGGAAGAGCCATAAAGTGTGTCACCTTATGGTACAGGAGCCATTGCTGGCCTTGCTGCCTTATTACTGTCTGTGCAATCAGGCATCAAGGATGCATGGCCAGGCTGCTTTGGGGCAATTCAGTTTCCACAGCATGTGACATATGGAGAAACACAAAACACACTAATAACCAGATGCAAAGCTTTATCACCAGCTCTGACATAGCACAGATTTCAACTTCTCCATTCAGGCATGAGGTGCATTCATTCAGCTTGCAATGTTGAAAATCACAGCACAAAACAAGGTGCAAAATTACAGCTTCCTCCCACCTTGTTGCACTATATAAGCATGGCATATTCTACTGTATTCTGGATCAACTTAGCATGGAGAGAAAAGGATACACATTAGTATTATGTATCCCATTTTATTAAGTTTCAAAATATGACTTTTTTAAAAATGAATTTTTAAGAATATACAAGAAGGCTAAATTCCAAATTTGACTACTTCTAATGTTAAATTGCAGGCTGTCACTTTCCTACTTTTGTCCCTAAAATTTGAAAGAATTGACAATTTAAAACATGTTCACCCCTAATTCTTAAGGAAAACAAGACACAAAATAGTAACTCTTGTCATCTGTAGCTCTCTTATCTGAACATCTGTGTTGTGCTTTTGCAAAGCCACTAGAGGGAGCCCAAGTTAACTAACATGTCCCGTCCCCGGAGCCCTGGCACCTTTGAGGACGCTCATAATTAAATTTGGGAACACATAACATTCAACCGTCTTACCATCTGTTCTGCAAAAATACTGAGAGAACCAAAAAAGAACTAGGTCAAAAAGATTTAGAGAGCAGTGTTTCACTGTCAGAGTGTCCTTTGTGGAAACTCAAGACACACTGACCGCGTACAGCAAGATACAACACTTGACCCTATAAGGAGCTTTAGGGCAAGAACATCCAGAAATGCACAGGCCTCAAAAAGGGCAACCTGTTTCCCACTCTCCTTCCCTGGGGTGGGAGTGGATTCTCTGATGTGGAATCCAGGTAGGCATCATTGGAGAGAGGAGTAGTATAGAAAGGTAAGTTAGTGTGTATGTGTGTGTGTGTCTGTGTGTGTGTCCGTGTGTCAAAGGCAGGAGACAGACCGGACAAATTATTTCCCATGTCTCTTGCTGAATCAAAAGATGAGAAATTTCTCTTGAATCCTGATAACCAGAAAGGATTTTTCTAATGAGAAGAGCCTTTTTTTTTAAAAAAAGCCAGTTCCATAGCAAATACTGTCCCTATTCATTTGATGAATTTGGTAAGTAATTTATGTATCCCAGGAAGAAAGTAGAGTGTCCAAGTTACATTATCACCTTCTCATTTATTTCCTAGTAAGGAGGATCTTTCCTTCTTTATGCTCAAATTAGACTGCAGAGTACTCTGGAATTCCCCCAAAAGATTTTGCTGGTTTAAGAGCCACTAGTTAAGTTTTGTTAAGTGAATGAATGCATGCATGCATGAATGAAGAGACACAGCCTGCTGAGGAATCATAAAGTAGGGACACATAATCTGGACTAGGGGTGGACCTGGGGGTATTTGGGCAAAGTTTCTCAGAGTAGCTAAGTCCTGAAGGTTGACTGGAAGGCAGGGGAATCAGGCAGGATGATGGTGGCCTTGGGTGTGGGATAGGGGACTCTAGACAAAGGGAGGAGTGTATTCAAAAGTGCTGAGATGTGAGAGTATAATTATGTTTGAGAAACTGCAGATATCTTAGTATGATGGGAGGATAGAGTTGAGCAAGAGGTTGCAAACTTCCTAAGTATAAAAAATTAATTTACAGGTAATTTTGAAATTTGATAAGCACCAATAATAATAACCGCTAACAACCAGGCCCAGTACTAAATGCTTTAGGCAGATTAGCACATTTAATCCTCACAACGGCCATATAAGGTAGGTGTTCTTATAATCCCCCTTTTACAGGTGAAGAAACTAATCTCCAGAGAGTTTAAGAAACATGCATAAAGACAGATGGTTCTAATGTGTTATTAGCAGGTATTTGCAGATAGTTCAAGAAATTCAACAAGTTGGCAGGACTATACAGTAAAGAGAACCTCCCACAGTCTTTCATATGGTATCCCTTGGAGCTACTTTCAAAGACGGGAAGAATGGATCACTGGTTTGACCAAGTCTGGCATTATTGGTCTTTAGTTGGAGAAAATTTATATAGATCACTCCAAAGAAGACCTCATCTTATGTTTAACCTTTTTTTTTTTAGAACTTGAATCTTAAACAGGAGACTTAAACATATGAGTGTAATTGAGTATCAAGAACCAACTTAAAAATAATATAACTGAAATTCTTCAAAGTTTAAAGAGCACAGTTATTTGTAAAGAAAGAAAGGGGGTTAAATCTAATGAGATCTTAGAAGTGGTGAGGTACAGGTTGCCAATTCAGAATTATTTTTAAATTGTTTCCAAATAATTTCCTTTTTTTTCACAAACTCTTAGAGGCCATGTGCTCTTTTTATAATTTTCAAAGAAAACTGAAGATTAATTATAAAAAAAGAGAAGGAAAATAAATGAAGCCAAGTTCCTTGAGTCTTCAAAGAAGAAAAACTCCCTTAACCAAGAGTTTTCAATTGAAAGTCACCAAATTCTGGGCCCAGAAACCTCGAAACTAATATGTGTCTACATTTATTTTTGTATTTTGGAGTTAAGCAATTCTAACTCATATTTCATCCATTACAAGTGCCTTGGAATTTCTCATTAATAAATTATTTCTCAACTTATTCTTGTCTTTGGCTTTACCAAATCCCAGACCAATATCTTGAATCAGCAGCTCAGACTGCTATATCACTTATACCCGTCATACCGGGCTGCCATGTAAGATACCTTGGCATTTTAAAATTTTATTTTTGTGTTATACTCTTTGGAAAGTCCCAGTACATTTTGTATGATAGCAATTAAAAAATAAAGGCCCACACTCCACCTTGGATAATAAATCTTTCACAGACTAATCATTCCCTATTGTAAACGAACCTATTGGCTAAGATAAAATTCAGCCTCTGATTTACAGAAAGCTCACTCTGTCTATATCACAGATGGAGCTAATAACTTATACTTGTTATTTCTAGAAAGAAACAATTTAGGATGGCTTACAATAAAAATATATGTGTGTATTTATTTATACCCATATACACATGTATCCAACTGAACATACATTTGTACTGGGGGTGATATTTTCCTCAAGGGGATGAAAACTGGTTCTTTATGGGGGTAAAAATAATTTAGATATTATACTAGTTTATTGCTTTCCAAAGTGCAACCCTACCCAACAAGACCTTATTTCTTAGAATTTAATTTCTCAAACCAGAGGGAAATTAAATTTAAATTTAAATTATTGTAATTAATAAAATATTGATTTAAATTAAAGTTTAATTTGATTTTTCTCATCAGAGGGGTGATAATGAAAAAATTGCTGAGAAACACTGCAGTAGAACATTGAAATGAGAATAGAGAAATGGCTAGTTGACACAGGTAGCTATCAGGTGGTACGGTCATAACTTGCAGGCTAGGGAACATTAAACCAAGAGTAAAGAAATGAGGGTAGGTGGTGCAGGTGGGGTAGAGTACAGTTACAACTGCAGTTTTGCTTTGTTATTGGTCTACTAGTGAACATGGTCCTCCACAATTACCTGTCCGTGACATCGAAATACTGTTCTGCCTCTATGGTGTTTTACCCTCTGATTATATAGAAGGGTTCTGTTCACAGGTTAGTAATAGCCCTCACTCCTGTCCCTTCATAAGTCCATGCAAATGTTCTCACAACATTGCTCCTTATCAAAATTCCTTTCAGAACTTTTCTTTGGACCTGCTGGTTTATGATGTATGGATGTGCACGTATTTCAGTGACAGCCAGTGTCTGTCTAATCATGTTACTTCCATGTTTGCAAAACAGCCAAAGAACTGCCATGCTTTTCTGTCTCTAGGTGATCGTCTCTGAAATTTACCAGCCTTGTCTCTTACCAAACTCCATTCAACTTCTTTTCTGACCATAAGACAACATAGCATTCCCTAAACCAGCCTATACATAATTGCATGCACAGCTTTGCTCAGTCTTTTCCTTTTTTTTCTATCATATCCTCTCCCCTATCACTCCCTAATGAAATTCTACCCAATCTTTAAGAACCAACTCAAATGTAGAAATCCTTACTCAATTCCCCCTATCCTTCTCCAATTTGTAATTAATATCTCCACTTTCTGTGCCCTTTGTATATCTACTATAGTCCCTATCACATTCTGCTGATCTTAGGCTAACATCAGTGCACCTCTCTCCCATGTATTCACAGCTCCTGGGCAGTGAGAACTGGGCCCTGTTGGTGTTTCTGCTCTCCTGGGCTTCTAATACAGAGTCAAGGTCAGAATAAGCATGTATTAATTGATCAGCACCTTCTTTTCTTTAAAAGAATGCATAATGCTTTTAACATTTTAAAAGTACTTAAAGTTTGAAAGTATTTCAAAATAAAAAGTTAAAAAATAAAAACAAAATAAAAGGATGGTAGGTTTTATATTAAGATAGAAAAGCCCTAGTCAGCACCAGGATTAACATAGGATTCATCTCCAGGATCAACCTTGGCTGACTGATAGTGTCTTTCTGGTGTGAGGCTCTGAGAAGGATTGTAGAGGAGATGGATAATTATTTTTTTCTTTCAAACAACATGGCCATATTAGCATCTGTAGGTTTGCAAATACAGACTAAATGATGTCCCTTAAAATGCATGATTTGACAAAAACAAAAATAACCTTTTTAGGTAAGTACAATGTATTTATTTGTTTAGGATGTCATGAAGGTTGGTATTCAGATGGAGTATGAATTCTTGAAAAAACTTCCATCTACATGTTGGAAATCATTGAGAAATTTAGGACAAGATGTGTGTGTTTCTTGCAAATGGCACGCCCCTCTGAGAATGCTTGGGTAAGGAAAGCAAACAAACAAGGATGGACGCTCTTATGCTCTACTTTTTTTGTAGCATAAAACATCACAGTGAATCCACTATGGAGAGCCCTGGGCTGAGTCAGGAAAATTGAACACCAATTTCTCATTTTAACATGAATTTTGCTTTCTTGTTTGCCCAAACATCAATCCACCTACTATTTTTTGAAGTATTCTTTAAATACCAATGTGCTAAGCATTGTTGAGGCAAGAAAAGATGTATGAGACCTAAAGATTAATTTGAGAGGTAAGATAAACACTTGGAGCATTTAAATATTGCTATTGTAAAGCATGATTTTAAGAACCAAAAAGATACTTGGAGATGATAAAATGCCCTAAGAATTCAGAGGAAGAAGCAATGTGTTATCTTAGTTTATCTGGGTGATTTTCTGGAGGAAGTGCATCTGTAGGAGGGGGAGCATAAATTCTAGTGGAAGGAGAAAGTCTTACAAATAAGCGAATCGATTTCAGTTAGTGACGGTTCCCCTGAGGAAAATAAAACAGGGAGGGAAGATGGACAGACAAGGGTTGGGAAGAATGTGCGTGCGTGTGTGTGTGTGTGTGTGTGTGTGGTGGGGGTGGGGGTAGCTTCTTCAGCTGGAGGGGTTAGGGAAGACATCAATGATGAAAGGTAAAGTGTGCAAAGACCAGGGATCACAGATCCTGCTGCGGGAGGAGCTGTTAAGGGTATAGAGGTGATCAGGTGCTTAGTGGATCAGGATGGTGCTGGGAGTCTGAGGAGAAGAGAGGTCTCCATTTGATTGAAATCCTCGCTGCTCTACTAACTGGTTGGATGTCCTAGAGTAAGTTACTTCTCCTCTCCAAGCCTCTTTAGGAATTTATAAATGGAGAGGAGAGTGAGAGTGTCTGTGCTTTATAATTGTCATTAGTCCCAAATGAAACCACAGCTGTAAAGTAAATAAGCCCTGTGCAGGACACACTGTCAGCTCTTAATAAAAAAATGATAATAATAATTACTGGTATTTTAAATGAGCTTTGATTGCCAAGAATTGTTTTTCTCAGATGGAAAACATCTTTTGATGAGGCTTGATTTCTTGGAAAAGTAAGCACAGTGGCAAAACCTAGTACACCTGTTTGGGAGGCCAGGAAAGTCCACCGAGACCCTCAGATGACAAGCACTGGTGTTGACAACTGCTGTTCACTGGAGGATTCTGCATGGAAAAAAATATTGCCTGGCTTTGGAGCCATGAGCTTGAGTTCCAGCTGTGTGACTTAGGCAAGTCTCTCCACCTTTCTGGGCACGTGGTTTATCATCTTTAGAACAGAAGGATAAATTGGATCAGGGATTTTAGTAGCATAAGATTCAAAGGAGCTTGTTAAAAGTCAGATTCTGGGTCCCTGCCACTCAGGGATGCTCATTCAGTCGGTCTGAGGAGGAGACAAGGAAACTGCATTTTTACTAAGGCTCTCAGGTAATTCTAACACAGGAGGCCCTCTAACCCCACTTTGAGAGACACTGTGCTAGATGATGGTCTGTGTCTTGGGTAACACTTTTAAGGCAAATCTAACTGTTCTAGTTTGCTAATGCTGCCGGAATGCAAAACGCCAGAGATGGATTGGCTTTTATAAAAGGGGGTTTATTTAATTACACAGTTACAGTCTTAAAGCCATAAAGTGTCCAAGACAACAATCGGGTACCTTCACTGGAGGATGGCCAATGGTGTCCGGAAAACCTCTGTTAGCTGGAAAGGCACGTGGCTGGCATCTGCTCCAAAGTTCTGGTTTCAGAATGGCTTTCTCACCAGGATGTTCCTCTCTAGGCCACAGCATCTCTTCAAAATATCACTCTCAGTTGCTCTTGGGGCATCTTCTCTTAGCTTCTCCGGAGCAAGAGTCTGCTTTCAATAGCTGTCTTCAAACTGTCTCTCATCTGCAGCTCCTCTCAGCTTCCTGCGTTCTTCAAAGTGTCCCTCTTGGCTGTGGCTCTGTCTTTGAAGAAATTTTTCCTTCAATTTATTCCTTGTCTGTCTCCTCCAGTCCCGACTGGCAGCAGCTCTGTCTGTAAAGAGCTTGCAACAATTCTGTTGGCTTCACATGAAGCACACAGGGGTCAAAGCTGTCAGACAATAGAACTTGCCACAAATCCTTTCTGCTTAACCCCTTCTCCAATCTTGGTTTGTACTGAAATGGTGGCTGGGTTCCTTGTTTGGTTACATCCTCACGTTGGACTATAGCTTCTGGGGTTTCACCCACCGGAAGCCCAGAGTTTTTCAGGCCATCAATTTCTGATTTCTTCAAAACCAAGAGTTCATTTCTCAGCTTATCTCTGTCCTCTCACATTTTACTATAAGCTGAAAGTAAAAGCCAGGCTAGTTCTTGTATATTTTGCTTGGAGATCTCATCAGCTAAATATTCCAGGTCGTCGCTTTCCAATTCTGCCTTCCATCCAGCAACAGGACTTAATTTTGCCAAATTCTCTGCCACTTTAAAACAAGGATCACCTTCCTTCCAGTTTGCAACAACACATTCATCATTTCTGCTCAAGGCCTCATCAGAAGTATCTTTAGAGTCCATATTTCCACAAACAGTCTCTTCAAAGCAATTTAGGCCTTTTCTACCAAGCTCCTCACAATTCTTCCTGAGCCTTCCCCTTATTCATTTCAAAAGCTGTTTCAACATGTTTGGTATTTGCAAACTCAGCAGCACCAGCACCCCACTTCCAGTACCAAAATCTGTTCTAGTTTGCTAATGTTGCTGGAATGCAAAATACCAGAAACAGATTGGCTTTTATAAAGGGGGTTTATTTGGTTACAAAGTTACATTCTTAAGGCCATAAAGTGTCCAAGGTAATGCATCAACAATCGGGTACCTTCACTGGAGGATGGCCAATGGTGTCCCTCAAACCTCTGTTAGCTGGGAAGGCACATGGCTGGCATCTGCTCCAAAGTTCTGGTTTCAAAATGGCTTTCTCCCAGGACATTCCTTTTCTAGGCTGCAGTTCCTCAAAAATGTCACTTTCAGTTGCTCTTGGGGTATTTGTCCTCTCTTAGCTTCTCCGGAGCAAGAGTCTGCTTTCAACGGCTGTCTTCAAACTGTCTCTCATCTGCAGCTCCTCTCTCAGCTTCTGTGCATTCTTCAGAGTGTCCCTCTTGGCTGTAGCAAGCTTGCTCCTCTGTCTGAGCTTATATAGTGCTCCAGTAATCAAGGCCCACACTGAATGGGCAGGGCCATATCTCCATGGAAATTATCTCATCAGAGTTATCACCTACAACTGGGTGGGTCACGTCTCCATGGAAACACCCAAAGGATTCCAAAATCTAATCAACACTAATATGTCTGCCCGCACAAGATTACATCAAAGACAATGGCATTTTGGGGGACATAATACATTGAAACCAGCACACTAACCCACATTTGACTCAAGGGTTTTCTTATATTAAAGGATCAGATGACTCCTAAAATTGATCCTAAAATTGGGAATCCACTTTTCATTCAATTCTAACTCTAACTCCCACAAATATTATAATGATTTACAGGTGGGATTAATAAATGCAAACTGCTTTGGATGCCTCAAAAGAGGGGCATTGTCTCAACATGGAAACAGATAGCTGGATGTTTGTTTTAAGCTCTGAGGTCCCTAGAGGAGAAGAGAGCTGCGTAAATGCAAAATAGAGCTGTGCTGTGTATTAGAATTTTCAGCAGCTCTGTGGAAAACACACCTTAATGCTTCAGTCAAACTCCTGGGAATCTGATCTTCCCAGTCAGTGTAGGAACATACAATTTCTACCAAGTTCACTCTCTCACTCTCTCTGGTTCTGGGAACTGCAATTTTAGAGAACATTATGCTCTATCTGTAATTAAAATGGTTCATTTTTTTTTGTAAAAAATAAAGTATAAAATGAAACAAACAGCAGCAATAAACAGCAACAACAAGCAGCCATGATACCTGATTTTACTAGGTTCTGCTCTGCTGCTAAATGGTTATGAGACTTTGGGCAAGTTAGTTTCTTTGTTACACTAATCAGCCCTTTCCACTAATCTGCAGATCAAATGAGATGATGGCTAGGGAACCACTCTGGAAAAGGTAAAGCATTTTGCTTCCTTTTGATAAAAGAAAAACTTTCCATGCAATTTAGGCTCTCACAGCTTCATTAAGCAATTCAGGAATTGGGCAGCACTCCATTCAAAGGGCAGAAGGGAGCTGCATGTCCAGGTGGGAAGGGGAAGCTCATATCGCGCAAATTTGGAAGCAAGTGAGGAAATGTTCTGATTGGCTGTCACTGGGTTTCCATTTTACATAGGGGACTCTTGCAAAGTGGGGAGTAGATATACATTGATTAGTATGCTATGCTTGTCCATTCTGATACACTCTCTCTACTGGACTGAAACTAGTTTTATCATCAGGTGTATTCTATCAGCAATCCTGCAGGGTATTCCATTTTCTGGGAGAAATCCCTGCAGGTCAATTATTTTTGTCCCCTGCAAAAGCCTGAGAAAGGATGTCATCTCCCAGCAATATCCAATGCAGGCAGCCATTCTATTTTACTTAACATTTATGTTATCCTAAACAACAGCGTTTCTCACAATGGTGTCTGTGAAGTTTCTCCAGAATCTGTCAAGCCTAAATGTTAAAGGATGCTAGGAGAGTTTAGGGTGGCTGAAAGTGAGGGGTTGGGGGACAGTTATCAGGGAAGAAAGTGTGGCCAGAGGCAATTGTTTGAAGGAAGGAGAGCAGAGCTTGTGATTATTTTGCCTGCATTCAAGATATCGTCAAACCAGGGTTTCTGTATTCACTCAAACCCTGTGGCACAAAGGAGAAAGGAAACACTGGTGTAAAGCCGAACGTGAGATGTCCCCTGGGCAGGGGAAGGGAAAGAATAAACATGCCCAAATGGTGGAAGAAGGGTGGCAACTGCTACTGATGCTCAGGAAGCCATTTTCTCAGTCCAACTTAATTTCACTCCTCATTCTGTTTATCATTTTGCCTCTCATCCCCTTTGGTTTTCTCTTGGATTTATTTCTTGTTTACATTGCAGTAACTACAGTGGTTGTCCCAATGAGCCCCTTCAAGGTCCAGTATCCACCTCACCTCTGAGCTGATGATTTCTGCTTACAATATTAACTGGATAAGGTCACCTGGTGAGGGTTCCTTCTTTGTCTCCTTTCCACCAGCATCGCTCTGTGTAATAAACTCTCTGGCCTCTGTCGGAAGCTAGTCTTCTCATCTGTCCTCTCTATCTCATCCTCCTTTGCCTTTTCTCTCCATTATTGTGCTGTAAGTTATCCTTTCTTCCACTCCTGTCTTCATCCTCTTTTTTTTTTAAATTAAATTCAGTTTTACTGAAAAATATTCGCATACCATACAATCATCCATGGTGTACAATCAACTGTTCACAGTACCATCATATAGTTGTGCATTCATCACCCCAATCTATTTTTGAACATTTTCCTTACCTTAGAAAGAATCAGAATAAGAAATAAAAGTAAAAAGAACACCCAAATCATCTCCCCCATCCCACCCTATTTTTCATTCAGTTTTTGTCCCCATTTTTCTACTCATCCATCCATACACTAGATAAAGGGGGTGTGATCCACAAGGTTTTCACAATCACACTGTCATCCCTTGTGAGCTACATTGTTATACAGTTGTCTTCAGGAGTCCAGACTACTGGGTTGGAGTTTGATAGTTTCAGGTATTTACTTCTAGCTATTCCAATACATTAAAACCTAAGAGGTATTATCTATATAGTGCATAAGAATGTCCACCGAGTGACCTCTCAACTCCATTTGAAATCTCTCAGCCACTGAAACTTTGTTTTGTTTCATTTCACATCCCCCTTTTGGTCAAGAAAATGTTCTCAATCCCACGATGCCGGGTCCAGATTCATCCCTGGGAGTCATATCCTGCGTTGCCAGGGAGATTTACACCCCTGGGAGTCGGGTCCCATGTAGGGGGGAGGGCAGTGAGTTCACCTGTCGAGGTGGCTTAGTTAGAGAGAGAGAGGGCCACATCTGAGCAACAAAGAGGTACTCAGGGGGAGACTCTTAGGCACCATTATATGCAAGTTTAGCCTCTCCTTTGCAGTAACGAGCTTCGTAAGGGCAAGTCCCATGATAGAGGGCTTGGCACATCAAACCACCAGTCCTCAATGTCTGGGACAACATCAGCATCAATCCAGGTGAGGAAGTCCAATTCTTCTGCATTTTCATCCAGTTCCTCAGGGTGGGCCCTACAAATACATTTTTATTCTCTGCCCAAATTACTTTGGGATGTGTCACTGTTTCACTCTAACCTATATAAATCTACTGTATCTCACTTCCTATTCAAAGTCCTCATTCTCTTTTGCTCTGTAAAATGCTTGGCACTTTCTCCTCTGAGTTCCAAAATTGCATTGCCACCTGGAGATGACACATGATGGTACAACACTGCCTCAAACTTTATACCAGTTTATACGTTAACCACCACCCCATCACCACCCAAAAAAGACGTTGTCTTCTGGATGTCTTCATTTCTTTTATTATACCCCTATTCAGACTTCAGAGTCATCTTTTACAACTCTCTATCATCCCTCACATCTGAAAGACCAACTATTGGGATTTCTGTTTTAAGATCATGTCCAACCATGACTTTGGGAAGTAACTCCTCAGATAACAGACATACTCAAAAAAATGGAAATGTGGGTCTTACTATATGATTCACCTTCTCCCATGCTGGGCTGACTAGTCTACCTACACATTTTCTTTTCTGCCTGCCACAGAAAAATGCAGAGGCTGCTCCTGTGTTCCCTCACTGCCCAGCTGTTAGGCTGATGTGGCCACCTCACTTCAATAGCAACAAGGGAGGCAGTGCAGTTTCAGAGAGAAAAGGGTTTGTCTACAAAGCTCTCCCCAACCACCTTCTGTGCCCAGGTTTCTCCGTTTCTCAGGTTTGCATTAACCTCTCTGTTATTTTTGTGTCACCTTCAGGATTGAGAGGCAGGGAGAAAACAACAGTAGCTAGTTTCCCATTATGTCCAGAACAATAAAAAGACTTAGAAAATAGAATAATAAATAAAAGTTTTTCCACAAAAATAAAATAAACTTTAAAGTTGTTAAAATGAATAAAATTTAAAATAAATATATTTTAAATAAAGAAAGTTTTTAAATAAAGGAGAAAAAAGATATAACCACCTAAGCATAATAGAAAAAATGATTTAATGAAATAAAATATTAAAAAGAAAAACTTTTAAAATTTACAAATAACTAAAAATATGTAAAAGGACAAAAATAGAGAACGATAACAACAAAGGCAAAAATTAATTAAAATAACAGGAATCCTTAATTAGTGAAATAGATGGGTAAGAGAGGATGCAATAATTAAAATCAGAAATGAAGAGGGGAAGATACTACTGATCACACAGAAATAAAAAGTATTATAGGAGTTCACTATGAACAATTGTATGCCAACAAATCAGACAACCTAGAAACAAACAACCTATACTGACTCTAGAAGAAATAGAACATCCCCAACAGACCAATAACAAGTGAAGAGTTTCACTCAGTCATCATAAACCTCCCAACAAGAAAAGCCCAGGCCCAGATGGCTTCATAGGTGAATTCTACCAAACATTCCAAGAAGATTTAACACCAATCCTGCTCAAACTTGTCCAAAGAATTGAGAGGAGAGGACACTACCTAACTCATTCTATGAGGCCAATATCACTCTAATACCAAAGCCAGATAAAAATACCATGAGAAAAGAAAATTGAAAACCAATATTCCTTGTGAATATATATGCAAAAGTCCTCAAAAAAAAAAAATTCTAGCAAATGAGTCCAACATCACATTAAAAGAATTATACACCATGATCAAGTGGGATTTATCCCAGGAATGCAAAGTGATTCAACATAAGAAAATCAATTAATATAATACACCACGTTAACACCATGAAGGAAATAAAAACCTCATAACCATCTCAATTGTTGCCAAAAAGACATTTGACAAAATCCAGCATCCCTTCTTGATAAAAACACTTCAAAAGACAGGAATCTAAGGAAACTTCCTCAGCGTGATAAAGGGCATATTATGAAAAACCCGCCACTATCATTGTTCTCAATGGTGAAAGACTAAAAGCTTTCATTATAAAATCTGGAACAAGACAAGGATGCCCACTGTCACCACTTTTATTCAACTATATTCTGGAAGTTCTAACCAGAACAATTAGACAAGAAAAAGAAATAAAAGGCATCCAAATTGGAAAGGAAGAAACAAAACATTCAACTATTTACAGATAATATGATCCTCTAATATAGAAAGTCCAGAAAAAGCCACCACAAAGCTACTAGAGCTAATAAACAAATTCAGCAAAATGGCAGGGTACAAGATCTAGATGGAAAAATCAGTAGTGTTTCTATATGCTAGTAATTAACAATCTGAAGAGGAAATTTAGGGAAAAAATTTCATCTACAATAGCAACTAAAGAATCAAGTTTCTAGGAATAAATTTAACCAAGATTGTAAAGGACATATAAACAGAAAACTATAAAACATTGCTAAAAGAAATAAAAGAAGACCTAAATAAATGGAAGCACATTCTACCCTCATGGATGGGAAGACTAAATATTGTCAACATGTCAATTCTACCAAAAATGATCTACAGATTTAACACAATCCCAATCAAAATTCCAACAGCCTACTTCACAGAAATGGAAAAGCCAATTACCAAGTTTATATGGGAATGGGTAAGGGGCCCTGAATAGCCAAAACAATCTTAACAAAGAAAAATAAAGTCAGAAGACTTACATATCCTGATTTTAAAACTTATTACAAAGCTTCAGTGGTCAAAAGCACATGGCACTGGCACAAGGATAAATATATAGACCAATGGAATAAAATTGAGAGCTCAGAAATAGATCCCCTATATCTATGACCAATTGATTTTTGACAAGGGTGCCAAGTCCACTCAATTGGAAAAGAATAGTGTGCTGGTTTGAATCTGTTATGTACCCCATAAAATCCATGTTCTTTAATCCAAACTTGTGGAGGCAAACCTATTGTGGGTAGGACCTTCTGATTAGGTTGTTTCCATGGAGATGTGACCCACCCAATTGTGGGTGGGACATCTTGATTAGATTATTTCCATGAAGATGTGACACCATCCATTCAAGGTGGGTCTTAATTAGTTACTGGAGTCTTTAAGAGGCTCAGGGAAAGAGAGAGCAAGCTCAGAGCCAACACAGACACAGCAGCTTGGAAATGCAGACAGGGAGACATTTTGGAGACAGCAATTGAAACCAGAACCAGAAGAGAAGCTAAGAGATGAAATCCAGAGTTTGCCCTTGAGAAGCTAAGAGAGGACCCCCAGACACTTAGAGAGAAACACTCTGAGAGAAACAAGCAAGGATGCACAGGAGGTGAGAGAGAGAAGCTAAGACAGAAGCCCAGAGATATTTTGGAGAAAGCAGTGGAAACCAGAAGCTACCCCCAGGAGAGGCCCAGCAGACTCTGGCCATGTGCCTTCCCATGTGACAGAGGAACCCCAGATGCCATCGGCCTTTCTTCAGAGAAGGTATCGCCCTATTGATGCCTTAATTGGGACATTTTCATGGCCTTAGAACTGTAAATTTGTGAACTAATAAACCCTTATTTTAAAAGCCAGTCCATATCTGGTATATTGCATTTCCAGGAGCTTTAGCAAACTGAAACAAATGGTCTCTTCAGCAAATGGTACAGAGAAAACTGGAGATCCAGATCCATATGGAAAAAAAAAAAAAAAAAGAAGGGGAACCATATTTCACATCATATACCAAAATTAACTTAAAAATGGATCAAGACCTAAATATAAGAACCACAACTATAGAACTCTCAGTAGAAAACTTAGAGAAGCATCTTCAGGAAGTTTTATTAGACAATGGTTTCCTAGGCCTTATATCAAAAGCATGGGCAACAAATGAAAAACATAGATAAATTGAACCTCCTCAAAATAAAAACTTTTGTGCATAAAAGGACTTCATCATTAAAGTAAAAAGACAACCTAGAGAATGGGAGAAAATATTTGGAAACTAAGATATTCACCAAGAGTAAATATCCATAGTTTATAAAGAAAGCCTACAACTCAAGGACAAAAAGATATCCCAATTAAAAATGGGCAAAAGACTTCAATAGACATTTCTTCAAGAAGATATACAAATGGCCAATAAGCATATTAAAAGATGTTCAACATCAGTAGCCTGTAGGGAAATGCAAATCAAAACCACAATGAGATACCCACTAGAATGGGTACTATTAAAAATAAACAAAAAAATAAGTCTTGGAGAGGACGTGGAGAAAGAGGAACACTCATTCGTTGTTGGTGATGGTGTAAAATGGTGCAGCCACCATGCAAAACAGTTTGGCAGTTCCTCAGAGAGTTAACTATATAATTACCATATGACACAGCAATCCCACTTGTAGGTATATACCTAAAATAATTGAAGGCAGGACTGAACTGATTTTGCACACAGATGTTCACAGCAGCCTTATTCACAACTGCCAAAAGATAGAAGCAACCTATCAACAGATGAATGGATAAGCAAAATGTGGATATATAACATGGATGAACCTTGAAGACATCATGTTGAGTGAAATAGGCCAGACAAAAAAGGAGAAATATTATATGATCTCACTGATATGAAATAATTAGAATAAGCAAATTCATAGAGTCAGAAACTAGAGTACAGGTTGCCAGGGGCTGGGGAGGGAGTAGGAAATGGAGAGTTAAAGCTTAATTGGTACATAATTTCTGTTGGAGGTGTTGGAAAAGTTTTGGTAATGGATGATGGTGACAGTACTACAACATTGTGAATGTAATTAATACTGCTGAATTATGTTTAAATGTGGTTAAATGGAGAAATTTTAGGTTGCATTATGTTACTAAAATAAAAATTTAAAAACAAAACCATAAGATTGTACGACACAAACAGTGAACTCAAATGTAAACCATGGACTATAGCTAATAATTACGAAAAAATTCTTTCAATTGTAATAAAAGTACCATACTAATGCAAGGTGTTAATGAGGGGTAGTGTAGAAGTGAACTCTATTTTCTGATGATTTTTTCTCTAATGAAAAGAAGGAACTATTAATAAAAAATAAAAATAAAAACCTTAGTAAAATAAATAAGAAAAAAACCATAAAATACAAAACCCTTGGCAGTGAGCCATTCTAAATATTTTCTTAAACTGGAATTAGCTTACCAAATGAAGGATTCTAGAAGTGGAATAGCTCCAGAGTAGATGCATTTGGGGCTGGATTTGTATAGTACAACACCGACATCTTGGCCTTCTGCTTCTGTGTCATGGGACTGGGCCTTACAAGAGTCATGTTTCTTTACCAAGTGGCACCCTAGTGTAGTGGTTAAAGCACACAGACTCTGGAGCTAAGAGAATCCCTCCTCTTCCACTTAATAACTATGCTATCTGGGGCAAAATTTTTAACTTTCCTTGCCTCAGTTTCCCCAAATATAAAAGGGAATCATTAATAGTGTTTATCTCAGTGAGGCTCCTGGAAGAATTAAATGGGTTAATGTAGGTAAAGGGTTTAGGCTAATGCAAGACAGTCCATGAATGCTTTTTAAGTTGGTTGTTGGTTACGGGTCTCAAGGTAAATAGTTGCTCGGTATCAGGATGCTCAGTGCTTGCACCAAGTGCTTGTACAAAGACCAAGTCTTACTCTATTATTGCCCTTAAACCCCAACACAGAAAGCACATACTGAACAGTAGTCACTGAACTGAAACTATTTCAATTTTTTTATTCTTCTTGTCTAACAATTTTTTTGAGACTCATATTATGCAAGGAGAGGTAGTTCTGTTCCTTTGACAGAGAAAAAGAAGTGAAACATTTGTAAATGCATAATACATTCTGAGAGGTGTTCTTTAAGAGACCACTAACAACAATTATACTTCTCTTGATTCACTCTGGTCTAAGAATATTTCACTGATATCCCAATTGGATTTTTTTTTCAAATGAAAGATAAATTTCAGTTCTAGAAATGTTAACATTATCCATTCCACGTTGTTGAAAGCACGTTGTTACTATGACTCTTGATATTCTTATATTACCAAAGGGAAGGATGAATGGAAAATGGTGACATTTATATAGCATCGATCATGGTATTGCCTGCAAAATCTGGCCTTCTAAAAGACTTCAGTGGTATTTGGCCAAAATAGCTGATTGCAAATGATGGACATCTTATTACACACAACCAGTGGTCTTGTTGGACTAAAATGAAATGATTTGCGGTTCAACTCTATTGACATCTTACCTAGTAAGCACAGACACAAATGTGCCTCCACAGGCACCAATAGTTTATAAACCATTCCAACTTGAATTGCTGCAAACAGATAGCAATATATTCAAGCCCTTGAGTTTCTTTCTATGGCATAGTTACTCTATTTTGATCTCTTCTACAGCAGACCGCTGCTCCTGAGTTAAGGCTATTTAACCCCTCAATTCACAACAGAGATGAAGTGGAAGGGAGATGAGTGACCAGAGCAACAGGAAAAAGGAAGAGCAGAGTTTTACTTTGAGTGCTTAGAGAAGGATGCTTTGATAACTTGCTATTTAAAAACAAACAAACAAACAAACAAAAACCTCAGAGTAGTATTGGACAAAACATGCTTTTATGACTAATTAAACAATGAAGGTAGTTAAAACACAGGAACTAAAATTTTCTTTTGTAGGGAATGTATTATAATTGGGTGAACTTTTAGGACAGTTTTCAAAGGGAGAAATTTTATGTCATAAAATACTATTAAGACCAAATAATAACTGAACTTGGCCTCTTATTTTCCATCAACTTCCTTCTTTTTGATTCTTTACTTTCTTGGGTCAAAGATGTAAAAGATAGTAGCCCTCAGCCAGTTACAGCATAATTTGGAGAATTAATGCCTATAAAACTTTTTCTGTCTCAAATGACATGATGAGCAAAATAATCTTAGGCTTTTTTCCCCCTTTTCTTTTGATTATAAATTCACTTAACAGAAAACACACTGCAGCAAATTCAGAGAAATAAATGCAAAAATCATAAATAAAAACAGATTTTTCAGAATGTTCTCACTTCGATGCATACTAGACAATAAATCAGATTCTTGGTAGGCTTGTACAATTACAGATATAATGAGAACTGATATTGGTTTTGGTTTGGTTAGTAAAGAAATTAAACAGTCTGAGTTTTAGGAAAGTTCTTTAAGAGCACTTATGTATATATATATATTTTTAATCTTCATTTTATTGATATATTCACATACCACGCAGTCATACAAAACAAATCGTACTTTCGATTGTTTAGAGTACCATTACATAGTTGTACATTCATCACCTAAATCAATCCCTGACACCTTCATTAGCACACACACAAAAATAACAAGAATAATAATTAGAGTGAAAAAGAGCAATTGAAGTAAAAGAGAACACTGGGTACCTTTGTCTGTTTGTTTCCTTCCCCTATTTTTCTACTCATCCATCCATAAACTAGACAAAGTGGAGTGTGGTCCTTATGGCTTTCCCAATCCCATTGTCACCCCTCATAAGCTACATTTTTATACAATTGTCTTCGAGATTCATGGGTTACTTATGTATATTTGGAAAATTTATTTCCATCATTTATATCATGCAATGCTTTTGTCTTTCACTTTACAAACATCATAATCACCTTTTCATAGGCAACAGAATTCAATTGTATTTTAAAATTCTAAAAGATAAATTAGTTTTCAAGAAAGAGAAGTAAAGTTGAGCAAGACTAATAAATCACTGATGTAGAACTGATTAAAATTGTTAGAGCTTTGTAATATAGTCTTTTAAAAGCAATTGTTTTGTTTTTTTGTCTCACACAAAATAGTATATTGTGATGAAAATGTAGAATAATCAGAAAAACATAAAGCAAAAATAAATAAATAAATAAATGAAATGATCTATAATCCAACCATTCAGAAAAAAAGTAATATTAATATGTTGGTGCATTTCCTTGAAAAATAGAGATATATGTATAATAAAGCAAAATTGAGCTCACACTGTATTGTTGGTTTTGTATCTTATTTTTTTGCATTTAGAATTATATTATGAGCATTTTCTCATCACCTGATACATTATTTAGCAGCTTCATTTTTAATTGTTACACAACATACCACATAGAGATGTACTATAATTTATGTAAAACATCCCCTATTTTTTGAAAATTTAGGTTATTTCCATTTTTTTGCTTTTATAATTGTTGACAAAATTAATATCTGTACATTAATCAGACACCAAATCTTGTCAGTTATAGCTACTAATTACCTCTCAAATTCATCCATTTTTCTCCATTCCCATTGCTACTTCCATATTTCCCTCATTTATAGCAAAAGCTCCTTAAATATTTTCTTTGCCCTGAGACATTCTCCCCTTGAGTTCATTTCCTACAATTCAGCCAAAGTAATCTTTTACTTTAATTTTTCTTTTAATTTTAAAGTTTGATAAAACACTATGTTAGCAAGTTCATGGGGAAACTGACTCACTTATTGCTAATGACATTCTTAATTGGTACATTTTCTATGGAGGATAATTGGCATATTATAGGAATTATAAATTACAAATTATGCAGTCAAAATGAACATATTTCTTAAGTGGGGGAAATTTCACTGTTAGAAATGTATCCTACAAATATACTCACACACACATACACATGAGAAATTAATTTGTCTGAAGCTTTTCATTGTAGTATTTTTTTTATGATAGCAAAAGATTGGAATCAACCTAAATGTTCATTTATAGGTTAAACAAATCATTATGCACCCATTCAGTTGAATACTATGCAATCAATAAAAAAGGGAGAGGAAGTTCCTTATATACAAATACAGAATAATCTCCAAGACATATTTTTAAATGGAAAAAAAAGTAAGGTGCAAACTAGCTTGTATAATATATGTGGCTGTTTGGAGCTATGTACCCCAGAAAAACATGTTCTTAAACTTAATCCATTATCCATTCCTGTGGGTGTGAACCAGTTGTAAGTAGGACCTTTTGATGAGGTTACTTCAGTTAGCATGCTGTCCAATTCAATCAGGATGTGTCTTAATCCAATTAATAGAGTCCTTTATAAACTGAATGAAATTCATATAGAGCGAAAGCCACAGAAAGCAAGAAGCTAAAGGTCCATGGAATGCAGAAGAGAAGGGAGAGGGCAGGAGAGGCCGTCATGTGCATTGCCATGTGACAGAAGAGCTCAAGACCAAGGATCACCAGCAGCCAGGACCAGAACACCATTCTTTGGGAAGAAAGCATTGCCTTCTTGATACCTTCATTTGGATATTTCCTAGCCTCAAATTGTGAGCTAATAAATCCCCATTATTTAAGTTAACTCATTGCATGCTATTGCTTGAGCAGCCAAGTAAACTAAAATAATATACTACAAAATGTGTAAATAACACAATAAAAAAGAATACAGAACTTTCTTGAATATGCATAGAATAACTCTGGAATGATACATAAGAAATTGGTCAGATTTGTTGCCTTCAGTGAAGGAAATGGGTTGCCATGGGACAGAGGTGGAAGATAGAATTTTCATTGTATAACATTATGTCTTTTGAAATTTGATCCATGTGAATATAGAGTCAATTCTCATTATTCGTGGTAGTTATGTTCTATATGGTTTGCCCCAAACACTGAAATGGCTAATACTGAACCACTGACCATAGGGGAAATATAAGGTTAGTTTCCTGTACAACATTTCATCATTTCATCACTGATCGATAAATAACTTTGTTTTATGTGTTTTTTTTCCATCTTTAGATACTTGTAACTTTTCTTCCTCCTTAAATTTTCATACAATGATGCCCCATTGTTTTTTTTTTTTTTTTTATCTGTTTTTTCTTTCGTTGCTTGTGCTTGGGTGTAAGGTCTAAGAAGCAACCTCCTAATACTAGGTCTTGAAGATGTTTCCCTACATTATCTTCTTTATTTACTTATTTATTTATTTATTTTCAATTTATTTAAAAATTTTATATACAAGCTAGGATGATCTTGTTGTAATCAATGATTCGGCTATTTTTTTTTTTTTTACAAACAAATCGTACATTCGATTGTTCACAGTACCATTACATAGTTGTACATTCATCACCTAATCAATCCCTGACACCTTCATTAGCACACACACAAAAATAACAAGAATAATAATTAAAGTGAAAAAGAGCAATTGAAGCAAAAAAGAACACTGGGTACCTTTGTCTGTTTGTTTCCTTCTCCTATTTTTCTACTCATCCATCCATAAACTAGACACAGTGGAGTGTGGTCCTTATGGCTTTCCAATCCCATTGTCACCCCTCATAAGCTACATTTTTATACAATTGTCTTCGAGATTCATGGGTTCTGGGTTGTAGTTTGATAGTTTCAGGTATCCACCACCAGCTACCCCAATTCTTTAGTACCTTAAAAGGGTTGTCTAAAGTGTGCGTAAGAGTGCCCACCAGAGTGACCTCTCGGCTCCTTTTGGAATCTCTCTGCCACTGAAGCTTATTTCATTTCCTTTCACATCCCCCTTTTGGTCAAGAAGATGTTCTCCGTCCCACGATGCCACGTCTACATTCCTCTCCGGGAATCATATTCCACATTGCCAGGGAGATTCCCTCCCCTGTGTGTCTGATCCCAAGTAGGGGGGAGGGCAGTGATTTCACCTGCCAAGTTGGCTTAGCTAGAGAGAGAGGGCCACATCTGAGCAACAAAGAGACACTTGGGAGGAGGCTCTTAGGCACAATTATAGGGAGGCCAAGCCTCTCCTTTGCAGCAACTGTCTTCCCAAGGGTAAAACCTATGGTAGAGGGCTCAACCCATCAAACCACCAGTCCCCTATGTCTGTGGTCATGTTAGCAACCATCGAGGTAGGGTAGGCCAATACCCCTGTGTTCTCCACAGGCTCCTCAAGGGGGCACTACATATTTTTTTCCTTGTTTTTTTTTTTTTTTTTTAACTTTCCTTTCTTTTTTAAATCAACTGTATGAAAAAAAAAAATTAAAAAAAAAAAAACATACAATAAAAGAACATTTCAAAGAGACCATAACAAAGGAGTAAGAAAAAGACAACTAACCGAAGATAACTGCATAACTTTCAACCTCTTCCTACTTTACCCCAAGAAAGTTACCTAATATAGCAACATTTCTGTGAACTTCTTCCTACTATATCCATCAGAAATTAACAGACCATAGTCATTCCTGGGCATCCCCAGAATGTTAAATAGCTTATCTGTTCGTCTTGGATTATTGCTCCCCCTTCCTTAATTGCTCTCTATTGCTAGTTCCCCTATATTCTACATTATAAACCATTTGTTTTACATTTTTCAAAGTTCACATTAGTGGTAGCATATAATATTTCTCTTTTTGTGCCTGGCTTATTTCGCTCAGCATTATGTCTTCAAGGTTCATCCATGTTGTCATATGTTTCACGAGATCGTTCCTTCTTACTGCCGTGTAGTATTCCATGGTGTGTATATACCACATTTTATTTATCCACTCATCTGTTGAAGGACATTTGGGTTGTTTCCATCTCTTGGCAATTGTGAATAATGCTGCTGTGAACATTGGTGTGCAGATATCTGTTGGTGTCACTGCTTTCCGATCTTCCGGGTATATACCGAGAAGTGCAATCGCTGGATCGAATGGTAACTCTATATCTAGTTTTCTAAGGAACTGCCAGACTGACTTCCAGAGTGGCTGAACCATTATACAGTCCCACCAACAATGAATGAGAGTTCCAATTTCTCCACATCCCCTCCAGCATTTGTAGTTTCCTGTTTGTTTAATGGCAGCCATTCTAACCGGTGTTAGATGGTATCTCATTGTGGTTTTAATTTGCATCTCTCTAATAGCTAGTGAAGCTGAACATTTTTCATGTGTTTCTTGCCATTTGTATTTCCTCTTCAGAGAACTGTCTTTTCATATCTTTCGCCCATTTTATAATTGGGCTTGTCTGTACTATTGTCATTGAGTTGTAGGATTTCTTTATATATGCAAGATATCAGTCTTCTGTCAGATACATGGTTTCCAAAAAATTTTTTCCCATTGAGTTGGCTGCCTCTTTACCTTTTTGAGAATTCCTTTGAGGTGCAGAAACTTCTAAGCTTGAGGAGTTCCCATTTATCTGTTTTTTCTTTGTTGCTTGTGCTTTTGGTGTAAAGTCTAGGAAGTGGCCGCCTAATACAAGGTCTTGAAGATGTTTTCCTACATTATCTTCTAGGAGTTTTATGGTACTTTCTTTCATATTGAGATCTTTGGTCCATTTTGAGTTAATTTTGTGTAGGGGGTGAGGTAGGGGTCCTCTTTCATTCATTTTGGATATGGATATCCAACTCTCCCAGCCCCATTTGTTGAAAAGACCATTATGACTCAGTTCAGTGACTTTGGGGGCCTTATCAAAGATCAGTCGGCCATAGATCTGAGGGTCTATCTCCGAATTCTCAATTCGATTCCATTGATCTATATGTCTATCTTTGTGCCAGTAACCATGCTGTTTTGACAACTGTGGCTTTATAATAAGCTTCAAAAGTCAGGGAGTGTAAGTCCTCCCACTTCGTTTTTCTTTTTTAGAGTGTCTTTAGCATTCGAGGCATCTTCCCTTTCCAAAATAAATTTGGATAACTAGCTTTCCAAGTCTGCAAAGTAGGTTGTTGGAATTTGATTGGGATTGCATTGAATCTGTAGATGAGTTTGGGGATAGAATTGACATCTTAATGACATTTAGCCTTCCTATCCATGAACATGGAATATTTTTCCATCTTTTAAGGTCCCCTTCTATTTCTTTCAGTAGAGTTATGTAGTTTTCTTTGTATAGGTCTTTTACATCTTTGGTTAAGTTTATTCCTAGGTACTTGATTTTTTTAGTTGCTATTGAAAATGGTATCTTTTTCTTGAGTGTCTCTTCAGTTTGTTCATTTCTAGCATATAGAAACATTACTGACTTCTGTGCATTAATCTTGTATCCCGCTACTTTGCTAAATTTGTTTATTAGCTCTAGTAGCTGTATCGTCGATTTCTCAGGGTTTTCTAGATATAAGATCATATCCTCTGCAAACAATGACAGTTTTACTTCTTCTTTTCCAATTTGGATGCCTTTTATTTCTTTGTCTTGCTGGATTGCCCTGGCTAGCACTTCCAGCACAATGTTGAATAAGGTGACAGCGGGCATCCTTGTCTTGTTCCTGATCTTAGAGGGAAGGCTTTCAGTCTCTCACCATTGAGTACTATGGTGGCTGTGGGTTTTTCATATATGCTCTTTATCATATTGAGGAAGTTTCCTTCAATTCCTACCTTTTGAAGTGTTTTTATCAAAAACGGATGTTGGATTTTGTTGAATGCTTTTTCAGCATCTATTGAGATGATCATTTGATTTTTCCCTTTCAAATTGTTAATGTGTTGTAATACATTGATTGATTTTCTTATGTTGAACTATCCTTGCATGCCTGGAATGAACCCCACTTGGTCATGTTGTATGATTTTTTTAATGTGTCTTTGGATTCGATTTGCAAGTATTTTGTTGAGGATTTTTGCATCTATATTCATTAGGGAGATTGGCCGGTAGTTTTCCTTTTTTGTAGCATCTTTGCCTGGTGTTGGAATTAGATTGATGTTAGCTTCATAAAATGAGTTAGGTAGTGTTCCCTTTTCTTCAATGTTTTGAAAGAGTTTGAGTAAGATTGGTGTCAGTTCTTTCTGGAAAGTTTGGTAGAATTCCCGCGTGAAGCCATCTGGCCCTGGGCATTTATTTGTGGGAAGATTTTTGATGACTGATTGGATCTCTTTGCTTGTTATGGGTTTATTGAGGTCTTCTATTTCTTCTCTGGTCAGTCTAGGTTGTTCATATGTTTCCAGGAAATTGTGCATTTCCTCTACATTATCCAGTTTGTTGCCATACAGTTGTTCATAATATCCTCTTATAATTCTTTTAATTTCTTCAGGATCTGCAGTATGTCACCTTGTTCATTCATTATTTTGTTTATATGGGTCTTTCTCTCTTTTTGATTTTGTCAGTCTAGCTAGAGTCTTCTCAATCTTGTTGATCTTCTCAAGAACCAACTTTTGGTGATATTTATCCTCTCTATTGTTTTTTTGTTCTCTATGTCATTTATTTCTGCTTTAATCCTTGTTATTTCTTTTCTTGTACTTGGTTTAGGATTGGTTTGCTGTTCATTTTCTAGCTTTCTTCAATTGATCCATTAGTTCTTTGATTTTGGCTCTTTCTTTCCTTTTTAATATATGCATTTAGTGCTATAAATTTCCCCCTTAGCACTGCTTTTGCTGCATCCCATAGGTTTTTGGTATGTTGTGTTCTCATTTTCATTCGTCTCTATATATTTAGCAATTTCTCTTGCTATTTCTTCTTTAACCCACTGATTGTTTAGGAGTGTGTTGTTTAACCTCCAGGTATTTGTGAATTTTCTAAGTCTCTGATGGTTATTGACTTCTAATTGTATTCCATTGTGGTCAGAGAATGTGCTTTGAATAATTTCAATCTTTTTAAATTTATTGAGGCTTGTTTTATGTCCCAGCATATGATCTATTCTGGAGAAAGTTCCATGAGCACTAGAAAAGTATGTGTATCCTGGTGATTTGGGATGTAATGTCCTGTACATGTCTGTTAAATCTAATTCATTTATCACATTGTTTAGGTTTTCAATTTCCTTGTTGGTCTTCTGTCTGGTTGATCTACCTATAGGAGAGAGTGATGTGTTGAAGTCTCCCACAATTATTGTGGAAACATCAATTGCTTCCTTTAGTTTTGCCAGTGTTTCTCTCATGTATTTTGTGGCACCTTGATTGGGTGCATAGACATTTACGATTGTTATTTCTTCTTGTTGAATTGCCCCTTTTATTAGTATGTAGTGGCCTTCTTTGTCTCTCAAAACATACCTGCATTTAAAGTCTATTTTATCTGAGGTTAATATTGCTACACTTCCTTTCTTTTGGCTGTAGCTTGCATGAAATATTTTTTTCCATCCTTTCACTTTCAATTTCTTTGTGTCCCTGTGTCTAAGATGAGTCTCTTGTATGCAACATATTGATGGTTCATTTTTTTTGATCCATTCTGCGAATCTATATCTTTTAATTGGGGAGTTTAATCCATTTACATTCAACGTTATAACCATGAAGGCATTTCTTGAATCGGCCATCTTATCCTTTGGTTTATGTTTGTCATATTTTTCTCCTCTATTAATATCCTTTATTGTACCCATACCGAATCTCTTTAGTACTGAACCTTTCTCCAAGTCTCTCTGTCCTGTCTTTGTTTCTCTGTCTGTAGGGCTCCCTTTAGTATCTCCAGTAGGGCAGGTCTCTTGTTAGCAAATTCTCTGAGCATTTGTGTGTCTGTGAAAAATTTAAGCTCTCCCTCAATTTTGAAGGAGAGCTTTGCTGGATAAAGTATTCTTGGTTGGAAATTTTTCTCACTCAGAATTTTAAATATATCATGCCAGTGCCTTCTCGCCTCCATGGTGGCTGCTGAGTAGTCACTACTTAGTCTTATGCTGTTTCCTTTGTATGTGGTGAATTGCTTTTCTCCTGCTGCTTTCAGAACTTCCTCCATCTCTTCCGTGTTTGACAGTGTGATCAGAATATGTCTCGGAGTGGGTTTATTTGGATTTATTCTATTTGGAGTTCGCTGAGCATTTATGATTTGTGTATGTATGGTGTTTAGAAGATTTGGGAAGTTTTCCCCAACAATTTCTTTGAATACTCTTCCTAGACCTTTACCCTTTTCTTCCCCTTCTGGGACACCAATGAGTCTTATATTCGGACGTTTCATATAATCTATCATATCCCTGAGGTCCGTTTCGATTTTTTTCAATTTTTTTCCCCATTCTTTCTTTTATGCTTTCATTTTCCATTCTGTCGTCTTCCAGGTCACTGGTTCGTTGTTCAACTTCCTCTAGTCATGTACTATGAGTGTCCAGAATCTTTTTAATTTGGTCAACAGTTTCTTTAATTTCCATAAGATCATCTATTTTTTTATTTAGTCTTGCAATGTCTTCTTTATACTCTTCTAGGGTCTTCTTGATATCTTTTGTATCCCGTACTATGGTCTCATTGTTCATCTTTAGTTCTTTGAGTAGATGCTCTAGGTGCTGTGTCTCTTCTGATCTTTTGATTTGGGTGCTTGGGCTTGGGTTATCCATATCGTCTGGTTTTTTCATATGCTTTATAATTTTCTGTTGTTTTTGGCCTCTTGGCATTTGCTGAACTTGATAGGGTTCTTTTAGGATTTGTAGACCAATTGAAGTCCTTATCTGTAATTTATCAGATCTACAGCTTCGTGGCGTACACTTTCTCTAACTAACCAGCAGGTGGCGTCCACGAGCCACCTATTCTCCACAAGCCAGTTGTCCCCTGCTTAGCCTTTGTGGTGAGTGGGGGAGTGAGCCTTGTGGGGTCCAACTGGTGTACCAAGCTTGCGTGTGTAGTTGGTGTTGCCCGCCCTGTATTTGGGGCGTGTTTCTGGGCAGTCAGGGGGCGGGGTGGCTCTAAGAATCAAATCTCCCTGGTGATCCTAGAGTTTTAAAGCTGCTGCAATAGTCTAATCTTTCAGTTCAGTCCTGCCACAGTTTGTCTCTGCCACTGACCCACAAGTCCTTGGTATTGGCGTATGGCTCCTGAGACTTGCAAGTGGACCCCTCTTCCAGGCTGTGCACCCCCTGGTCCTCTGTTGAGGGATGACTGTGCTATGTCACAGGTGAGTGCTGTCCCCTCAGGGCGGTTCTGGGCTGCTGGGCTGTGTAGGGAGGCTCCCAGTCGGCTGAAATGATGGCTGAATGGGGCTTTGTTAATTCACACTGCTCCATCTTCTCAACTCTGGGACAATCAGCTGAGGTTGCAGGGAAGGCTAATGTCCACGCCCAGTTTAGTGGTGTGTGCCTGTTATTTGAAGCACTTCCGTCACACTGGGTTGTCTGGGGCAGCTCTGGGCTATGGGGCTGGCGATGGGCAGCAGTGTTTCCTGTCCACCAGGATGATGGCTGTGAGCGGACACCCCCCTTTTCTTGGGAAGTTGTGGTGTTTAGTGAATTTTCTCAGCCACTGGATTATTGCCTTTTGTCTCAGAGCTCTGTTAGTTCTGCTCTTGTCTTGACCTGCCCAAATTGCAAGTCTTTGAAGCTTTCTGTATTGGGCTTCTTAGAGTAATTATTTTAGAAAAAGAAAAAAGGATTAAAAAAAAAAAAAAGGGCCCTCCTCAGAGATCTAATGGGTTATTGAAATGCTAAGAGACAAAGCAATTAGGACCATTAAGGAAAGGTCCACAGGGCAGAGAGATCAGCTTTTCTTCGGGATTTGCATATGAGCCTCGGGGCCTGAGCTCTGCCCTTCCCCTTTCTATGTTCACCAGAAGTCCAAAAATCCTCTGCTTTTATTTTGGAGTTTTTCGTGTTGTTTTTTTCTATGCCTGTCTCCTCTCTGCTGGGCTGGCTGCTCTCAGCTTCTCTGGTGTCTGGTCTCAGTCTATCTATGGTTGGAGTTTGGATCAGTAGAATGAGTTTCCGATAAGGGCTGCCACTGCAGTTCTCCCTTCTCCTTCCCGGAGCTGACAGCCCCTCCTCCCACGGGACTGAGCCTGGCAGGGAGGGGCGTGGGTCCCCTGGCCACAAAAACTTACAGATTTCGCTGATCTCAGCAGTTCCACGTTTTCATGAGTGTTGTATGAAGTATGCCCAAAGTCAGATTGCTGTGTGGTGTCCAGTCCACGCAGTTCCTGGCTTTCTACCTACTTTCCTGGAGGAGTAACTAAAACATACAGCTCACCAGCCTGCCATCTTGTCCCCTGGGTTTTGTTTCATTAACCTTTTAGATACTGCCCCCATTTAACCCCATATAGAAACAGTATAATTTCCTCTAGAACATTTCAGAGCAACATTTAAACAAAACCTCTGAATTTGAATTTAAGCAAGTTTAATCACAAATCACAGTGAAGGGCTGTAAGTCACATCAAAGCCTTCTTGTGCTTAGGTGAACACTAGACAGCTCTTCAGCACTACACTAGGGACATTTTAAACAGTGAAATCACCAACAAAAAGCACACAAATGGGAAAACTGTGGCAGTAAGTGTATTGGGAAAAGGACACTTGTTTACAGTATGAGAGCTGAAACAAGAAGGCATAGCATCACCTTGTTTGACCTCAGCTGGGAACATGCACATTGGGGCAACTCAAATTTTTCACTTCTCTGTGCATGTCAATCAATTACCATGAAAGAGCAGTAACATTGATTTTGGGGTTACAGATAAATTTTAGCAATTAGGTGAATTTGGAAATATGGAATCCATGAATAATAAGGATTGACTGTATTATTAATCAATAAAATTTTTTAAATGTTGAAATCAAGAATATTTTAAACATGATGAAAGAGAATATTACAGTCAAACTCATGTTTTCAACAACTGTCTTTGTCAAACTGAACATTTGGCTTTGGAAACAGGTGAATTCCCTGTTTATACTTATTGATCTCACTCCCTCCCTAATTTGTCAGAGATAATTGTAGTCTTTAATTTGATACTTATCTTTTCTTGGGCATATTTTTATTTTATATATACCCATTTATAAATCATACATATACTAGTACTTTAAAATCTATACAGATGTTAATTTACTCTGCAACTTGTTTTCTCCCTAAATTTTAAATTTTTAAAATTTATTCTTGCTGAAACAACATAGCTCTAGTTTACTCATTTTAGTTGCTAAATATTATTCCATTGTATTATCAAACTACAACTTATATATTCATTCTTTTGTTACTTCCAAGGTTCTGTTATCAAGTAAAGGTGCAATGAGCATTCATTTACTCATTCATTCCATTCCATTATTGAGTGACTTTTACATACAGGGCACTCAGCAGGTGGGGATATGACCATGAAGGAAACAGATAAAGATCTCCGTCCAAGTGCAGCTTATGCTTGTGGAGAGACAATAAAATTAATAAAAGAATATATTATAGAGTATGTTAAAAGTTGTTAAAATTGTAGAAAAATAGAGTAAAGAAGGTTGCACTATTTTTGCAGAAATAGGAGAGCAGTTTTCAACAGACGGTCAGGAAGGGTCTAATAGTTATTTTTGTGATAACAATGGATAGAAAGACAAATATTAATTGTTTACAACAATAATCTAAGTCTATGGGGGCAACTAGGATGGCTCTGTTTCAGCATGTGGTCTGCTGGCCTTTGCCTAGGTTGTGGGTTCAGGTTTGCCTCATGTATCCTCTCATTCCTTTTGGATAAGGATGTGCTTTTCTCATGGTGAATGTCAGAAATGCAGGAGGCCAAGCCAAATCACAGAGCACATTCAAGTCCTCTGCTTGTGTCTTTTCTGCTAACATTCTAATCAAGCAGGTCACCTACTCTATTAGAAGATACTGAAAAATTTCAAGGCAATGATGTCAATGTCCAATATAGCAGAGAGGTAGTGAAAAACTGGAAACCATAATCCAATCTACCTCAAAGAGCCTCACTGTGAAGATGACAGTTAAGCGAGCACTTGCATAAGGTTATGAAGTCATCCACTGAGATGTCTGGGAGATGAAGATTTCAGACAGAATGAACAGTCAGTACAAAGTCCTCGAACCTGGAACACTGCTGCAATATTCAAGGAAAAATAAAAAGGCCCATGTGGATGAAGTGAAATGAATAAAGGAGAGAGTCATGAGAGAGAAAGACAGAGGGGTAATAAGGAAGCAGACCTTTTCCTTACGGACCCTGTAGGATGTAGAATTCTAGTTTTTACTCCAAGGGAAATGGGAAGCTTTACAGGATTTTAAACAGAGGAGTGACTTAATCTGGCTTGTGTTTCAAAAAGACTGAGGGGAATGGACTGTAGGGATAAGGGAAAGTGGAAGAAAATCCTATTCAGAGGCTGTCACAATATTGCAGAGGAGAAGTGGTGATTTGGTCCAGGGTGATAGCAGCAGAGGAGATGGGAAGTAGTTGAATTCTAGAGATATTTCGTGGAAATTTTAAATATATACAAAAGTGCATATAATAGTATAATGAGCATGTCATGTACCTTTCATCCATCTTCAACAATTCACCTGGTCACTCACTTTCCAAACTTGACCATATTTATAATTGCTATGTTAAAGTCCTGACTATAGAACCAACAAATGTGTTATCTCTGTCTGTTTCTGTTGTTTTCTTCTGGTTGTCACATCTTCTTGCTTTATTGCTAGTAATTTTTAATTGTATGCTAGACAATGTGATTGCTACATTGATGAGTGCCTGGATTTTGTTGTCTTCCTATAAAAAGTGTTGCATTTCTCTGACAGGCGGTTAATTTGGAGACCAGCTTGATCCTGTAGAAGCTTGTTTGTGAACTCTATTAGAATAGATCTTACTCTAGGGCTAGGCATAGCCTTTATTGGGTCTCAACTGAATATCCTGGGTAGGGTATTCAGTAAGTTCTCTCCAGTTTGGCTCTTTAGAACTCCAGTATCTCACAGAATTGTAGAACCTTAAGAATTTCTATTCAGCTCACAGCCCTACAGCTGTTCTCTCCCAAGTCTTGCCCTGTGCTTTTATGGCATAGTTTTTGGCCAAAAATTCAAAGGGAATTTTACAAGGATTTCTGATTTCTAGAGCTCATTCAGTATGTATCTCTTCTCTCTGGAACCCTGATGTACAAATTCCAGCTGCCTGAGCAGCACTGAATTTTGGTGTCTGTTTTCTCTACTAAACGAAACACTTGCTTTCTGTTTGGACTCTATTTCCCGGGGCCATCATCCAAACTCCAAGTGGGAAAGCAGGGCAGATGTGGAATTCACCTGTTTTCCTTGTCTCAAGGTTCATAGCCTTGTATTTATCTTGTTCAATGCCTAAGAACCTTGGCTTCCTTTGGTCCAGTTTTAAGTTGCTTAGTGGGAGTATAAGTTTAATACCCATTATTTTGTCATTAGCAGCATTAATGTCATAATTAGGATTGTTATAATTGCTAGTAAATTTGGACTCAATTTCCAAATGTTGATTAGCCATTCAGATATTCTCTTGTGAATTGCTTGATCTTAACCTTTTCCCCATAACTTCATTGAACTGTTTGCCCTTTTCTTATTGACTTATAAGAAGTCTTTATATATTTCAGAAAATAAGTTTTTGAATGAAGAAAAAATTTCTTATATTGAAACCATAACATATTCTTCTTTGATATTTTTTCTAAAATTTTAATATCATGCTGCTGATATTTAGAGCTTTATTCTTCATAGGATGGATTTTTTTGCATGATGTAAAGTCAAGAAAACTTCATTTTAAACATAAGAATAACGACTTTCATACGCTTGACACTGTTGTTTTCCTACTTTGTCCCATTATTTAATTTTTATCCTTATGCCACTGATGGATTGTCTTAATTAAATTAGCTTTAAATATATTGTGATATCTGATAGGGCAAGTCTTATAACCAGGTTACTTCTTCAAACTTGTCTTGAATACTCTTGGTCATTTGCTATTCCACATACGCTTTCAAATCACTTGCCACATTCAACACAAACACAGGGATACTCAACACACACACAACCTATTGGGAAATAGGGTTAGAATTGTATGGAATTTATAAATTAGTTTGGGAATAATTAACCTTTTTGATTTTGCTTCTCATTCTCAAACATAACATTTATTTATTTAGGTCTTCTTCATTAAATTTTAATAAAGTTTTATCATTTTCTCAATAATTTCTTGTACATTTTCTGTTAGATTTATTGCTCAATGCCATATAATATTTGTTTCTATTGTAGATTATAACTTCTGAAAAACTACTTTTTCTAATTGAGTGTCACTGATCAATATAAAGCAATTACTTTGTGTATTGATTTAGCATTAAACAATGTTGCTTACCTTTTATTTATTCTAATAATTTTTCTGTAGCTTCTTTGAGACTTTTATATGTAAAAATCATTTTATCTGTGAATGATAATGGGAATGGCCTCCTATTCCAATTATTTTACCGTTATAACTTTTTACTGTTTAACTGCACTGCCTAGCATCTCTAATTTAATATTGGATAAAAGTAGTGATAATTGACATTTTTCTCTCATTCATAATTTTAAAAGGGAATGCTTTCACAGTTATGCTTGGAGATGTCAACACTTCTCTTACAGTAACTTTTGAAAAAGTGGACAGAAAAATGGCAAGGATATAGAAGGCCTTGTACAACACTATTGTCCTTGATCTAACTCACATTTATATAACACTCAAACCAAGAACAGTAGAACACACATTCTTTTCAAATGTGCATAGAATTTCACAAAAATAGACCACATTCTGGGCCATAAAACAATTCTTAACAAATATTAAAAGATTTAAATAATACAAAGTATGTTTCCTGACCATGTGAAATTAGACTAGAAATTAGTAACAGAAAGTTTTCTGGAATATCTCAAAATATTTGAAAACTAAACAACAATCCCCTAAGTAACCCATGGGTCAATGAGGAATTGTCAAAGGAAATTAGAAAACATTTTGTTATGAATGAAAACAAAAAAGCATTACAGAAAATCAACAAACCCCAAAAGCTGGTTGTGTCGGTTTGAATGTGTTATGTCCCCCAAGACTCCATTATCTTTGATGTAATCTTGTGTGGGCAGACGTTGTCAGTGTTGATTAGATTGTAATTCTTTGAGTGTTTCCATGGAGATGCAACCCACCCAACTATGGGTGATGACTCTGGTTGTATAATTTCCATGGAGGTGTGGCCCTACCCATTCAGCACAGGCCTTGATTGGTTTACTAGAGCACTACATAAGCTCAGACAGAAGGAGTGAGCTTGCTACAGCCAAGAGGGACACCTTGAAGATGCACAGAAGTTGAGAAAGGAACTTCAGCTTTAGAGACATTTTGGACACAGACTTTGAAAGCAGACTCTTGCTCTGGAAAAGCTAAGACAGGACAAATGCTCCAAGAACAACTAAGAGTGACATTTTGAAGAGAAGCTGACGCCTAGAGAGGAACGTCCTGGGAAAAAGCTATTTTGAAACCAGAACTTGGAGCAGATGCCAGCCACATACCTTCCCAGCTAATACAGGTTTTCTGGACACCATTGGCTGTCGTCCAGCGAAGGTACCCAATTGTTGATGTGTTACCTTGGATACTTTATGGCCTTAAGACTGTAACTGTGTAACCAAATAAACCCCCTTTTATAAAAGCAATCCATCTCTGGTATTTTGCATTCTGGCAGCATTAGCAAACTAGAACACTGGTTCTTTGAAAAGATCAATAAAATTGATAAACCTCCAGCCAGACTGACTTACACAAACTAAGGAAGAAGACACAAATTAACGACTATGACAAAAGGGATATCAATAAAAACCCTATAGACATCAGAAGGCTAACAGGACAATGCAATGGGCAACCATGTGCTCATAAATTCATCAATTCAGATGAAATGGAAGTCAGTCAACTGCACTTGGTAAATTATGCTAATTATGTCAATAATCATGCATTAATTGTCAGAAGATGTAAATTCCATTCTATTTTATTATATCATTATATAAAGAAGTGGAAATGTAGGTCCTTCTATATAGTACTAGAAAAAGATACGGAGTTAAAACGAATATGAGTTATAGGAAAATCTCAGGATTTTGTATTATAAAAATAAGTATTCCAATAAGATGGATGCTTAGCGATTGGTTATATTTTCCCTGACCTCGCAGTCCTGGGGCGTGGGTGAGGGTGGGTGGATGAAGAGGGTAAATGTCTGACATAGGGTGATAGCAGCCAAGCCTTTACACCTGCCCACATCCCTCCCCAGGTTCATACCATCACCTCAGAAGGCTGGCCTAGTAGTGAAGTGGTTGTTCACCTTGTATTCCTAAAGCAGATTCAATGTTTAAATCTGAACAGCTTTGCCTCTCTCTTGCCTTACCTTTTTTCAGACAGAATTCATTTATGTCTGCCTTCTCTGCAATTCCCAATGTGCTCTATAGTGAAACAATCAAGAGGAAAGTTTTAGAGGTCTGTAATATGGAAAATGATTAAAGGTTTGATTATATAATAATTAGTTCTTTCCTCTAATAAGGCTTTCTTTGTTTTGACCACAAAGTGTATTTTGGAAATTAAACAGTGAGTTAATCATTTCTCCTGAGAATTAAGTCAGCTTTATTTTTCTTGAGTGACAAATGGAAAATTGAGGTACAGCCTGCATGCTAGGGGCATTCTGGCAAACTAGTAATTATTTATGCACTGAAACACTACTGTATTAATATACCCTTCCATTCTTAGGGGAGCATCATTTCATGTGACCTGGTTAATAACAGTGACACAAACATGAAGGAGAAACCCAATTCAATACAAAGACCACAAAATTAGAGCATAGATGTTTTAAAAACAGGTTGGTCCAAATGCACATTATAAAAATTTATAACAAGAGAACGCTAATTAAGTTCAGAGTCTTTGATTGCTGGGACTAAATGATTACCTCGCAATTCAATCCATCAGTCTTCCTAAGGACAAGATAACTCAGGATGGCTTGACAACTGGGATCAGGAAGGGGTTCATCTGGCCACTAGAGCAGCAGGCAGCCCTGCTGAAACAGAGGGTGGGTCTAGATCTGAGCTCTAACAGACTTCCCAGGGGTCCTCGGATGATCTTCCAGCAATTGTATTAAAATGTTGTATCTATGTGAGCGAGTTTAACTTTCTTCAAACTCTCAAATTCTCATTGCTGTTCTTGTCAGTTCAACAACAGTAGTGGTAGGAAGAGTCAAGTCTGGGGTGGAGGTGAGGGCCTGGGAGACTCTGGAACCGGGAATCCACTCAAGCCCTGGTCCAGAGAGAAGTGAGCACAGTGAAATGACGTTTCCTGCAACGACTGTCACTCATGGTGGCTCTGCCTAAGAAGACAGCCACCCAAGCAGACCTACACGTGCCCTGCCCTTTTTCCTCGGACTTAAGCCATTCCATGCAGTCCAGTCAGTGTACAACTGCCAGGATTTGCATTGCTTGGACTTTCACTCTGTCCTCCCTATATGGCAGGCCCAAAGTACTAGAGAATTAACCACCTCCCTCCTCCACACCACCCCTCACTCCCTGGGAGCGGCCCTTAACCAGTGACTCTCGGGACTGGTATATATAAATATCCACCTTCCTCACCCTTCAGGTGGGATAATTCTGAGATACACTTTTATATCACTTTCCAGGGCTCCCCCCACAGATTAAGCTCCAGAAGCCCACCGTGGTAACTGACAGTGTATTCTTTTGTCCGTTTTCCTGAACCTCTATCACTTCCCCACTCCCCAACCCGTATCACTTCCCCACTCCCCAACCAGTATTCCCTGCTCTTCCCAAGCAATCTACTTGCACTTGAACTTTTGTCTCAAGGGATCTGCTTGTGCGGGAAATGGAACCCAAACCAGCCAATCCCTGACCTCAGCCCCTTAGAACTAGTAATTCTTCAACAGCGATCATATTTTCTGACCCGTCATCTTGAGGGGTGAATTTACTACAGGAGTTTGGCACTAAAGCTATTAGAGGGAGCTACAGAGGCAGCTTGCTTTTCCTGAGAGCTCCCTCAATTATGACCTTCACTAGAGGGCAGCCCTCTCCCACACCCTAATGTCTGGGAAGTGCACAGCTCCTGTCAGTCTCCTTGGCCCCTCAGAGGTGGTCTTCTCTGGAAAAGCCCTGGTTCCCTAGGAAGCAGTCCTTGCTCTCCGGGTTCTGCCAGCTTTGCTTTCTGACTCATGTAAAATGAGTGCCATATCTAAATCCACCCGGGGCTATAAGGCGCAGAGATATGGTAGCTCCAGCTCTCAGAAGACAGTTTCCAGCAACTAATTTCTCTTTTTGTAGCCTTATCCTTCCACCTAGGCTCCTGGGCTTCTCTGCCAACAAGAATAAAAATTTCCTGCTCCCTCACTCATACCTACTTTCACCCATTGTAGGCAACTATATGGAATCCTGTGGGAAGAGAGTTAAGTTTGGGGGCAGAAAACCTGGATTTGTTTTCTATTCCTTAGCCACAAATCTCCTAACTTCTCTAACCTAGGTATTCTCACCAGTAAAATGGGCAAAATTAAACCTATCTAACAAAGAGACTTGAAATGTGGAAAAAGAGAGATGGACAGATACAAAAGTATTTTGAAAACGGAAACGAAATCTATAGGGATGGCATTTTCCCCCATCAGTTGGCAAAGATAAAAACATTTGATAATATACTCTGCTGGTAGGATGGTGCAGAACAGGAACTCTCCCACATTGCCAATGGGAATATAAATTGTTAAAATTTCCCCAGAAGAATATTTGTCAAAAACTGTTGAAATTACATCACATGCCCTTTAACCTAGCAATTTACTCAGCAGAATGTGTTTTTCAGAGATACACTACTGCAAAATTACTATTCACACATATATACACACATGCATACATATACACACATATATAGATGTGGATGTTAATTGCAGCATTGCTAATGATAGAAAAATACTCAAAACAACCTAAACAGCCATCAAAAGAGGACTGGTTAAATAAGTGTCAGTTCAGACAGAATGGAATTTCATGCAACTGTTAAAAAGAATACATACCATGATACAGAATCATCTTTGAAATATATTAAGTGGAAAAAGCAAGGTGACAGACAGTGTATATAGTTTGCTATAATCTGTGTAAAAACAATTACTCATATGTGCAAAGAACACTTCTGGAAGGATATACAAAACTCTGGAAACATGGTGGCCTCCAGGTAGAAGAATCAAATAGCTGGAGGACAAGAGTATGAGGGAGACTTATTTTTTTTCTATGTACCTTTTGTATCTTTCTAATCTCATACCATGTACAAGTATTACCTATCCAAAAATTAATAAAAAGCAAGAAAACACCATCTGTGTGAAATGCCATATCAGATCTAATAATTTACGTGAGTAAAAATTGATAATAGCATTTGAGAAACCAAACCCTACAGCACAACATCCTGGACAACTTGTGCAACTTGTCCCCTGGCACCGGGGACCCCTTGTCCTCCACTCCTGGGGTGGAGACTGGCACCCTTGGGCTCGTGAGCTTCTGCAATTAGCTTTAGCCCCATCCCACTGGATCACAGCTGTGGGGTAGGAATGACCTGGTTTCCATTTATAATGTGAAAGTTTGTAGATGGCCATCTGGTTGGCATAATACAATCAACCATTTTTGCTTCCCCTCAGCTCGTGCTCCCTCTCCTTGATCAGACAATGGCCTCCTGCTTGCGTGTATTTGCAGTGATGTGGTCACGTGTCCCATAACCACATGTTTATTTATATACTCCTGGTTTGCATTTGAATATGCTTGTTTTCTTCACAGTTGGTTTCATTAGACTGTATGGGAATCATGCACATGGGCAGCTGGGCATTCTTTTTGCCTTACTTTATGATGTATTGCCATCAATGGGCCATAGCTCGCTAACGGATACATAAAGGTGCTAAAATGCAATGGATTTGGCTTCTCTTTAGATGAACAGCACCTGCAGTGTCTGCCACAAAAAAAAACCCTGGATTTAAGTGCATCTACCAGTCCAGTAGTGGGCCAAAAGAATCCCCAGAGACAAGTTGGGGGGATGCAGGCATCACTTTGGGTGTGCAAGTGTATGAAGCAATGGACTTGGGGGTCAACAAGTAGCGTGCTGAGGAATTCCAAGGGCAACATGGGCCAGAGTTTCTCAGTCCTGTCAGACCAATGCCCTCTTCTTATAAGAAATAAATTGTAACAATCTCATTATTTTTCTGAAATTAAATTTATAAATAATGCTACTACCTACACATAGAATTTTAAGAAAATCAATACTAATATTCTAAGTGCAATATAAATTAAACTAAAAGGAAAGTAATTTGCAATAAAATAATACGTATTCCCATATGTACATGCTCTGGTCTGATGACACTGGAGGACATAAAGAAGTGGTTGTATGTTTTTTTCCTGTAGGTTGAGTCACAGAAAATGCAACAGCTACGAGCATAGATTGATGAGGATGCATATATTAATGACTCACATGCCAAGAGGGCAGTGACACAGGCAATGGAATTTTCTGAATAGATAAATTACTTCCAATAATGTTCAAAATAAAATGAGGTATAATCTTTGAAAATTGTAGCATTCTTTGAAAATTTAAACCATGCAAAAAATATTTTGGATTTCTATGCAAACAGGGTTTTACACACAAAATTGACTTAGATAAATGTAAATATTTTCACTGACATACAGGTGCAGTAGGATATTTGGAAATCATGGAGGATGTGTTGGACAATTCTTTATTGTGCATGATTGCCCCATGGTTTGAAGGACGTTTAGCATTCCTTGTCCATATTTAAATGCCAATATCCACTTCTACCCCCCAATAATTGTGACAACCAAGATATGCTCACAGAAATTTTAACAAGTAGAGGAAGTACCGTTTTATACTCCCCACAACAACGTTTGAGAGTTCTGTGTGATATTGTTAGGTGGTGGTTGTTTCGTCTTGATCATATTGGTGAGTACAATGGTATCTATCTTGTTGTTTTATTTTGCATTTCTCTGGTGACTAATAATGCTGGGCACACTCTGAATTACTGGAACTTTATAGTAAGACTTGAAATCGGGTAACAGAAGTCCTCCAACTTTGTTCTTTCTCAAATTCGTTTTGCTATTTTAGATCCTTTGCATTCCTATGTACATTTCAGAATTTAGCTTGTTGATTTTTATACAGAAAGTCTGCTGGACTTCTGATTGGGATTGCATTGAATCTACAGATAAATTGGGAAGAATCAACAATCATTTTGATATACCAATATTAAGTCTTCCAATTCATAAATGGGTATACTTCTCTATTAGCTTAGTTCTTTTATCATTTCTCTCAACATTGTTTTATAGTCATAGATGCAGGGGTTTTGCACATATTTATTAAGTTTTTTTCCTAAGTCATTTAATTTTAATGCTTGTTAAAATGGATTTTTAAAGTCAATTTTAGTTTCCAATTGTTTGCTCTCAGCATAGAAAAATACAAGTAGCCTTGCGTTCTGCAAACTTGTTAAGCCCATTTATTGGTTTTAGTAGTTGTTTTATAGATCCCTTAGTTTTTTTATGTAAACAATGATGCCATTTGCAAAGAGAGACAGTTTTACTTCTTTCTGACCTTCCTGCCATTTGTTTCTCTTACATTATTGCACTGGCTAGGACCTCCAATACAATGTTTAGCAGAACTGGTAAGAGTGGGCTTCCTTGCCCTAGCTCTTAGGGGAAAAGAATTCAATATTTCACTATTAAGTATGATATTAGCTATAGAATTTTCATAATTGACCTTTAATAAATTAAGGAGGTCCCCTTGCATTCCTGTTTGCTGATTAGGTGTTGAATTTTACATTGTTTTATTGTATGTATCGAAATGATTATATGCTTTTCTCTCCTTTATTCTGTAATAATGTGAATTATTATAGCTTTATAGAAAAATCATACAGAAAATACAGAGTTCTCCTATATCCCCTAATTTTTAATGTTAAACCAACCTTCTGCTCCTGAGATAAATCTTACATGGTCATGATGTATGATCCTTTTTTACATACTACTAGATTTGATTTGCTAATTTATTTCCTTGGAGAATTTTGCATCTCTGTTCAAAAGCCATATGGATCTGTAATTTTCTTTTTCATTTCTACTTTTTTTCTCTGTCAAGTTTTGGTGTGTGGGTTGGTTATGCTAGTCTCATAAAATGAGTTGGAAAATGATCCTTCCTCTACTTGTTAAAACTTTTTATAAGATTGATGGTTTTTCCTTCTTGAGCATTTGATAGAATTCACTAGTAAAAGCATCTTGGCCTGAAGTTTTCTTTGTAGGAAGTTTTGATAACAAATTCAATTTCTCTAGTAGAGATAGTGCTAGTCAGATTTTCTCTTTCATCTTGGTAAATTTTAGTTTCATGGAATTTGTTCATTTCATCTAATTTGTCAAATTGTTGACTTAAAATTGCTTATAATTTTCCTTTAACATCCTTTTTATGTTTATACAATTTGTATTGATAACTCCTCTTTCATTCCTGATATTGGTAATATTTGTTATCTCTTTTCTTTTTTTAAATCAGTGTTGCTTGGGGGTTTATCAATTTTACTGATCTTTGCTCAGAATCAACTTTGGCTTTGTTAATTTTTTATTGTTTATTTTCTATTATGTTATTTTCTGCTCTTTAGTATTGCCTTCTTAGCACATACTTTGGATTTACTTTGCTCTTCTTTTTTCTAGTTTCTTAAGGTGGAACTTTAGGTCATTGATTTGATGCCCACGTGCCTGACATAAAAAAAAATAATCCTTATATCTTGAGAACTCTTTGACATATAGAGTGCTTCCTTCTGTATTACCATCAATCAAAAGTTCTGTTTTTTTTTTTCCCCCAGCTGGAAGGTAGTCCCTCTTTAACAAATATTAGAACATGAAAGGGAGTTGGTTAATGAAACTATTCAATCTACACTATTCAATCTACACTAAAATGAGTGGACAGACTGGAATTTCTTTTCCTTTAATTAAAAAAATATATATATACACAAATACATATATAAGAAAAATAAAATGACAATGAGTGGGGAGATAAAAATATCTCTGCCATTTACTCATTTATTCTTTTACTTAACAGATACTCATTACACATACATTATGTGCCAGTTTGAATGTATTATGTCCCCCAAAATGCCATTATCTTTGATGTAATCTTGTGTGGGCAGACATATTAGTGTTGATTACATTGTAATTCTTTGATTGAGTATTTCCACGGAGATGCGACCCACCCAACTGGGGGTGAAGACTGATTGGATAATTTCCATGGAGGTGTGGCTCCGCCCATTCAGCATGGGCCTTGATTAGTTTACTGGGGCACTATATAAGCTCAGACAGAAGGAGTGAGCTTGCTACAGCCAAGAGGGACACTTTGAAGATGCAGAGAAGTTGAGAGAGGAGCTTCAGCCTTAGAGACATTTTGGACACGGACTTTGAAAGCAGACTTTCACTCCGGAGAAGCTAAGAGAGGACAAACGCTGCAAGAACAACTAAGAGTGACATTTTGAAGAGAAGCTGAAGCCTAGAGAGGAACATCCTGGGAAAAAGCTATTTTGAAACCAGAACTTGGAGCAGATGCCAGCCACGTGCCTTCCCAGCTAACAGAGGTTTTCCGGATGCCATGGGCCATCCTCCAGTGAAGGTACCCAATTGTTGATGTGTTACCTTGGACACTCTATGGCCTTAAGACTGTAACTGTGTAGCCAAATAAGCCCCCTTTTATAAAAGTCAATCCATTTCTGGTGTTTTGCATCCTGGCAGCATTAGCAAACTAGAACACATTATGTATGTATTCTGTTAGGTATTTCAGGATAGGGGCTATCTATTTCAGGTTCTTAATGTATGGTAGGAGAGATAGGCATGAATTTGGATAGTGAGGTTACTGCACCATGGTAGGGCTTTGGGGAAATGAGTAGAGAATCTCAGTTGGCTGGAGTATAGGAACATGAATGGATGGAATGGCAATTAAAGATTTATGAGGCACATCATAAAGGGGCTTAAAGGCTGGACTGAGGGAAAGGTTGGGCAAATTATGATTTGACAAACAAACAAAACAAAATTTACAGTAATCACAAATCACTACTATTTTCTTCTATCCCATTATAAAAATGCAAAATGCACAAAAATTATAAGTTGCCCTATAGATCACCATCAATTTTCTCAAGTGTCTTCTAGAGAGTTCACTTTTATGCTAAGAAAGGGTGACATTCAATCTGCCAGTTTTGGTACCTGAAATTAGGATACTTTTATAATTTAGTGGGTAAACTTTGCAACATGCTAGCTAAAATTAGTTTTGAACTATCTATAGATAATACTATACATTCTCTGTGGAGCTTATTAGCTCAGACAATTAAGCATTGACTAATTTTAAACAATAATATGCTCAAATTCCAGAAGCAGAGCCCATGTCTCCACTTAATCTTCCAGGCAATTGAGAACTTCTTCACTTTGAGCATCTTATTCTAATTTTAGGCATGGTGAATAAAATATCATAATTAGAGTCACCATTTAATGAGTGCCGTTATATGGATCATTACCAAACCTCGCAACAGGCTAATGAAGTAGGTGTTATTGTCCCTAATTTAAAACAAGGAAACTGAAGTCCAGAGAGAATGACTTTTGTGAGGCTCAAGAGCTGTGTCAGTACGAATGTGATTGGTTAAAAGTGACCCTACAGAGGGCTTAAGAAGATTTAAGTTTATTTTCTCTTATCACAGCAAGCTCAGAGACGGGCCATCCAAGGCTAGTGCACCATGCAAGATTCAGGCTCCATCTGTTTTAAGTGATAATTTTAAATTAGCATTTCACCTTTATGATTGTAGCTAAAATATAGCTGCTGCACCTACAGGCCTTGAATCTGAGTCACAGACAAAAAAAAAAAAAGAAAAGAAAAAAGAAAGGGAGAAGGGCAAAGAGTAAGGACATTTCTTCATGAATCTTTGCCTTTTTATTTGGGAACAGGTGCCATAACCCAGAGATTTACCTGCTTGGCCTGCCAGGATTTCAGAATCTAGTAATGAATTTCAAGCACTTACTACATTGCATTAAAATGATTTGTTAATGTAGCTGTCCTCTCTGTCTTTGGAGTGTGGGGCTAATACTTTAGGCATTTTGGCATCCAAGGGCCCAACATATTGCCTGTTATACGGTGATAATTCATAAATGTGTGTTGTTGCATTAAATCTGTTGTGAAGAAATGATATTATATTCCCATGAATTATTCTGGGAATCCCAAGAAGGAATGGCTCTGAAGAAAATGAAAGCTGCTTCTATTTATTGGTTCTGTAGCAATGAAAGGATTGTAAATCCTATAAATTGATGTGCTTTTCATACCTAAATTATAGAATGTTCCTAGCTCTACTCCAAGGCAGAGAGAGAAATGCATTTGTACTCTTGTTTGTGTACATCAAATGGCAATCCAGAGGTAAGGAAAAATATTTTATATATGTTACTTGGCTGTAGTTAAAATTAACATAGCCAAGAGAGAAATAGACAATTTAGCAATAAGAGTAAGAGACTTCAATAGCCCACTTTCAAAATTGGCCTCAACAACTAGGAATAAGATCAACAAGAATATAAAAGCTTTGACCAACACTATAATCAACAAGTCCTAACAGAAATCTATAGAATATGCTATGCCCAAACAGCAGAATATACATTCTTCTCAAGCGCACATGGAATATTCTCCAGGATAGAACATAGGCAAGGCCATAAAACAGCCCTCAATATATTTAAAAGGTTTTATATCATACATTCTCTGACCACAAAGGAATTAAATTAGAAATCAATAACAAAGGGAAGTTTTGGAATTTCACAAACTTGCGGAAATTAAACAACGAACTCCTAACTAACCGATAGGTCAAAAAATAAATTATGAGTGTCAGTTGAGAAATAACAAACTTCCCTGCAAGGCAACAAAGGTGTTTATTTTGGGTCTTAGAATTGCAGTTTGGGGAGCACAAATTCAGGTAGCAACCCAAATCGTGTCTTGTCTTGGCACTTCCAGGCAAGGGTTTCTAAAGAAAAAGAAGATTAGATAAGTTGGTTGTGGTTGGTGGGTACTTGGGGTATTCCAGATATCCTTCAAGTTAGATAGTTTACTGATTTCCTTATCTTGTGGTTTGTTCTGGTGTCCAGATATCCTTAGGATTTTGAGAAACATTGTTGCTTGAGGGTTTGCAGACTTTGGCAGTTTGTGGTATCTGGCAGAATTAAAACCTCCTGACTCCATTTAAAATCTCTTAGGCATAGTAACTCTATTTTTATTTATTTATTTACATTTCCTCCTTTCAATGAGAATCTTTCTCCAAAAACATCACTCATAAACATTTGGTATTAATTCCAAATGGGAGGTTCATGTCCCACATATGGGGAAGGTAGTGAGTTTATTTGCAGAGTTTGGCTTAGAGAGTGGCCACATTTCAGCAACAAGGAGGTTCTCAGGAGTTGACTCTTAGGCACTAATTATAATTAGGCTCAGTTTCATCATTACAGAAATAAGTTTCATAAGTGCAATCTTCAATATCAAGGGCTTGGCACATTAGCATGACTCAGGAGGTAGTTGTGGCTATTAATCTGGAGATGAAACAACGAATAAGATTATTGTAGTGACTATAATAAGAAAAAGGATGAGCAAGTTTTGAAATATGCTACAAATCCAGTCTCCCCAGAATCCAAGATTTAGCCAACTAAATAAATCCCAAGCTTCAGTGTACCTGAGTTCAAGTAATATTTGAATTTTCTCTTTCATGTCTTTAATGTTTTGCTGAACTTTACTAGACTGATTTACATAGAAGCAACATCATTCTTCTAAGACAGCACATGTCCTACCTTGTTGAGCTATGAGGATATTGAGTGCTCTGAAATTTTGTAGGACAAACTACGCCAGGCTACCTACCTTGGGCTGTAAGTTCTCTGTTGCCTTGATGGTAGCATTAAAAGTGCCCTGAAGAGTTTTAGATGTGTTTCAAATAGGTTTTTCTAGTTGGGGAATTCCATTAAACCAAAAAATCTTCTTTAAAAATTCCAGCCTGTTTCGGGTCTTTTGATACAAGGGTTGGATTCTGTGCTGCCACTTTTAGGTCTGAAGTGATTTATGAGCTGTTAAGCAAAAGATCCTAGGTTAGTTATACCCTTGGTTTCTAACTGGTCCCTATTCTCTAGATCAGGGAGTAAGGCTATTACTGTGCAGGGCTCACTCTGGGCTGGTGGTAAGGCTATATAGTCATTCTTTCCATGTAGGAAGTAATTGCCTGTGCCAACTGGAATGAAAGTTAAAGTATTACCGTTATTCCAGCACTTTGGTTCAGTCTTACTCGACCTCCAGATATGAAGGCATCTGCATTGTAACAGGTAAAGTCTAAAAATTTATGGGACCAAGTGGAGTTTGAACAATGGACATTTTGTTGAAGTTGATATAATAGGTTCTGGAAATGACTATAAATCGAGTGAGGGGCAGTTAGGAACTTGCCTAAGAATTGATCTAGATAGTATGATTTTCAGTGTTATAGAAAAGGATGATACTGGCATCACAAATGGCCTGAAAAACTCCAATTGTAGAAGAGGCTGTTTAACTTAAGTTGAAGTAATAAGTGTCAAATTCATCTTTATCAGACTTATCTTTGATTATTATGTCATTGTAGAAAGGGTACCATTTGCCTTCCTCCTAATCATATCAAAGGGTCTGATTGCAGAGGTTGGCTGGCATAGTGTCTAGTAAGTCCTGTGCCATTATCATAATTTACACACAGAGAGAAATTCATTGCAGTCTGAGTAATGTTATGGGGGTCCCTTTCTCTTCAAGAGTAAGATATGTACAATGGGGTGGCCATTTCTGATATTTATCTATTGAGTGTCCATCCGTTTTGTCCCATACATGGTCTATAACAAATATGCCTTCTATTTTATCCAGGTTTGACTGTCTATGGGTGTGGCCAATAACTGAGACCCTTCCATGGAGTCTAAATTAGCACAGAGCCAGCAATTTGATAGATTGCAAAGGTCAGCAGTCCTTTGTATCGCTGGGGAAAAAAGGATGGTGAATGATAAGGAACAAGTAAGAGAAGGTAAGGGTGAGAACAAGGAGCTTAAAAGGGATAGGATTCATTACTGGAGGGACAGAGATGGACTGGGGTACAAAGAAGGGGTGAGGGAGGAATAAAAATAAGAGGGATAATAGAATAATAATGAAGATTATAGCAGGTGTTATTGGGTTCATTTAATATGATGAAATTCATGTCCTGGTTCTTGGGTTAGCAAGGTGTCTATTTCTAGGTGACTTAAGCCTAAAATCATTGGTAAATGTTCTAGTTTGCTAATGCTACCAGGATGCAAAACACCAGAGATGGATTGGCCTTTATAAAAGGGGGTTTATTTGGTTACATGGTTACAGTCTTAAGGCCATAAAGTGTCCAAGGTAACACATCAGCAATCGGGTACCTTCACTGGAGAATGGCCAATGGTGTCTGGAAAACCTCTGTTAGCTGGGAAGGCACATGGCTGGCATCTGCTCCAAAGTTCCGGTTTCAAAATGGCTTTCTCCCAGGACGTTCCTCTCTAGGCTGCAGTTCCTCAAAAATGTCACCCTTAGTTGCACTTGGGATATTTGTCTTCTCTCAGCTTCTCCAGAGCAAGAGTGCTTTCAACGGCCATCTTCAAACTGTCTCTCATCTGCAGCTCCTGTGCTTTCTTCAAAGCGTCCCTCTTGGCTGTAGCTCCTCTTCAAAACATCACTCACAGCTGCACTGAGTTCCCTCTGCCTGTCAGCTCATTTATATGGCTCCACTGATCATGGTCCACCCTGAATGGGTGGGGCCATGCCTCCATGGAAATATCTCATCAGAGTTATCACCCATAGCTGGGTGGGACGCATTCCAAAGAAACACTCAAAGAAATCTAATCAAAACTGATAGCATCTGCCCACACAAGATTACATCAAAGATAATGGTGTTTGGGGGCCACAATATATATTCAAACTGGCACAGTAAGTATTAATTTATAGGCCTATTCCCAGGTCTTGGCTACATCGGATGCCACTACTTCTGGTCCTTACTAATTTTGAACTTACGGTGCCCAGTAGGAATGGGCTTCCAGGCAGGGCTGGGGGCTTTCTCTAAAGGAGAAACATGAATCCAAGAATTGATACCTTCTAATTTAGCTGCACATGGGATAGTTAAAAGTACCTGATAGGGGAGGCGGGGCAAGATGGCAGACTGGTGAGCTGTATGTTTTAGTTACTCCTCCAGGAAACTAGGTAGAAAGCCAGGAACTGCGTGGACTGGACACCACAGAGTGATCTGTCATTGGGCATACTTCATACAACACTCATGAAAATGTCAAACTGCTGAGATCAGCGAAATCTGTAAGTTTTTGCGGCCAGGGGACCCGCGCCCCTCCCTGCCAGGCTCAGTCCCGTGGGAGCAGGGGCTGTCAGCTCCGGGAAGGAGAAGGGAGAACTGCAGTGGCAGCCCGTATTGGAAACTCATTCTACTGATCCAAATTCCAACCATAGATAGACTGAGACCAGACACCAGAGAATCTGAGAGCAGCCAGCCCAGCAGAGAGGAGACAGGCATAGAAAAAAAAAAAACAACACGAAAAACTCCAAAATAAAAGCAGAGGATTATTGCAGTTCTGGTGAACACAGAAAGGGGAAGGGCGGAGCTCAGGCCTTCAGGCGCATATGCAAATCCCGAAGAAAAGCTGATCTCTCTGCCCTGTGGACCTTTCCTTAATGGCCCTGGTTGCTTTGTCTATTAGCATTTCAATAACCCATTAGATCTCTGAGGAGGGCCCTTTTTTTTTTTTTTTTTAATCCTTTTTTCTTTTTCTAAAACAATTACTCTAAGAAGCCCAATACAGAAAGCTTCAAAGACTTTCAATTTGGGCACGTCAAGTCAAGAGCAGAACTAAGAGAGCTCTGAGACAAAAGGCAATAATCCAGTGGCTGAGAAAATTCACTAAACACCACAACTTCCCAAGAAAAGGGGGGTGTCCGCTCACAGCCACCATCCTGGTGGACAGGAAACACTCCTGCCCATCACCAGCCCCATAGCCCAGAGCTGCCCCAGACAACCCAGTGTGACGGAAGTGCTTCAAATAACAGGCACACACCACAAAACTGGGCGTGGACATTAGCCTTCCCTGCAACCTCAGCTGATTGTCCCAGAGTTGGGAAGGTGGAGCAGTGTGAATTACCAAAGCCCCACTCAACCATCATTTGAGCAGACTGGGAGCCTCCCTACACAGCCCAGCAGCCCAGAACTGCCCTGGGGGGACGGCACTCACCTGTGACATAGCACAGTCATCCCTCAACAGAGGACCCGGGCTGCACAGCCTGGAAGAGGGGCCCACTTGCAAGTCTCAGGAGCCATACGCCAATACCAAGGACTTGTGGGTCAGTGGCAGAGACAAACTGTGGCAGGACTGAACTGAAGGATTAGACTATTGCAGCAGCTTTAAAACTCTAGGATCACCAGGGAGATTTGATTGTTAGGGCCACCCCCCCTCCCCGACTGCCCAGAAACACGCCCCAGATACAGGGCAGGCAACACCAACTACACACGCAAGCTTGGTACACCAATTGGGCCCCACAAGACAAACTCCCCCACTCACCAAAAAGGCTAAGCAGGGGAGAACTGGCTTGTGGAGAACAGGTGGCTCGTGGATGCCACCTGCTGGTTAGTTAGAGAAAGTGTACTCCACGAAGCTGTAGATCTGATAAATTAGAGATAAGGACTTCAATAGGTCTACAAACCCTAAAAGAACACTATCAAGTTCAGCAAATGCCACGAGGCCAAAAACAACAGAAAATTATAAAGCATATGAGAAAACCAGACGATATGGATAACCCAAGCCCAAGCACCCAAATCAAAAGAACAGAAGAGACACAGCACCTAGAGCAGCTACTCAAAGAACTAAAGATGAACAATGAGACCATAGTACGGGATACAAAAGATATCAAGAAGACTCTAGAAGAGCATAAAGAAGACATTGCAAGACTAAATAAAAAAATGGATGATCTTATGGAAATTAAAGAAACTGTTGACCAAATTAAAAAGACTCTGGACACTCATAGTACAAGACTAGAGGAAGTTGAACAACGAATCAGTGACCTGGAAGATGACAGAATGGAAAATGAAAGCATAAAAGAAAGAATGGGGAAAAAAATTGAAAAAATCAAAATGGACCTCAGGGATATGATAGATAATATGAAACGTCCAAATATAAGACTCATTGGTGTCCCAGAAGGGGAAGAAAAGGGTAAAGGTCTAGGAAGAGTATTCAAAGAAATTGTTGGGGAAAACTTCCCAAATCTTCTAAACAACATAAATACACAAATCATAAATGCTCAGCGAACTCCAAATAGAATAAATCCAAATAAACCCACTCCAAGACATATACTGATCACACTGTCAAACACAGAAGAGAAGGAGCAAGTTCTGAAAGCAGCAAGAGAAAAGCAATTCACCACATACAAAGGAAACAGCATAAGACTAAGTAGTGACTACTCAGCAGCCACCATGGAGGCGAGAAGGCAGTGGCACGATATATTTAAAATTCTGAGTGAGAAAAATTTCCAACCAAGAATACTTTATCCAGCAAAGCTCTCCTTCAAAATTGAGGGAGAGCTTAAATTTTTCACAGACACACAAATGCTGAGAGAATTTGCTAACAAGAGACCTGCCCTACTGGAGATACTAAAGGGAGCCCTACAGACAGAGAAACAAAGACAGGACAGAGAGACTTGGAGAAAGGTTCAGTACTAAAGAGATTCGGTATGGGTACAATAAAGGATATTAATAGAGAGAGGGAAAAACATGGCAAACATAAACCAAAGGATAAGATGGCCGATTCAAGAAATGCCTTCACGGTTATAACGTTGAATGTAAATGGATTAAACTCCCCAATTAAAAGATAAAGATTCACAGAATGGATCAAAAAAAATGAACCATCAATATGTTGCATACAAGAGACTCATCTTAGACACAGGGACATAAAGAAACTGAAAGTGAAAGGATGGAAAAAAATATTTCATGCAAGCTACAGCCAAAAGAAAGCAGGTGTAGCAATATTAATCTCAGATAAAATAGACTTCAAATGCAGGGATGTTTTGAGAGAGAAAGAAGGCCACTACATACTAATAAAAGGGGCAATTCAGCAAGAAGAAATAACAATCGTAAATGTCTATGCACCCAATCAAGGTGCCACAAAATACATGAGAGAAACACTGGCAAAACTAAAGGAAGCAATTGATGTTTCCACAATAATTGTGGGAGACTTCAACACATCACTCTCTCCTATAGATAGATCAACCAGACAGAAGACCAATAAGGAAATTGAAAACCTAAACAATCTGATAAATGAATTAGATTTAACAGACATATACAGGACATTACATCCCAAATCACCAGGATACACATACTTTTCTAGTCCTCATGGAACTTTCTCCAGAATAGATCATATGCTGGGACATAAAAAAAGCCTCAATAAATTTAAAAAGATTGAAATTATTCAAAGCACATTCTCTGACCACAATGGAATAAAATTAGAAGTCAATAACCATCAGAGACTTAGAAAATTCACAAATACCTGGAGGTTAAACAACACACTCCTAAACAATCAGTGGGTTAAAGAAGAAATAGCAAGAGAAATTGCTAAATATATAGAGACGAATGAAAATGAGAACACAACATACCAAAACCTATGGGATGCAGCAAAAGCAGTGCTAAGGGGGAAATTTATAGCACTAAACGCATATATTAAAAAGGAAGAAAGAGCCAAAATCAAAGAACTAATGGATCAACTGAAGAAGCTAGAAAATGAACAGCAAACCAATCCTAAACCAAGTAGAAGAAAAGAAATAACAAGGATTAAAGCAGAAATAAATGACATAGAGAACAAAAAAACAATAGAGAGGATAAATATCACCAAAAGTTGGTTCTTTGAGAAGATCAACAAGATTGACAAGCCCCTAGCTAGACTGACAAAATCAAAAAGAGAGAAGACCCATATAAACAAAATAATGAATGAAAAAGGTGACATAACTGCAGATCCTGAAGAAATTAAAAAAATTATAAGAGGATATTATGAACAACTGTATGGCAACAAACTGGACAATGTAGAAGAAATAGACAATTTCCTGGAAACATATGAACAACCTAGACTGACCAGAGAAGAAATAGAAGACCTCAACCAACCCATCACAAGCAAAGAGATCCAATCAGTCATCAAAAATCTTCCCACAAATAAATGCCCAGGGCCAGATGGCTTCACAGGGGAATTCTACCAAACTTTCCAGAAAGAACTGACACCAATCTTACTCAAACTCTTTCAAAACATTGAAGAAAAGGGAACACTACCTAACTCATTTTATGAAGCTAACATCAATCTAATACCAAAACCAGGCAAAGATGCTACAAAAAGGAAAACTACCGGCCAATCTCCCTAATGAATATAGATGCAAAAATCCTCAACAAAATACTTGCAAATCGAATCCAAAGACACATTAAAAAAATCATACACCATGACCAAGTGGGGTTCATTCCAGGCATGCAAGGATGGTTCAACATAAGAAAAACAATCAATGTATTACAACACATTAAAAATTCGAAAGGGAAAAATCAATTGATCATCTCAATAGATGCTGAAAAAGCATTTGACAAAATCCAACATCCCTTTTTGATAAAAACACTTCAAAAGGTAGGAATTGAAGGAAACTTCCTCAACATGATAAAGAGCATATATGAAAAACCCACAGCCACCATAGTACTCAATGGTGAGAGACTGAAAGCCTTCCCTCTAAGATCAGGAACAAGACAAGGATGCCTGCTGTCACCACTGTTATTCAACATTGTGCTGGAAGTGCTAGCCAGGGCAATCCGGCAAGACAAAGAAATAAAAGGCATCCAAATTGGAAAAGAAGAAGTAAAACTGTCATTGTTTGCAGATGATATGATCTTATATCTAGAAAACCCTGAGAAATCGACGATACAGCTACTAGAGCTAATAAACAAATTTAGCAAAGTAGCGGGATACAAGATTAATGCACATAAGTCAGTAATGTTTCTATATGCTAGAAATGAACAACCTGAAGAGACACTCAAGAAAAAGATACCATTTTCAATAGCAACTAAAAAAATCAAGTACCTAGGAATCAACTTAACCAAAGATGTAAAAGACCTATACAAAGAAAACTACATAACTCTACTAAAAGAAATAGAAGGGGACCTTAAAAGGTGGAAAAATATTCCATGTTCATGGATAGGAAGGCTAAATGTCATTAAGATGTCAATTCTACCCAAACTCATCTACAGATTCAATGCAATCCCAATCAAAATTCCAACAACCTACTTTGCAGACTTGGAAAAGCTAGTTATCAAATTTATTTGGAAAGGGAAGATGCCTCGAATTGCTAAAGACACTCTAAAAAAGAAAAACGAAGTGGGAGGACTTACACTCCCTGACTTTGAAGCTTATTATAAAGCCACAGTTGTCAAAACAGCATGGTACTGGCACAAAGATAGACATATAGATCAATGGAATCGAATTGAGAATTCAGAGATAGACCCTCAGATCTATGGCCGACTGATCTTTGATAAGGCCCCCAAAGTCACTGAACTGAGTCATAATGGTCTTTTCAACAAATGGGGCTGGCAGAGTTGGATATCCATATCCAAAAGAATGAAAGAGGACCCCTACCTCACCCCCTACACAAAAATTAACTCAAAATGGACCAAAGATCTCAATATAAAAGAAAGTACCATAAAACTCCTAGAAGATAATGTAGGAAAATATCTTCAAGACCTTGTATTAGGCGGCCACTTCCTAGACTTTACACCCAAAGCACAAGCAACAAAAGAGAAAATAGATAAATGGGAACTCCTCAAGCTTAGAAGTTTCTGCACCTCAAAGGAATTTCTCAAAAAGGTAAAGAGGCAGCCAACTCAATGGGAAAAAATTTTTGGAAACCATGTATCTGACAAAAGACTGATATCTTGCATATACAAAGAAATCCTACAACTCAATGACAATAGTACAGACAGCCCAATTATAAAATGGGCAAAAGATATGAAAAGACAGTTCTCTGAAGAGGAAATACAAATGGCCAAGAAACACATGAAAAAATATTCAGCTTCACTAGCTATTAGAGAGATGCAAATTAAAACCACAATGAGATACCATCTAACACCGGTTAGAATGGCTGCCATTAAACAAACAGGAAACTACAAATGCTGGAGGGGATGTGGAGAAATTGGAACTCTTATTCATTGTTGGTGGGACTGTATAATGGTTCAGCCACTCTGGAAGTCAGTCTGGCAGTTCCTTAGAAAACTAGATATAGAGCTACCATTAGATCCAGCGATTGCACTTCTCGGTATATACCCGGAAGGTCGGAAAGCAATGACACGAACAGATATCTGCACTCCAATGTTCATAGCAGCATTATTCACAATTGCCAAGAGATGGAAACAACCCAAATGTCCTTCAACAGATGAGTGGATAAATAAAATGTGGTATATACACACGATGGAATACTACGCGGCAGTAAGAAGGAACGATCTCGTGAAACATATGACAACATGGATGAACCTTGAAGACATAATGCTGAGCGAAATAAGCTAGGCACAAAAAGAGAAATATTATATGCTACCACTAATGTGAACTTTGAAAAATGTAAAACAAATGGTTTATAATGTAGAATGTAGGGGAACTAGCAGTAGAGAGCAATTAAGGAAGGGGGAACAATAATCCAAGAAGAACAGCTAAGCTATTTAACATTCTGGGGATGCCCAGAAATGACTATGGTCTGTTAAATTCTGATGGATATAGTAGGAACAAGTTCACAGATATGTTGCTATATTATGTAACTTTCTTGGGGTAAAGTAGGAACATGTTGGAAGTTAAGCAGTTATCTTAGGTTAGTTGTCTTTTTCTTACTCCCTTGTTATGGTCTCTTTGAAATGTTCTTTTATTGTATGTTTGTTTTGTCTTTAACTTTTTTTTTCATACAGTTGATTTAAAAAAGAAGGGAAAGTTAAAAAAAAAAAAAAGAAAGAAAGAAAAACAAGGAAAAAAAAAAAGATGTAGTGCCCCCTTGAGGAGCCTGTGGAGAGTGCAGGGGGTATTCGCCTAACCCACCTCCATGGTTGCTAACATGACCACAGACATAGGGGACTGGTGGTTTGATGGGTTGAGTCCTCTACCATAAGTTTTACCCTTGGGAAGATGGTTGCTGCAAAGGAGAGGCTAGGCCTCCCTATATTTGTGCCTAAGAGTCTCCTCCTGAATGCCTCTTTGTTGCTCAGATGTGGCCCTCTCTCTCTGGCTAAGCCAACTTGAAAGGTGAAATCACTGCCCTCCCCCCTACGTGGGATCAGACACCCAGGGGAGTGAATCTCCCTGGCAACGTAGAATATGACTCCCGGGGAGGAATGTAGACCCGGCATCGTGGGACGGAGAACATCTTCTTTACCAAAAGGGGGATGTGAAAGGAAATGAAATAAGCTTCAGTGGCAGAGAGATTCCAAAACGAGCCGAGAGGTCATTCTGGAGGGCACTCTTACGTACACTTTAGACAACCCTTTTTAGGTTCTAAAGAATTGGGGTAGCTGGTGGTGGATACCTGAAACTATCAAACTACAACCCAGAACCCATGAATCTCGAAGACAGTTGTATAAAAATGTAGCTTATGAGGGGTGACAATGGGATTGGGAAAGCCATAAGGACCACACTCCACTGTGTCTAGTTTATGGATGGATGAGTAGAAAAATAGGGGAAGGAAACAGACAGACAAAGGTGCCCAGTGTTCTTTTTTGATTCAATTGCTCTTTTTCACTCTAATTATTGTTCTTGTTATTTTTGTGTGTGTGCTAATGAAGGTGTCAGGGATTGATTTAGGTGATGAATGTACAACTATGTAATGGTACTGTAAACAATCGAAAGTACGATTTGTTTTGTATGACTGCGTGGTATGTGAATATATCTCAATAAAATGATGATTAAATGATTCTGCACACTAAAAAAAAAAAAAAAAAGTACCTGATAGGGTCCTTTCCAGCGAGGTTGGAGTGTATCTTTATAGAGGTATCTTTTCTAATATACAAATTTGCCAGGCCAAAGACTGTGGTTTTGAATATCTTTGTCTCCCAGGAGCACACTGTAAAAGGATTGTTCTACTGAATTTTTTTTTTAAGGTTTTGATTATTTCCTAACCATAAGTTAGCCTATTTCCTTTTACGAGGCCGGTCTTCTATATTCCAGAGTTTCCTTAGGTCTCCCTGTTATAATTTCAAATGGGTATAGCATGTTTTTCCAAAAAGGAGTGGATCTTAGATTTCAAAAGACTATAGGTAAGGCTTTTGGCCATGGTAGATCGAGGGATTCCATGAATTTAGCTAATTGAGTTTTAATTACACCATTTGTTATTTCTATTAAGCCTGAGGATTGGGGTGGTAGGCACAATGAAAATGTTGCAAAATAGGCCATATTTTGCATATTTTTTTAAAATTTGTCCTGGAAAGGGGGTTCCTTGGTCACTCTAAAGAACTGAGGGAACTCCCCAATTTGGAATTATTTTTTCTAATAATACGTTTGTGACAGTAGCAGCAGTAGTTTGTCTATAAGGAAAGAGAATTCAGCCAAATGGGAGCACCTACAAATCATTACTAAACGATATTTATAGCTTTGGGATTAGGATAATTGAATAAAATCCAATTGCCAAATTTCAAAAGGTCTGGTTGGTAAGGGACAATGTCCTTGAGAGCTATGGAAAGGTTTTCCTGGATTATGCTTGGGACAAATTAAAAAATTGTATTTTGGAGCTATTTTAGGGGATGGTTTCCAGAATTATTGCTTTCTTCAACTTACCATTTTATCAGTATTTCAATGAAAAATTTCCAAAACTGTTCCCTGGAGGCAAACAGGGAGGACTGATTTACTATTAAGGCTAAACCATGATTTAATTGCAGGCTTATAAAAACAGCTGGCATTCTTCCTTTTTTTTTTTTTGAGGCGCATTTTGCTGAACCTCAAGGATTAATATTTTTGTTTTTTAATAGAGTCGTTTGGTTCAAAAGTCATTATAGAAACAGGAATAGGATTAGAAATTGTCACTGCACATTTTGCAGCTGTATCTGCCATGTGGTTGCCACTGCTTTCCTCCATATTTGCCCAAAAATCACCAGGAATTTTAATTATAACCTAAGCCTTTGGTAAATGGTATAGCAGCTAGCAATCCATAACATAAGAGCTGGGTTTTTTCCCCCATTAGAGTTTACAAAACAAAACCTCTTTGCTTCCATAACATCCTCAAATCATGAACAACCACAGAGGCATACCAACTATGACTATATATTTGCTATTTTTCCATCTGAAAGTATACAGCTTCTTGTGAAGGCAAAAAGTACAGCTTGCTGGGATGACATGGCATTAGGTGAGGAATTCGTTACTATTATTTCATGGATAGAGGTATTAGCATTTCCAAAACGATAGATTCCTGAGTTATCCTTGAGGTAGAAACCATCTGTATACCAGATAACATCTGCATTATCAATTGTGATTTCTTGGAAATCTATTCAAGGTGTTAACAAATGATTAATTAAAGATATCATCATAAGTAAAGTAGAAGGAAGTGAAGTAGAAGGATTAAGGCGTGACAAGGAACAAAGGAGCCCTTGGGAAGAGAAATAAGAGAATTTCCCAAGAAGTTAATCTGTTGGCAGAAAGGACTTCAATAGAATGAAGGACATAATTAGTTAAGGGAGATCCCATAATTAATTCTTCAATAAATTCTACAAGTTTTGCCTTACAGCAATGGACCTCATGCAAGGGAGAAGTCCCTTGGCTATGGTAGCCAATTGCCGGGTATAATATCCTAGAGGTCTATACTGGTCTCCATGCTTTTGTATAAGGAATCCTAAGGCATTCCTTTGTCCATCATAACAAGGAGAAAAAAGGGTAATTTGTAATTAGTGTGTTCCAGAGTGCGAGTGCTGAGAACACGATGCTTTATTTCCTTAAAGGAATTTTGTCTAGTTTCATACAAAAGAAGGGGTTCAATTTGTTTAGCTTTAAACAAGGCATGCAAAGGTAGCCCATCAAAAAAATTAGGGATCCAATTTCTACAGTATCCTGCAAGGCCTAAAAATCCTCTTAATTGACATCTGGTCTTGGGAGGAGGAAAAGTTAGAATGCTTTGGATTCAGTCAAGGTCTAAGAAGAGGCCCTGGGGGTAGGGATAGTGGGACAGAAGGAATGTGGCTCATATCAGTATACCCTGTGGACCATAAAGGGGTTGGAACAGTATCTAAAAGAAGATGGTATTTTCATTTTATTTCTTTGATTGAAAGGTTGGGAATATGGATGGGGCTTAATTCCTTATCCTGGTTTACTGAATCTGGTTCTACGAGTTCCAAATTAATTTCCCTTTTTGGGAGAAAGATATGTATGCTTGGAATAATCCATGGGAATCTCTTTTGAGGAGGTAAATTGAGGCAAAGGGGACTAATTAACATGATGAGTGCCTTGCAAAGGTCCTTAACTGAAAGGGAATTGGGAGGGTAGACAGTTATATGTTTGTTGGAGACTCCCACTATTTGAATTGTTTCTGTACTCCAGGAAGGAGGGTAATGAAGGCATTGGGATTTAAGACAGAGAAGGTGGCCCTAGTATCTTTTAGAGCCCATATAACCTTGTTTCCAATTATCAGATCTATTTCACCTAAAGATGTAATGTGGACAATTGGAAAACACCTCTGCATATCCCAGGAGCAACCCTAGCATTTGCATTGAAAGTTATCTTGCTTTTTTTTAAAGAGTAAAGAAAGCATTGAGGGGTTGCTGCTGTTTTCAGGTTTTTTTAATTTTGATTTTTGAGTTTTGGACAGTCTCCTTCCCAATGTCCAGGTTGTTTACAATAATTACAAGTACCAGTGTCCTGAACACTCGTGCTAAAAGGGTTCATTAGGGGCTCAGTTGGCTGCTGTAATTGAAAACACTTGGTTTGAACTAATCGTATTTGTGCTGTATTTGCTTAGAAGGATGTCTCTCTTTTATTTATTTATTTATTTATTTTTATTTTTTTTTAGCTCTTTTAAAGGTTTAATCTAATTGAGCTGTAACATTTACTAAATCATTAGGTTCCATTGTGGCCCATTTTAGTTGTTTATGTTTTAGAGTGGTGCTTAGTTGTTCTGAAAGGCTGTTAACAAAAATAGAATTAAATAGGGTAGAGATTTCATAGTTAATGTGGTCAAGACTGGAGAACTGTTTAAAGGTTTTTTCAAGCCTGTTATAATATTCATATATGGGCTCATCAAGTTTCTGTGTACATTGTTGGATTTTTCTCCAATCAATAATTTGGGGGAAATCTTCAGGTATGATCTTAAGAATTTCCTTAGCTAGTTTAAAAGCTTCAGTTTTGTCAGTAGCTCTTTTAAAAGTCATTTAAAAGATCTTGCCAACTAGCTTTACCCATCCAGATTTTGGCATGACCTTTACAAGCAGTCATTTGAATTCATAAAGATCTGAGTATCCAGGATCATAAGACATGATAAGATCGAATTCTTTAGCAAAATCCAATAGCTCTTCAGTAGGATTTGGGAAATCTTATCACTATAGAAGGGGAGTTTGGCTAAGCTAGGATATTGAGGAGGAGGGCAAGAGGGTTTTGAAGGAGGGTTAGAACAGTCCAAGTCAGAAGTTCTGGATAATCTTTCAAGCTTGATAATGTGCTTAGATAAGTCTTTGTTAATTTAATAATTGTTTCTTGAGGGGAGGTAATTTTAGAATTAGATTATACATTTGGAAACTTCTAAGTACCAATTAAAATAAATATCCCATTTGGGTTGCTTAGTTTTAGAGTCCTATTTTCTAGTTAAGCACACAAATATACCAATTCAGGCATAGCAAAAGGTCCTCATTGTGACCATTATAATTCACGATTTTCTTTAGTTGCCAGGTCCAGTGGGATAAGATTCTTACATGAGGTAGGACCGTAATTTTTTTTTTAAATCAGTTGGTGTGCTACTTGGCAGTACACCATTAGAGTTCTTAGATGGATTGAAACTCATTCTTTTAGTTAGTTCTGATTGTGAGCAGTCCTACAGCCTAGGCCTGAGAGGAATTGTCTGGGTTTGGGGGAAGTGTGATGTTTTACAGTGTGCTTTTCATGGGATGCTAGTTTTACCTGGTGGACAGCCTGTGCTCTAGTTGTCTGAGCCATGACCAGGTGTTCCTTGCTGCATGGAAATTGTCGAGGGTGGTAGGCAACCTTGTGTCAATCTTGTCCCTCCCTGACCACCTTATCCGTTCACTGGAGTCTTGCTCTTCAGAAACTGCAGCTTCTCATCAAAAGGTGGCAAGTGCTTTAATAGCATTTAAGTGCCTGTCCTGGGCCCACCAAAATAATTACTTGACTGCTTACTGTCAGAACAGAAATTAAATGGATTGTTAGGAAGCGTCCCTCCACTGAAAAGAGCTCAATACCAAAGTGGGATTTTTTTTTTTTTAATTTAAAGGAATTTATTGGCTCATGGTTTTGAGGCTAGGAGAGGTCCAAAAGTGATGTGTTAGCAAGGCAGTGCTTTCTCCCCAAGACTGTGGCATTCTGGGGCTGGCTGATTCTTGGTCCTTCGTTTTTTTTTTTTTTTTTTAGTTCAGTTTTATTGAGATATGCTCACATACCATACAATCATCCACGGTATACAATGAATTGTTCACAGTACCATCATATAGTTGTGCATTCATCACCCCAATCTATTTTTGAACATCTTCCCTACACCAGAAAGAATCAGAATAAGAATAAAAAATAAAAATAAAAAAGAACATCCAAATCATCACCCGCATCCCACCCTATTTTTCATTTAGTTTTTGTCCCCATTTCTCTACTCATCCATCCATACACTGGATAAATGGAGTGCAATACACAAGGTTTTCACAATCACAGTGTCACCCCTTGTAAGCTACATTGTTATACAGCCGTCTTCAAGAGTCAAGTTCACTGGGTTGGAGTTTAGTAGTTTCAGGTATTTACTTCTCACTATTCCAATACATTAAAACCTAAAAAGTATTATCTATATAGTGTGTAAGAATGTCCACCAGAGTGACCTCTTGACTCCATTTGAAATCTCTCAGCCACTGAAGCTTTATTGCATTTCATTTTGCATCCCCCTGTTGGTCAAGAAGATGTTCTCAATCCCACGATGCTAGGTCCAGATTTCATCCCTGGAAGTTATCCTGTGTTGCCAGGGAGATAAAACCCCTGGGAGTCAGGTACTACGTGGTACCCTCCCCAGTGAGATCACCTGCCAAGGTGGCTTAGAGAGAGAGGGCCACATCTGAGCAATAAAGAGGTACTCAGGGGGAGACTCTTAGGCACAATTATAAGCGGGTTTAGCCTCTCCTTTGCAGCAGCAAGCTTCATAGGGGCAAGCCTCAAGACAGAGGGCTCAGCATGCCAAGCCATCAGTCATAAAGTGGGAATTTTTAAAGTCTCATTTGAGAACTCACCAGACAAGGAAAATTTTCCTTGTATACCAAAAAGGACAAACACAAAAGGGCTGCTGCCACCAGCCCAAACCAGAAGAACCAGAGTTTAAATCACCCTTTATCAGAAAACACCCAAAGGCCAGAACCTCAGTGAAAAAAAGGGAGGCTCAGAGCAGACAGCACTCACCAACAGGAACCCAGGGCCATTGGGGACATGACAGAGCACAAGGAATTCTAGCTGGTGCTATGCCCAATCCAACAACGGCTCTGGAGTCCAGTCGGTGGTCACTTCGGATCCCATTTCTGACACCAGGTAATGTCAACTGAGAAATAACATCTAAGCTGCAAGGCAACAAAGGTGTTTATTTGGGGTCTTAGAATTCCAATTTGGGGAGCACAGATTCAGGTAGCAACCCAAATTGTCTCATCTTGGCACTTCCAAGGAAGAGTTTTTAAAGAAAAAGAAGATTAGATATCCTTCAGGCTAGATAGTTTACTGAGTTTTTTATCTTGTGGTTTGTTTAAGGTGTCCAGATATCCTTAGGGTTTTGAGGAACATTGTTGCTTGAGGCTTTGCAGACTTTGGCGTTTTGTGATATCTGGCTGGGATTCGCCTAAGAGTAACCTCCAGAATTAAATCTCCTGACTCCATTTTAAGTCTCTTAGGCATAGTAACTCTACTTTTTTTTTTTAATGGGAAAAAAAAAAACTTTTTAAAAAGTATTTCCTTGTATTTCTTGGATTTACACAGTAACATTCCCTGAAAGATTTTCCCCTGAGGTAGGTAACTGTTGGTGTTTTGGATCTGGTCCCAGCAATTTTGTTATAGGAAAGACTTTTTTACAATGCCTTTTTTTTTTTTTTTCTTTAACATTCATGACATTAGTGACTGGACCAAAATCATACAATATTTCCACAATATTAGATGATTATATGTACCAGCTTTGACACAGCATGTCAGAAGAGACAGAGGCCAGAAATAAGTGTTAGGAACCTGGGATTTCATTCCTGAATCATCATTTCTGCATTTATACAACCAGGTACAGCCAGGATTTGAACCCAGTTTACATACTGGATAAATCCAAAGTTCAGGAATGAAAGTCTTCCCTCCAACATTTGCTCCCATGTGACCTTGGGCAAACCATTTAACCTCAAAAGACTCATCTGTTGAAGGGCAAAATAGTACTTAGCTCTAAGACTTGTGAGGATTAAGAAAGATAATTCTGGTAAGGGATTTGGATCAGTACTTACTTGCTGTAAATGCTCAATAAATCTCAGCTACTGCTGCTGTTTTTGTAATTTGCATCAACTATCTTCTACCTCTGCCCAGGAGGTGTGCCTCAGGGAATAGTGCTCTCTAGAATTGTGCAATGAGCCAGCTCTCTTTTTACTCTGTCCCTATAAAGTCAGGGGTGACCTCTCCATCCTATCATGGACATTATTGCTGAGCAGTCATAAAAAAAATGTTCCTGTTTGTGCCAGTTTGAATGTATTATGTCCCCCCAAACGCCATTATCTTTGATGTAATCTTGTGTGGGCAGACTATCAGTGTTGATTAGATTGTAATTCTTTGAGTGTTTCCATGGAGATGTGCCCCACCCAGCTGTGCGTGATGACTCTGACTGGATGATTTCCATGGAGGTGTTGGCCCGCCCATTCAGGGTGGGTCTGAATTAAATTACCGGAGCACTATATAAGATCAGACAGAAGGAGCGAGCTTGCTACAGCCAAGAGGGACACTTTGAAGAAAGCACAGGAGCTGCAGATGAGAGACAGTTTGAATACGGCCATTGAAAGCAGACTCTTGCTCCAGAGAAGCTAAGAGAGGACAAATACCCCAAGAGCAACTAAGAGTGACATTTTTGGGGAACTGCAGCCTAGAGAGGAACGCCCTGGGAGAAAGCCATTTCAAAACCAGAACTTTGGAGCAGACGCCAGCCACATGCCTTCCCAGCTAACAGAGGTTTCCTGGACACCACTGGCCATCCTCCAGTGAAGGTACCCGACTGCTGATGTGTTACCTTGGACACTTTATGGCCTTAAGACTGTAACTGTGTAATGAAATAAACCCCCTTTTATAAAAGCCAATCCATCTCTGGTGCTTTGCATTCCGGCAGCATTAGCAAACTAGAACACTGCTGATCAGCCCAAGGACTATGAAACTCGTCCTGCCAAGCATCAGCCCACAGTTAATTGCAGGCTTTACATTCCATAGCACCTTACACAAGCAGGGGCCAGAAATAAAACAGTTCTGAATCCAGAAAGTCTACTTGGTCTACAATTCACTCATCATGAACCTAGAGTTTAATTTTAGGACTCTCTGGATGGGCTTCTTGTTCTTGTTCACAGAATCAGAAGACTGGAACATGCCAAGGCTGGGTTTCAAAAGCTCTTGTCAGCTTAGCTCCTTGTTTTTCAGCTGAGGAGATTGAGCCATGAGAGTAAGTGACTTGCTCAAGCTCCCTTAAGTAAGACTGGGTCCGGGGGACCTGTGAATGAAAACTGAACCACTCAATGAAGACAGTCGCCTGCTTGCTCCTCTGGTCTTTCTGGCCCTTCAGTCCATCAGTTAGGGCTGGGGAGGGTCTTCCTGCCACATTGTTCCTATTTGTACTCAAAGCTGATGTGTTCTTGTGGGTTAAGCATCAACAATCTTTGCAATCCTCCTTTAAAATGCAAATATGCCTCTGAGGAGTAAGGCCTTCTCAGACATACCCTCCCATGTTAGCTAATCCAACTGATTCTTTCCCCAGCAAGAAGAATGCAAAGCAGCAGGTATCCTACTTCCTCAACACTGTGCCTCAATAATACTTGTTGAGTGCTAATTGAGGGCAACTGAATTTCAGAGTAAGAAGGCAACTGAATGGTACCAAAAAAAAAAAAAAAAAAAAAAAAAACACACACAAAAGTATAAAACAGAAAAAAAAAAAAAAAAGGAAAGTGAGGGTGTATTGAAGACAAACAAACTTCCATGGCTGAGCATGCGTTCCCAGCTCAGCCTCCCAAAATGCAAACTGGTGGAGGAATGATGACTAGAAAAGGGGGTAGAAACCCTTTTTGTGGGCCAGCATCTCTTAAACTTAATCTCCTCTTCCTTCTGTCACTGTCAGTACAACTCAATGAGCTGTTTCCTCATGCTTCAGTGACGTTTCTACAAACCCCCTTTTCTGATAAAAGTTTGAGATAATTAAATGTGGGAAGTTTGTTTTGTGTTACTGGGCATTCCATGATATAAAGTGTCTAAGATAAAGAAACCTTTGAAATCGTTAATCTGGAAAGTTTTTGTCCAGTCTGATTTTCCTGGGGTCGTTCTTACTTGAAAATCTTCTCAGAATTTCATTGTATTTGTAATTACTCCTTACACTTTACATAAACATCTTCATGTCAAATTGCACAGCCCTCCCAGTTTCTTTTTCCTGGTTTGACAGCCAAGTCTACAGAATGTTAATTTACTGATGTTTTCTAATTTTTAATCATTTTGAGGCATAATCAGAGACTCAAAAACATTTGTCAGTATGTTACCAATACCTTGCACTCCACTATTGAAATTGCCATCTCCAAGGTCATGTTTAACGACCTACTCTCCAAACCCAATGGTATCTCTTCAGTCCCTGTTAGTTGACTATTGAAAGTGACAGAAGATCCAAAGTAAACCAGAATAAGCAAAAAGTGAAAGGCATGGCTGGGTTCAGGAGCTCAGATAATGTTGTGAGAACCCAGTCTCTCTCATCTTTCCTTCCTGGTCTCCTCTGTGTTGGCTCTGCTCACAAAAAGGCTATTTCCTTGTGTTGTCTAGATGCTCCCACTACCCCTTGTTTCCCTCCCCTAGATTCAATTTTAGCAGGAAAGAACAAGCTTCTTGGCTTGTGAGCCTAACAAAAGCCTTGAGATCTGCTCTCACTGGACATGGGCACGTGCCCATCACTGAGCCTGCTGTGATTGGCAGGGTCTTGGTGAAAAGCTCTGTCCAGGAGCGACAGGTAGCATCAGTTTCACCAAGGCACGTGCACTGAGAAGGTGGGTAGGGAATTGTCCTCTAAAGAAATCCCAATTACTTACCAGAAGAAGGAATTGAATATATACTGGAACAACAAATACACTATACTTGCCAATTCTCCTGCTTGCCTTGCCTTCCTTGGAATTTGCATCCCTGTTGTTAGCATCATTCAGTGCTCTTGGATCTCCCTTTTCTCTGACTGCTCCTTCTGTGTTTCTTCTTCCTACCAAAGGCATCATCAAGGCGATGCTTTCTTCCCAAAGACAGGCTGCTAGCAGTCCTTGGCTCCTCTGTCACATGGCAAGGCACATAGTGGCATCTCCTGATCTCTCCCTTCTGTTCCAGGTTTCCTTGATTTTAGCTTCTGCCTTCCTATTTTATTTCTTTTTACAAGAAAATTAGAAAATAGTTTGAGATGAATGCAAATGAAGACAGCATGCCAAAATTGGGGAACGCAGCTAAAGCTGTGCTTACAGGGAAATTTATAGTTGTAAATGCCTATATTAAAAAAGAATGATCTCAAATCAATACTTAACATTCTAACTCAAGAAGTTGAAAAATAAGAGCAAACTAAATCCAAATTAAGCAGAAGGAAGGAAATAGTAAAGATTAGAGTGGAAATAAATGAAATAGGGAATAGAAAACAATAGAGAAAATCAACAAAACCAGAAGTTGCTTCTTTGAAAAGATTAACAAAATTGACAAACCTTCAAGTAGTCTGAACAACAAAAAAAAACAAAACCGAAAAACACCAAAACTGTTAAATCAGGAATGAAAGAGGAAACATCACTACCAACTTTACAGAAATAAATAAGATTATAAAGGAATGCTATGAACAACTATATGCCAATAAAATAGATAACTTGGATGAAATGGACAAATTCTTATAAAGACACAAACTACTGAAACTGATTCAAAGGGAAATAAAAAATCTAAATAAATCTATAACAAACAGATTAACTTAGTAATTCAATTTTAAAATGCCCACAAAGGAAAGCCCATGCTGGTAAATTATACCAAAAGTTTCAAGAAAAATTTATACCAATTCATTACAAACTTTTCCAAAACCTAGAAGAGAACACTTCTCAACTCATTCTATGCAATCAGTATTTACATTGATACTAAACACAAAGATATCACAAGAAAAGAAAATTATAGACCAATATGTCTTAAAATATAGATGCAAAAATCCTCAATAAAATACTAGCAAACTGAATCTAGCAATATACAAAAGATTATATACCACATATTGTATGATTCCATTTATAAGCAAATCTATAGAACTGTTGGGGAAATATAATGAAAAGCACAATTTTCTCCCAACCCAGGAAACCTCTCCATAAAGGTAGGAGTAAGAAAAATAATTGTATTATTGAATAAGCATTAAACCAGAATGTGATGCATCATAGGCAACCTGCAAAGACACTGCAAAGACAGAAAGACAGCACACCCTTTTTATGTGGTTGAGATTACAACCCATTACAGACATTCTCAAACTATTTCAGGGGTAGACTTATAGCTTGGTGCTAGGGGAGCCCTGGAAGTTATGCTACTCACTTCCTAGGAAACTGGAAGTTAGGGGCAACATCTTCCTGGTTACAAAGAAATGGAGACCTTACTGTGCAGTGAAATTTGCAAGAGGCTCATTCAAATGTTCACATACATTTTAAATGACAAAGAAAAAGAAAACTAACAATTATAGGTTTTTTTTTTTTAAGTAAAAACAAAGAGAGATGGGAGGGGGAGGAAATCTCTTCCCTTATGTTCTATTGGGAGAATTAAGCCCTGTATTGTTATTTTTAATTTGTATTTGCCCTCACAAAACAAAACAATTATTGCCTAGGGCTGTGGGTAGGAAGTTGGGGAGGGCTTGACTGCTAATGGGAATGACTGCTAATGGGTATGGGTTTCTTTTGGGGGTGACAAAAATGTTCTGAAGTTAGATTGTAGTAATGGTTGCACAACTCAGTGAATATATTAAAAATCATTGACTTGTACACATTGAAGGAGTAAATTGTACTGTATGTGAATTGTATTACAATAAAGTTGTTAAAAATTATGATCGTATTATCTGAGAACATGAACACAATCAATTTAACTTGTATTTCTCTCAAAAGGAGCAAATTATGAGGAGTAAATCTGTGTCTAACATTCCATGTGCAAAAACCTCAGAACACAGACACCTTTAGGATGAGAGAAGATGTGCAAACACAAAACTATTGTATAAATTTGGACTTTGGTTCATGGATTTGGCTGTGATGTATATAGGCTGTATTTTTAAAATAACACTGTGGTAAAAATTTTTCACATTGCTTTTTATGATTTTAAATCTGTTTAATGCTTTTACTTGACACATTCATCCTCTAGAAAGTACAAGCAGAGTTGAGCGTCTCTTGAGTTTTCCTCATGGCTGTTATCATTTATCATTTTACAGAGCCTAAGACACCACAATTGCATTGCTTCATGGAGGGTGCCCTTCCAACAAACCCGGAGCTATAATCAGATGCCTCCTGCTATTTCTTCTAATTCCTAAAACTATTATAGTGTGATTTACATTTTATTTTCATCTCCTCTCCACTTGGACTAGAGGCAAAATGGAAGCAATTTAAAATACAGTCAATGAAAAACAGACCAGTGGGATACCTGCTTTCTGCTGAGCATTGTCTGGGATGCAGATGAAGGTTCATTCTTAAAGCACTTTGTCCAGCTCGGGCCTAACTTCTCTTAGAACTAGCCAATTTCATTCAAGTAAGTAAATGATGAAGTAACGCCAGAATGAAGAGACTGCTGCAAAACGGTACCAGGAGGCCCAGAAAAACAAAGCATCTGAATAAAATTAGACTTTTTCCCTCCCTTAGCTGATACTGCTTTAGTGAAAGATTCTAATTCTTTTCTTACCAAAAAGAGCTTTGGTACACAGGGGTGTAATTACCAGCCATTCAGGACTCTCCTTTTATGACAGATTCCAGATATGTACAATCTGGGTCACGTTTTACGGAATTGTTGAGTCATATTTTTTCCTAGATTCCAAAGAGATGAGTCTCAAATTTTCTATGAAAACATCAGGAAAGAATCAATAAGTAGCTTAGAAAGTGATTCCCAGAATGCCATCTATAGAAGAGCTAGGCAATCCTTGCTATCAGAGAAGATGCACTTCTGGTGACCTTGTCTTAAAGTAAACCCCTATAAGCACAGGTTTTGCCCACCTAACGAGGTGCAGAGCAGCACAGAATTCCTCTGCATACAGGCTTGGATTGTCTCCCAGTCTTGCTTCTGGTTAAATAACACCACAAAGCCAGCTCATTTGTGGTGTTATTTAGCCAGTCCATTACTCCCCATATGTACACTTCACCATGCCAGACACAGTAAGCTAGGATAGGATGGAAAAGGAATCTGAACAATATCTGAACATGTGCCTTGTCCCTACTGGGATGTGAGCGTGTGCATGAATGTGTATACATGCACACATGCGCTCCATTTTGGATTTCCTCATTTCCTAGAGTCCTTAATATTCTCCTCCTTACGTCAAAGACAATACAGTACTATTGCCGTCTAACTGTTCAATCAATCCCCACCAGCTTTCACTCTAGCATTCTATCCAGGTTTGACAGCCACAGTGCATGCTTTAGGAAAACAATCTGATCAAACCACATTATTACCATATACTGAAAATGTACTTGTTTTTAACTTTGTAACACTAGAAGGTCTTTCTTTTCATACTCATCCTCTCACCTGCTAATTACTTTGTACTATGGGTCATCTGTCTATGCCAGATAAACTTGACTATGATTTCACTGTATTTAAACATTAAACCCTGTTCATGTATGCCAGTCTTGATAAATTTTTACTATCATAGCTCCATTGTCCTTTCCTAACTTGATAAACTGGAGTTAAATTCAGGCTGCCCATGTTCTGCATCCTGACTGTTCATGCCCTTTTACCTTCATCTGTTTAGGAACAGCAAAGCTTCTAAACTAGGATTGTCAGGTTTAGAAAATAAAAATACAAAACCAGAGTGTGTTGAGGAGAACCTAAGATGGTGGCTAGGTGAGACAGGGCAAAATAACACCTCCGTGAAAAATACTAGATGAAAACCAGAAGGTGACCCAGAATACCAGTTACAGTGATGTGACAGCTGGACGAGGTCTGCTAGAACCACAGGGGCCATAAACTTGGTGAAACCGGGAGTCCGCATTCTGAGACAAGTGAGCAAGCTGGCTGAAAGACCCATGGCTGTGCTGCGGTGTGGGGAAGCCGGGGGTTGGCATTTGGAGACGGACTGGTTCTTTTGAAAAAAAAAAAAAAAAGGGAAAAACCCAGGAGCAGCTGCATTTGCAATGGTGGGAACCATGCAGTGAAGCATGGCAGGAGCAGGCTGAGCCAGCCTCTCGGTGTCTGGCCTGGAGGATAGACCGCTGCTGATTCCCTCAGGGCTAGGGGAGCAGAGGAGAGAGCCAGAAGGAGAAAGAAACCCCGCTGCTTGCAGCTGGCTACCCAGCGGGCTGGAGACACTCCTGCCCGGGGCCGTGCCCACAGCCCAGAGCCGTGCCAGTTGTCCCGGAGCTGGGAAGGAGGAACTGTGCGAGGAGAGGGGAGGGTTGAGACGCCCTGTTCAGCTGTCTTTGCATCAGGCTGACAGCACCCCTGCACGGTCCAGCGGCCCGGGGCTTCCCTTGAGGGACGGTGCGCACTGGTGACGTAGCACGGCATTCCCTCGGCAGAGGTCCTGGAAGATCACAGCTGAGAAGGGGGGCCCACTCAGAAAACCCAGGGATGCTATGTTAATGCCAGTGGTTTGTGGGTTGGCAACAGAGAGGGTCTGGGGCAGAACTGAAATGAAGGCTTAGACTCTTGCGGTGGCCTTGAATCTCCAGGAGCACCTGGGGGGTTTGAATATTAAACCTGCTCTGCCTCCCTAGCCACCCGGAAACACGCCCCACATTCAGGGCAGACAGCTCCAACAACACACCCAAACTGAGTTCACCAATTGAACCCCACAAGAATCATTTCCCCACACACCACAAGGACAAAGTTGAGGAGAACTGACTTGAGGGGTATAGGTGACTCACAGGTGCCATCTGCTGGTTAGTTAGAGAAAGTGTACACCACCAACTTGTATTTCTGAAAAATTAGATTGGTATTTTTTTTTATAACTTGAAAGAACCCTATCAAGCAAAGCAAATGCCAAGAGGCCAAAAACAACAGAAAATCATAATGCATATGATAAAACCAGATGATATGGAGAACCCAATCCCAAACATCCAAATCAAAATATCAGAAGAGACACAGTACTTGGCACAATTAATCAAAGAACTACAATCGAGGAATGAAAACATGGCAAAGGATATAAAGGACATGAAGAAGACCATGGCACAGGATATAAGGGACATAAAGAAGACCCTAGAAGAGCATAAAGAAGACATTGCAAGAGTAAATAAAAAAATAGAAGATCTTGTGGAAATAAAAGAAATTGTTGGCCAAATTAAAAAGACTCTGGATACTCATAATACAAGATTAGAGGAAGTCGAACAACGACTAAGTGTCCTAGAAGTCCACAGAACAGAAAATGAAAGAACAAAAGAAAGAACGGAGAAAAAACTCGAAAAACTCGAAATGGATCTCAGGGATATGATAGATAAAATAAAACGTCCAAACTTAAGACTCATTGGTGTTCCAGAAGGGGAAGAGAAGGGTAAAGGTCTAGAAAGAGTATTCAAAGAAATTGTTGGGGAAAACTTCCCAAACCTTCTACACAATATAAATACACAAAGCATAAATGCCCAGCGAACTCCAAATAGAATAAATCCAAATAAACCCACTCCAAGACATATTCTGATCAGACTGTCAAATACTGAAGAGAAGGAGCAAGTTCTGAAAGCAGCAAGAGAAAAGCAATTCACCACATACAAAGGAAACAACATAAGACTAAGTAGTGACTACTCAGCGGCCACCATGGAGGTGAGAAGGCAGTGGCATGGCATATTTAAAATTCTGAGAGAGAAAATTTTCCAACCAAGAATACTTTATCCAGCAAAACTCTCCTTCAAATTTGAGGGAGAGCTTAAATTCTTCACAGACAAACAAATGCTGAGAGACTCTGCCAATAAAAGACCTGCCCTGCTTCAGATACTAAAGGGAGCCCTACCAACAGAGAAACAAAGAAGGGAGAAAGAGATATAGAGAATTTTAACAGACATATATAGAACCTTACATCCCAAATCAACAGGACACTCATTTTTCTCTAGTGATCATGGATCTTTCTCCAGAATGGACCATATGCTGAAACATAAAACAAGCCTCAATAAATTAAAAAAAAAAATTGAATATATTCAAAGCACATTCTCTGACCACAATGGTATACAAATAGAAGCCAATAATTTTTGAATTGTAACTCTACTATTTACTTCCTACAGGATATAAAATACACAAACTCCAATGACAAATCAGTGGTTTTGAACTCAATGTAAAATATGTAATTTTTGACAAGAACTATATAAAGGTGGGGGAATGGAGGAGTATAGGAACATAGTTTATGTGTCCTATTGAAGTTAAGTTGGTATCAAAGAAAAACAAGACTGTTATGGATTTAAGAGGTTAATTTTAAGCCCTGCAGTAAATACAAAGAAATTATCAGAGAATATGACCATAGGGATGAAAAGTAGAGTATGGGTTAAGAGAAATGGGGGAAGGGGCAATGGGGAATTAAGAAATGAGTGTAGGGTTGCTGTTTGAGGTGAAGCGAAATTTCTAGTAATGGATGGTGGGAAAGAGATAGCACCACAACTTTCTAAATGTGATTAATCCCACTAATGGAATGCTAGGGAATGGGAAGATTTAGGCTGTATATATGTTTCCACAATAAAGGGGGAAAAAAAAAAAGACAGTCTAAATAGATGACAATTGAATGCCAAGGATGAACCTGGATGGGATCTGAGGATAGAGGACAGGAGACTCAAAGGCACACAGTTGAGACATAAAGAAAAAAAAAAAAAAAAGGAAATATAGAATGTAAACTTTGTATCAATGTTGAATCTCTTGTACTTCTTAGCTACATTTAATGGGATTGCATAAAAGAATGTTCTTGTTCATGGGAATTGTATATGTGAATTACAGTGTTTGTTCAAGGATGTGTGCAGCTAGCTCTCATATGTTCAGAAGACAGAGCAATAGATGATGGATGATAGGGAGGGATGGAGGGAGGGAGGGAAAGAAATAGCGGTGTGACAGCATGTTAAAGTTGGTGGATTGGGGTATCAGGGGAGGGGGGTCAGGGTATGCTGGAGTTCTGTGTATGGGGTTTGTATTGTTTTTGCAACTGTTCTTATAACTTTGAATTTATTTCAAAATGAAATTTAAAAAATACAGAACCAAATATTGATGGGACATACTTATACTAAAAAATTGTTGTTTATCTAAAATTCAAATGTAATTGGATATCCTGTATTTTATCTAGCAACTCTATTCTAAATGAGTGGGGAAAGCCAGAGAGAAGTGAAGTACAGGCATTTGGAAAGTAGCATATAATGAAGACAGTGACAAAATTCAAAGTAGCAATAAGAGGGGACTTACCCGAATTTGTATTATAATAGCATAGAATATTTTGAATCAAAGTATTCAGTTTCATGGATTTATGCATTGACAAAGAGATCTGGGTGGTAGATTTGATTCTTTTATTACTTTTTTCATATGATTCAGGAAATTAACATTTTTCTGGAAATTAGGACATTGGTATACACCAGTTTACAATGGAAGACAGTGGCAAAATGTGAAAAGAGGCTGAATGCCTAAACTGAAAACTACTTTTTATACACACGAGTAACTACATTGTCTTATGTTTGCAGAAGTTATTTTGCATCCATTAATTTCTATTATCAGCACACCATTTATTTCTATTATCAACCCTGAAGTCAATATAGATCAGTTTGAATGTCCTAATTATAATATTGAAGGAGCTCCCTCCTAATGTCTAGTCTGGGGCTGTCTCAACTGACCATCCTGACACCTAGAGAGGTGAATTCCCAGTTTTGCAGGCAAAAACTAGTCAGAAACTAGAATATCGTTTACCAGGGACCGGAGTGGGGAAAGAGAAAGGGGAGTGTGCCAGTTTAAATGTATTATGTCCCCCAAAACAACATTATCTTTGATGCAATCTTATGTGGGCAGACATATTAGTGTTGATTAGATTGTAATTCTTTGTGTGGTTCCATGGAGATGTGACCCACCCAACTGTGGGTGATGACTCTGATTGGATAATTTCCATGGAGGTGTGGCCCCACCCATTCAGCATGGGCCTTGATTACTTTACTGGAGCACTATATAACCTCAGACAGAAGGAGCCAGCTTGCTACAGCCAAGAGGGACACTTTGAAGAACACACAGGAGCTGAGAGAAGAGCTGCAGCTTACAGAGACATTTTGGAGGTGGCCTTTGAAAGCAGACTTTTGCTCCGGAGAAGGTAAGAGAGGATAAATGCCCCCAAGATCAACTAAGAGTGATATTTTTGAGGAGCCGCAGCCTAGAGAGGAATGTCCTGGGAGAAAGCCATTTTGAAACCAGAACTCAGGAGCAGACACCAGCCATGTGCCTTCCCAGCTAGCCAAGGTTTTCCGGACGCCATTGGCCATCCTCCAGTGAAGGTATCCAGTTGTTGATGCCTTAGCTTGGACACTTTATGGCCTTAAGACTGTAAGTTTGTAACCAAATAAACCCCTTTATAAAAGCCAATCCATTTCTGGTGTTTTGCTTAATGGCAGCATTAGCAAACTAGAACAGGGAGTTAACGCTTAACCTTTACAGAGTTTCTATGTGGGGTGATGGAATAGTTTTGGTAATGGATGGTGGTGATGGTAGCACATTGTGAATGTAAACTAATAGCACTGAATTGTATATTTGAGTGTGATTAAAAATTTTAGGTTGTATATATATATTACCAGAATAAAAATTTTTTAAAAAACAAAATCATAGGTCTGTATAACACAAACAGTGAACCATAATGTAAACCATGGACTATAATAATAGTACAATAAAAACTATTCATTCACCAATTGTAACAAATGTACCACACTAATGCAATAGCTAATAATAGGGGAACATATGGGAATCTGTATTTCATGTATGATTTTTATGTAAACTTACAACCTGTTTTTAAAAATGTAATGGAGGCAGGAGATATATGATTCCTTTAACTCTGGTGTGGTCATTAGTAACTATTAGCTTTGAAGAATGTTTAATACACATTTTTGAAGAGAGAGGCACATTAAATATATCTTCAATTGAAAAGTAAATTTTAAGTTTTCAGTGGTGGGGGGTTGGTATCTAAACAGGGTCTACCTTCCTCATTAATAAGAGCCCCTTTGGCATGACAAGTATATGTACATTCTCATTTTTCTCAAGCACACTATTATGTAATAGGAACTACCAAAAGCTATATAATTCAATATGCCCCTAAATAATTGAAATCATGTTCTGGAACTCAGTTAAAGAGAAGAAGCTATAGACATAATGTTTTCTGTTTACTCTTTAAAAAAGAGGGGGCCTCCAAATAGATATTGGTTAATATTTATTAAACACCAGAGCCAAGTACTGTTCTGAAGAATTAACCTATTTTATCCTCACAGCCATCTTGTGACTTAGGAACTATCACTGCCTCCACTTTGAAAAAACTAGAGCAAGATTCCTTAACTAAATGTGACAGGGACAGGATACAAACACGGATGGTCTGGGACAAGATCCAAAATGTGTAACCTACACTCGATGAGCCTTTTAAATTAAATAACAGGTTCCAGCTTCCCATCATAGTAGTATAACTTGTATTTGATAAACAACAATTATAAACAGTGGAAAAATCTTGAAAACTGCTCAAAGAGGCAAAGAAAATCAAGGTGACAATGGAGGGGATGCAACTGAAGAAGAGAACCCATATGTGAGATGAACATTTATATAACTTCCCCCTGAGGCCACTCCCAGTTCTGCTACCTCCTACAGCAGGCAGTGCACAAGTAAAAAAATGCAGTCTAACTGACCTAAGGAGTCAGAAGTCAGAGTGCAGAGTGGACAGAAATTAAGGAGGAAAATCCTGGAATAGAAAAAAAACATAAAAAGGGGAGCCTCAAAATCTGTGGCTGGCACCTGAACTACTACACACCTGAACTACTTTTCTAAAAAGCCCGTAAGTCAAAGAAGAAATTGCAAGGAAAATTTAAAAATAAACCATACAAACACTATGTATGAGAAAGCTGTTGTAGCTATGTTACTATCAAACATTGTAGACTTCAATACAATGAAAGGTATTTAATAATGAAAGCCTGAATCCATGTAGAAGATGTAAAAATCCTAAATGAATATGAACCTAATAAGAAAGCTACAAAGTAGAAATTTGCAGAATTAAAGAAAGAAAGAGACAATTCCACAATCATGATTGATTATTTAAAAATCCCTCTCTAACTCAGTAATTGATAGAACACTTAGAAAAATCAGTAAGGATATAAAAGAGTTTAATAGCACTAAAAACCAACCTGATCTAATTGATATTTATAGAACCTTACACCCAATAACGGGTGAATACACATACTTTTCAAGTGTACTTGAAATATTTACCAAGATAGGCTGCATGATAGACAATAAAATAAGGGTCTATAAATTTCAAAGGATCAAAATAATACAGAGTGTGCTCTCCCACCACAGAAGTATGAATTAGAAACCAATAAGGTATCTAGAAAATCTCAGAATATTTAGAAAGTAAGCAACACATTTCTAAATAATCCACATGGATCAAAGAATAAATCACAGAGAAGTTAGAAAATGGTTTTAATGGAATGAAAGTGCAAGATTTCAAAGTTTTGTGGAATATAGCTAAAACAGTGCTTTAATTGAAAAATAATGCTTTAACTACCCGTAATAGAGAAAAGATGAAAAATTAATGATCTGAACTTCTACTTAAGAAGGTAGAAAAAGAAAAGAAGGTTAGGATCAACTTTAGTAAAAGAAAGTAAACAGGAGGGAATTTGGGATTTGGTGGGATTGTGGCAGTACACACTCCTCCTCCACAGAAGCTCGTGGTGTGCACAGCCTAGAGGCAGGGGTGCTGTATGGAAGTGCCAGGAGCTGCGCCCCCCATCCCAGGGACTCGTGGTCCCATGGCAGAGAGGGACTGTGGGGAACCTGAGCAGGAGGGTGAGATGCACGGGTCTGCAACCCCAGGGTACTCCACCCGCAGCCCCGAAATGGCCTCCTGGGAGCAGACTCCCTGCCAAACTGCACAGGGCACCCCCCCACACACACACACACAGGGCTGACAGTCCCCACAGCACACAGAAAATTGGTGTAATGATTGGACCTCCATATGGTTTGGGCCCCCACTCAGTCATAGACAAAGTTGGGGAGAACTGGCTTGAGGGTAAGAGGTGGCCCAGGAGCACCATCTGCTGGCAGGTCAGGGAAAGTGCACTCCACCAAGCTGTAGCTCTGCTAAATTATAGATAAATGTTCCAATAATCCTGCCTATCCTAAAAGAACTCTATCAAGATAAGCAAATGCCAAGAGGCCAAAAACTACAGAAAATTATACCGCATATGAAGAAACCAGAAGATATGGATAACCCAAATGCCCAAATTAAAAAACTAGAGGAGACACAGAACTTGCAGCAATTAATCAAAGAAGTAATCACAAACATCAATATCATCGCTCAGGATATAAAGGGTATGAAGAAGACTTTAGAAGAGCATAAAGAAGAATTTGCAAGAGTAAATTAAAAAAAAATAGTGGATCTTATGGAAATAAAAGATACTGTTGATTAAATTAAAAAGATTCTTGAGACACAAAACACCAGATTTGAAGAAGTAGAGGAACAAATTAGTGAACTCGAAGATAGTGTGATGGAAAGTGAAAGCACAAAAGAATGAATGGTGAAAAAAATTGAAAAATTTGAAACGGAGCTCAGGGAAATGATGGACAACATGAAGTGCACAAATATAAGAGTCACTGGTGCTCTGGAAGGGGAAGAGAAGGGTAAAGGTCTAGGAAGAGTATTCAAAGAAATTGTTGGGGAAAGCTTCCCAACCCTCCTAAATGATACAGATATGCAAATCAAAGATGCTTAATGAACTCCAAATAGAATAAATCCAAATAAATCCACTCTGAGACATATTCTGATCAGACTGTCAAATGCTGAAGAGGAGAAAGTTCTGAAAGCAGCAAGAGAAAAGCAATTCACCACATACAAGTGAAACAACATAAGACTAAGTAGTGACTACTCAGCGGCCACCTCAGTAAGACATCCCTTGACAGTGTGATGAATGCACAACTCTATGGTGATACTGTGAACAATTGATTGTACACTGTGGATGACTGTATGGTATGTGAATGTATCTCAATAAAACTGAATTGAAATAGAAAAAAAGATTTACTATCCAGAATAAATAAATAATTTATAACACAACAATAAAAAAAGCCAATTAAAAAATGGGCAAAAGTCTTGGATAGACATTTCTCCAAAGAGAACAGGCAAATGTCTCAAAATCACATGAAAAGATGCTCAGCATCACTAGCTATCAGGGAAATACAAATCAAAACCACAATGAGATACCATTTCACACCCATAGAATGGTTACTATTAAAAATACAGAAAATTACAAGTGTTGAAGAGGATGTAGAGAAATAGGAACATTCATTCATTTCTAGTGGAAATGTAAAATGGTGCAGCCAGTGTGGAATGCACTTTGACAGTTCCTTAGAAAGTTAAGTAGAGAATTACCATATGACCCTTCAATCCCTCTACTAGGTAGATACCCAAAAGTATTGAAAGCAGGGACTCAAACAGATATTTGCACACCAATCTTCACAGAAGCATTATTCACAATTGCCAAAAGATGGAAGCAACCCAAGTGTCCATCAACAGATGAATGGATAAATACAATGTGGCATATACATTCATTGGAATATTATGTAGCATTAAAAATGAATGAAGTTCTGGTTCATGCAAAAACATGCATGAATCTTGAAGACATTATGTTGAGTGACATAAGCCAGACACAAAAGGACTAATATTGTGTGATCTCACTGATATGAAATAATTAGAATGAACAAACTCATGGAATTAGAATCTAGAACATGGGTTACCAGAGGCTGGGTTGGGTGTAGGGATTGGGGATTTAATGCTTAATTTGTACAGAATTTCAGTTTGGGTTGTTTGTAATGTTTTGGAAATGGATGATGGTAATGGTAGCACAACATTGTGAGTGTAATTACGAGCAATGAATTATATCTGTGATTGTGGTTAAAAGGAGGAAATATTTTCCTCCTTTGTTGTACATATGTTTCTAGAATAAAAATTAAAAGATAAAATATAGGACTGTACAACCCAGAGAACCCTATTGTAAATGACGGACTATAATTTATAGTATAATTTTAAAAATCTTCTTTCATGAATTATAACAAATGTACCACACTAAAGCAAGGTGTTAAAAATATGGTGGTATTTTGGGGAAAAAAATACACCCTTACGTAAATGATATGACCATATGACCCCTCAATCCCTCTACTAGGTAGGATTATAGTTAATAGTACAATTATAATAGTCTTTCATAAACTGTAACAAAAGTACCACATGAACACATGTTAATAATGGGATGGGTGGTGGCATATGGGAATGCTTTATTTTTTTATTTGATTTTTCTGTAAACCCACAACTCTTCTAATTAAATTTTTTAAAAAAAACAATATATTTTATAAAAGACTGAAGAAAACAAATAAATTCAAGGATACATAAAAATAAGAGCAGAAATCAATGAAATAGAAAATGGATAACAAAAGGGAAAATCAGTTAAACTAAAATCTGGTCTTTGAAAAGCCCAATAAAATTGAAAATCTCTAGCTACACTGATCAAGAAAAGCAGAGCATAGACACAATTTACAGTATCAGGAATGAACGAAGGGTCATCACAGGTTCAACATCATCTCAAACTTATGCCCAGCAACTGTTTTGTAGATATTGACAGCTTATTATAAAATTTATAAAACATAAGAAGGATAAAAAGGGGTATAATAAAAGAGGTTTATGCCAATAAATTTGACAATTTAGATAAAATAGACGAATTCCTTGAAAAACACATCTTATGGAGACTGACTCAAAAAGAAGTAGAAAATGTGAATAGCCCAAAGAAATAGAATGTGTAATTAAAATCAAACAAACTAAAATTTTGATAATAAAAACTCCATTCCCATATGGCTTCATTGGTGAATCAATATCAATTTTATGCAAGGTCTTTCAGAAAATTAAAGAGGAAGGAACTGTTCCCAACTTGTTTTCTGAAGTCAACATAACACTGATTTAAAAAAAGAAAGAAAGAAAGAAACACCCAACAAAGAACACTACAAGAAAAGATGCAAGTCTCAAGAAAATATTAGCAAACTGAATCCAGAAATATATTAAAAAGATTATACCTCCCCACCATGTTAGATTTATCCCAGGAAGGCAAGATTTGTTCAACATTCAAAATTCAATTGATGTACTTTGGCATACTAATATTAATATACCAGATATGAGAATAAAGGAGAACAATAATATGATCTCAAGGGATACAGAAAAAGCATTTGAAACAATACTTTCTCATGGAGGATAATGAGCTCTCTCAGCAAATAAGAATAAATACGAACTTCCCCAGTCTTACAAAGAATGCCTATGAAAAATCTACAACATCATCCAGAATGATGAACTATTGAATGTTCTCCTCCAAAAGTCAGGAACAAGGCAAGTATATCCAATCCCACCAAATCTATCCAAGACTGTACTGGAGATCCTAGTCAGTGCAATAAGGCAAGGAAAATAAATGTAAGGCATTATGATTTACAAGTAGGAGTACAACTGTGATTATTTGCAGATTACATTGTTATGTTCACAGATAATCCTAAGGACTCTACAAAGCAACATCTAGAATTAATAAGTAAATTTAGCAAGGGTTGCGTTTTACAAGGTCAATGTATAGAAATTTATTGTGCTTCTACATAATAGCCAAGAAAAATTAGAAAACAAAATTTAAAAACAATGCCTTTCATAAGAATATAAAAAACAATAAATTTAACAAAAAATGTCTGAGACCATTGTGTTAAAAACCACAATAAATTTCAGAGACAACTTTTTAAATCCCTAAATATTCCTAAACCACATGTTCATGGACTGGAAGACAATATTTTTAAGATGTCAATTCTCCCCCAAAACACAGGTTCAACACCATCCCAAACTTATTTGCAGCTGCTGAATAAGCTTTTAACAGCTTATTATAAAATTTATATGGAATTTCGAAGGCCCTAGATTAGCCAAAAAAAATCTTGAAAAAGAACTAAGTAGGAGGAGTCATTGTAACTAATTTTTAAGACTCATTATAAATCCTGCCCACAGACACCACCCTGCTGGAGTGGGGAGGGAAGGAAGAAAGAGCAGAACTTAGAAAAAGTTTGAACTTATTTGATTGCATTTAAAATCCTGAATTGACTGCATAATTACCCAAATGAGGATGAACTTCTAAACCCAAAGAATCCAAATTTACTTGAACAGGAAAGATTAAGTGGGGACTTCAGAGGTAAGCAGAGTTCACTTTCAGAAAGGCAAGTTACATCTCTGCGTGTCTAATAATTTACATGGTAATTCACAGTAGAATCATATGATATTGGAGACCTCCATCCCTGTCATTCCTGCCAACATCACAGCTCATCTATGACGTGCACAGATACCCTATAACATCTTTAGATTTTCAAGGCAGCTTTTAACCCAGGGTGAACTCTCTTATTTAAAAGACTCCCTTTGGATAAACAAAGCCTATTTAGTACCAGACATCTCTACTCACCATTAAGCAGCTTATGTTTGATTCATGACTCCGAGGCACGCCATGCAGTCCCAGAGCCCTCGTTCCTTGGAAATGCAGATAATTAAAGTTTTAAAACGTTTGCCTGGTATAATAAAGCATGACTATTTTGCTTCTGTGGTTTTTTGAGTTCTAGACTTTCTCTTAATTTCTAAGAATTAAGTGCGTTCCTATAACCACAGGCCAGACAGAAGAGTGAAAGGGGAGTAACAAGAAAAGCAGGCACAGTAACTGAGTCAGGAGCTGGGTATAGGGCTCAGTGGGAGGAAGTGTCACTGACATAGCTCTCTTACTTACCATGCAAGCTAAAAAGAGGAGAAATAAGGGAAATGCTCTCCACTGCACCTGCAATTTAGACTGGGACAGTTTTATCTGGTGAGGGGTGGGGGTAAGGCAAGAATAGTAACTCACTGGGAGGCTTTCCCTGGTTCCTCTGGGGCCAGTTCAGTGCCTTCCTTCCTCCGTGTCATCCTATTTATGAAATAGGAACACCTGTTTGTTTGTTTCGCACTTTAAAAGAGGTACTCTCATCCTAAGGCTTTATTGCAGCCTGACACCTACTTGAAATTCTCTTCACAGGGTAGTCAGGACCTTCCGCACTAACCTTGCTCAAATTCCTTCCTGCTTCCACGCGTTGCCCAAGATGAGTTGAATAGCACACCATTCTTTTCATTTCTTCCCTTTTCTGCCGTTTTTCAGTAGTGAAGTTATTCTAGGTTCCACAGGCAGCAGAAATCAGTGCCTGCTCTATCTAGACGACCTTGCCTGTGAAGGTGAGCATTTGAAGGTGATGCAAACACAAAGGGGGCGTGAAACCATAGGCAATTTGGGCTGCTAAACATAGAGTGACACTTTGAAAAATGCAATCTTGACTGTCCTGGATGTTTGAAAAGACCCGTTGGTCACTGGCAAGGGCAAAAGATCAGCTTTTTTCTAAACTGTATGAGGATTCAATGATTTATATAAGATTAAAACATATCATTTATAACATATCCATACAAAATTACCAGTTAATTAGGTGCACGTTGTCTCCCTGCATGATTTCCCTGCAACAGCCATATAACCATTTCATCGCAGCCCTAAGAGCAGGCTGGAATGACTAACCTTATTATATAAACAAGGAAAGTAAAGACAGTGAACTAGTATCACTGACTTAGGCCTAACAGCATCTCAAGGAAGAGAGTGTCACTGTGAAAAGGGGTAACATGTAATAGGGACGCCATGGTAAAACGATAGGTTATAGCAAAGAAAGGGGTTTTAATGGCGGTAAATTACCTGGAAGCTGGTAAAGTGAATCCTCATGTGCTAAAGCTGCTCAAGACCATGAAATACTACTCAGCACAGCCCCTATAGGTAATAGCAGAAAACAGAAGTGGACAATGAGTTATTTCTCTACAATCTTCAGTTTTTGCCTCCTGGCCTCAAGTGTGTTTCTTAACCCCAAAGCCAAAGAAAACTGGTTTTGAGTCAAAAATCAAGGAGGTAAGATTCTTCAGGGGGTTCAACAAGCCAGTGAGACACATTTAGTAGTAAGACACCAATCTGCATTGGTGTGAGACAGTATTCAAGCTCTTTACCAAGATAAACAAAGCTTGTTTATCATAAAAGTACAGAGGTATTTGCCCTATACCTCTGTGCTTCTGGCACTGTATTCATTTATAGGCAAATAAATTTGCACAGACATATTCTTGCTTGCTAAGCTAATTGAGTCAGATAAGAACATGATTCAGAGAGGCAAGATTCTATCACGGTCTGCGGATGTGTGTCTGAATGCCTGGGTTCAAATCCCACCTCCACCACTCTTTATCTGGGTGACACTGGGCAAGTTACTTAACTTCTATGTCTCATCTGAGAAGGGAGGCAGTAATAACATCCATTCATAGGGTTGTTCTGAGAATTAAGGGAGGTAAGACCATGTAAAGGGCTTAGCAAGGGACTTCGCACGTAGTAAGCGGTCATTAAGCAGCTGTTGTTATGAATGCAGAGGGCATAGGGCAATTTAAAGATCATGCACAGTGTATGTTATACAGAGAGAGAGAGAGAGAGAGAGAGAGAGGGAGAGAAATAGTATTTCTTGCCATTCACCGACAACCAGAGGCCATGGCCAGCTGTCCAGGAGAGCCCTGGACTCCCTCAGGCAAGCACGATCAGATTCCAAGGAAGACAGCTGTACTAGTGTCCATGGCAAAATGTCCCTCTTCTTTGAATGAACAGAACCAGCCGCCTTGTGTACTGAACCCTAACCTGCTATCCTCCAGGTTCCTTTCTCCTACAGAACTACAAGGAGCTTGCTGTAGACAAGCTGGGTAGATGCCAAAGCTCAGGTGTTCAGGGGCCTAATGATTGCCCAGCAGGGACATGGGCAGGTGCCTGCCAAGTTTCTGACTATGTGTCAAAATTATTTAATGGTCACTGTAGACATTGCCAGGCAGATAGTGTTAAAGGGATCTGTTCCGCAGGCAAGAGGGAGCTGTGTGTCTCCAGTTGGGTTAAAGGGTTGGATATTTGTTTTTAGCTCTGTGCCTCCCAGAAAGAAGAGCAAATCAAATAAGGTGATTAATGATGCCTCTAGCAGGGAGGGTTTCTTCCTCGTTGAAACAGTGCCCGGAAAAGTAGGCTAAGGAGCCTAGCTACAGAATCCTGAATAGAATTACAAATTCATGAACCCAAAGAGCATCCATTCATTCACTCAACAAACATTTATTCAGTGCTGACTATTCAAAAAACTCTGGGATAGGACTCTGGTGGTTCAAAGTTTCTTTGGCAAGATATTGCACATCTAAAAACAGTCACCAATAAAGGTTCAGCCAGCAGCCAAGATGTCCCTGAAGCAACTCCTCTTCACTAGTGACAAAGTCCTGCCAAATTCTAGGGCTTCTGTAGAAAAAGGCTTCTTGGTAGTGGTTCTTTGGGCCACAGAATTTGCTTTTTATGGTCCTCTTTGCTTAGGTATAAATGTATATACTGAAGCGTAGCAGACATCCCAGCCAGTATCGAGTGACCCACAAATAGATCTCAAATTCTCAGCTAGTAATACTGTTGACAAGGCAATTCCTCCTGCTACACTGACATCTCTGAAGTTTGCAGAGATCCCCCGTAGAGAGTATCATAGAAAAGAGGGGCTGGGTGGTTGGCATCATTTAAGAACTATATTATCACCAACTTCCCTACTATGACACGGGAACTTGGGTCTCCAGAGAGCTCAAGGATTAATGGAAATTAAGACACTTTCTTCCATATCCCACTATGAGGTTGGAGGCTCTTCTTTTAACTGTTTTAACTTGTAAAAAAGTTTTATTTTCCTGTAACCCCTGAAAAGCTAGAACCACTACCTTAAAAACCCACCATTAAGAGGTGGCATGGTTTCAGTGAAGGGAACTAAAAACTATCTTCTACCTAAGAGTTATAAAGGACTTTTCTCAAATTCTCATGGATGTAAAGCCTTGAGTATTCCATAACTTATATAAAAAATACAGAGTTAGAAGTTTGTAAATTTGGTTCCTTGGAATTTGGAGTTTTCTCTGATACCAATAATCAAGTTCTTAGGCCTCAAAAGTCCAGTCAAACAAAAATAGAGATAAAGAATCATTCTGTATAAGCTTCAGCGGCAGAGAGATTCTAATAGGAGCCGAGAGGTCGCTGTGGTGGGCACTCTTATGCACAATATAGACAACCCTTTTTTAGGTTCTAATGAATTGGAATAGCTAGCAGTAAATACCTGAAACTATCAAAATACAACCCAGAACCCTTGAATCTTGAAAACGATTGTATAAAAATGTAGCTTATGAGGGGTGACAGTGTGATTGGGAAAGCCATATGGACCACACTCCCCTTTGTCCACTGTATGGATAGATGAGTAGAAAAATGGGGGCAAAAAAAGAAAAAAAAAAAGGCACCCAGTGTTCTTTTTTATTTTAATTCTTCCTTTTCACTTTAATTTTTATTCTTATTATTTTTGTATGTGTGGTAAAGAAAATGTTCAAAAATTAATTTTGGTTGCTCTTTTTCACTTTAATTATTATTCTTGTTATTTTTGTGTGTGTGGTAATGAAGGTGTCAGGGATTGATTTTGGTGATGAATGTACAACTATGTAACGGTACTGTGAACAATAGAATGTACAATTTGTTTTGTATGACTGTGTGGTATGTGACTATATCTCAATAAAATGAATAAAATAAAAAAAATTAATTTTGGTGATGAACGCACAACTATATAACAGTACCATGAACAACTGAATGTACACTTTGTATGACTGCATGGTATGTGAATATATCTCAATAAAATTGACTTTAAAAAAGAATCATTCTGTAGCATTGGATCTCTATTTACAAAACAATGGTAGGGGAAGCAGTCAACTACTACCTTGGTAAACAGCCTCTCAAATGGCCCCAATGATCCTGTGATCCCATCCCCTGCCATTTGCACCCTTGAGCAATCCTCTTTCCTTGAGTGTGGGTGGGGGCCTAGTGGCTTGCTGCTAATGCATAGAACAAAGCAAAAGTGATGATATCACTTCTCTTCCAAGATTAAGTGACAAAAAGACCAGGACTTCCATCTTGCTGCCCTCTCTCTCTCAGATTCTCACTGCCATGTTGTAAGTAGCCCTATTAGACCCACAGAGCAAGGAACTGGTATCTCCAGCTTTGCTGGTTTGAATGTATTATGTCCCCCAAACGCCATTATCTTTGATGTAATCTTGTGTGGGCAGACGTTATCAGTATTGATTAGATTGTAATTCTTTGAGTGTTTCTTTGGAATGCGCCTCACCCAGCTGTGGGTGATGAGTCTGATTGGATAATTTCCATGGAGGTGTTGCTCCGCCCATTCAGGGTGGGTCCAAGTTGATCAGTGGAGCCATATAAATGAGCTGACATAACAGAAGGAACTCAGTGCAGCTGGGAGTGACATTTTGAAGAGGAGCTACAGCCCAGAGGGACACTGTGAAGAATGCACAGAAGCTGAGAGAGTAGTTGCAGATGAGAGACAGTTTGAAGATGGCTGTTGAAAGCAGACTCTTGCTCCAGGGAAGCTAAGAGAGGACAAACACCCCAAGAGCAACTAAGAGTGACATTTTTGAGGAACTGCAGCCTAGAGAGGAATGTCCTGGGAGAAAGCCATTTTGAAACCAGAACTTTGGAGCAGACGCCAGCCACGTGCCTCCCCAGCTAACAGAGATTTTGTGGATACTATTGGCCATCCTCCAGTGAAGGTACCCTTTGTTGATGTACACTTTATAGCCTTAAGACTGTAACTTTGTAACCAAATAAACCCCCTAATCCATTTCTTGTGTTTGGCATTCTGGCAGCATTAGCAAACTAGAACACCAGCCAAGGGTCAGTAAGGAGCTGAGGCCCAACATCAGCCACGGGCGTGAGCTGGGACATAGACCCTTCCCCAGCTGAGCCTTCAGATGATACTGCAGCTCTAGCTGACCCCTGGATGGCAGCCTTGCAAGAGACCCTGAAGTGAAAAACCCAGATTTCTGACCCAGAGAAAATGTGAGATAATGTTTGACATTTTAAGCCATTACATTTTGGCATAATTTGTTACATATCAATAGATAACTAATACAATTACTGAGCACCTAAAAATGTGATGGGCACCACACTTGTGCTTTCTCAATATAGTATTTTGGTCAAGGTTGTAGCTACTGGAGCCAGTTAGCCTGTGCTTAAATTCCAGCTCTGGAACCTTTTGATTTTGTGACCCTTGCCAAGTTATTTAACCTCTCATTGCTACAACTGTCTTTTCTGTAAAGTGGCAATAATAATAATTCATAGGGTTGTTGGAAGAATTAAATAAGTCATTACATGTAAAACATATTGGCATACTGCAAGAACTCAATGACTTTATGCCCTTTCTCTAATATCTATTACTATTTAATCGTCACAATAATTCTGTAAGAATCATTGTCCTTCACTGTCAAGAAAATTGAGGCTTAATTGAACATCTGTCTGTAAAGAAAGGAACTTCATCATACACAGAAATCAATTTGAAATTATTTTTCAAATCAGTTGGATGATAGACTTAAATGTAAGCACTAAAATTATAAACCTTCTAGAAAAACATATGAGAAGAATCTTTGTGACTCTAGGCTGGGCAAAGATTTCTTAGAGAAGACACCAAACACACAATCCATAAAAGAAAAAAATTGATAAAATGGACTTATCAAAATTTAAGAACTTATGCTTCTGAAAAGAAACTGTTAAGGAAATGAAAAGACAAGCCACATAATAGAGGAAAATATTTATAAAATACATATTTGAAAAAGGACAGGTATCTGGAATATATGAAAAACTCTTTCAAGTCAATAAGAATTTAAAAATGGGGAAAAAAATTGGACGTCTTTACCAAAGAAGAGAAACAGATGGCAAATAAGTATATACTACCACATGATGAATTGCAAAAGGAGTACCCTAAGTGAAAAATGCCAGACAGACTTCATCCATATGACATTCTGGAAAAGACAAAAGTATAGGTGCAGGAAAACAGATCAGTCAGGGAACTGACTGGAAGGTATGAGGAATATACTCTGTATTTTAATTGAGGCAGTAGATACATGACGATACATATTTGTCAAAACACATCAAACTACATATATGGTGAATTTTATTGAGGTATTTTTACCTCAATACACTGATAAAAAATTTTTTTAAAAATAAAGAAAAATTCAAAGAAAAGCTCAAAGAGGTTAAATCAAATGAGCAAGATCATATCTGTTTGGCTCTGAAGCCCATGTTCTCATAACTGTGTCATTCTGCCTTTACCAGACATACATTCTTCTGTGACCATAGCTTCTCATGGGCAGCCCAGAGACCTAACTGGGTCTAGGATGGTGGGTATGATGATAGAAACTATTTAAACACATAACTCACCTGTAAGGTGCTTGCTATGAGTAACTACCTGTTTAAAGTTTACCTCCTTATTAAAGAGGTTGAATTTCAGTGTGTGTCAACCCTTAGTTTGGAAGGTGACATTGTAAAGCACCTACAGCGATAAATGGCAAAAGAAAAGTTTGGAATTTTTCTGTCTTGAGTCTTATATTTTCCTTAAGATCAACTCACTAAAAATCTTAGTTTATAAATGCAAGTATTTCTAACGATTTATTTATTTATTATTTTTTTTCTAACAATTTATTTTTGTCCTTTGGTTGGCTCAGGAACAATTGCCATAGGTTTTTCTCTGTCGGCCTTAGCTGTGGATGGTTTGCTTGCCCTATCTAGATGATTCTATTTATGCACAGAAAAAGTCTCACTTTATTGTTTCAACTTACCTTTACTTGGATCTCCAGTTTAGTGCAGGTTAAAAAGAAGTACAGTTTTTATCATATTATGAAAGATTATTAGAAACAATAAGACAATGCTGGTGCGGTATTAGGAGATGAGCACTCTCATTCTTGGTGAGGGTGTACAATTCTGCATTTTGGCTAGCAATTTAGAAATTCTATAAATAACCTTAAAATTCTTCATACCATCTGATTGAGTAGTTCTACTTCGTGGGTAATCAAGCATTAAAAATAATAAGTGATACAGAAAAAATTAACACAAAGCTATTCATCGGAACATAATATAAGCAACCAGGGTAGTCATAAAGGATGAATCAAAAAACATCACCATTCCCCACCCACTCCCCACTCTCATAGCTTTCCAGTGATTTCTCAACTCGATTCGACTAAAATCCAAACTCCTTACCACATTCAATGTTCCAGTCCTTGCTTTGTAACAAATTACCCCCAAACTTAGTGGCATAAAGCAACTATATTATTATGTTCGTGGATTTTTGGGTCAAGAACTCCAACAGGACACAATGGGGATGGCTTGTCCCTGCTCCAGATTGTCTGAAGCCTCAGCTTGGAAAGACTAAATGGACGGGAGCTACAATCATCTTGAGGCATCTTCTCCCTCATGTCTCTCTGTTGATTGGAGCCTAAGCTGGGCTGTCAGCCAAAACACATATATGTAGCCTACCCATGTGTCCTGGGCTTCCCAACAGTATAAGTCTCAGGATAGCTGGACGTTCCTCATGGAGGCTCAGGGTTCCAAACTTGAGCATCCCAACAGAACCAGGTGGAAGGTGCATGGCCTTTCCTGACCTAGCCTTAGGAGTCAGGCAGCATCTCTTCCATTGCATTCTACTGGTTTTAAGTGAGTTGCTGAGGTCATCCCAGATTCAAGAGGTGGGGGAAAGACCCCATGTCTCGATGGCAAGGGTGTCAAAGAATTTGCAGATATGTTTAATATCATCACAGCTGATAAAACTCAGTGATCTGGCCTCTCTAGCTCTCCAAACCCATGCCTTACTTCACCTCCACTATACATTGGCCGTACTGGCCTTGGTTCTGGCACTTCAATACACGAAGCGTGTCCCTGTTCCAGGCCCTTTGCACTTGCTTTTCCCTCTGCCTGGAATTGTAAATACTTGGGTATTTATTCATCTATTTCCCCCCACTAGAATGTAAATTCCATGAGGACAGGGTCTTGGTCTGTTGTGTTCACTGCTGTTCATTATGTACTGAAAAAGGTATCCAGTACATTATAAGGGTTCAGTAGATATTTGTTGAATAATTGATGAAAAATGGAAACCACCTAAGTGTGCAACAATAAAAGAATGGTTAAGGAATGTCTTAGGTTTCCCAGGAGAGAGACTCTCAGATGGAGATTTGCATGCAGGAAGTTTTGGGAGAGTGCTCTTAGGAATAAAATCTGTAAGAAAATCAGGATTGGGAAAAGTGAGAAGTTGAGCTGTGATACAGTTGCAACAGAGTTCTCAGCTAATCGGATAGGGAGCTCTGGAGCTGATATGATCCTTCAGTGTGGTTCCTTCTTGAGGCAATGGGGCCCAGCCTTTGCACCTCCCATTGACAAGTCATTGTGTACCAGCTGATCTAAAGGAGGGGGTGTAAATTTGGTTGAAGAGCTCGCTTCAGCTAAGAAACATTAGCAAAGTGGGACTTACCTGGGAACTGAAAGAAGCCAACATCACTAGCAGTGTCTCAGTCCACTTCAGTCAGCTAACATGAAACAGTCTCCACTACACTCCACATCCTTAGACTACTGGCTTTGCATAGTAAGTTTACCCCATCTCTTCCTAGATAGCTCTCCTCCACAACTTTAGTTGTATTTTTATTAGGGAGACATTATTCTCTCTCTGCTGAAGTTGGTGTCATGGCTATAACTGATACTCATCATCCTCTGTTCTGCTACCCATTCTAGATTCTCCGAATCCCCAGCTGTTGGTTTAGCTAGTTTATGGGGTGGGGTGACACAAACCCTCATTCATGAGGTTTCTGAGCACTGGGTCACCACCTCTTCTCAGGTCCTAGCTGCCGCACTTGTCCATTTATCATTAAAGCTTGGCAGGGGAATGCCAAGAGAAGCCCTGGTGGAGCAGCTGGGTTCTAAATGTATGTTCCCTGCTCCCATTGAGGAATAGTGGCCCTACTTCCTCCTGATGACCAGGGTCAATTACTCCTGCCAGAATAGTGCCTTTTTCCTTACCTGCTGATGTCTTGGCTTAAGAATGTAGAAGTGTCCAGACAGTAACTATAGCACAGTGAAGAGATCCCCCTCTGGACACACTGAGCCTAAAATTATGGAAATGGGAAGCACAAATTCCCCAAAAGGATTATTGGGAGTAACGGTGAGTTGTGTCACTTCAACTTCTACCCCTTGGTTCCTGGACTCATCTATTCTACCTATTGGAGACACTGTACAACATGATGGTTTTATTGGTTTAAGTTGTGTACTATGTCATAGAGGATGGTTCCCCATCCTTGAGGGTATCATCTCCAAGTTGATGCTTCAGTGTACCTTCAAAAGCCATTCCATCACTCTATCAAGTCATCGGCTTCTTGGTATGTGACATCACCAGTTGGTCCCATGGTCATATATCTCTATCATCCCCTGGGATGAGCAAACCTTCTGTAAGTGAGTAAGGGACACAGGTGTGAGCAGAGAGAATTTCAGCTGTGATATGGTTTCAACAGAGGCCTCAGCTCTGGAGTTTTTTGGCCCTTCAGAGTTGTCACCTTTGAGGAAAAGGGATCAGACCTTTGTATTCACACAATGACAAGTCATTGGATACAGGCTTCCTCTAGAGAGGAGGGTAATCTGAGGTGAGGCTGTCCCCTTTTGGCCAAGGGCAATTCCTGGAGTGGAACACAGCTTTGATCCATCAACAGCCAATACTCCTAGCAGCTCACAACATCCACTACAAGGGAATTACGTGCAAAAGCATATAATTTTAAGTAACATTTGCAAAGAGCTTTTTAGCCACAAAAGATGCACTGTTGGTATTGGTGCCCACTGAACTCACTGTGGCAAGATATCTTATTTTAAAAATTGCTTTGTGTTTGTCTTCCCTTAGCTGGCCTCTTCCTCCCCTTAGCAAATTAAGAAGCCAGGCTTTGTCATTTCTTACCTCAAGAGATTTGGGCATATTGCAAAGCAAGAGCAGCATGAAGTCCATGGCTCTTCCAGTTTTGCTGGGTTTCTCTGCAGGAGAGGAGAGAAAAAGAAGTCTTTGAGACTCAAAACAAGAAGAAATAGAAGGGGGCAAGAACTGAAGTTCCCTTGATCAGTGAGGACCTTTGCCGTGCTCCCTGGTGTGGCCTCCAGGGAGGACTGAATGGTGCCTGAAGGGAAATCTGATCCACAGCTCAGGGTCTCCACTTTTGCCAAAGACTTCTGCTTCCTTAAGTGTGACCCGGAAGCAGCAGAGCCTCTGGACAAGAAGGGAGCAAGTGGAGCAGGTCAAGGGTGGAGCAGGCCCTGCGTCTGCTTGGTGCAGCTCTACAAACGACCAGAGGCCCTCCTGAGGCTGAGCCAGACTCGAACAGGGATGGGGATGGGCACAGCACCAATAATTACTGAGATTGAATTTCCTTCCTTGGAGTGGGCTTGGGACAGCGATGTGGAAACTAGGGGGCCTGGAAGTCAAAATGTACTTGATTTTAAGAAAATAAAGAATTTCTTGCACACTTGATGTGTGTGCACAATTGCCACACCATCCAGGGCTCCGTTGGTGCCTTGCTGGTGTCTATTCCCCAGGTGGTGCATCCCACCACTGCAGTTGCCTCCGGCACTCCTGCTGTCACCATGGGTGTGCCGGTTTGGATGTATTATGGCCCCCAAAATGCCATTACCTTTTTATTTGTTTAACTCTTTAATTTGAAACATGTTCAAGTTTACAGGAAAGTTACAAAAATAATACAACCCCATGCAGAGAACTCCAACATAACCCTATGACCCCGGATACTCAGATTCGTCAGTATTGACATTTTGCCACATTGCTGTATCTTTCTATCTACCTATTTGTCTGACTGTCAATCTGTCTATATATCTACTAATTTTCTGAACACTTGAATATAAGTTGTATATATTGTGTTCCTTGAATGCTTAATATTGCCGTGTACATTTGCTAAGAACAAGGACATTCACTTATGTAACCACCTTACATGCAGTTATCAAGTTCATGAAATTTAACATTTATATAAAGCTTATAGTCCATATTCCAATGTTTTCATATATCTCAATAATATCCAGTAACTGGGCTTTATTTACCTGCGATTCAGAATGCCTGGTTCAGAGTAGAACCATAGATGCTTGTAGTGGGTTGAATGGTTGCCCCCAAAAGATATGTCTATGTCCTTAGACCCAGGCCCTGTGACTGTTGCCTTATTTAGAAAACGGGTCTTTGCAGATGCACTGATTAAAGATCTTGAGATGATGAGATCATCGTGAACTACCCAGGTAGACCCTTAAAAGGAGACAGAAGAGGAGAAAGCAATGTGCAGATGGAGACCAAGATTTCAGCTTTGCAGCCACAAGCCAAGAAATACCTGGAACCACCAGAAGCTGGAACAGATGAGGAAGTATTCCCCTTAGAGCCTTCGGAGGAAGCCCAGCATTGATTTTGGCCTTCTAACCTGCAGAACTGGAGGGAATGAGTCTGTTGTTTTAAGTCATCAAATTCATGGCAATTTATTATGCAGCCCTAGAATACTGTTTTGGTACTCCAAATTATTTGTCCTATACATGAATTCATGAAAGCAGCACTCACCTATTAGTATCCGTTATTATGTCAGCACATATTCAACACATTTACTAATAAGGAAGCTTCTGGTGAAAGAAGGGAGTATCTGGGGTTTGGGAGGTTGCCTATATGTCAGATCAGGATGTCCAGGGACTCACTGACACAGAGTCTAGTATTTGGTGCCACGTCCTTGCTCCAAGGAATGGTCCTTTGACTTGTAGTGGATGCAGTTATCACCTTGGGGGGCCTTCTCCCTGGCAATGCATTGGTGAAGCTGGTGTTCATTTTCAGTGTGGCCTTGTTGCTGCCCACGTCTGTTACAATGTATTAAAATAAATGGCTCTGGAACAAGTGGGGTAGTGGGATCAGGTTTCAGCTGTAAGCAGAGGCATGAAGCATGAGGAGAATCATTCCCTCTGACAGATACCCAAAATAATTACCAGTAGCAGTAGGTGGAAACATGTCAAGCAATCAAATGCCTGTGACAAGCATTGCTTTTTTTTAGGTGATTCAGATGAGTTTCTGCCCAAGTACAGGATATGAGGAATAAAGTGCATTTGTATTAAAAATAGATGTGGGACAGAGAGAAAGAAGATGGCAGCATAGAGAGGAATGGAAGGTAGTTATTCCCCCTGGAACACCTAATAAACAGCCAAGAACAAGTAGAAAATAATCTGGAATAACTGCAGGGAGATAAAAGTGATTGTCCACTCATCATACACCAACCTGAATGGGAAGGAATGCCCAAGATCACAGCATAAAATCTGTAAGTAAAAACTGTGGACCTGAGCCAGGAGCTCCCTCCCCCATGGCCCGAACTGCAAAGCCTCATGGTACTAGAGAGCAGCACTCTCAGAGCAAGCAAATAGAGCTCAGCTGAGCACCAACTGCAGTTTTAATTTGCACACTCTCAATACAAGCTACGAATCCCCAACAAGCAGACAGAGGCTTTTGACGACTGACCTTGGAGAGCTGGAGGATCTCTCTAAGAGGGAGGGGGAGCCAGAGGACCAGGTGCTGTCTCTGGCCAAAGGGTGGAACTGAGGGGGGCCGCAGACTGACCCTGAAGAGGGTCTTTCTGTCCCTTTTTCGGCTCAGTGGAGAAAGCCTCAGCCATTTTCAATTTCCAGTGCTCTGAGCCAAACAAGGGTGGGGATAGCAGGGTCACAGTCTATTCAAACTCTAATGACCTCTCCCCAGGGGGTATATCTTCCCTAAGAGGAAAGAAGCGGTGCCAAGTTCTACTACCTGCCTTCCATTCAGAACCAGACCCTAGAGCCTGGGGGAAAACAGACATGGGCCACACCTCCTTACACCAGTCTGGAGTTACAGGCTGACAGGTGCCACCTGCTGGGCAGAAAAGCACAGGCCTCACAGAGTGTACCAATTTTCTAAGACAGACCCTCAGAGAAACCAGATACTGAATAGTTCTTCCTTCTGGGACCGGAGCCTGTTTTGGTCTGGGAAAACCTGAGTGGGGTAACCAAGGAAACCAGGCCTAGACAACAGAAAACTACAATCCATACTAAGAAAAACGAAATTATGGCCCAGTCAAAGGAAAAAACTTACACTTCAACTGAGATACAGGAATTGAAACAACTAGTAATGGATCAATTCAGAAAGTTTAGGGAAGATATAGCAAAAGAGATGAAAAATATAATGAAAACACTGGGCATATATAAGGTAGAAATCAAAAGTTTGAAAAAACAGCTGACAGAATCTATGGAAATGACAGGCACAACACATGAGATGAAGGACACAATGGAGACATACAACCAGAGATGTCAAGAGGCAGAGGAAAACACTCAGGAACCAGAGAACAAGGCACCTGAAAGTCTACACACAAAAGAATAGATAGAGAAAAGAATGGAAAAATATGAGCAACGTCTCCAGGAACTTAAGGACAAAATGAAAATCAGGACTGTATGTGTCATTGGTGTCCCAGAAGGAGAAGAGAAAGGAAAAGGGGCAGAAATAATAATAGAGGAAATAATCAATGAAAATTTCCCATCTCTTATGAAAGACATAAAATTACAGATCCAAGAAGCACAGCATATTCCAAACAGAATAGATCCAAATAGGCCTATGCCAAGACACTTAATAATCAGATTATCAAATGTCAAAGATAAAAAGAGAATCCTGAAAGCAGCAAGAGCAAAGCGATCCATCACAAACAAAGGAAGCTTGACAAGACTATGTGCGGATTTCTCAGTAGAAACCATGGAGGCAAGAAGGAAGTGGGGTGATATATTTAAGATACTTAAAAAGTACAACCACCAACCAATCCTATATCCAGCAAAACTATCCTTCAAATATGAAGGAGAGCTTAAAATGTTTTTGACAAACAGACAATGACAGAGTTCGTGAACAAGTTACCTGCTCTACAGAAAACACTAAAGGAAGCATTACAGGCAGAAAGGAAAAGACAGGAGAAAGAGGTTTGGAACACAATTTTAGGAGATAGTAGCACAGCAATTTAAGTACACTGAACAAAGGTGACTGTGAGTATGGTTGAAAGAGGAAGGTTAGGAGCATGTGGGACACCAGAACGAAAGGTGAAAGATAAAGACTGGGACTGTATAACTCAGTGAAACCTAGGGTGCTCAACGATTGTGATAAAACATACAAATATGTTTTTACATGAGGTAGAACAAATGAATGTCAACACTGCAAGGTGTTAAAAATGGGGTGGGATTGGGGGAAAAATACAATCAATGCAAACTAGAGACTACAGTTAACAGAAACATTGTATTATGTTTCCTTTAATATAACATAGGTAATATACCAAAGCTAAATGCATATGGGGGGGGCACAGGGGAAGGGTATGAGACTCCTGGCATTGGTGATGATGTCTGACTCTTTATTCTACTTAATTCAATGCTATCTTTCCTTTTGTTGCTTCCTGTCATGTTTTTTTTTATTCTTTCCTCTCTTCTTCTTTTCTTTTTCTCCTGTCTCTCTACCTTCTTTGACTCTTCCTCCTCCTTTGTGGAAGAAATGGAGATGTCCTTATACAGATAGTGATGATGGTGGTGAATATATAAATACATGACTATACATGGAACCATCGATTGTTTACTTGGGATGGAATGTATGGTGTGTGAACAAAACCATCTTAAAAAAATGGGTTGGTGAAGAAAACTTAAGGGCACCATATTGAGCAAAATAAGACAGATACCTAAGGACAAATATTACACAGTCTCATTATAATATGTAAACTCATAGACATGAAATGTAAGTTATCAGAATATAGAATGAGGCTAAAGAATGGGGAGCAGTTGCTTATAATGAGCAGAATGTTCAACTAGGGTGAACTTAAATGTTTGGAAATGGACAGAGGTGATGGTAGCACATTGTGAGAATAATTAACAGTGCTGAATGGTGAGTGAATGGGGAGGAAAGGGGAAGCTCAGAGTCATGTATGTCACCAGAAGGAAAGTTGGAGGTTAAAAGATGGGAATGTGTAAAACAGTGAATCTTGTGGTGGACAATGTCTATGATTAACTGTACAAATATTAGAAATCTCTCATGAACTAGAACAAATGTATGACACTATAACTTGAAGTTAATAATAGAGGGGCATATAGGAAAAAAACATATACCTATTGCAAGCTATATACTACAGTTAGTAGTATGTTAATATTCTTTCATCAACAGTAACAAATGTACTATACCAATACCATGAAGCAGTAATGGAGGGGAGGTGGTTAGGGGTATGGGAGGATTTGAGTTTCCTTTTTTTGTGTGTGTCCTTATTTCTTTTCTGGACTAATGCAAATGTTCTAAATATGGAAAAAACTAACTGTGGTGATGGATGCTGTTCTAGTTTGCTAATGCTGCCGGAATGCAAAACACCAGAAATGGATTGGCTTTTATAAAGGGGGGGTTATTTGGCCACACAATCACAGTCCCAAGGCCATAAAGTGTCCAAGGTAATGCATCAACAATCGGGTACCTTCACCAGAGGATGGCCAATGGCATCTGGAAAAACTGTTAGCTGGGAAGGCACGTGGCCGGTGACTGCTCCAGAGTTCTGCTTTCAAAATGGCTTTCCCACAGAATATTCCTCTCTAGGCTTCAGCTTCTCAAAAATGTCACTCTTAGTTGCTCTTGGGGCTCTTGTCCTCTCTTAGCTTCTCCAGAGTCTGCTTTCAAAGGCTGTCTCCAAAATGTCTCTGTAAGCTGAAGTTCCTCTCTCTGCTCCTGTGCGTTCTTCAAAGTGTCCCTCTTGGCTGTAGCAAGCTCGCTCCTTCTGTCTGATCTTATATGGTGCGCCAGTGAATTAATTCAGGACCCATGCTGAATTGGCGTGGCTACACCTCCATGGAAATTATCTCATCAGAGTTATCACCTACAGTTGGGTGGGGCACATCTTCATGGAAACACTCAAAGGATTCCAAAATCTAATCAACACTAATATATCTGCCCACACAAAATTGCATCAAAGATAATGGCGTTTTGGAGGACATAATACATCAAACTAGCACAGATGCACAGCTGTATGTTGGTACCACAGGCAAGTGATTGTACGCTTTGGATCTTTAGATAATTGTATGGTATGTGAACAATCTCAATAAAAAATGGGAGGAAAAAAATAGATGTGGAATCAAACATTGAGCAATGACAATGGTAAAAGTAATAGTTATTAACCTTCTGCTGTATGCGACCACATGTTGATATGATGAGCTTAAATCTCAATCAGGGGATGGGAATTTGGGGGTAGAGGGCTCCATTCTCAGAGTTCCTGAAGGTTACCTGTACAGAATGTGTACTGTTATTCAATACAGTATTATAAAATAGTCTCTATATCTGAGTTGGTGAATGATACCAGATATCAAGTACATAAATAAAAATTTGAATACCTGTGCAAATTCAGGGAGTTTTTTCTCCTGCCTCCACTATCATTTCCCTAAGGTTAATCCCCAACATAATTATAAAGAAGGTAAATTTGGTCTTAATTGTCACTGACTCTAATTACATTACTCAGCCACCCCCATTCTGTTAACCCACCAAAGCCAAACAATGCTTCTATTATATTGTCAGTGTAGTTACTTACTTTAAAAATTCTTTAGAACAAACATGTGATGTGATGTGTGTGCAAATTAGCTTTAATCTAGATCTGAAGGGTGCTTGGTTAGCATACAAAGTGTCCGAATCATGAGCTGACATTCACTCATTCATTTATTCATTCAAACATCAAATATATACTATATGCATAAAATACTTTTGGTACTATTATAGAGCAGTGAATAAAACATAAAAATATTTGCCTTGCTAAAGCTCACATCTAATCACAACTGGTAATGACTCCAGGTGCATTAAATAAGTACCAATATTGCTATAGAAATCTTATTCAGGAGATTTGATAATTGTACGAAGGTATTTTGGAAATAACTTTTCTATGGGGAAATAGGTGGTATTGAAAATATTTGGTAGAATAAAAAGACTCCCCACCCCCACCCATCTATGGCCATTTGATTTTTGACATGGGTGGTAAGTCTGTTCAATGGGGAAAGAATATCCTCTTGAACAAATGGTGCTGGAAAAATGTTCAACAAATGGCACAAGAATAACTGGATATTTACATGCAAAAGAATGAAGTTGGACCCTTACATTATACCACATACAAAAATTAATTCAAAAATGGACCAATGACCTAAATATAAGGGCTAAAATCATAAACTCTTAGAAAAAAAGGGAAAATCTTTAGAAACTTAAATTTGGCAATGGTTTATCAGATATGACAGCAAAAGCAAGAGCAACAAAGAAAAGAAATAGATAAACTGGACTTCATAAAATTAAAAATGTATGTACATCAAAGGACAGTATTGAAAGTGAAATGATAACCTATAGAATAAGAGAAAATATTTGGAAATCATTTATCTTTAAGTGTTTAATATCCAGAATTATAAAGGACTGTGACAACTTATCAACAAAAAGCAAACAACCTAATTAAAAAATAGGCAAAGGGCTTGAATAGCCCTTTCTCCAAAGATGATTTATGAATGGTCAATAAGGACATACAAAGATGCTCAACATCATTAACCTTTAGGGAAATGCAAATCAAACCCACGAGATACAGTTTCACATCCCCTAGGATGACAATTATTAAAAAAAGAAAAATGAAAATAACAAGTATTGGTGAGGATGTGAAGAAACTAAAACCCTCATGCATTGCTGGTGGGAATGTAAGCTGGTTGCCACCACCATAGAAACTGTTTGGCAGTTCCTTGAAAAATTAAACAGAATTACCATTTGACCCAGCAGTTCTACCCCCAAGTATACACTGAAAAGAACTGAAACCATGGACTCAAATAGATACTTGTACACCAAAGTTCATAGCAGCATTATTCACAGCAGCCAAAATGTCAAAACAACCTATGTGTGCTGGTTTGGATGTATGATGTCCCCCAAAACACCATGCTCTTTGATGCAATCTTGTGTGGGCAGATGTATTAGTGTTGATTAGGTTGGAATCTTTGGATTCCAAATATTCCACGTGGAGATATGACCCACCTACTGTGGGTAATTCTTTTGTTTAGATATTTCCATGGAGGTACGGCCCCACCCATTCAGTGTGGGTCTTGATTTAATCACTGGAGTCATATAAAAGAGCTCAGTCAGAAGGAGCTCACTGCTGCAGCCAAGAGAGACATTTTGAAGATGGCCACTGAAAGCAGACTTTTGCTGACACTTTGGAAATGCTAGCCCAGAGTTTGCTTCGGAGAAACTAGGAGAATACCCCCAAATGCTTAGAGAGAAACATCCTGGGAGAAAACCATTTCGAAACACAACCTGGGAGTAAAGAAAGGAAGAAGATGCCAGCCACATGCCTTCCAAGACAACAGAGTTGTTCCAGACACTATTGGCCATTCTTCTGTGAAGGTACCCTGAGGTTGATGCCTTAGCTTGGACACTTTTATGGCCTTAAGACTGTAAATTTGTAATCAAATAAACCGCCTTTACAAAAGCCAATCTATTTCCTGTATTTTGCATAATGGCAGCATTAGCAAACCAGAATACTGTGATCCATTAACAAATGAATGAATAAACAAACAGTGGCATATGCATTTGATGGAATATTATTCAGTTGTAAAAAGGAATGAAGTTTTGATGCATGCTACAACTTGAAGACATTATGCTAAGCGGAATAAGCCTAACAAAAGGACAAATATTGTATAACTTCACTTATATGAAATAGCTAGAATGGACAGATTCTTAGGGACAGAAGGTGGATTAGAGATTACCAGGAGCTGGGGGCAGGGGATAGAATGGGGAGTTTATTGCTTAATAGGTAAAAAGTTTCTGCTTGGTAATGGGAAGGATTGGGCAATGGATAATGATGGTGGTAGCACAACATTGTAAAAGTATTTAATGTCACTGAATTGTACATAAAAATGATTAAAATGGTAAATTTTATGTTATGTATATGTTACTACAATAAAATTAAAAAAAAAAAAAAAAAAAAAAAGATTCTCTAGCCCCTGCCCATACATGAGAAACAGATCTGAGAGTCAGGCTAAGCAGAGGTTTAGGGTTCAGAGTAGTCACCTTGGTTGTCAGGTGTCCCCACTTACGGGAGGACTCTGTCACCTGACCTGAGAATATGGTTGGTTGCTCACATCCTCAGAATATTGTTGCCTTTGCCTGAGAGTGAATTATTTGTGCAAGATGCCTATTAGAGTAGCTGAAAACAGAGTGAGGCTTTGTGGACCTTAGGTTGGCTAATGTTTCTGTGAATGCCTGCTAAACAAATGTTTGCACAACTGGCAAAACTTGGCTATATATCTGCTTTCAGCATAACCTACTGCCTGAAAATTAGGTTATCAGGAAAGGGATGCTTAAACACCACCTTCCTCTAATCACCGGAGGATAGCCATCATCAGCAGCAAGGAACTGCCAACTCTTGATTGGCCAAAGTAACTGTATCAGTTCCTGACTGGGCCACATTTTTTTTTTTTTTCCTCTCCAGGCCTTTGGTCTTCGAAATGGCTCTCCTGTGACCTCACGCCCTTCAGTCACCTGGACAGCAAGGGGTTAATTAGATCAATGGATCCATTATGCAGTATGCATAACACTCACACTTGAACAGTTTGTCAGTTGGGGCTGAGCTCAGTGGAGTGGATTTCCAGATGCTTGATCAGAGCTTGAACTCATTGGGCAGCTGGGTCTTTTGATTTCTCTCAAAATACACAAATCTAGAAAGGTGTCCACTCTCCTGGGGACATCTAAAAAATTCGTCCAAACCCATGTACTTACTTCATGGAAAATGACTCTCTTCACCTAACTGTTTTCCTCAAAACTGCTTAATCTCCCAATAGTGGCATTTATAGAGTATTTTTTTGTATAGATTATAACTGTTGCAATAAATCTTCAGCAATGATGACAACTAATAATTATTGAATGTCACCTGTAGTCACTTGGGAGTGGGGGTAGGCAACAATGAGGTACCTAAAGCACTTAGAAATAAATCTACTGTTCCCAGCAGGGACACGCAAGTTTATGTTAGAAAGACATAGAGCTCCTAGATCTAAGGCTGATGGAATCTAATTGCAAGTACATGCACATTTTGGCAAAATCATTTAGTAGGGGGGATGTGGTCCTAGAAATGGGAAATTTAATGACCCAGTGCTAAGCAGGCTCATGATAGAATACAGGTTTATAGCATTTCATAACATGGTGTATATGATGTACATGCCATTATAGGTTCATTGGCTGATGTCTATATCTTCTCTGCATTCTCTAGAATTGTTTTAATGATGAATGTAGTTAGGTATAGAGCATGACTGATATTCATCTAGGCACTCAAAGTGAGCAGTGTGGTGGGGAGTCCTAATTAATGAGAAGGGGTTATCAGTGGAACTAGTACTTGTTCTACCATGATGCTGACGAACTCGATCCCAAATCATTGCTACATGTGGCCTACTAAACATGCAATGCTTATGTTAACAAGAAAGAATGGGTGAGTCAGAAGGAGTTGGTCAGCAATGGAAGCTCAGAGAAAAAGGAATCTCAGACTTGACAGGGTTTATCAAGCTACTGTCTATAAGGATAGTCATCTTAACTGCATATATCCCTACCATGGAGATGGACATACCAGGCTATCAGGACCTAATGCCATTGAATAGTTGTATCAAAAATAACACCCCTTGCTTTAATTCTCTCCTCTTCAGGCAAACTGCTGTTTATAATGTAGCTTCTATTGACATTGAAACAAAATTTAATATTCTTTAAAATACCATTGCATAAACAATGTAATATCATGTATGTGCTGTTTGAGTCGAGCTTTAACACTAGTGGCAATCAAGTGATTATCTTAATCAAGAATCTGCACTATAGAGATAGTCAGCTAACTTTATATCATAAAGGTCCATATCCCAGACACTTCTGTATCCATATGACTAATCAGCATGTGGATAATTGGCATGCTTTTTACTGGTGAAAAAGTGGCCTGTTACTTAGCACGATTAATGTTAGAAATAAGCTCTCATTGATTTAATTGCAGATATTCAAGTTATTTAGATTACCTCAAAGTAGTTTATACACACTCTCTACCTCACCTCAAACTTCATCAGTAACTACCCCCCCCAAAAAACCTGAGATGATTTGTGCCTGTCTTAATTGGTACAGGTCAGTTTGCAATCTCTTCCCATATAGATGACCTCTGGCAAGAGAGGGTATTGGTTAGGCCAATGAAAACATCTATCCACTTTCCCATTAACAAACTGGCATCCTGGTTTTATGCATCCGTCTTAAAAGCTTTCTTAATTTTTAATATCCTTATGCTTTTTCATACCAATCAAGATGACTCCTTGTGCCAGAAAGGTTGGATACCAAGTCCTTAATTAAGGTAAAGCCACAAGTAAGAGAAGTCATGGAAGATAGATTACTGGCCTTTTCCTGGCTCCATTCATCTTCACTGCTGCTAAATACTTATGAGTCAAGCAGTGTGTTAGAGACTGGGGATCCTAAATGAATGCAACCAAGTCACTTCCCTTAAGGAGCTAGCAGTCTAGTTGGGTTGATATGTCAAGATTACATGATTACATGATAACTAAACATAGGAAGTATTAAGTAGACTGGAAGAAGCAAACAAAAGTTAAAGAAGAAATTATTCTCAATCCAAGCAGAAAGGGGAAGCCTTTGGGAAGTAGGTCACATCTGAATTTAATCCCAGAAATTTGAAGACATGGATACAATATTCCACACTTGAACTTTAGAAGGAAGGAGAATGGGTGGGCAGATCTATGACAGTTTTAGTGAAGAAAAGGAACTGAGCCATGGTGGCTCATGCCCCATTTTCCTGAAATGTTTAGTTATATCACTGCCTCTGGAGATGTAGCATTCCTTCCTCTCCACTTTCATCTCCCTATATTCCCCTAGGGCCTCTTCCATTCCTGTCAGGTACAGGAGCAGAGACCACTGTGTTCAACAAAACTCATTCACTCAATTCCCTTTGTCCCACCTACCCTGCAGTGAAATGTGATCCTGTGACTGAGTTCTGGCCAGCAGAATGTGAGTATAAATGGTGTGCACCGCTTTCTGGCCTGGCCCATAAAACTCTCCCATAACCCCACACTCTCTGTCTCTGTTTACTGATTGAATGCTAATACCCAGAGAGACCTTGGAAGCTAGGTGTTGATGCCAGCGCCTTCATCAGCATGGGTCTCTCATGACTCCATGAGGCAGAACTCTCTCCTCTGCACTGTCCCACCCTCCAACTGAACTTTATATGAATGAGAAGTCAACTTCTATTGTGTTAAGCAACTGAAGTTTTAAGGTTCATCTCTTATAGATGCTAGAAAAGGCCTTAACTATATAGACGCTGGTACCAGAAGTGAGGTAATAGCAGAGCTCCCAGTGAGCAGAGTCAGGATTTAATCAAGGACCTGCCTCACTCCTACTGTCTTCTCAGCAGAATTTCATCATTGATCAGAACCAATGACTGCGACTGTTGCATGCCTTTCATTCTGCCCTTTTTTTTTTTGAATGAGAATGGTGATTTCATCTGACCTGTCCCTGCTCTGCCATTGGATATTGAATGTGGAGGGAAGTGGAATAGGTAACTTTGCTTTACAGTTCATGTATTTCAGGATCAAAAAAAGCCAAATTCAGGCTCTATGGAGAGAGCTGTGTATCAGTTAGAGATTCCTGGATTTAGGGCTGTGTGCAGTCCATGGATGGTTATCTCTCTTGGGGATGGAAGGAAGGAGAGAAGGAGGGAGGTCTAATTGTAGCAGATATGGACAGCTGTCCACCAAAGATCTGTACTGCCCTTCTATTGATATATATTTTTGTTGATATAACTGGCCAGCCAGAACTACATTTTACAGACCTCAACTTTTATTTAGCTGGAGTGGCCAGGTGACTAGTTCTCATCATGGGAATAGAAGAAGTGGTATGTATTGCTTCTCACTGAAGTAGTTATGGAACACGTATGCCTTTTCTACTCTCTTCTTGGCTGTCTAACAAAGGAGTTCTAAGCCCTAGAAGACTGTTGTGCCACAAAACAGAATGAGACTGGATTTTAAATCACTGTATGGAAAGTCACCCTCTCAATACACACTGGACTGTTACATCAGTAAAAATTAAACTTCGATTGTGTGAAGCCTCTGACATTTGGGGTTTAGGTGTTTGCTATAGCAATTTGTATTACAACTAATATAGAAACCTAGCAAACCCCTCATGTTCTTAAACTTAATGTCTTTTCACTCTTCTTTCTCATTTGTGATAATTGGGATGGGGAGGTTGGTGGGTAAGGAGAGAAGGATTGTATTATTTCAAATGAGAGTGCTCCAAAATAACTCAAACATCCTGTATATGGAGCCACCAAATATGCTACAGCATCTCTTCTCAGCATACTGTATGCTCAGCCAGCATAGAGAAGATATAATGCTCTCTCAAAATTGGTCTATTACATTTGAAAGCTTATTGGCACACAAGCCCCAAAAATATTTATGCCAAACAATTTCAGCCTATGTTATATCCTTCACAAATCAAGGGTAATTTCCAAGATAAAGTTATGGGAGTTACAGATTCTATTTTGCCAGTAACACATGAATTACTAACTAAGAAGATGATAGGATTTCCATTCAATACTGCCCATTGCATGAAAATTACAGAGAGTAACCTCTGCAAAGGAATTCAGAAATAGTGGGAGATAATTAAGTATGACAAATACACTAGGGGCATATGACAACAGATTTGAATAGGCAGAAGAAAGAATCAGTGAACTAGAAGACAAAACAATTGAAATCTTAGACAGAAGCACAGATAAAGAAAAGAATGGAAAAACTGAGCAGTGTTTCAGGGAGCTGAATGACAGCACAAAGCAAACAGACATATCCATCATGGGTGTCCCAGAAGGAGAAGAGAAGGGAAAAGAAGCAGAAAGAATATATCAGGAAATAGTGGCTGAAAACTTCCCAACTTTTATGAAAAACATAGAAATGTATACAAGAAACACAGCATACTCCACAAAGAATAAATCAGAACAGACCTACTCTGATACATACTAATCAGAATGTCAAATGCCAGAAATAAAGAGAGAATACTGAAAGCAGCAAGAGAAAAGCAATTTTTCACATACAAGGTAACTGCAATAAGACTAAGTGTTAAGTTCTCATCAGAAACCATGGAAGCAAGAAGGCAGTGATATGATATATTTAGGGTACTGAAAGAGAGTAAATGCCAATCAAAAATTCTTTATTCAACAAAACAGCCCTTCAAAAATGAGGGAGCATTTAAAAATTTCACAGACAAACAAAAACTGAGAGAGCTCATTAACAAGAAAACTTGCCCTACAAGAAATACTAAAGGGAATCCTGTAGGCTGAAAGGAAAAGATAGGAGAGAGTGGCTTGGAGTAGTATGAAGAAATGACTATTATCAATAAGGGTAACTAAAAGGGTAAAAAGAAAGACAGAAAAAAACTATGACATATAAAAACCAAAGGATAAAATGGCTGAAGTAGGTATTGCCTTTACAGAAATAACATTGAATGTTAATAGAATAAACTCCCCAATCAAAAGACACAGATTGGCAGAATGGATAACTAAGCATCATCCAACTATATGCTGTTTACAAGAGACTCACCTTAGACTCAAAGACACACATAGGTTGAAAACGATGGGTTGACAAAAGATAATCCATGCAAATAGTAACCAAAAAAGATCTAGGATAGCTATAGGAATATCAGACAACATAGATTTTAAATGCAAAACTATTATAAGAGACAAAGAATGACACTACATATTTATAAAAGGATCAACCCACCAAAAAGAAATGACAATCATAAATATTTATGCATCTAATCATGTTGCCCCAAAATACATGAGGCAAATACTGGCAAAACTGAAGGGAGAAACAGACATCTCTACAATAATAGTTGGAGACTTCAATATACCTCTCTCATTAATAGACAGAACATCTAGACAGAGGATCAATAAGGAAACAGAGAACTTGAATAATATCATAGATAGACTAGTCCAACAGACATATACAGAACATTGCACCCCAAACAGCAGGATATACACTCTTCTCAAGTGCACATGGATTGTTCTCCAGGATAGACTGCATGTTAGGTCACAAAACAAATCTCAGGAAATTTTAAAAGATTGGAATCACTCAAAGCACTTTCTCTAACCATAATGGAATGAAGCTAGAAATCAACAACAGGCATAGAACTGGAAAATTCACAAACATATGGAAGTTAAACAATACACTCTTAAACAATTGGTGGGTCAAAGAAGAAATTGCAAGGGAGATCAGTAAATATCTTGAGATAAATGAAAACAATAACACAACATATCAAAACTTAAGGATGCAGCAAAGGCAGTGCTGAGAGGGAAATTTATAGCCTTAAATGCTTACATTATAAAAGAAGAAAAAGCTAAAATCAAAGACTTAACTGCATACCTAGCAGAACTAGAAAAAGAATAGCAAACTAATCCCAAAGCAGCAGGCAGAAGGAAATCTATAACAAAGATTAGAGCAGAAATAAATGAAATTGAGAATCAAAAACATAATAGAGAGAATCAATAAAACTAAAAGTTGATTCTTTGAGGCAATCAGTAAAATTCACAAACCCTTTACTAGACTGAGAAAGAAAAAAAGAGAAAAGATGCAAATCACTAAAATCAGAATTGAGAGAGGAAACACTAATACTGACCCCACAGAAATAAAAGAGATCATAAGAGGACACTGTGAATAACTGCCTGCCAACAAATAAGACAACCTAGATTAAATGCACAAATGCCTAGAAACATGTGAACAACCTACATTAAATGAAGAAGAAATAGAAGGCCTTGATAGAATGATAACAAATAAAGAGATTGAATCTGTCATCAAAAACTTCCAACAAAGAAAAGCCCAGGACCATATGGCTTCACAGGTGAATTCTACAAATCATTCCAAGAAGAATAAATAACAATCCACCTCAATCTCTTGCAAAAAATTACAGAGGAAGAAACACTACCTAACTCACTCTATGAGGTAAACATCACCCTAATACCAAAACCAGACAAATACTCTACAAGGAAAGAAAAATACAGACCAATTTCTCTTATAAATATAGAAGCAAAATTCCTCAAAACTCCAACAGCCTACTTTGCAGAAATGGAAAAGCCAATTGTCAAATTTATTTGGAAGAGAGAGGGGCCCCAAATACCAAAAAACATCTTGAAAAAGAAGAATGAAGATGGAGGACTCACACTTCCCAACTTTAAAGCATATTACAAAGCTACAGTTGTCAAAACAGCATGGTACTGGCATAAGGATAGATATATTGGCCAATGGAATTGAATGGAGAGTTCAGAAATAGGCCTTTACAGCTATGGCTAATTTATATTTGACAAGGCTGCCAAGTCCACTCAACTGAGACAGAATAGTCTCTTCAACAAATGGTACTGGGAAAACTGGATATCCATATGCAAAAGAATGAAAGAGGACTCCTGTCTCACATCTTATACAAAAATTGACTCAAAGTTGATCAACAATATAAATATGAGAGAGTTAGGACCTTAACTGCAGAAGAAAATGTAGAGAAGTCTTCAAGATCTGGTGGTAAGAGGTGGTTTCTCAGACTTTACATCCATAGCACAAGCAATGAAAGAAGAAATAGACAAATAGGACCTCCTCAAAATTGAGTACTTTTATGCTTCAAAGGACTTTGTAAGAAAGTGAAAAGGCAGCCTACAATGGTAGAAAATATTTGGAAACCACATATCTGATAAGGGTTTAATATCCAGAATATACAAAGAAATCCTACAACTCACAATAAAAAGACAATCAATGCAATTTAAAAAATGAGCAAAAGTCTTGAATCGACATTTCTCCAAAGAGGAAATAGAAGTGGCTAAAAAGCACATGAAAAGATCTCAACATCACTAGCTATTAGGGAAATGCAAATCAAAACCACAGTGAGATATCATTTCACACCCACTAGAATGGCTACTATTAAAAACCAGAAAACTACAAGTGTTGTAGAGAATATGGAGAAATATGACCACTCATTCATTTTTGGTGGGTATGTAAAATGGTGCAGCGGCTGTGGAAAACAGTTTGTTGGTTCTTCAGAAAGTAAGTATAAAATTACCGTATGATCAGGCAATCCCACTATTAAGTATACACCCAGGAGAACTGAAAGCAGGGACTTGAACAGATCTTTGCACACCAATCTACATAGTGGTATTATTCATTGCCAAAAGATGGAAGCAACCCAAGTGTCCATCCACTGATGAATGGATAAACAAAATGTGGTATATACATACAATGAAATACTATTCAGCTGTAAAAAGGAATGACATCCTGATACATGCAACAACATGGATGAACCTTGAGGACATTATGTTCAGTAAAATAAGACAGACGGAAAAGGACAAATATTGTATGATCTCACTGTTATGAACTAATTGTAATACACAAACTCAAAGAGTTAGAATCTAGAATAGAGGTTACCAGGAGGTAGATTGGGGTTAGAGAATGGAGAGTTGATGCTTAACGTGTGCAGAAATTTCTATGTAGGTTGATGGTAAAGGTGTAGAAATGGATGGTGGTGATGGTAGCACATTATTGTGAGTGTAATCAACAGCACTGAACTATAGAGGTGAATGTGGTTGAAAGAGGAAACTTTAGGATGTATATATATTACTAGAATAAAAATTGAAAGATAAAACATAGGATTCCATAACATAGTGAACTCTGTTGTAGACAATGGACTATAGTTAACAGTACGAGTATAAGAATGTTCTTCAGTGAATTTTAACAAACGTATGATACCGATGCAAGGTGATAATAGCATGGTGTATGGAGAACACTACACCTAGTGTAAATTATGGATGGTAGATAATAGTACAGTTTTAATAATCTTTCATCAATTGTAACAAAGATAACTGCTGTTAAAAAATAGTAGTTGTTTTTTTTTTTTAATGCTATCATCAATTGTAAGAAATGATTCATGCCAATGCAAGGTTTTGGGGTGGCTGCTGTATGGGAATCCTGTATTTTACAAATGATTGTTCTGTGAACCCACAGCTTCTCTAAGAAAAAAAAATGGTGGGGGTGGGGTAGACAAAAAAAAAAAGAAAAACTTAATTTTGTAAGTAGAAATTCTAGGGCATTTTCCTGTATATATCAAAATGTGTCTTTTATTCATCTTATATGCCATCTTCCTTTTATCCAAATATAAGAATTTAAAAACCAAGAAATTTGAACATGTAGTTACAACCACAAGTGAGCTAAGAAGTCAGAAGAGGCTTCTTCATAAATATGCTATGACTTTTCCTTTGATAAGCAGTTAAAGATGGCTTATACATTTTTCAACTAGATTGAGATGTTAAAAATCTTATTAAATGTAACTAACCAAATGTAATAATATTCAGGCACTAGAATCTTTCTCTCTCCATATTTTACCAAATGATTGAGTTCATCCTCAAGGATGATTCATAGTATTGCCATTATATTCTTTTTGGTTGAGCTGTGACAAACCAAGCATGATAATCATCCATTTTGCATGAAAAAAGAATCCCAAGGGAAAAAAAGTTAATGTAATCAAGCATAATTTTGTTACTTTGAGGAAGAAGGTAAAATGGTTATTAATGATCTTAAAGCACCACCCAAGTGCTTGAATAAAAGATAACAACAATGTTGTTAAAAATAATATTATCTGGGCTTCAGTGGCAGAGAGATTCCAAAAGGAGCCGAGAGGTCACTCTGGTGGGCACTCTTACGCACACTTTAGACAACCCTTTTTAGGTTCTAAAGAATTGGGGTAGCTGGTGGTGGATACCTGAAACTATCAAACTACAACCCAGAACCCATGAATCTCGAAGACAGTTGTATAAAAATGTAGCTTATGAGGGGTGACAAGGGGATTGGGAAAGCCATAAGGACCACACTCCACTTCGTCTAGTTTATGGATGGATGAGTAGAAAAATAGGGGAAGGAAACAAACAGACAAAGGTACCCAGTGTTCTTTTTTACTTCAATTGCTCTTTTTCACTCTAATTATTATTCTTGTTATTCTTGTGTGTGTGCTAATGAAGGTGTCAGGGATTGATTTGGGTGATGAATGTACAACTATGTAATGGTACTGTGAACAATCGAAAGTACGATTTGTTTTGTATGACTGCGTGGTATACGAATATATCTCAATAAAATGAAGATTAAAAAAAAAAAAAAAAAGACATAATGCTGAGCAAAATAAGCCAGGCACAAAAAGAGAGATATTGTATGTTACCACTAATGTGAATTCTGTGAAAAATGTACAATGTTTTATACTGTAGAATGTAGGGGACCTAGAGATACCAATTAGTGGAGGGGGAATGATAATCTAATAAGAACAGATAAACTATGGAGGGTAATCTCAATGTTATGGGAATGCTCAGGAATGATTATGGTTTGTAAACTTTCTTGGATATAGTAAGATCATGTTGGAAGCAATAGAGTTATTTTAGGTTTTTTTTTTCTCTTATTCCTTTGTTTTCTTAGGGGTTGTTAATTTTCTTGGGATATGGTAGGAACATGTTGGAAGCAATGTAGTTATTTTAGATTATTTGTTTTTCTTACTCCTCTGTTTGGACATGGTTTATTAATTTTCTTGGGGTATGGTAGGAACATATTGGAAGCAAAGTAGTTATTTTAGGTTATTTGTTTTCCTTAATCCATTGCTTTGTTTGAAATGTTGTGGGGTTTTTTTGGTTGTTGTTTGCCTGTTTGTTTTTAATTTTTTGATAAACAAAGTTAAAAAATTGAAAAAAAATCAGTAGAAAAATGGGAGTAAAAACTAAATGACAAATAGGGTGGGATGGGGGGATGGTTTGGGTATTCCCTTTTCACTTTTATTTTTTATTCTTATTCTGATTCTTTCTGATGTAAGGAAAATGTTCAGAAATAGATTGTGGTGATGAACGCATAACTATATGATCATACTGTGAACAGTTGATTGTATACCATGGATGACTGTATGGTTTGTGAATATATTTCAATAAAACTGAATTAAAAAAAAATAATATTATTTGGGACAAATGGAAAATGAAGAACATCATAATAGGATGACTGACAACCAGCCTCTTTCCCATTGTTCTCATTAAGCATGACCAGGGTTCTAGTGTGTTAGAGAATCAGTTCAGAGGTAAGGACAATTGTGGTGGAGAACAAGAGTTTTGGAGGCAAACAATCTTGGTTTCCATTACTTACTATTTAGATATCTGTTTTGGTTTGCTAATGCTGCCATTATGCAAAATACCAGAAATGGATTGGCTTTTTTTTTTCTTTTTTTTACTTTTTATTTTGAAATAAATTCAAACTTACAGGATAGTTGCAAAAATAATACAAACCCTATACACAGAACTCCAGCCTACCCCAACCACCCTCCACTGATACCCTGATTTGCCAACTTTAATATTTTGTCACTTTACCATTTCTTTCTTTCCCTCCCTCCCTCCCTATCATCCATCATCTATTGCTCTGTCTTCTGAAAGTACGAGAGCAAGTTGCACACATCCTTGAACAAATAATATAATTCATATATACATTTCTGATGAACAAGAATATTCATTTATGTAATCACATTAAGTGCAGTTAAGAGATTCAAGAAATTTAACATTGATATAAAGCTTACATTCTATATTTCATTTTTTTCTTATGTCCCAATTGTGTCCTTTTGAGCCTTTTCTCCTCTATTCTTACATCTCATCCAGGATCATCTATGGCATTTAATTGTCATTATCTATTTAGACTATTTATTTCCAAGTGTGGAAACATATACACAGCATAAATCTTCCATTCCAACCCCTCCCAAGCATTCCATTTAGTGGGATTAATCACATTTACAATGTTGCAATGCCATCACCTTCCCACCATCTATTACTAGAAATTTCCCTTCACCCCAAACAGAAACCCTACGCTCATTTCTTATTAACTCCCCATTGCCCCTCCCCCCACTTCTTGTAACCCATACTCTGCTTTTCATCTCGATGATCATATTCTCTGATACTTTCTTTGCGTTTACCATGAGGCTTAAATTTAACATCCTAAATTTCTAACAATCTTGTTTTCTTTGATACCAACTTAACTTCAATAGGACACATAAAGTATGTTCCTATACTCCTCCATTCCCCCACCTTTATGTAGTTCTTGTGAAAACTTACATATTTTACATTGAGTCCAAAACCACTGATTTATCATTACACTTCATGTATTTTAGATCCAATAGGAAGTAAATAGTGGAGTTACAAATCAAAAATACAGTAGTATTGGTATTTATATCTACCAGGTGATCTTTACTGGAAATCTTTATTTCTTCATGTGGTTTCAGTCGATTGTTTAGTGTCCCTTCCTTTCAGCCTGCACAATTCCCTTTAGCATTTCTTATAGGACTGATGTACTGGTGATGAATTCCCTCAGCTTTGATTATCTGGGAATGTTTTCATCTCCCCTCATTTTTCCCTCCAGGTGTTTATGAATTTTCTAAGTCTCTGATGGTTATTGACTTCTAATTGTATTCCATTGTGGTCAGAGAATGTGCTTTGAATAATTTCAATCTTTTAAAATTTATTGAGCCTTGTTTTATGTCCCAGCATATGATCTATTCTGGAGAAAGTTCTGTGAGCACTAGAGAAGAATGTGTATCCTGGTGATTTGGATGTAATGTTCTATATATGTCTGTTAAATCTAATTCATTTTTCAGATTGTTTAAGTTTTCAATTTCCTTATTGATTTTCTGTCTGGTTGATCTATCTATAAGAGAGAGTGATGTGTTCAAGTCTCCCACAATTATTGTGGAACCATCCATTGCTTTCTTTAGTTTTGCCAGTGTTTCTCTCATGTATTTTGTGGCACCATGATTGGGTGCATAAACATTTATGATTGTTATTTCTTCTTGTTGAATTGCCCCTTTTATTAGTATGTAGTGGCCTTCTTTGTTTCTCATAGCAGCCTTGCATTTAAAGTCTATTTTATCTGAGATTAATATTGCTACTCCTGCTTTCTTTTGGCTGTAGCTTGCATGAAATATTTTTTCCATCCTTTCACTTTCAATTTCTTTGTGTCCCTGTGTCTACGATGAGTCTCTTGCATGCAACACATTGATGGTTCATATTTTTTGATCCATTCTGCCAATCTATATCTTTTAATTGGGGAGTTTAATCCATTTACATTCAATGTTATTACTGTGAAGGCATTTCTTGAATCAGCCATCCTAGACTTTGGTTTATGTTTGTCAGATATATTTTTTCCCTCTCTCTCTTATTGTCCTTTAATAAACCAATATTGAATCTCTTTAGTACTGAACCTTTCTCTGTATCTCTCTCTCCTTTTTTGTTTCTCTGTTGGTAGGGCTCCCTTTAGTATCTCCAGTAGGGCAGGTCTTTTATTAGCAACATCTCTCAGCATTTGTTTGTCTGTGAAAAATTTAATCTCTCCCTCAAATTTGAAGGAGAGCTTTGCTGGATAAAGTATTCTTGGTTGGAAATTTTTCTCTCTCAGAGTTTTAAATATGTCATGCCATGGCCTTCTCATCTCCATGGTGGCCACTGAGTAGTCACTACTTAGTCTTATGTTGTTTCGTTTGTATGTGGTGTGTTGCTTTTCTCTTGCTGCTTTCAGAACTTCCTCTTTCTCTTCAGTATTTGACAGTCTGATCAGAATTTGTCTTGGAGTGGGTTTATTTGGATTTATTCTATTTGGAGTTCACTGGGCATTTATGCTTTGTGTATTTATATTGTGTAGAAGGTTTAGGAAGTTTTCCCCAACAATTTCTTTGACTACTCTTTCCAGACCTTTACCCTTCTCTTCCCCTTCTGGGACACCAATGAGTCTGATATTTGGACGTTTTATCTATTATATCCCTGAGATCCATTTCAATTTTTTCGATTTTTTTCTCCATTCTTTCTTTAGTTCTTTCATTTTCCATTTTGTCATACTCCAGGTCACTGATTCATTGTTCAGCTTCCTCTAGTCTTGTACTATGAGTATCCAGAATCTTTTTAATTTGGTCAACAGTTTCTTTAATTTCCATAAGATCATCTATTTTTTTATTTAGTCTTGCAATGTCTTCTTTACACTCTTCTAGGGTCTTCTTTATGTCCTTTATATCCTGTGCCATGCTCTTCTTCATGTCCTTTATATCTTGTGTCATCCTCTCATTGTTTATCTTTAGTTCTTTGATTAATTGCTCCAAGTACTGTGTCTCCTCTGATCTTTTGATTTGGGGGTTTGGGTTATCCATACAATCTGTTTTTTTCATATGCTTTAAAATTTTCTGTTGTTTTTGGCCTCTTGGCATTTGCTTTACTTGATAGAGTTCTTTTAGGATATGTAGAATTATTCAAAGGCTAATCTCTAATTTGTCAGATCTACAGCTTAGTGGCATACACTTTCTCTAACTAACCAGCAGATGGCATCCATGAGTCACCTATTCCCCTCACGTCAGTTCTCCCCAATTTGTCTTTGTGGTGTGCGGGGATCTGATTCTTGTAGGGTTCAATCAGTGCACCAAGTTTGGGTGTGTTGTTGGTGCTGTCCACCCTGAATGTCGGGCGTGTGTCTGAGCAGTTAGGGAGGGAGGGCAGCTTTAATAATCAAACCTCCCAGGTGTTCCTGGAGATTTAAGGCTGTTGCAAGAGTCTAAACCTTCAGTTCAGTCTCACCACAGATTGTCTCTGCCGCTGACCCACAAGGCCTTGGTATTGGCATATGGAACCTGGGATTTCTGAGTGGGTCCCTCTTCCAAGCCATGCCCTTCTAGGGTCTCTGCTGAGGGAAGGTTGTGCTATGTCACAAGTGTGTGCCATCCCTCAAGGGAAGTTCTGGGCAGCTGGGCCGTATAGGGGCGTTTCCAGCCTGCTGTAAGGATGGCTATATGGGGCATGTTAATTTCCCCCTTTACGCACAGCTCCTCATTCCCAGCTCCGGGACAATTAGCTGCGGGTGTGTGAAAGGCTATTGGCTGTGCCCGATATTGTGGTGTGTGCGCGTGTTGCTGGAAACACTTCCCGTCGCACTGGGTTTTTTGGCACAGCTCTGGGCTGTGGCGCCTGCGCCAGGCAGGAGCATTCCCAGCCTGCTGGGAAGATGACTGCAAGGGGCAGGGTTTTTTCCCCTTTTGGCTAACCTCTGCTTTCCTCACTCTGAGACAATTAGCAGCGGGTGTGCAAAGGGCTATCTTCCATACCAGATACTGAGGCATTCACACAGCCCATTCCTGCTGCGCTTCACTGTGTGGTTCTCGCTCCCATTATCTGCAACCGCTTTTGTTTTTTTTTTTTTTAAAAAGAACTAGTCCACCTCCAAACGCCAACCCACATTTTCCCCACACCGCAGTGTGGCTGCCGGACATTCAGCAGGCTCGCTCACTCGTTTCAGAACGCAGACTCTGGTTTCACCAAGTGCACAGTCCCTGTGGATTTAGCAGACCTTGTCCAGCTGGTGCATCACTGGAACTGGGGTTCTCAGTCACTTGGCTTTTATCTAGTATTTTTCATGGAGGTGCTTTTTTGCCCTGTCTCTCCTAGCCGCTATCTTAGGTTCTCCTGGATTGGCGTTTATAAAGGGGGGTTATTTGGCTACAAAGTTATACTCTTAAGGTCATCAAAGTGTCCAAGCTAAGGCATCAACAATAGGGCACCTTCACAGAAGAATGACCAACAGCGTCTGGAACACCTCTGTTGTCTGGGAAGGCACGTGGCTGGCATCTTCTTCCTTTGCTCCCAGGTTGTGTTTCAAAATGGCTTTCTCCCAGCACATTTCCCTCTAGGCATCTGGGGGTATTCTCTTAGTTTCTCCAAAGCATCATCTTTCAATAGCCATCTTCAAACTGTGTCTCTCAGCTGCAGCTCTAAGCTCCTTCTGTTTGTCAGTTCTTTTATATGGCTCCAGTGATTCAATTAAGACCAAACCTGAACGGGCTAGGGCAACACCTCCATGGAAATTATCCAATCAAAGGTCTTGTCCACAGTTTATTGAGTCACGTCTCCATGGAAATACTCAATCAAAAGATTCCAATCCAATCAACACTGGTATGTCTGCCTCCACAAGGTTGCATCAAAGAACATGGCATTCTGGGGCACATAATACATCCAAACTGGCAAAATATCCTTGAGCAGTTTACTCCTCCTTGCTAAACTTCATTCTCTTCATCTATAAAATGAGAACAATAAGCGTATCTCTGTTGTGAAGACAAAGATACAATTATGAAAGTAATTCCACAGCAAATTACATAGCACAGAGTAAGCACTCACTAACTTTTTTATATGTGAAGTCACAAGGAGGCTAACACAAATAAAAATAATAGAGAGCTATAATGTCTTAGGACATTATAAAATAATAGAGAGCTATAATGTTCTGGGAACAAAAACAATGAGTCAACACAGATTAATCCGAATACTGAAGAAGGTTGTAGTGAGGAGGGCTTTTTAACATTTCTCATGTTGCTCTGCCCATTCAGGGTGGGTCTAAGTTAATCAGTGGAGCCACATAAATGAGCTGACATAACAGAAGGAACTCAGTGCAGTGCAGCTGTGAGTGATGTTTTGAAGAGGAGCTAAAGCCAAGAAGGACACTTTGAAGAAAGCACAGGAGCTGCAGATGAGAGACAGTTTGAAGACAGCTGTTGAAAGCAGATTCTTGCTCCGGAGAAGCTAAGAGAGGACAAATACCCCAAGTGCAACTAAGAGTGACATTTTTGAGGAACTGCAGCCTAGAGAGGAATGTCCTGGGAGAAAGCCATTTTGAAACCAAAACTTTGGAGCAGACACCAGCCACGTGCCTTCCCAGCTAACAGAGGTTTTCCAGACACCATTGGCCATCCTCCAGTGAAGGTACCTGATTGCTGATGTGTTACCTTGGACACTTATGGCCTTAAGACTGTAACTGTGTAACCAAATAAACCCCCTTTTGTAAAGCCAATCCATTGCTAGTGTTTTGCATTCCAGAAGCATTAGCAAACTAGAACATGAGCCCTAAGAGGAAACCTGGTCTTGCCAACTCCTTGATTTCAAACTTCTTCCCTCCAGAACTATGAGAGAATATCGTTCTGCAGTTTTAAACTCCCTAGATCATGGCAATTTGTTACAGCAGTCCTAGGAAATCAATATACAACCTCTTTATCAGGAATGAGGAAACTAAGACACAGGAAAGTTAAGTAACTTATACATGACCACAGGCTTGTTAATAACAGAGGACTAGAATCCAGGTCTGTGGATTCCCATCAGACGTATTAACACTAACAGGAAGTGTTATTTAGTGTAGTCACACAGAGCTTGTGTCATTGCAGAAATTTAATGTAACACCCATGTAAAACACCCCGGAAAAGGCAAAGCTTATGCAGACATCATTGTGGGGTCTGCGCTGTGGAGAGGAAGTGGGCACGGCTCTGCCTGACTTCAAAGGGGCTGCCTCGGGGTCCCCTTTCACTGAAAGACAGTGCAAGGGGCTGAGCACCCAAACACAATTCTTTATCTTCTTTCAAAACCAACCAGACAAAAGTACATCACAGGATAGGAAGCCATCAATAATTTTTTAGCAGAAGGGGGAAATGGTGACAGGATGAAGGTGGTATTTTAGAATCTTTACCGATGGCAATTGATCTGAATGCATTGGAAGAGAGTAAATGCTGATAGAAAGAGTGCTTGGGGTTGGGTGGGAGCCAAAACACTCCTTATTTCTGTGGCCTCTTCCTTCACTCCCTCCCTAGCCTCATGGTTCCAAACCTCTGGCTCTACAAACATCCAAACTGGATTTACTTCTCCTACTTGAGTTATAGGAATCAGATTTCTGGGGCTAAAATGGTGAAGAGATAGAAAAATGTAGAAGTGAAGATAAAAGATGTGTCTAAGTTGCTAGCCTGGGCTCTCAGAAGTCAAAGCTAAGCCACTGAAGAGTATTAACAGGATGTCTTTGAACATCAGGTAATTGCTACTCCAAATACTTCCCACTCCAAAAACTACAGCCCAAGTACTCTGGAGGGAACTCATGACTGAGTAAACCCAAGGAATAATCAATCCTCGGATGAACCTTTTAAAAACATTGTTTGGTGCTTGTCATGCATATAGTCTATACTAATTTAAGAGGAAAAGTATCATTTCAAAGGTCCATCTGAGCCCTTAAGAAGGAATCTCAGTAAGAATTCTCTCTCATAACTCTGCTGATAAGTCAGGGCTGGATAGTCGGTCTCCCTGGAGACAGCTTTCCACTGGGCAACCATATCAGGGTAATCTAAAAATATAGATAGATCATCATATATGAATTTAATTTTCCTCAACATTCTTGTCTGTATTTTCCAAACTTTCAACAATGAACATATACTGCTTTTGTAAACAGAAAAAAAAACCTATTAAATAAAAGAGCAGCAGCTCATATTATGGCATATCCATACAATGATACAATATAGAAATTATGAAGAATGGAAAGATGTCCAAAATATAATTTTAGATGAAAACAGCAAGGATACCTAATAATTGTTAATAATAACTACTGTTAACTTTAAAATAAATATTTATCCTTAAACACACATATATAAACTTATCTATCCATAGATATATATACATACATATAAATAAACTCTGTCCTCACATATACACACACATACATGTATATCTATCCTTACATATATACATATAAATACACATATATATTATATGTAAGGTTAGAAATATATTTTAATTGTGGTGGCTTGGAATTATGTATTCCAAAAAAACACATTCTTCATCTTAGCCCATTCCTGTGGATGTGAACTCACTGTAAACAGGACTTTTTGATGACGTCTTTAGTTATGATATGGCCCAACTGAATCAGGATGGATCTTAATCCTATCACTAGAGGCCTTATAGAGAAGGACAGAGAGAGAAAAGCTGCAGGGAGCAGTCAAAAGCTGGAAGTTAACAGAACCCAGAAGAAAAAGGAGAAGATGCCACCATGTGCATTGCCATGTGGTGGAAAAGCCAAAGATTGCCGGCCAACCAGAAGATACTGACCCTGGGAGGAAGCAACACATTGTATAGTATTTGGTTTAGCATCTGGGAAATTAAAACAGTTAATAATGGCTATTTCTGGTAAGTAATATCGGGAAAGTCAGGGGCCAGGGGAAAAGAATTGTTTTTTTTCCACTGTATAACATTCATAGACTTAAATATTTTTTTATTATTCATTTTATTTACACATACTACATATCCACCAAACATACACTCTTCCTTCCCCAATTCCTCTCATTCTCTGATAGCTTCTAATCTACTTTCTTTCTCTGTGGATTTGCTATTTCTAGACATCTCTTATAAATGACATCATACAATACTTGTCCTATGTACCATCTTATTTCACTGAGCATAATTTTTCAAGGTTCTTCCATGTTGCAGCATGTCTCAGAATTTCATTCTTTCTTATGCCCCAAATAATATTCCATTGTGCGTATGTACCACATTTTGCTTATCCATACATTTGTTGATAGACCATTGGGTTATTTCCACCTTCTGGCTACTTTGAATAATGTTGTTATTAACATTGTGTACAAGTATCTGTTTGAGATGCTGTTTTCACTTTCTTTGGGTATATACCTAGGAGTGGAATTGCTGGGTCACGTGGTGTTTCGGTTTGCTAATGCTGCCGGAATGCAATATACCAGAAATGGTTTGGCTTTTAAAAGGGGGGGGGGGTTATTAGCTTACAATTTTACAATTCTAAGGTCATGAAAATGTCCAAATTAAGGCATCAACAAGAGGATACCTTCTCTGAGGAAAGGCTGCTGGCATCTGGGACACCACTGTCACATGCAAAGGCACATGGCCGGTGTCTGCTGGTTCTTTTCTCCCAGGTTTCACTGCTTTCAGGTTCTGGCTTCAGTAGCTCTTTCAGCTTCTGTAGGTGTTTCTCACTCTGCACTCTCTGGCTTTTTTTCTGTCCATTATCCTCTGTGCTGGTTTGGAGGTATTATGTCCCCCCAAATGCCATTATCTTTGATGTAGTCTTGTGTGGGCAGGAAACATATTGGTGTTGATGGGGTTGGAGACTTTTGATTGGATGTTTCCATGGAGATGTGATCACTTAATTGAGGGCAACATCTTTCATTGGATAATTTCCACGGAGGTGTGGCCCTGCCCATTCAGCATGGGCTTGATTAGTTTACTAGAGCACTATATAAGCACAAACAGAGGAGCGAGCTTGCTACAGCCAAGAGGGACACTTTGAAGAATGCACAGAAACTGAGAGAGTAGCTGCAGATGAGAGACAGTTTGAAGACGGCCGTGGAAAGCAGACTCTTGCTCCAGAGAAGCTAAGAGAGGACAAACACCCCAAGAGCAACTGAGAGTGATATTTTGATGAAGAGTTGTGTCCTAGGCAGGAATGTCCTGGGAGAAAGCCATCTTGAAACCAGAACTTGGAGTAGACACCAGCCACATGCTTTCCCAGCTAACAGAGGTTTTCCAGGTGCCATTGGCCATACTCCAGTGAACGTACCCAATTGTTGATGTGTTACTTTGGACACTTTGTGGCCTTAAGACTGTAACTGTGTAGCCAAATAAACCCCCTTTATAAAAGCCCATCCATTTCTGGTGTTTTGCATTCCAGCAGCATTAGCAAACTGGAACATCCTCTCATAAAGGACTCCAGTAAAGGATTAAGAGCCATATTGAATTGGGTGGGTCACATTTCAATTGAAACAACCTAATCAAAAGGTCCCACCCACAATAGATCTGTACCCACAAGAAGGGATTAAAAGAACATGGCTTTTTCTGGGGTACATAACAACTTCAAACCAGCACACATGGTAATTCTCTATTTTACTTTTTGAGAAATTGTCATATTGCTTTCCATGGTGGCTACACCTTTTTATTTCCCACCAACAGTGCACTAGAGTTTCAATTTCTCTGCATCCTCTCCAACAGTTGTTATTTTCTGTGTTTGTTTTTAAAATAATAGCCATCTTTGTGGGTGTGAAGAGGTATCTTATTCTGGTTTTGATTTGCATATCTCTAAAGTCTAATGATATTGAACATCTTTTCATTGGCCATTTGCATATCTATTCAAATATTTTGCCCATTTTTTAATTGGGTTGTTTGTCTTTTTGTTGTTGGGTTGTAAAAGTTCTTTATGTAATCTGGATATTAAACACTTATGTGATATGTGTTTTTGCAACAATTTTCTCCTATTCTGTAAGTTGTCTTTTCATTTCTTGATAATGTCCTTTGATGTACAAAATCTTTACATTTGATGAATTTGTAGATTTTTAATATTCATGCCAATGTGATCTTTCATCAAGTTGTCTATTGATCAGTGGCAAGATTAGGCAAAATTACGAATTGAACAAAATTTACCTTGCTTAGTTTGGAAAAAAATTAACTTGCTTGGTTTGAGGACCTTAATGGTGCTTAATAAAATCATATTTTATAATAGAAATAACTAAAAGTAAGAGAAAGAGAAAAGAAGCAAGAAAGAGAGGCAGAGTAGAGGAGAGGAACTGAAGGAAGAAAGGAAGGGAAGAGGTAGTGGACATTCCATGGCTGAGTGTGTAAAGTGTGATGTATATACCTTTACACTTTTTGCTATAATTAGCTCTTCTCTAGAAACATAACAAAATCAGTTATCTTCCCTTAACATTATTCAGGTGTTAAATAAAACATTTTCTGCCACAACTATTCTTGAAGTCAAGAGATCAGCACCATGAATTATGTAGTCAGGGAGACCAAAAAGCTATTAATACTTTTATAATACTTTTTGCTTTCTTTCCTTCCCTCTTTTAAGCTCTGTAAATCCATTAGCATGGCAACATAGATTTAATCAAACACAATGCAAAAATCTGGGATTGCAGAATGAATGGTGATTTACTATCACCTTCTGGACAGAGAATTTTGTTGTCTTGATTAAAAGAAGTGATTTGGGGTTATAAGTTATAAGATTATTTTTATAGACCTTTATAACAAATTTCATCTTCTTCAAGATGAATTGTTTTAAACATTATTCTAAGCCATCATTTAGAAAATTGACCACCTTGTACTGAACACCAACAAAGAGAATCTTTAGAGGTTCAAATGCAGCTCTCTCCCTCCAAGAAAACTTTAGAATAATTTCATTTGATAGTAATAGCAATTCAGAAAAGGTATTGGGCTGTTTCTGTGGTGCCCAAATTGGAATTATATACCAAAATAATACACTGCATAGAGCCTTTGTATTGCCAAATGAAATCACATTTTTGTCACGATAAAAGTGAAATCATAAGGTGGACAAAAAAGTTTTCTGGATTGACTAATACAGAACGACAGAAGTGAAACAGAGGGGAGGAAATAGAAAAACTCTTCATTTCCAACCAGTTCTAAAAATCTACATTATATGAAATTCCTTAACATATTTGTTAATCCAAGTTCAAGGCATTTTTCAGGAAATAGATTAAATATATAACTGTAATTAAATCATGTATTTTAAAAAGTTGAACAAACCCACAAAAGACACTTGAAAGAAGATAAATAGTTCCATGTAAAGAAATATATCTATTTTCAAGCACCGTAAATTCATAAATCTAAGGAAATATGATAAGCAAATTATATTTCAAGTGAGAAACACAGTTTGTTCATTTGGTTTTTTTAATCACAAGATTATGACCTGAATAAAAACAGAGAATGATAAAGTGCTGAAGCAAAATTATGAATTGGGGGTCAAAATGATCCTAGTAGCCCTGGAATAAAGAATGAAAAAATATGCTTAAACTCTGAGAGTAGTGTGCCAGTTGGCTTTGCTTCACATCCCCATGGTATCTTGCCTATAAGGGCTTTCTTGTTCCTACTCTGTACCTGGCAAAGCGCTGATTGCTTGGGCTACAAAAATGAAAGCACCGTCCTTGTTTTGATAGAGGGAAGAGAAACAAATAAGCAATTTCAATACAGCAGTGCACTGGTCAGTGTTCAGCAGCAGATAACAGAATCCACTACAGCCACCTTAAGCAGAAAGAGATTTATGTCAGGGCATTATATGGTTTACAAAAGCACTGACTGAAGAATAGATCTAGCTAAGCTTCTCTGAAGAACTTCCCCTGACACAATAGGAAGCTGTAGAACCAGGAAGCTGTCTGAAGGATTGGGAAGCTACCACTTCAGTTGCCAATTCAAAAACACACTTCTTCTGCCCTGATCTGCACCCAGCAAAATGCTGCTTCCCTACCCACGTGTATTCTGAAGTCAGGTCTTGCTGTGCCCCATGAATGCTTAGTGGTACATTTGAAGTCTGAAAAAGGAGGCTATAACATAAGAGAATGCTTGCCCCTTCTGAAACCTTGGGGAGATGGTGGGGAGAAGGATGCAGAAGAGAAGGAAGGGCAGGCATTCAGACACATGTGCCCCGATTTTCTCTTCTCTGGGCTCTGATTAGCTGTGTGTGTGCACGTGTGTGTGTGTTTAAGGTGGGGGAGTCAGATAAGTGAGGCTTTATGCTAAGGGCAGGGGAGGGGGTAGGGTATGTGCTCCTGCCCCCCATTCAAATTCTGCCAAGTTATCAGTGCTCACGTTGCTTCCTCATCCACCGGGCATGGCCATATTCCCCTGTGAACATTAACTGGCCCAGCCATCCTTAGTCCCCACGCAGTGTGGACATTGAGATTAGATCCAGTTGTCCTACCGTGACACCAGCTGTGACAGCGCAGGTGACCCCATGGCACATGCTGGCAATGGACTCCAGGATAAGGGGCTGGATGGAGGATATGATAGAGACTTGGGGATCTGCTCCAGCAGGAGCCAAGGTGAGGACAAATCAGCCTCTACTAGCCCTATTAGATTCCAAACATGCAAAGAGAGACTAGACAGCGAGTCACTAAGTATCTTGGGGACTCTCTTCTTTGCAGTTTGCCTTACCACATCTCTTCCTTAGGCTGTGCCACTATTTCAAAAACAGAGGCAGGGAATGGAAGAAGCTAACAGAGAAACTACCTTTCTAACTCATGGGAAACCAGGCATGAATGGGACTATATGAATTATGAGATCAGGCTGTTTTAAAACATGACTAAAATTTATTTCTGCTTGGTGGGTAGGGTTCAATAGGAATACCAAATTTTTATAGACAAAATAAAGGGGCTATAGTGACTCTGCTTAGCTGCATTTAGGGGAATTATGACCTCACTACAAATGCAAAATTTTCTTATGCCAGTGTGTAGTGGGTCAATTAGTGTCCCCCAAAATTCATGTCCACCTGGAACTTCAGAATGTGACCTTATTTAGAAATAGGCTCTTTGAAGATGCAGTTAAGCTAAGATGAAATCAGACTGGATTAGAATAGGCTCTAAATACAATGATCAGTGTCCTTATAAGAGGAGAGGTCACAGAGACACACAGAGAAGAATTTCATATGAAGATGGAGGCAGAGATTAGAGTGATGCAGCTACAAGCCAAAGAACATCGAGAATTGCTGGCAAACACAATGTGATGGCTAATTTCATGTCTCACCTTGGCTAGATTATGGTGCCCAGTTTGGTCAAGCACTGGCCTGCTTGTTACTGTGAGGATATTTCAGACGGGATTCTCATCCATAATTCTTTTGTTGCATCTACAATCAGTTCATTGCATCTATAATCAACAAAGGAGATTGCCCTCAGCAATGTGGGGAGTCTCCTCATCCAATTGGTTGGAGGTCGTAAAAGACAGAACTGAAGATTTCAGAGGTCAGAAGAATTTCTGCCTCAACTTCAGCATTGGTTCTTGCCAGAATTTCCAGCCAGCCAGCTACCCACGAGGAATGTGAACTGACTTTAGCATCATCTTTATTGGAGTTTCCAGCTTGTGGTCTGCCCTGTGGAGTTTGAATTTGCCTGCTCCCATGGTCATGTGAGCCAATTCCTTATAATAAATCTCTTTAAAACAGATCCTTTTGGTGCTGTTTCTCTGGAGAACCCTAATGAACACCAGAATTTGGATGAGACAAGGAAGGATTCTTGCCTAGAACCTTCAGAGGGAGCATGGCCCTCTGATTCCAGACTTCCAGTCTCCAGAACTGGAAGAGAATACATTTCTGTTGTTCTAGGCCAGCTAGTTTGTGATTGTTACAGCAGCCCTAGGAAACTTACACGTGGTGGCTGGTAAATGGCTCAGGAAGGCCTTTTAAAGTGATTTCCACAGTATGAATGAAGCATCAAATACATTTCCTGGATGCAATTTCAGAGAACGAGATTGCATTCTTTTTATATTTAGTGTAAGTGTTAGTCCAGGGCCTCTAAGAAGCAGATGCCAAGATAGAATTAAGCATGCAAGCATTTAATTAGAGGAAACACCTGTGAGAGGAAATGGCGCGGGATTGGGTAAGTCACAGGAGCTGTCAGACCACAGTGCAAATCTGACATAGAGTGAAGGAAAGAGGAAGGGAAGGTTGGATGAAAGCCTGCTGGTCTGCAGTGCAGTCTAAAGAAGAGTCAGCAAGGCTGTCAGGGAGACCTCAAGCCAAAGATGGACCTCAGAGCTCTCCCTGCAGCACTTAAGTCACTGCCTGGCAGACACGGCCTTGGTGCAAATAGAGCAATGGATTTCAGATACAGCAGCTGGGCCTGTGATCAGTTAAGCTCCCCGTTATTGGAGATCTGTGAGACACATTCTCACAGCCACCACAGTGTACAAAACTCCCTCTTTCTGTTTCAATTTATAATACCAACAATTCTTGTATCTTACAAATATATATATATCTTCAGGTTAATAAAAGAGAAATGTTTCTTAAGAACACTGATGCTATTTAAACACACACTCAAACCCTGCTGTTTTAACTACTGTATCTTAGAGTGTCTCTAATTTACCTTCTTTGGAGTAGCTTATATGTTCTGATGTTAATCTTTTAAGTCTGAGGCTGTCTTCTTCAGTACTTTAAGTACTTTACATCCTTCTCACAGCTCTGTTATAATTTATCATATAACCATAAATATTTTTTTCCATGAACAAAGGAGCCAGGAGAAGCAAGAATTTCACTTTAAAATGAATGAGAATATCTCAAATTCCTCATTCATAAAATGGGGAAAATAAATACCTGCCTTGTAATGTTATGAGAAGGATTAGCAATGGTATTAGTCAGAATACAGATACCAGAAACCCCTCCAGGTATTTTAAACAGAAGGGGTTTCATACAGGGAATGAGGTGCTTCCACAATTGCTGGAAGGACTGGAAGGGCTTCAGGAGCAATTCAGAACAACACTGCAGTGTCATTGCTAACTCTGCCAAAATAGGAAGCTGGAGAATCAGGAAGCCATAGTTCTAAATGATAGCTTCAAGAATGCACCACTTTAGCTGCTTGTAATCCTGGGATAAGGAAGCCAAAGCCAAGGCTGTTGGTTCAAAAGTTACCCAGGGCCAGCCAGCTGTGCAGCAGCAAAATGAATGCCTCGTCCATGGCCACTCTCTCCCCACTGAACTTGACTCCAAATTCAAGTCTCGTAAAGAAATTATTAATGCTTATAAGTAAACGAGAATTTCTGTGAGATCTTATCAACTGATTGTATTTCTTCAAATTATATATTCTAGGAACTAGATACCTAATCAGCTTTGAGAGTCCAACATCATAATATCGATCATAATATCCATTTTGAGGCTTATAATTGTAGCAAGCTAGTTTTTAATTTCTGATTTTGAAGCATTATAAAAATATGAAGCACAGAACCAGTCAAAAAAGAGTTTTTAAAAATTTAATATTATTAAAATTTAGCATTTTGCAGAGTATGACTCCCGGGGATGAATGTGGACCCGACATCGTGGGACTAAGAGTATCTTCTTGACCAAAAGGGGGATGCAAAATGAGATGAAATAGTTTCAGTGGCTGAGAGATTCCAAATGGAGGTCACTCTGGTGGACATTCTTATGCACTATATAGATGACACCTCTTAGGCTTGAATGTATTGGAATAGCTAGAAGTAAATACCTGAAACTACCAAACTCCAACCCAGCAGTCTGGACGCCTGAAGACAATTATATAATAATGTAGATTACAAGGGGTGACAGTGTGATTGTGAAGACCTTGTGGATCACACCCCCTTTATCTAGTGTATGGATGAGTGGAGGAATGGGGATAAAAACTAAAGGACAAATGAGGTGGGATGGGGGGATGATTTGGGTGTTCTTTTTTCACTTTTATTTTTTATTCTTGTTCTGGTTCTTTCTGATGTAAGGAAAATGTTCAGAGATAGATTGTGGTGATGAACACATAACTATGTTATCGTACTGTGGACAGTGGATTGTATATCACGGATGATTGTATGGTGGGTGAATGTATTTCAATAAAACTGAATTTAATAAAAAAAATTTAGCGTTTTGAAAAATTTAAAGAGGGTGCTAGAATAAGGAAACTATATTAGAAAAATTTCCTTATTTAGCAGCTTGGTTAAACCATTTTTATGTATTTTATTTAGACTCATATTTTTCCTTTTGAGATTCTTTTTCAGTAGATTTCTAGATGTATAATCAGCTTCAAGGAAGAGTTACTTTTACATCTGAACCAAGAGCAACAGTGCTATTGTTTAAGCATGCTGCTATTTCCAAAACTAGTATTGATACATCATTATTGGAGACATCGATAATTTGCTTACAAGCAGTGGAGCATATTTCTTTAGGATTGAGAGAACAAGTCTTCACAAGTGCTTCAATGTGGAAATCCCTGAAAGGACTCCCCATCTTAACCTACAAAATACCCGACCCCACTCTTCCACTCCACCCCACCCACCCCCCATGACCAGTGAAAAAAAGATACAGGAACTGAAGACTCAGAAAGGTAACAGTTCATTATGCAAACGGACCCCTTCTACAATCACAGCGTTAAAAAGTTGTCTGTGTGTCAGGAAAAGATGAAGGCTGTTGGCTGTTGGGGGTCTTCCTGGCCCCCAGTCTACGTGAGCACCAACCACAGCTCCAGCCCACCCGCAGCTTCCTCTGCCTCCCAGGAAGGGGGGCAGCATGGGAGACACCCAGGGGGCGTGGATGGGCATGTCTTCTGATGTGACTAGACACGGGATACATGTGGTCATGGGGGAGGGAGGACAGCAGAATTTGGGGAGGGGTCCAAATAGAAACCAGGTGAAGATGAGACTAGGAAAACTCAGCTCTCAAAAAGCTTCAGATGCCAGGGCAAGTGGTTTAGAGTTTCTTAAGCAGGCCATGCTGGGCCACAGAGGTTTTCTAAACTGAAAAGTGCCATCATAAAATGTGCATTTTAGAAATGTCACAGTGAACAGGTTGGAGAGAAAGGAGTGAGGAGAAAGCAGAAAGATCTGTCTGTTTTAGGGTACAACTGGCATAGTAATTTGGGGGTAGGAGGCAGGGGGGGAGCATAATTCAACCCCTAGAATTAAGGTTTCCAGGACAAACTCCATAATCCAGACCCTGTAAAGGTGCAGCTGACCCAAGATGGGCAAGGTGTTCCTGGGTTCAATGGAACTTCCAGGTGGGGACACTCCTGAGGATGTTGGGTATGTGATGTGGAGGTCAGCTCTGCTAGCATTTTCTTGGGTCTGGGAGGCAGAAGTCCTCCTCCAAGAGTCACCAGGCCCACCATTCCCCAGCAGGGATGGCTGAGTGCCCCTTGCTACTTGTCTCTCTGTCTGGCCCTGACTGCCTGTCTGGCCCTGTAAATATTTCTATAGCTCCTTCTGGTGCAAGACCCTCCCTTAATGTACCTCTGCTTTCTTTATTTTCCTGTCCTTAAAGCCAATCTGAAAACAAAACAAAAAAAGAAACAAGAAGGTGAATTGAGCTGATTGATTTGTGACAAGTTTTCTACCTCCTTTTTGCAATTATACAGAAGACACCAAATATTGGTGCAGGATGACCCTGGCCCATGGAGAGGCTCATCAAGCTGCTGGGCACATCTGCAGACATCTGGATTGGTCATGGGGGTGGGGAAGGACACTGGGGCTTGCACACAGCCAAGGCCAGAGACAGTCCCAGGAAGACAAACTATTGTGTGCCTGATTAATATAGTCCTCCTCAGTCATTAAATTAAAAACAGAGAAATTTGTCCTGTATGATCAGGTAGAATAATGTGCTGCATTTGGCCTTATCCTAGCCAGCTGCCTTTCTGAAACAGGGGTGTGGTGAAATTTGTGTATTGAAATGACTCATTCAGATATGACTTCATCTAATAAGTATATGTCTTATGAAGGGTGAGGTGCATCCGGCCTTACACCAGTGAGAACCTGTTCCAGTGAGCCTGCCTTCGTGGGCCCACTTCCCCTGAGAGCAGTGTCACAGACTGGACTTTACCATGGTCTGCCCAGGGGCAGCTACAATTCTGGAAGCAATGGAACCGGGACACAAGGTTTGCAGTTCATCCCACTTGCTTATATTGCATGTAATTGAAAGATCTTGCTAGGGGCTGGAGTAGTTCTGGTTCCTTCCATACAATATTAGTTGGAGATACACTGTGTACTGCACGGAAGATGGAGGTAATGGTAAAAGGAAAGATTGCACAGGAAACTGTGCCTCCTCCTAGCACAAAGGAATTCAGAGCTGCTTTAATCAGTACATTGTGATTAAGCTACAAGGAATTGATTCTCCATTTGATTTTATTAAAAAGCATAGCCTAGGTAACCAGAGCCAAGAACAGCTGTCTCATCCTTGCCAACCCTGTATTGAAAATTTTTGCTCAAGGTGAGTATTTCAGTTTTCCATTCAGGACCTTAGTTTGGCTTGACAGTTGGCTTAAAAGAGTTTTTTTAAAACGTGGAAGACTAAATCAGTACAGCTCATAAAATGAGAAAAAATTTCATCACCTAAAAGGCTAAATAATCAGACATCTGCATTACATTCCTCTATCTCGATAGAGCAATGCTGATGTGGTTTTATTGGGAAAACATCCAAGAGCTGGAAGCCCTAAAGCAGGGGGAGCAAGTGAGTGAGAATCTGGACCTCACTGAGTTGGGGTATGAATGGACGGTTTGTAGACTCTTGGGTATAACATACCAAATGCTCGTCTTTCCCAGCATTGCTCACAGGGTGGGTGCCATTTGCTTGCCTTTACATGTTGCAAGACTCCCAGGGCATTTTCACTTCAAATGTGGGATATGTTCACATTTCACAGAATTCAAGAGTGACTCTTTAGAGAAAAATAGGTCAGCCAGGGAAGGAAAGAAACAAGTACATACAACAGCTTTTGAGGCTTGTGGCTCTGTTCCTGCAGCAGCTCGTTGGAGCCTGAGAGTCCTGGGATGCTCCAAGCTCTCCATGTTGATCATTGGTAAGAGATAGCCCACTGAATGGAGAAGCCTAAAGACTCTATACTAACCTTTAAAAGTGTCAAGGAATGATAGGAATGTAATCTTGTCTCCAAATGGAATGCCATCTTGTTTCCAAATGGAGCACCAACTCTAAGAGACTTGGAAACTGAGTTTTCTTCTGACAAAGACTTTTTAATATGCCCTTGTAGTGAGGACACTTGTACTGTCTCATCTCCACAATTTTTGGCCTACAGAGAAGCGTAAGAACAGTGACAGCTTGGCTGGTTTATAAAGGAGGACTAATTTCCACCTACATAGAGAGAGCTTGAAATACTTTACCCTCCCTCCTGGCTCTCTTGGCTGCACCCTAGTTCAGCCATTTACTTAAAAGCTGGTCTACACAAGAGCTGGTCCCACTTTTTGGTTTCCTGACACAATTACATCTTGTAGTTGGGTTCTTGCAATCTCTCAGGAATTCTGGACGTATCTGGCTGGGGCTGAGGCTGAGTGGGAGGGTAATTAGCAGCAATTGAATCCCAATCCTTGGGTGCCCACTTGTTCCTACACTGGTCAGCATCTGAGAAACAAAACTTTCTTAGAGTATCTTATATAATTTGGACACCTTTCCTTCATCAGATTTATAAAACCAACAACCTCAAGATACACCACCAAATTGAAGGAGGATATTTATTCTCACCAATCACTACCTTAATCTCAAATTGGGAATTCTTTTTCTTTTCTTCCAACAATGGATTCAGGGTAAAGACATATCAAATATTAAGTTTTTTTGCTGAATGCCTTTCCCTCTAGGAATTGTATATGTTACGCTCATCATATTGCCTTCTGGTGGAGATTTAAACAGCTATTGCTTGAGATGAAGGGATGGGGGCCACTGAAGGTAGGGGCAGAGGTGCCCATCTCAGACACTGAGGTAGTGGGAATGGACCATACAATCGCATATAAAAGAGATGTCCTTCAGAGGTGACAGTAGCATGTTGTGAGAATAACTAACAGTGCTGAATGGTGTGTGAAGGTGGTGGAAAGGGTAAGCTCAGAGTCACGTATGTCACCAGAAGGAAAGCTGGAGGTTAAAAGATGGGAATGTATAAAACAGTGAATCTTGTGGTGGACAATGTCCGTGATTAACTGTACAAATATTAGAAATCTCTTTCAAGAACTAGAACAAATGTATGGAAAAAAAAAAAAAAAAGATGTCCTTGTCAAATACTTATTGATCACTTACTAGACCTAGGAATATAGCTGAGAATAAGACAAAATCCCTATTTTGGGAGCTTACTTTCCAATAGGTGAGACAGATAATGAAAAAGTAAATTACATTTTTTTAAATGATGAAAAGTACAATAAAGGAAATAAGCAGTGTGAGCTGATGGGGAGGAGGGGAATGTCGGGTAGGGAAGTTCCAGAGCATCTGCCTTTGTGGATGTAGGTGAGCTGGAGCTGGGACAAGGTTAGAAATGAGCCAGCCACCCAAAGATGTGGGGGAAGGGAAGAGGGAAATACCACTTTTTTTATTGGCTTTAAGACATAATTATATTGTACCTCTTGAGAAAGGAAAAAACTACTGTAATTATAATTGTAACTTGCCATTGATTTTAAGACACGTTTTGATTCCAGAGATATTAAAATGTGCTAAAAATATATGTCCAATCATCAATGAAATAAATTAGTTCAAAACGCTAAAAGTGAGAAAAAGACTTTGGTTTTTTGAGCAACTGAAAAGAATCCAATGTTTCTAGATAGAGAATGAGGGAGAAAATAGCATGAGGTTTTAGAAAGTAAGAGGATAAATCTTGGATTTGGGGCTTAAGCAAAAAGGGATGATGATGACACTTAAGGACATAGGAGCAACTTGAGATTTGTTGTGATGTCATTTTTGGACATATTTTATGTATTGTAAGTGGCAATTGAAAGAGGGAGGTTTAAGACTCATTTAAAACTCAAGGCTTATAAAAAGGCTTTTGTTCCATATTCATCAGGAAGCCAGGGATCCCTGAAATTTGATAGCTAAAGAAATTGAATCAGGCAGGTTAACATGGCTGTTTTATCCATATTTTTATGTAATATGCATTCCATATCACCAGAATGAGCATACTGTTAAAGTACCAGAAAATGCTTCTACATTATTTTCAGTTCAATAGGAAGCTGATAGGATTGACATGTCATCTAGTAAAGCCAATTTCTTTCCAGATTTATAGCCCAATTTCACAGATGACTATTTAGAGTGATAAATTTTTCGTCAAGGCCATTGGCCAACACAATAATTGTGTCTATATGGCATCTTTATACCAAATGCCACTGCATCTATTATGTCATTTTAATGCTATGACCTTCCCAAAACGTGGTTAGGGACTACAACTATTACCCACAATTGTATAGATCAGAAAACTGATGTCTGGCTCCTAATGACAAGTGCAAGTAATGGCAGAACTGGAAATTGAACCACATCTCTACAATCGCAGCTTTGGTTCTTTGCCCCAGATGCTAAAGTCCTTGGTTCTTTGATTTCCCTAATATCTTTATCCTACTGTCAGGCTCTATTTGTGTTTCTAAAGTTAAATTAAGGATAAGCCCACACCTGTGCTGTCTTTTCTTAAATAGATTTTTCTAATATCCTGTTCTCCCACAACCGCAAATGACAAAACACAAGCATGTTCAAGGTCATTGGTGCCCAAAAGTAATGAAGGCTCTTGCTATGTTTGAAAATAGATCACTCTTGGAAAGTTGTTTGAACAGAGGTTAACTGATTCTGCTCTCCTCCCCCAAGTACTCAGACCCAGAATATATTGTTTCTACCCCTCAGCAAGGATTTCAGTGTGTTTCATTTTCTGGGAAAAACTAAGAGAAAGTACTTTTATAGGAGCTAATGAATATTAAGTCAATAATTTCAAAACTAGGTTAATTATGAAGTTTCCTTGGAGGGCTTTTAAATCATCCAGGTTACTGCATGATTTTTAAGTTAAAATATCCATGTCTGTTTAAATTAGAATATCCAGGGGTGCAGGAAAAGCGGGAAATCTGATTTTCATTCTAAGCTCCATAGTAACTCTAATGATTACTCATTTGGGGAACTACAGCTTTGAGAAGCTTCCTAAAATGATTAAGCTCTTCTCTGGATTAAGGCCCCCACCTGCCATCTCCTCTTATCCCCACGGACAGTTCTAGTGATCATATTATCCCATTTTCTCATACATTATAATTTCTTACCCTGAACTGGTTCTTCTCAAGCATTTAACTTATTCAAGTAGCTGCCATCTTTGAAAACAAACAATCACAAAGTCTACCCTCAATTCCATGTCTCCCTTATTTTAATCATAGGAGGCATGCTGCTCTACCCACTCTCTTCAGTTCTCTAACTCCTGCTGTATACTACTCACCTCTGCTCTGAATAGTCACTTGCTACTCCTTTGCTGGTAAATGAATGGACACTTTTCAGTCCGTACCTTCCCTAACTTCTTGGTAGCATTCACAACGGTTAACCTCTCCTTCCTTTTTGGCATACCCTACGTGCTCACCTTTCGTGACCCACAGCCTTCTAGTTCCACGCCGCTTCCTTTTCTGGACATTGCTTCTCAGAGAATTAAACATTCTTCTTTGTCCAATGGACCCTTAGAAGTGTGTTTCTAAAGGAAGATCTGCCTACCTGCATCAGGATCACTGCAGGTGCTTGTTAAAAATCCAGATTCCTGGACCTCCTAAACCAGAATCACTGGGCAGATGGCCTGAGAATCTGAATCTTAAACATACGTTTTAGGTAAGAACTTCCTAACAAGTGTGCCAAGGAGTTCAACAAGGTATCAGAGCACTCAGCTTTCTGGTAGCTGGTGGGCCCAGGTAGTCAGTGGCCTTGTGCTGCTGTCCTCCTGCATGAGTGACCCCATTTATTTATCCCAGTGGCCTTACCAAGATGATCTTTCCTGTGGATGCCACGAGGTGAGAAAGATAGGGAAGCACTGCCCTAGGTGATTTGTAGGCACACTCAACTTTGAGATCTGCTGCCTCAATCTTGGTGTCCTTTAGCTTCTCTTGTCTGGGCTGGCTTCTCTCACTACACTACATGCTAGCCCAGGACAACTCCACTCACTCCATGGCTCCACCTCCCAGATCTCTAGATTTGCCCAGATCCCTGAGATCTATAATCATACACCAAATCACCTTTTGGCTGTCAACAATTAAATGTCCCAAAGGCTCCTCAAAAAATCAATATGCACCAGGCCCAGGATAGAAGACAAACTCCATGTATTCTAAATTAACCCATCTGAGCTGCAGTCTCCTTTTCTGTATTTCAACAAATGGCTTTAATTGTAAACATTTCAGTGAAACTTATCTATCCCACTAGATTATTTATGGCAGGAACTTTACTTATATATTTTTTATTCTTTCCCAGTACTGTCATATTACATTTGACATGAAAGATACCCAATAAACAATAACTTCCATGGAAATCCGTTTCTGAGCTAGTATATAGAATCAGACTGGAATGGATTTCAATTCCTCACTGCCACTTATTGGCTCCGTGATTTAGACAAGTTATCCTACCTTTCTGATAATTAAGTTTTTCACCTGAGAACTGAGACAGGATGATCCATTTCAGATGGTTGGTGAGGAAAAGCTTATAAAGAACCTAGCACAAATTCCAGAAACAGAGTAGGTGCTCAACAGTTATCAGTGGCTTCCTCCTTCCTCCAACCCTGACCTTATGAGAAAGGAATTAGCCACATACCACAGATGAGAGAGCAAAGGCTAGGACAGACAAAGGAACATTCCCAAGGCCGTCTGAGGATGGTACCTACCCCAGAGGGGTTGGTGTGAGGATTAAATGAGATAACTGGTGTCAATTATCTAAATGGGGCCTGGCACACACATAGTAAGTGCCCCCTTACATGTATGTTCCATGAGGGCAAGAATTTGTTTCTGATGTGTCCCAAACACCTACAATAGTGCTTACTGATTGTGCCGGTTTGAATGTATTGTGTCCCCCAAATGCCATTATCTTTGTGGTCTTGTGGGACAGACGTTTTGGTGCTGGTTAGATTTGCTTGGAATGTGCCCCACCCAGCTGTGGGTGGTGACTTCGGTGGGATACTCCTATGGAGGTGTGACCCCACCCATTCAGGGTGGGCCTTGATCAGTGGAGCCATATAAAACATGCTGACTCAAAGAGACTAGAGGGAGTGCAGCTGTGAGTGACGTTTTGAAGAGGAGCAAGCTTGCTAGAGAAGAATGTCCTGGGAGAAAGCCATTTTGAAACCAGAACTTTGGAGCAGACGCCAGCCACGTGCCTTCCCAGCTAACAGAGGTTTTCCGGACGCCATTTGCCATCCTCCAGTGAAGGTACTTGATTACTGATGTGTTACCTTGGACACTTTATGGCCTTAAGACTGTAACTGTATAACCAAATAAACCCCCTTTTTATAAAAGCCAGTCCATCTCTGGTGTTTTGCATTCTGCAGCATTAGCAAACTAAAACACTGATTGTAAGGACTCCATAAATATTTATTGATAAATATTAGTTCTCTAACCCCATTTCTACCGTTTAATTCATTACAAGTCTAGCCTTAAGCAGTCCCTGCTCCCCACACATCTTACCTGTCTTTGACAAATATTCAGCTCAGTTTTGCCAGACACAAAAAATAAGACAGTATTAGAGAGGTTTCCTGTTCAATGGCCTAACAAAATCATTTAATAGCAAAATATAAAAACCCATCTGGGTGCAAAAAGAAAGACATAGCGTGAGATGTAACCAAACTCTGTAGGGAAAGGAGATGGGAGAAAATACTGGGATTGAACAGCATTACTCAAGGGAGCAGCTTTGAAATGACAGCAGAAGCATCTAGACATGAATGTCATGTTGGTACATAGCAGGTGGTAGAATAGAAAGGAGGAGGGAGGAAGAGAAAATTAGAAACAGCAGGGACAGAGCTGTAACTGGCACCAGCACAGACACTGAGATGAAAGCTGGCACTGGGTGAGGATTAGGCTATTAGAAAACCCACTGATTGCAGTCAGGACAAATGGACACCGAGCTGGTGCCAACAGCGGAAGCAAAACAAAAGAGGAAGCAAGCGGAAACTGAAGTGGCAATAAAGTTAAAGTTAGATAGATGAACATGTAGTCTAAGATCTATCCATTCATTCATTCATGTATTCACTCATTCAATAGCAATAGATAATGAGTCCTTACTATGTAGTTGGTGTATACTATGCTAGTCAGGGGACCTGAGACTTTGTTGATAAGACATAAATATAGTTGAAAGGTTTACAGTGTGGTAGTTTGGAGCTATGTGCCCCAGAAAAGGCCATATTCTTTTAATCCATTTTTGTGGATGCAGACCTGTTGTGGGTGGGACCTTCTGATTAGGTTGTTGAAACTGAGATGTGATCCAGTTCATTTGAGGCTGAGTCTTAATCCTTTACTGGAGTCCTTTATGAAAGGATAAAACGCAGAGACATTTGGAGAGAGCAGAGAGAGAAACACCACGAGAAACAAGAAGAAGTCACAGAAGCTGAGAGAGCGAGCCACTGAAACCAGAACCCAGGAGAGAAGGACAAGCAGATTTCACCATGTGCCTTCCCATCTAACAGAGGAACCCCGGATGCCAGCAGCCTTTCTTCAGAGAAGGTATTCTTTTGTTGATGCCTTAATTTGGGCATTTTCACAACCTTAGAATTGTAACTTGTAACTTAACAAATCTCCATTGTTAAAAGCCAATCCATTTTCTGGTATATTGCATTTCAGCAGCTTTAGCAAACCAAAACACGTGGCATAGGAAGAAACTCAGCAGCCAGCTTGTATTTTCCCTAAATACTTTGAAGGAACAAACTAAAGAAGAAATTATAGATTATGGTTCTTTTGGAAGGCAAAATTCTAAGAAGCACCTACGGGAACCGCAGGACCCTCTGATAGGAATGTTCTGTATTGATAGGACTGTCTATTAGGTGGAATGAGTCAGAGATAAGTAAGTCAGCACCCCAAAGAAAGAAGAAGAAAGCAGGAGAAGGTCTGCAGGAAGTGGTTTGCTTTCATTCCAGGCATGATCAGTGAGAACATGAAACCTGGTAGAGAATGTCATTACTCACCTTCAAAGTGAATTAAAGAATATAAAAGAACAGCACTGCTGTTAGAAAGTAAGGATTGTTTCACAAGAGAACCTGCCTGTCAAGCTTTTACATCTCTATTTATTTATTTATCTGTTTATTCTACCAGGAAGCACAAGGTCTGTGGATCAGGGAACAGACTGCTTACAGAGCACTTTAGCAGCTCCGGGGAGGAGGGGGCGAGTGAGAGAGAGAGCTTTTGCTCTGGAATGTAGATAAATCTTTTCTGGCAAGAGGCATTCCCTAGATTATTATTACTCTTTTGAATGTAATCAAATGGCTTCAGAATAAAACTTTAAATCCCTCTAGAGCAATGGACAATCTCTAACTTCTAAGGCATGTTTGCCATTCAATCACCCTCTAACCCAGGTTCCCAGTCATTTTTGCTCAGAAAGTCCTGATGAAGCAGGAATGTGGGAAATATTTATGGAGATTTGTTTCCCAACATGGTCTTCCCTTAAGGACTACTCTGTTTTAAGAGTTGACTTCACTGTATTGATTTCCTGTTGTCACACCTATATTCCAGATATCTTCATTTCTCATGTGTTTGTACAATTGTATCTTTTCACACCCTTTATTTCCTTTGATCTTTCCCCACACCATATTTTCTGCCTGTCCTTCCCAGGGCTCTGGTGTTTCTGCAAAGGTCCCTCAGTAACTCCTAGGGAAGTTGGGATATGTAGCAAATAAAGAGCTCCTCTCTTTGCATCCAAATCCCGTTCTCTATATTCAAACAGCAGCTCTAGATTTATGTGTTCTATTTATATATTGTGCTCCCACTTTTCCTCATGAGGCTTTATATAAAGAAAGGGTCCTACACATTTTAAAAAGTTTGAAATCCATTGTTCACGGAAGTCAAGTCAATGTCTACTTACTGGAAATCCAGTTTTGGAAAGGTTTTAAGGGAAGGGTTACCAAGCAGAAAATTTGATCTCAACTAGCTCCCAAGAAACTCAAGCCCCTCCCCCCCCCAAAAGAGGCTGACCAACCAATATATCTATAAAATGGCAAGAGAAGAAGCAAATATAATCTTGAGTTAACTGCAGGGCTCCTTGTCCCTTAGATTTATGCAAGTTGTCTCCATCTGGTGACCCCATTCCTGTCTCCTGCCTGGTAAAGCAGAACACGGACCACTTCCTTGTTATTGGTTTCCACCAGAAATCTAATCTCATTCAGCATTTCACAATTTTAAAAGTCATTTCTCAAAGGTGGGCGGGTGTGTGTGTGTGTGTGTGTGTGTGTGTGTGTGTGTCACATCATATAATGCATACAGCATCCCAGACAATCATTCTGATCCTCCTTCTCTGACTCATTCCCTGTTCTTCACCCCTTTCCTCCCAGAGTTCCTTTGACCCCCAAGTGCTACCAATTTTCTCCTTGAGACACAATAATGCCCACAGTAGGGTGCCACTGTGATCCTTTCCTTAGTGATCCCTTCCTCTGAGCTTCCACCAGCTGACAGGCAGACCTGGATGCTTGGCTTCCACCTCACCCCAAGCAGGCTTACCTAACGGTCTTCCCAACACTTTGTCCCTTTTTGGAAGGACCACTCAAATAAGCTGCTAGGGGAAAAGCATCTTCTTCAAAACTCTTTACACAAACTTAAAACTGACAATAGTTATGCAACAAGAGACAAATATTTTCTGTAATAGGAAAGTTAGAAAGACAGATTTAAGCTGAAAAGCTGTTTTTGTAAGAGGTAACCATTGAACTAATAACAAAAAAAAAAAAAAAAAAGGAAAGGAGACTGATTAGTGGTAGGATTGGCGATATTTGCACACTGCAGCATATGCCGGGCGGAAGTGGCTTGGAAAGAGTTGTAAATCTTGGAAAAAAACCACATGGTCATTTCAATCAACACAGAAAAAGCATTTGACAAAATTCAACACTTATTCATGATAAAAACTCTCAGAAAACCCTACAGCTAACAGTATACTTAACAGTGAATGACTGAATGCTTTCCCCCTAAGATTCTACTTTACCTGCTATTAAAACAGCCACTTCTGTTTTCCTTTGGTTAATTCTTACGTGACATATCTTTTTCCATTCTTTTACTTTCAACCTGTCAATATTGCTATTTTTGAAGTGACTTTTCTCACACTACCCTGGAAGGGGTGTCGAGGCACCCCACTGGGCCTTAGCAGGCATTGGTGGGGTGTGGCCATGGACTTCCCTGTGGCATTAGCTAGCGTACAGCTGCTACTGTCAAAAAATTTTCTATCTTGCTAAACCATTCCTTTCGTCATCCTTTGGCTAGAGAGAGGCAGCTTTGTGAGGTCTTTTTTTTTTTTTTTTTGTCTATGCCCATTGGCATTTCTGGGTTGCCAGCCTCTTCATCTCCATGTGTGTGATATACAAAGTGAAAAGAAAACCCAGGGAACTCACCACTGTGTAATTTCTTGGGTCCCAAGGTGCCCACTTGGTCTGGCTTCTCCTCTTTACCTTTCAGTCTTATTTTTGTCTAATACATAGTGTTCAAGTTTTTTTGTTGTTGTTGTTGCAATTAGTGGTAGGAATAGGGAAAGGTATACCTATTCCACTTCCCAGAAGTGGAATTATAAGTTTACTTTTAAAGTCCACAAGACAAGAGTGGGCAAGGTAAATTGTTGAATGAAGTAAATAAAAGTTAAATAATGAGACTGATGGCCCAAGACCAACCTGGAGGCTGAGACAAAGCCTGCATAAAACTCAAATTCTTTTAGGACTCCATCTCATTCTAAATTAAGGCCCCCTGTCATTATGAAAGTATCAGACCTTCTCAGTAGGTGGTAAGACAGCCTAAATTTGAGAAAAGAAAGTCACATCAAAGGTTTTGAAGAAAAAAAGCTAGTGAAAGGATTTCATCTCTGTTTAAGAAATTGAAATTGCAGTTAATAATCTATTTAATCAGAATCCTACAAAGGGGGAATAGACAGAGGTAGCAGGGGGTAGCCATCACATCAGCATTTCACAGGACTTTGTCCTTTTAGTATCTACTCTGCATTTAACCCTTATGTCCGTAGCACACGCACAACCTCAACCAAGCACTGTCTGCACATTGTTCCTAAAAAGCCTTTCTGGATCTTGATAATTTTGATAAAAACCTGTGGATCTTTCCACATTTCAGGCCTCCTTTGCCCTGAGCAAGGAGCAGAGTAAGGCTGGAGTGGGACAGGACCCTCTCTGGGCTGCAGAAATAGCTGAGGTGACCAGGTGGGTTTGGAGGACCCGCCAGGGGATTAGCAGGGCCCCCAGGCTGTCCAGGAAAATGAGGAGCTGAGGCTAGAGGCTCATCCTATCAAACATCTCTTGGCAGGTGCCACAGCCATACCAAGTGCTGCCTTAGAATGGAAACAGTGTGGTCTCAGCAACTGGCAGATGGAAACTTAAGCCTTCCTTCCTGACACCCCTGCAGCCCTTCTGTGAAACAGGAAACAGTGACAATAAATGCTCTTTCAATGCCCTGCAAAGAGCAGAGTGTCGCTGAGCTTTCACCAAGGTGGGGGGAGAGGCAGAGGATGGTGGAGGTGGTGAGGGGAAAATAGGACATCAGAATCTCATTGAGGCTTCTGTGGCTTGGAAGCAAGAATGCACTACTGTTCCATTGCTCTTATTTATCCTGAGACCTGATATATATTTTGAATTGAAAATTACTCTAAAAAGGGGGGATTACATTTAAATAGAATTAGAAACCTACTCTAGGGGCATTCAAATGGTATGTTTATTGTCTTCTGGAAAGGATCTTATTGTAAAGAAAAGTATGAAAAGCCAAGAGGTCAGAATGCTGCTCAGAGAAAGTGAAAACTGCCTCATCTGAAGAGAAAACAGGTCACAGCAGTTTCATTCATTTTGTTGGAAGTAGTTGAACCCACAGACCTCAAAAGTCAAATTCCATTTTTGAAGCCCTGAGCTTCACCAATGATACTAAAGGAGAGCAGCTGTCAGGCAAAATGTCACTACTTTAATCCAGCCTGAGCCAACATTATATCAGTATCCAATCTAGGTTTAGTTTAGTTTAGCCAGATATCTCCCATAAAATTAAATATATTTTGTGTATTTGGAGCATCTTTATCTATACCCGGAGGTAGTGATCCTGACTCATCTCATGAAAATAATGCGGGCCTTAATTACAGCCCGTCAGGAGAGCTGAAGTTATTTTTCATGTTCTCATAGAATGAATATTGCATTCTATGACATAATATATGATGTCACTCTACTTGCAGCTATGAATTGAGCAACAAACAAACAATTATTTGCCACCACATGCTTTTTATCAACCAGGAGGGGAGTCAAGTTCTATGTAAAGGAAGACCCCTGATGTCAATCAGAAAGTTTGGCTTTGCTCACTGATGTCATCAATTGTACTTAACACATTTCCTTGAGTTTTTTTTTCCCCCGTTTTTTTTTTTGTTTGTTTCTAAATTATGATGGCTTTATACCTAGAAAGCTAATACTTGTGAATAATTTGAAATCTGGTGAGGGCAGGAAAGTCATAGAGAATCATAGAGAAACTTGCAGTATCAGAACAAGCACAAACACTTATTGAAGAATTTGGAAAAAAAAAAATGCCCCCACCCTTTTTTTTCAACCCCAACCTCCTTGCTCCTACATCTCTTCCTATAGCCATGTCTCCTTAACACGTACGTACCCCAGACATACTTCCTTTCCCGACAGAACGGAGAGCTTTCCAGAGCAATAGAAGAGTTCCTAGTTCTTTCCCTTCAAAAGTAGAAAGTCAAATCCACCATTTTCTGTGGAAAATTGCTCCTGCAAGAATGTTCAGTTATAGAAATAACTTGCCTTTCTTTCTACTTAATAGCTATGTCCTTCCAGCGAATCTTTTTGCTTTCCCGTTCAAGAGGTCTTCATCCAGCTTTTAGAAATCGAGTTTGGGACACGTCCCAAACAACTCGATTTGCCAGCAAAGTGGTTGGCTTTAGAGGACAACGTCTTCAGGGTTCAACTATTAGTTTTGGAAGTGATTTAAGAGGCCTCGGTACACCCAGCTCCCAGTTAACTCCCTTTATCATTCAATAGTTACCTGAAGCCAGTGGTGATGTACACTCAGGCTGGACTTGTCCCGGAGAGGAAGATGATTTGTGAACCTCCAAGCAACAAGGCTCCAGGGAAATCACAGAAGGCCTGTCTGCTACCCCTCCACCGCCACCCCCACATGGGGCCAGGTCAATGAGCAGGTGGGGGAGCTGCAGGTGCCTAGTAGTTATTGACATGTACTGTTCACAAAATGAAGATGAGTTGAATAAATGAAAGGGTGAGGAGAAATAGCAAAACAAGGGAGAGAGGAGACAAGAGAAGGTAAAGAAAGGCTATTGGAGATTTAAATTTACGTCAAGAAAGAGCAGAGTATATCTCTAACCAAAGCCCTTCTTTGTAAAACCTTTTTACACTCTTCTGCCTTCCTGTAATTGTCTTGCTGACCCTTTGCCCCCAAGCACTAATTGGTTCAGCTGAAGGTCTTTGTCTCCCTGCTTGTAGTTTCAAACTAGTTTCAAGCTACTCCCCAAACCAGCCCTAGGCAGTGGGGAAAAAATAAAACCCAGGCCAGTGTCCCTCTTTGAGTCTTGCTTGCTTGCTTCTGGCTCTAACATAACTGTTGCCTCCTGCAAATGTGAAATGTGATCTCCTAAACTTGGACAGGATCATTCTACTCCCCTTCCTAAAACCCTTCAATGACCTCTCATTGCTATTAGGGTATAGACAATCCTCCGCAGCTTCACCTCAACCCTCTTACTCACTCAGTCTTGGTCACACTCAGTCCCTCATTATCATCGTTTTGGTCCCTCCCACTACTGGGCCATTGTCCATGCTGTTCCCTGTGGCTGCAAAATCCTTCCCTTTCTTGGTTACCTGGCTGACTCCTGTTCATTTTTGACCTCCCTGATCAGCAAATTTCTCTTAGGCTGCAGTACACTGTGCACCTTTCTTTCACAGTTGCAACGTTAGATGATGGTCTTAGGTTGGCTTTCCTGGGAGACAAACTCTGAAATCTGTATGAAAGGGGTGTGTCTGTGAATGCTCCTGGGAGCAACACTGTGAGGGAGAGTAGCAGAGGGAGGGGTTGAATCATGATCCAGTTACAGCAGACAATCCTATGGGGGCTAGGACGCCCCTTCTGAGTGACCCTGAATGGGACAAAGCAACCCAGCCTCTGTAACTTGCATCGGCCATCCCTGGAAAGAGACCATTTCCAGGAGGAGGTGTAACCTTGGGTAGAGTGGTTGCCTTCAGCAGAGGGCAATTAACCGTGAAGGACTCAGCTGTGAGCTATTGGCAGGAGGCCCTCCAGGCAGCCGGAGGGAGAGCCTCAGTCCTGAAGAGGGGCTGGGGTGGTGTACTAGTGCCAACATGTTTGTTTGTGTTAGTCAATGTCTCCCTCAACCACATTATCATAAGCTTCTTGAGGACAGTCCATATTACTGCTTTGCAAGAGCTTAGGGTTTGACACATAGTAGGATCTCAGTAAATGTTTGTTGAACGAGTGAATGAATCCAGTATTTCTGTGACTCCAATTTAATTAGGATATTCAGACATCCAGATTTGTCCAAAGCTATTCTGGTTTTAGTACTGAGAGCCCCACATCTTAGGAAGCCCTTGGTCCCGGGCAAACTGGGCAGTTGGTTACCCTGCCCCTAATATTCCTGACCCTGAACTGGGTTCACCAAAACTGCTGGCTCACCCTGCCAGCAATGTGCTGGCCAGGGACCAGCTGGAATTATGCTTACCCTTAAATGAGGTGAGAGCCCAATCTTGACTTTGGTTTAGGTTTTCTGCTCATATACTTAAATCCCATCGCCCCTCGCTTTCCACATCAAGTCTCAGGTTTCAGACCTACATTTGTGCAGCAATGGCATTTCCCCTAACCCAGAATGTCTATCCATATTCCTGATCTCAGGATTCTCTAGTGAGGCTCATCCTGTTACCATCTGAACACCTTGTAATCTCTTTCCACCCTTTTTCCCATTCACTTGAAAACATGGAGACTAGCGTGATGTGTTGTCTTATTTTAGGTGCTGATTCACAAAGGAACATCTGTGTGTCCTCTTCAAACTATAGATTTACTATGAATCACGTGTTGCCTTGGTCAAAGCCAAGGCCAACACCATAGAGACGGTAGTGGAGCCCTGTGTTATACACTGCTGAGTCTATTCTATTTGAAGTGAAGGCTCGAAGAAAAGCTCAGGAATTGTAATCCTGATGGCAAATCAGTCATCCCCAAATTGCTTTCAGCAAGATCCTAGGAGATCACTTATTCACTCAACAAATGTTTATTGTGTTTCCCTGTTATATACAAGGAATTATATTAGACTGCAGTTCAAGTCATATTTAGACCATATAATCTCTATAATCATTCCCCATGTAAGATTCTAGGACAGAAACTAGGAAATGCAAATGTTAGTTTTCTGGGAACTGTTATTTTTGGCTCCATTGACACATTTCATTTTCATACTGAAGATCAAAACAATGAAACAAAGAACCCTCACTTCTTTCCCTCCCACATAGCCCACTCCATGCTGTAGCTCTGTCCTAAATTCTATAGCCCTTCGGTAATTTCCGTTATCCTTGCACTTCTCCAATAAAATCATTTTATTTCTCTATCTTGTTCCAAACCTCACAAATGTGACTTACAGGCACTCAATTAATTTTGATTGATGATGTGCCTGGTGAATGCAAAAATGATTGGTATCTGTTCCACTCTAAAGGGGAATAGATTAAAATACCGAAAAAGTAAGTCGGCAGTCTGGCATCACACAGTAAACAGCCTAGAATTGTTTGAGGGAACAGACTGAAATCTCCCACCTTCTTGGCATATCCACAGATGAAGAAAACACATTATCTTTTTTTTAGGAATGTTCTCCCACAGATATCCAGTAAAAGAAAGAAAATCAGAGATATCATGGTTCAAAGCACTATTAAGCAACTTCAGGGAATGTTCACCATAATACAAATTCACACTGTTATTTTTTTTTTTTTCACACTGTTATTTTATGTAAAGTTGGAGAATAGTGTGCTCTGTAAATTTAATGGATTAACTAAGACTATTCATTAGCAGAGTCAGTCAATGAAGTACATGTAAAACTACAACTCTGCTGGCTACAGTTGCATCTTTCTTTGATGATTCAGAAGGTTCTGAAATCTTCTGCATGGTTCCAGGGTAATTGTTGTGAGCATTAATTGTCAATGTGCAGGAGGTCTGTTTAAAATAAATTCTTAAGTTGATAGATTGTTTATTATCTGGACCCATGAAGTTATAAATTATAGCATTTAAACAGGGATGGGGCACAAAAATGTTGCTTTAGAATTATGTAGGCTAATATCTCCCTTGTGGTAACTGATTTTAAAAATATCTTCATTCCCATCAGAACTCATGGTAGATGATGTTGGCTCCCGCCGCAGGCCTTGGGGGTTGTCCTCTTGAGTATGGGTTTAACCCAGGCCATCACAAAGTGTAATGCTCAGCATGCAGGATCTCTTGGATAAATGAATGATTCTGGATATAGATATTTGGAAACGGATACTGTTACTATGGATTGAATTGTGTCCTCCAAAAAGATACGTTCAAGTCCTAACTCCTGGTCCCATGAATATGATCCTATTTGGAAACTGGATCTTTGGAGATGTTATTATTTAAGATGAGGCCAAACTGGATGAGGGCAGGCCCTAATTCAGTATGACAGCTGCTCTTATATGGAGAGAATTGGACACAGAGTGAGAGAGAAAAGATGGCCACGGGCCGGACGCAGAGATTGAGTTATGCCTCAGACTATGGGCTAGCCACCACCAGAACCCTATAGACTTCAGAGGAAGCACAGCCCTGCTGACATCTTGAATTTGAACTTCCAGCCTCCCCAAACTATGGGACAATAAGTATCTGTTGTTTAATCCACCCAGCCTGTGCACTTTATTATAGCAGCCCTAGAAAACTAAGACATTTGATACATTTGATAAATAACCTTCACCAGTTAAATGGGGTGGAATAAAAATAAGATAGTACTAAGTATTATTATAAAATACTAGGAGATGCGATTGGTTCTGTAATTAGCCAACATTTTACCAAATTAGCCTTCTGAAATCAAGACCCTAATCACCTAAGAACAAAATAGAATAAGACATTAGTGTCGTATTTTCTTTGTGTGTGTATGTTGTGTGTGACAGGAACACTGGAATTTTATGCAGGATACAAACATAGTATTTAGATCATGGCTAAATATTTTGAAGGTGGAGTTTTTTTTTTTTTACCCAGTTATTAAATTATGCTATTTAAGATGTTTGTCAGAACCGTCATCTTGTAGGGAGTCGCCAAGATGGTTATCTACACTGAGAGCCTCTCCTCCCCCTCTTCGCCTCTCCACTCAAGTTCTGCCTTGGCAAAGGCCACCAAATCCATCTTATAGCTAAATCCAATGTCCTTTCTTCATCCCTTTGGAACAATTTGCAGACGTTGTCACTTTGACCATTTTCTGTGTCTTGATATCTTCCTTCCAAATGTCAGGCATTGTACCAGGTGTTTACACTCGCAAGTTCATTTAATCTGTGTGAGGGTCTCCATTATATCAAACCCAGCATTATCACAAACCAAACTTGTTTTTCCTTCTCAGCTTTATTTTTAAGCATCACTATTTTAGTTTTAGGTTGGAAACTTTTGTCTATTTCTTCATAATTTGTATGAGTTAGGAAGACATGTTAATTACTCCTTAAAACGGTTCTAGGCATTATTTGCTCCTTCTTTTCCCTCCCGTGTCATCATTCTAATTCATTTAATCAGCACATGCCTTTGTAACTGTCACAGGTCCCAGCCTTTTCCCAGCTCCAGTGCGTCTTCCCTGTGGCCTAGCCTGGGCATCACTAAGTGGGCCAACCTTTCAAGCACCGTGCTCTCTTTATTAGTTCCCCAAGTGCCAGGCCACAATCACACTTGACAACTCCCTCTATAGTCAGATCAAACACTGCTGCCAAGTTTTCAAAGCCCTGTCTAACTTGATCTCCCTAATATTATTTCTCACTACTCCCCATTATTCTTTAGTTGCCAATATTATTATTATATTATGGCAGATTATGTGCCAGGCACTGTGCTAAATGCTTTTCAAAAAATTTACTGTAATCCATCCCCAAAGAGGGTACTAATGGCCCCAGCTAACAGATGAGGAAACTGAGGATGACTAGCTGGCCCAAAGTCCCTCAATCTGAGATGGCACAGGACTGCTGTGTGGCAGGATCTCTGCCTGAACCACTGTCCCATGGGTGCCCAGTGGGTATTACCAGTTCCCTATTCTCCCATGCCATTCTGCTGCTGCCTTGCTTTGGTCTTCACCTGGGCTTACACTGGTCTCCTTAAAATACCCCTACCTCATTGACAATGTCCAGCTGCCCCACAAATACCTCTGCACCCCAAACCTCAGGGAGTTCATTCTTGTTTCACTATCTGCAGGACACTACCTAGCATTTGAATTTCATGACCCCATGTTGCTAAATAGTATGTTTTTTCTATGGATAAAAAAATGAGTTTCCTTGAGGGTCTGCCCCATATTTCACTTCCACAGCACCGGGTTTCATTTTGTCTTTTGGGAAAATGGCTGAAATAGTAGCAGCTAACAACCACGTTAAGTGTGTGCAAGGGGCCAGGCATTGTGCTGACTGCTTTGCAAACATCTTCTCATTTGGCCTCATAAAGGAGGCTCTTCTTGAGCTCTAATACCTGCTGACTTGGGTCTACCTTCTCCCACACCAACTAAGCTTCTTTTAGAAACCACTTGGCTGAATCTATGTGGAACAAACAACAAAGAAAAGAAAGCTCCTGAACACGACCCCTTCAAAGACTGTCTTACAATTGGGAATTCTGTGAATAATTTGGAAGGTTTGGGGATATGGGTGACACAATCAAAAGAACCAGTAGGGCAAGTCCAAAACAAGTGTTTAGAGGATGTAAAATTATTTTGACTTTTTTACATACCCAGGGATTCTATTTACTTATAAAGTAATGGTTTCACTGTTTTGTTTATTTACAATTGTACCAGAATACTTGTATTTAGTCAATGCTTATTGTAAATTAAAAAAAAAAAAAAGTAAACCATTCAGGCTTTTGGATGAAGCTGGTAGCTTAAATTGCTTTTTTTTCCCCTCTTCTGTAATAATAGTATGTCTAATAAAGCAAACTTTTCATTCTTTCTCATAGGTGTAACTGTCAGGAAAGCAATATTGACAGCCAAGCAAGTTTGGTACTGAATGGATTTAGAGACTGTGACCTCTAAAACGTTATACACTAAGGGAAATAAATACACATTATTTTACCATTTTACAAATTGGGTAAAAAGCTACTTTACAATCCTTTGGCCAGATGTTCTTCTGCATAACACCTTTACTTATTTTATAAAATACCTTTCTGTTCTTTCTGCCTTAGGTATAGGTCTTGAGAACTGGAGATTCACAGACTTAAGTAACTCAGAGCATCAACTGGGAAATAAAACTTGAAAAGTCCAGGTTATCTAGCTCTTTTCTTTAAATCCCTCCACAATGATCTAAAACATGTTCTTGGTGGTATGGGAGTCAGGTTTCCATAGACTGGTTTACTGGGCTTGTTGTCCTTTTCAGACCAGTGCTTCTTCCCCTGAGTGATTTTGGTGCCTGACATTGCCTGAGGGTTCTGTTCACCCTGCCTAAGACGGGGCAGCCTGGGGCAGCTTGGTCTCTTTCCCAGCTTCACAAAATTCAAAGGGAAAAGCATGGGGGGAAATGATACGGAGACTATTACAAAAACGTAGCCTACTATTTTCTTTGTAATAGAGTTCTGCTAGCCATAGCACGTGTCACAAAATACAGTGACCTTAAAATCTAGCTTGGTCACTGCTGCATGTGGGGGAATAGGCTTTGTTCTAGTTTCTAAGGTCACACTGTTCTAAATTGTGATGCACATTGTGTACCAAGTTGGAAACAATCGCCTACAGACAAGCTTTCACTATGCAAGGGAGCACATAAAAAGGGTGCTTCTCTCAAATTCATATATCAATTTAAACCAATGTTTACATAAAGCAAGCAAGCAAGAGAAATGCAGGAGTTTCAGGTAAAATGAGCTGATGTCTTTGAGCACTCACAGACTTATCCTACGTATCTGGTGGCTAATGGACTCTGGGTTTCTAGCCAGTGCTTAGAAATGGAAACTAAATGCTGAACTATAATCATGAAAATTCTGTGATCTATAAACCATGAAAGCAGGAGGAGGAATGAAACCTCAAAACTTGGTTAATTTCTTCACCTATAAATAAATGATAGAGATATTTTATTTACTTACAGCAGTATTGCCATCTTCATGTGTAAATGACATCAAGGTTATATATACCTCATGGTGCTACCTCCTGTTACAAAATAAGATGCCTAACCCTCGTGAATTTTCTTGATAATGATTACATTTAACAAGCAAGGCTTTTAAAAAGAATTTTAATCATTTTGTATGGAAATACATCATAGTTTACACTATATCCTTAAACAGAGCATATCAAACATAGTTTAAAGTTGTCATAAAGATTCAGTGTTATAGAAATAACATCAAAAGAAATGCTGCGTTGGCCTCAGTGGCTATCAGCCCCAGCCTTTGATGGCTCTAGAACACAATTCTTTTCTTAGTCTGTGTTTGCCTTCCAGTGTTTCTGTTTCTCTTTCACTGTCAGGCTGTGGGCAACACTTCCTGCTCTTCTTTCCTGCTCTTCTCGTGCACATAATAGCACTGAGTGCAGTGGTTCTCAATGGGATGCACGAGAGAACTCAGCACCACAAACCACTCCCAGGGAGCCGACGAATTCTGACTAGTGTGGAAATTTTATTTTTTGCCACAAATAACTATTCATACTTTTACAATCATATTGATCTGAATATGTTCTGCTGTTTGGCTTAGAATGGATAAAACTTGCTATGAGTAAAGGGTAAGTTGTCATGTACTGGATGTGACAATTTGTCCTTGAATGTATAAAAAAGCCATGGTGAGGCAGTCAACTGTTCCACTCAAACTGTGAGTGCCCCAGGGTGACCGAGACCAAGTGGATGGTGAAATTACTGTGGATGCTTTCACAGGGACCTAGAAAAGGTCAATTTAAAGCTGGGTAAGGGATTGCACTGTAATTATTGCCAGCTTGCATCTTTAGACAGTTCTTTTGAGAACTGCAGAATATGATCTCTCTCCTTTATTTCCTGTGGGTTGGAAAACTAGAGCAGTAATTTTATTAGAACTGTGAGCAAAGTATGAATAAGCTCTGAGTGAAGCAAAGAGAGGGCTTACTTCTTACTTAAGTGTCATACACTTGAGTGCTATACAGTGAAAAATACTTAGAAGTGTTTTTATTTGCTTCTGAGTCTTTTACTATGTTCCAGAAAGCCGTATTGCCTGTAAGCACATATTAGATGAGTGAGATGTTAGGAAAATTGTCTTCAACAAACAATTTCATGTTTTGCCTCATACAAAAGGCTCCTATGTACCAAATTTTAATAAAGGAGAAGCTCTCAGAAAATAATGAATCACTGTGGGAAAAACTTTAAATGTTACTAAAGCGGCAATTTATTATTTTACTTGGCATTGTCAAATAAGGTAAGTGACAAATGCTTTACCATTTCAGTTTCAGTTATAAATTTCTAAGAAACTTTTGTTACTAAATTTGCCAAGGAATGATCTGTTTGGCCACATACACATTTTTGAAAATGTCCCAGAGGGACTGCCTTCTTGAATCGAAGATACCAGTATTTATCACATCTCTTCTCAGCATGGAAGTTTTGACAACAAATCACAAAATGAATGTAACATGCCACACAATCAGGAGGCTCTGTACTGAGTTCTCAGTATGAGGCAGATAACCCTCTATTATTACCTTTCAATGCAGGCATTTGCCCATTTAAAATTATCCTTTACTTGAAACAAATATTAGCTGTTTTTAGCAAGAGGTGAGTGTACTATTAACAACGTTAAAAGGTTAAAAAGGTTCTGCCTTGACCATTTCAGTTATTGCAGGGTCTCCAGATTTGTAAATGCTGTTATCTCCTCATTCATTTTCCAAAAGGCACATGGAAAACATGAATGGCTGTGACTGTTTTTCAGGCATGAATAAATGATCCTATGTTTTAGTAATGATTCCAAATGTATTCAGAATATATCCCCCTTTTCCTGCCCATGCTTCTTCCTCTTCAATGTCTGAACAAAACCTTTTTTAAATATCTTGTGGACCTGATCAATATAAAGAGAACCAGAGTCTCTGAAATGGAGTCATCTAAACCAAACTTTATCTGTTCCATGAATCTCCTCTGTAAGATTGTTCTGGAGGACTTCCCCCTCCCTTGGGGGAGATACCGTGTTCTCTCCGAACACTGACTGTATCTGCTGCCGTATCTGCTGCTTGGAAATCAACATTGCTACTGGCTATATGCCACTTTTTACTTCACACACAGTCATACTCTCCTTGAAAGACGATTTCTGCTGCTTTTCTCTCCTGAAGGTAGAACACTCTGTCGGCCCATTGGACCCTTCAGCCTATATAGTCATTCATTACCTCCTAGTATTCACTTACACCTCCAACTTCACACTCTTAACCTTCAATTAAAAGGGCTCCAAACGTCAGTTCAGTGCCATTCAGTACCATGCCACCCTGACCTCCCACCTCCTCGCCATGTTCCCAGACAGATCTTGTTTCTGCTCTGTGAGGGGCAGACACAGGATGCCCTGTGGGTCTCCCTCATGATCCCAGGGTAGCAGCCTCTGCATCAGCCGAAGCCAAAAAGAATCTCTAGGCAAATTACTCTCCCTTACAGTTCCTATCTTATGTGGTTGGGGGAGGCAAAACGTGCTCCAATTTTGTACCTCATCCTTGAAATCAGAAACTGGTTTGGTGGTGCATAGAAATCCTGTATTTTATGCATGATTATTCTGTAAACCTGCAAGTTCTCTAATAAAAAAGCTTTTTTTTTATTAGAATTGTCAGAAACAACTGACACACATTAAGGTTTCGGGTATTCTCTACAGATTCATAAAAGGTTTAAAATTAAATAACATACTCTATTACTTATTAATTACATCCTATTCAAATTTTTCCTTTATGTTCTTCCTCATTTTTTTTAATTTGAACTCCCCTCTCATATTAGAGCCAAACAGCTGTCGTAAGCTAGTTATTTCCTGCAATGAATAAAATATTTTCTCCCAAATACGATATACTGTTTTCTCCGATTTATAGTATCTGCCATTTCTGGTCTCTGGGCCACACCAAAAAGCGTGATCACTGTGAACTTTCCAGACTCAATTCTGGCCATAAAGCAGGCCACTATTCTGTGAATCCATCCCTTAACACAATGCTCTACCCTCTCTGAGACCCGTCCTTCTCCCATGGAGACACGGGGAAGCATGGAATGAGGAATCAGGAAAAGAAATGTGCTTATGGTACAATTATAAAAATGCTTTTTCATCAATCGTAACAAATGCACCACACTAATGAAGGTGTTAATAATGGGGGAGGAGTCGGGATATGGGAACTCTGTATTTGGTGTACTTTTCTGTAAACCTACAACTTCTCTAATTTAAAAAAAAACAAAAGAAAAAGAAAAAAGATAAAAAAGAAAGAAAAGTGCTTATGGGGCAGCATAACCTGAGTCAGAAAGAAAAGACCCACATGTTTAGGTTTAGACATAGGAAAGGATCTGCTGAGGACAAAGAATTCGCCAACACAGGAGCCACGTACAGCCACAGGGGGCTACGGTAATGTAACTCCTTGTTCTACCATCCCAAAAATATGGTTCTGTTGCTATGAGACATGATGCCATTTTATACAACAAAGAAGGGTCCTTGCTATAGTCAGGAGATACAATCTTCAAATACAGCAGTGAGAGCGACTGGGCTGTAATGGTTCACTAATTGTGGTGCACAATGGAAAAGGTCCTTTGATTCAAAAGGAGACCAAATGATAGAAAGGTTACCAAGAAAGCTGCTTACCGTGAGTAGCATCCTTCCCAGTGAACAGAGTCCTGGCCCCGCTCGTTAGCAAGACGTTGACCTTGAGGAATACCTCAAGCACCACCTCCAAGGCAGCTACCCAAGGGAGGTGAGCCTTGGTTAGTGTGTCCCCGAGCATCAGTTATCATTCAGGATCTTCTCAATTTTCCCTTCCAAGATTCTTATTCGTTCCTTGGGTACAACATTTGAATGTTGCCTTATGGTTTCTAAAGGAGTGCATTCATATCACCTACATGGAGGAAAATTTTTCTTGATATGTTAAAGCACAGGGTGGCAATCAGCTATGATTTTTAACTGATTTCAACTTAAAAATTAACAATTCTCAAATTAATTCAACACAATCTGCTCAGTTGGGGGTTTTATATTCCAGTTCTGTGCTTTAGGACTAGGCGGCCACAAATCACCAAATCCTTTAAAAACAAAATATCTTAACCTTTATGCAAATCATACTCTTCATTACTTGTTTACCTCCAAAGAAACACATATGTTTTTAAACTTATACTTGGCTATACTATTCCAAGAGGGTAGGAACATTTACTGCAGCAGGAAACTATAGGTATTCACTCTTATGTATATTATTCCCCTTATTTTATTGCAGTAACTCTGGATTTCCTTAGTATAAAGAGAAATCAAAAGGAAAGATATCTACAATCTTGGGATAAGAAGTACCCTGGGATCTGGTGACCTAAAACACATCTGTACAGGATATGAACATATTTATACTTTTTTGTACACATTTAACGGTTACCTATTCATCATAAATAGTAAGTTTTAACTTAGATTCTACAAAAATAATCACTTTAGTAGGGTACATGCAAACAAGTATACATAAACATATTTATAAAACACATCTTTATGCTTCTTTTTTGCTTTTAAATATAAATTTGCTATTTAGCCATCAACTAAATTATTTAAATGCAAACTCCAAAGCCTCCAATTCAAAGTATAAAATCTTCTTCTATCCAAAGCAGCACTGCTTCATGTATTCTTCTCCTATAAGTAAAGTCTAGATAATTTCGTCAGATATCAATAATAGGTACACATTCTGTTTCCTCAGATATTAGATACCCATCCCTCCAGAGGAAAAGCCTCCTTTGTTCTGTTTTATTTTTTGTTTTTAAAATATTGCAAATAGTACACACTGGTTAAAGTAACATCGTCTTGGCATTTACATTCTTGTAAAAGTGACCAAATGACCAAAATCAAGCCTAATACTTAATTGCCCTCACACTGGTGCTCTACGACAACATAGCAATGCCCTCTGTTTAATTGTTTGCAGAGCCATCGAGGCAGGCAGATGACTGAGCCTCCACAAAAGGCTCGTTTTGTTTCTGATCCTCCTTCACGCCAGCTGCCTGGTCTGTGATGGAGGAGAAGGAGAGCTGGTCATGTTCAAGAATGTGCACTTGATCCTCGTCCTTGTCCTTCTTCACGTAGAACATTTTCCTGAATTTTTTCAGCTCATGGAGTTCACAGAAGGTTTCCAGAACTACCAACATGGCAATAAGGCCGAGGAGCAGGTAACCTGTGTGAGAAGTTCAACAGTCTCTCAGTTTGACTTAGTCATGGATAAATCAAGTAATAAGTGACTTACCCCTACCATGCAAAAAAATCTGTCGATGAATAAATTCAATGCCAGTTTTCTAAGGTTGGTGAATGTTTCGAAATGCCTGGCTCAAGGTGGAACTACCCAGGGTAAAAGAAAACACAAAACTTAGAATGGTATAACCTTCTAAGAACTTGGACTATTTAGAATTACAGGTTGTAATTTCGAGGAAAATTATAATCGCTGGGGCTGAGGCGGCCCTGCTAACTACACTCAGCCAAGTGTGACCATAGGCTGGTGACACTTTAGAAATGCTTTCAGTTTATCATGTAGTACTCAGAATAAAGCTTGATGCCCTTTTAATGCTTTTATCATTATTCCCACTGCAAATAAGTAGGTTAGCAGTAGAAACTACAATTTAGATGAAATGAAAATTTCCTTAAGAATTGAGGTAGAAATTAAATAGATCTTTGAGTAGCCATTTACATTTCCACCTAAATCTGGAAGCAAACCTAAGCTCTACATCATGCAACAGCTGTTTTTTCGGCACACGGACCATTCCCATTGGCAATAACCCTACCAGTTTCCTCCTCTTAAGATAAAGGATAACTTGAACCAGCGACAGTGCTATTCCTTGGAATCTGTGGTAGGAAAATGGTGATTTTAAGTTAGTTCTGACATTTTTTTAAAAAGCAGTTTTCAGTGGAAAAAATTACTCATCATGGAAAGGAACAGGAAAAAAAAATGAAAATGAAAACTCTGAGAACAACACAAAAATACCAATTTCATGCCCCAGTAGTAAAATATTTGAGGAAAGTTTTCAGAAAACCCTAGAACTAGGAAAAACTAGAACTGGCAGCATAATGGAAATAATGAAGGTGACTGTCTCACTCATGCAAAGTGACACTGTTTTAGTATCTTTGGGGATTGGCTATGAGGTTTTGATAATAATATAGTGCATGCAATGTGCTCTCTCTTATTTTAGAAAATAACAATGATATTGTTGGACAAATAGATCAAGTCCAAGGAATTTCTGGCAAAAACTGTGGACATTTTTTTCTACCCCTAAACTCGTATCTTTGGAACACTTGAGTTCTTAATGCACAAAACACAAACTAACTTTATGTAGACACCCAAAAAATGTGCTCCACATTGTTTGTAACAAGTGATAAAGTGTTATTCACAAGGATTTATTAAAGAAGTTAAACTGCTAGGCAGAAATTTATAACACAATTTACACAGCAGAAAAGTATAACTAGCAAACACATTTACAGAAACATGGTCAATTTCCTGAAGTCAACAAAGAAAAATCCAAATAAGGTGATAGCATTTTAACTATTATGTAAAAAGAAAATTAAGAGAATGTATAATATTTCAAATGCTATTGGCCAACACCACCAGAGGAGTGCTGAAATAGGGTATATAATTAATGCTGGCAGCAGTGTAAGCCAGTAATGCCATTTGGAAAGCATAGCGTGAATATGTCCTGTTAGTCACAAAAAGGCATATTCACTTTGGGCCAACAATTCCACTTATTAGAAGAATATCAAAGTAGAAAAAAAAGTAAACATACAAAGATATTCACTACTGTATTATTTATGATACCCAAAATTGGAAGCAATCTAAATATTCAATAGAGATACAGTTAGATTATGACAACTAAAGGAAATAGGAGATTACCCTTGTAACCATTTGGCAAATATTTTTTGAGTTTGTTTTATAGCCATTGGCACTTTATGAGTGAAGTCTTTGTTCCAGGTGAGCCCAGTTTAATGGAAATGTTGGCATACATACACTAAAAGGAAGCATCTTATGGGATTAAGGCTATATTGCAGGGCCAAGACAGAGCATCTTGTGTGCCCTGGGGTGTCTACCGTGGCTTCCTAAGAAAAAAGGACATAAGCTGAATTTTGGAACCTTTCTGAGAAGGGAGAAATGAAAACTGTTTATACCTTATGACTGCAATTCTATGCACCTTCCTATTTTATAGAAAAGGGACACACAAAAATGAATAGTTTCTTAAAAACGGATTACTGTTCTAAATTTTCATGATAGTAGATTGAATTTATATCAGAATTCAAGTAGATCAAATTTAGATTGAATTTAAAACAAAACAAGTATAAAAACTATGTAACACTGGCCGTCTGAAATTTAATGGCTATAGCCCATATATAAAATTCAGATATTAGTTAATTTCTTCAAAAAAGAACTACATGAGGATTTCATAATGGATACAAAGTTTCTGTTTGGAATCATGAGAAATTTTGGAAATAGTGGTGATGGATATATAACATTGTGAATTTAATTATTGCCACTGAATCGCATACTAAATGGCAATTTTTATGTTAGATATATTTTACCGTAATTTTTAAAAACAAACAAAATTTAAAAAGAAGAACCACCACCAGCAGGGAAACAAATGGGACAAGCAACTGCTTTAAGATTTTCCTAGTAAATTAAAGAACATGATTGGTAGTGACAGGTTACCCCCCAGCTCTAGTTTTCTTGTACTTAAAATATTTAATAAAGTAGTGTAACTTCTTTTCATTCAATGTTTGTAATCTAAGACATTCTATATGGCATTTCTTACACTATAATTTACAAAGCTTTTTACATTATTAGTAAGAAGTTGATCAGTAATTTTAAGGTGCATAATAAAAAATAACTTTCAGTGACACTAAGATTTTTGCTTAAAGAATTTTGAGAGGAATCATAATGAAAGGAAACAGTCATGGGAAGGTGATAAAACTAAAAACTTATCAATGAGAAGGCTTTTGACTATTCCTTAGTAAGTGAGAGAAGTGAGAGAGAGCTTGGAGGGGCAAGCCAGAGATGACAAAGGAGCAGAGCCTGTGCACCTTGATACTCACATGTGATGCCAATCTTATAGAGTTCTCGGAATTTTTGATTGTAGCCTTCTCCTGGAACATAATCTCCTAGGCCAATGGTGCTCAGGGAAATAAAACAAAAATAAAAGGATTCGAGGAAGTTCCAGTCATCCTCCAGGACAGAGAAGACGGCTGCCGGGATTAAAAAGAAGCAGGACACGGTGACACACCCCAGGAGAACTGCGTGAACAATGGCCACCACCTGCTTGGAGAAGCCCCAGCGGATGTGGAAGTAGAGGACAGGCCTGCGGGTGACGTGGACGGTGATGCGCTGGACCACTGCCGTCAGGAAGAGGAGCGTGAAAGGGATGCCGATGACGGAGTAGATGATGCAGAAGGCCTTACCCCCGTCTGACAAGGGCACGGTGTGGCCATAACCTGCAAGGAGCAAAGGGAACTGAGGTGAGAAGGAACAGGAGTAGGAAGCAAATCTGAAAATTTCCCCATTTCCCCTAAACCGAGGAGAAGAGTGAGACTTCACATCTGCTCCGTTAAAGACTAGCAGTAAAATTCAATAGTAGATGCCATAAATTTGGGAAATCCACCTTTCTTAATGAAAACTTACCAGCTCTTTCCAACACGTCAGAGTCTCTGGTTTTGAATTCACTGGCATACTGAAATAGAAACTGGATGCGCTATAGAGCTGAACGTCCACACCATCTTAGACCACCACAGTGCCTGGCAAGGTGGGTAACCCTTACCTAGGACTCCTACATCACCAGGGCTGATCTGTTCTTTCCCCCACCCTCCAAAGATCCTCATTAATATGCAAATGCCAGGCTACAGTTCACCCCCCAAACAGATGACTCACAGTGAGTCAGGAATAACTGACAAATAAAGGTGTGTGAGTAGAACCAGGCTGATGAGGGTACAGTGGAGGCTGGGTAGAGTTAATTAAGATATAGATAAAATAAAAAAGGAAATAAATAAAGATTAAAGCACACCAAGTCACAGGATTGAGAATATCTTTTCAAATATTTTGCCCAGTTACCTGGTTAAATGAAATATTCAGAAACCTTAACATATTTCTTTCCCCTTGTCATTTCCATATGTTTGAAGATGCCCTAAATCCCAGAAAGCCAACATTAAAATAAACAAACAAACACACAAAAAGAAAAACACAAAAAAATACAAACATTAAGACCAGAGGTCAAAAGGTATGTTTGTTTTACTTTCCACTACATCCAACAGATGCCAGTAAGGGAGGACCAACCGAGCCTGAGGCTGGGTGGACTAGTTTTAAAACCTCATAAGTACTTCATCCTGAAAGGACTGACATGTCTGAACAAGTCAGGCCAGGAAAAAACCAACTAAATGCATTTTTTATGAAATCGGATTCTAAAAACAAAAACCAAAACCAAAAAACCTCATATATGTGGATTATAATTGAAAGGTGGTTTCAAAATTAGACCTCTAAAATATATCCTGCTTAAAAACAAACAACTCAAAAACTCATAAAATTCTCTGCTTTATAACATTTCAGAGGTAGGGCCCAGGTAAAAGTAGTTACTAATAAGATTCCCTGGTTATTCTAGTGCACAGCCTCAACACAACAGAGCTTCTCCATCTGCTGTCCCAGATCGTACAGAATTTACGGACAAGCTACAGGGAGTCCCAGGAATCTTCTGAAATTATGCATCCACATATATATGCAATTTTCTATGAAGAGATTCCAGAGCTTAGATCCCCAAATGGGGTACATACCCTCAAATGTTTGAGAACTACTGTTCTGAGCAAAAGTTCCTGAATCCATCTGGTCTCCAACTCATCCAACTGTTCTTGGAAAACAATGGCCAATTTGGGGCATGGTACTTAAAGCAGAACGTGGGCACATTGGAGAATAACAAGGATGGTGAAAGTGTGCCAAACAATGTTCATAAAATATGAGAAAGCAGGAAAAAGTTGAATGTTTCATTTTGAGAAAAAAATGCCAGAGTACTGAGACTTCTTCTGAGTAAAGTTGTCTATATATCAAAGAGAAACTGAGGCCAATGGGAGTTAGATTTTAGCTCAATATTAAGGAAGATCAGAGATACAAAGAATTCGAATGTTACTTAACTGTAACAAAACCATTGGAAAACAATTAACAAATTTAGTTGAGTCTATGACAAAAACTCCTAGGGGATAAGAAGAAGGTCAAACAGTGCATTGAATGGAACTATCCTTCCACAGAGCTTTTGTAGAGGAAATATCCTAGTAGCTGAGTCAATTGTTCTAGGTAAGAGCCTTTAAGTTCATGATTTTATTAAGTTTGTTGAGTGTTTTTATGGATCAGCTTTACAAAAAGCGTAAAACACCTGTTTCACATAGCCTAGCTCTTCTATACCATCTGTTCCCAATTAATTACATGATTTGGGTTCTAGTAAGAAAGAAAGTACACAAATTTTTCATTTTCAAATATTTTAGGGTAAAATTTTTACTATCAAATTATAATGGCCCTTTTTATTAGAATGTTAACTAGATAAATCTTCAGTGACTAGTAAGCAACGGAGATAAGTCATTAGAAGGCTTCAGGATTTCTGTCTGCAGTAATGCAATTTGATGCCAGTAATATGTTCCCTCTAAGAGAGTAAAATAAACATCACCAACACTACACAGACCCTTACCGGAAGCCATTTTCTTCTCCTGATGCTTACATAAATAATTTTTGTTAATGGAAAATAAAATGTAAAATTTACATTTCATTTGTATTCCCTATACTTGTAGTGCAGGCCCTATTGGGAAAACGATTCTCTACCCTGGCTACACAGCAATTCCTTTTGGAATAGACAGCTTAATGCATCAAATGGAAACTTTTAATCCTATTGAATTTTAATGAGGTATTGAATAATTTACTCAATTTTAGTCAATTGAGTCCCTAGATAAATCATGCAGCAAAGCTCATATTTTCGAATTTTATAATCATGTTAAAATCCGTCACAAACCATAAAGAACTAACAAAATATTAATAAAACTTACATATTTGGTATGGTTTTAATTTTTCTATTCATAACATTTAAAAAAATCTTTTTCTTTATTAGAGAAGTTGTCAGTCTAGCTAACGGTGTGTTGATATTATTGATCTTTTCAAGGAACCAACTTTTGGTTTTGTTGATTTTCTCTCTATATTTTGTTTGTTTCCTATTTCATTTTCTCTACTCTGATCTTTGTTATTTCCATCCTTCTACTTGCTCTTCTTTTTCTAGTTCTTCCAGTTGTGAGGTTAGGTCTCTGATTTGGATTTTCTTCTTTTTTAATGTACGCACTTAAGAGCTATAAATTTCACTCTTAGCATTGCCTTCACTGCATCCCATAAGCTTTGGTATGTTGTATTTTCATTTTCATTTGCCTCAAGATATTTCCTAATTTCACTTCTGATTTCCTCTTTAACCCACTGGTTAAGAATATGATGTTACTTTCTCTTTATCCCTGTTATTGACTTCAAGCTTCATTCCATTGTGGTTAGAGAATATACATCACATGATTTCAGTATTTTTTAATTTATTGAGACTTGTTTTGTGACTCAATATATGGTTTATCCTGGAGAATGACCCATGTGCACTCAAGAAGAATGTGTATTGTTTTTGTTGGGTGCACTGTTCTATACATGTCTTGTTAGGTCTAGTTGGTTTAATGTATCATTCAAGTCCTGTACTTCCTTGTTGATCTTCTGACTAGATGTTTTATGATTTATTGAGTGATGTTTTAAAGTTGCCTACTATTAATACAGAACTGTCAATTTCTCCCTTTAAATCTGCCAGTGTTTGTTTCATATATTTGAGGACTCTGCTATTAGGTGCATATATTTATAATTATTACATCTTCCGGAAGAATTGTTCCCTTTAGCAGTATGTAATGACCATCTTTGTCCCTCATAACTGTTCTTGACTTAAAAGTCTATTTTATCAGATATTAGTATAGCCTCCCCAGCTCTCTTTTGGTTACTACTTGCATGTTATACATTTTTTCCATCCTTTCACCATCAACCTACTCGTATATTTGACTTTAAGGTGAGTCTCTTGTAGACAGCATATAGTGGGTCATGCTTTTTTATCCATTCTGCCAATCTCTTCCTTTGGACTAGAGTTTAATCCATTTACATTTAAAGTTATTTTAATACAGGTCTTTCTTCTGCCACTTTGCTATTTAGCCTCTGTAAGTCTTATACCTTTTTGTCCCTTACTTCCATTAAAGCCTACTTTTATGTTTATTTGCTTTCTTGTGTTATACCATATTGAGAACCTTCTCATTTCTATCTGGATATATTTTTTAATCTATTTTCCTTATGGTTACCACAGGGTAAATTTAACATCCTAAATATATAACAATTGTATTTGGTTTAATACCAACTTAACTTCAATAGCATGTACATATACTTTTCCTATACCCATCTGTCCTCAAACCATTTTTTTGTACTTGTTACCACTAATATCTTTGTATATTGTATGTCCAAAAACCTAGATTTATCATTACCTTTTAGGCATTTGCATTTTAGCACCTGTAGGAAGTAAGAAGTGGAGTTACATACCAGATAATACAATGGCTTTTCCTTGTTAGTTGTTTTGGAGTTCCCATTTATAAGAGTTTGGTTGTTGCCTCTGTTTCCCAGGGGGCAAACCTCCCTTTCCTGGGTATCTGAAGCTGGCAAGGCTTTTGTCCCAGACTGTCTGCTTCTATAGTTTTTTTATACTCCTTTCGTTGTCTCATCTTTGCTGCATGCCATGAGTTTGGTACGTTGTGTTTTCATTTTCATTTGCCTCAAGGTATTTCCTAATTTCACTTCTGATTTCTTCTTTAACCCAGTGGTTAGTTAAGAGTATGCTGTTTAATTTCCACATATTAGTGAATTTTTCATTTCTCCATCTCTTGTTATTTCTAGCTTCATTATGTTGTGGATGGAGAATAAACATTGTATGATTTCAATATTTTTGAATTTTTTGAGCCTTGTTTTATGCCCAAATATATGATCTATCCTGGAGAATGATCCATGTGCAGTCAAGGAGAGCCCATGTCCTCTACTTTGTATCTCTTCAGGCTCCCCAATCACAGTTCTACCCACAGAGATCAGTAAACACTGATGCTTTAAATTATTTCAAATTCTGGAGTAGGAGAAACTCTCTGTAGGGTGATGATTAGACTTTGAGCCAGGTTGACTCCCTCTCCCTGCCCCTTTAATCTTGACCTTTCTTTGAAATAAGTTCCTGCTCCACAGTTCTAATAAGTGGTTAATTTTTCAGTATCTTGTCTTACTCATTTTCATAAATCCTTTCTGACAGCAATAGTTTTTAGAGACCTGAACATGGATAAACTCAATTCATCCTTCCAAACCACTTCATCTACACTACAGGGAAAAGTATAGCTTCTGTTACTTTGCATATAAAAGGAAATTTGTGTACTAGTGAGAGATGGATCAAGGGAGGTCTAAACTACACTGAGCGGAGATACTGATAAGGATGAAAGCAGGTTTGTGATGGTTAAGTTCATGTGCCAACTTGGCTAGGTTATGTTGTCCAGTTTCTTGATCAAGCGAGCACTGGCCTGACTGTTACTGTGAGGATATTTCGTATTTCAATCACGTCAACGGACTGCATCTATGGCTGATCACATCTACAATCAACAAGGAGTTTGCCTTCAATGATGAGAGAAGTTTCATCCTTCAGTTGAAGGCCTTAAAGGAAGAACTGATGATTTTGGCAGTCAGAAAAAATTTCCATCACTACCTCAAGCAGCCAGTTTCTCCTAGGGAATTCACTGAATCGGAGTTCCCAACTTCATCGGAGTTCCCAACTTCATCGGAGTTCCCAACTTCACCGGAGTTCCCAACTTGAGGCCTGCCCTATGGACTGCCAATTCCCACAGTCACATCAACCAATTCCTATAATAAATCTAATTATATTTACATTTGTACATATCCTCTCTGTTCTGTTTCCTTGGAGAGCCCTGACCAATACAGGCCTTCATTCAGTGCATGTGACCAAGGACACACAGGTGGTCAGAGATAATAAGTCACGTGAGAGGCAAGTGGTGTGTATTTTTTTGGATGTCACTTTTTGCTGCCCCATTCATTTAATACTTTTCTAAACCCTTCTTGTTCCTTCTACTCAATTACTGATGGTTTCTTATTAACAGCCAAAGAGACAGAGGCAATAGAATTAATGGTTAGGCCATTGCACCTGTATGCTCAGAGTGGTTGAGAGATGGAACACAATCACACCGAATTTAAAAGCAAGAGGATTCTAGCAAGTGGCTTTGAATGCCACAGATGGGAATCTTGTACCTTTTGCAATTAGAAATGATTGCATGATGGACGAACAATTAGGAATAACTTTGGCAAAGGGTGCCAAACATCAGTCTGAGGAAACTGAACTTCTGGGAAGGAGGAAGATGAGCTTAATATACACAATGAAAACAGCCGCCACTTGTTGATTGCTTTGTGTATGTATGTTTGAGTGAATCTATGCATAATTTTGAATCTTCATAACAAGATTTGTAATCCTAGACATATTATTTCCACTTTACAAATGAGAAGACTTTTAGACAACTTGCTCAAGACCATGCAAATATAAATAGAGCTCATAATCTTTCCATTATCCTACCCCAGATGTTATATGATGCAAAGGTCAATGACAAATTAAAAGTGAACTCAAGTCCTAACATTGTCTTTTAGGAGATAATGGTGACATGGTGATAAACTGGTCACCACTGAAAGAACAATCATGTCTTTCCTGTGGCTCCAAGGAACAGAATATGAGATATTGAATCTCTGAAGTGAGAGAAAGGGAGAGAGGGAAAACAGTGTTCAGGGATGAACAAAGGGCTCTGTACCCGTCATACAGAGATGGCAGGTGAACACAGAGCCTGGGCTGACTCCACAGGTCCAGGAGATAAGTAGGCACAAAATCCACCAAGTATGCTAGAAGGGCCAGAGAACTTGGTCATAAACCACATGAGCTCCATATTCTTGGAATCCAGGTTGGAAGCTACATGGATGAACCACCATGCTAAGTGGTAGGGCCATCAAGGAGGAAGAAGATAAAGAAACATCCTTAAATTGTGACAGAAAACCATGCATGAATCACGATGAGTTAGCGGTGCTCTCGGAAAAAGGAGTACTTATAACAATAACTGAAAAGTGATAAACATAGAATAAAGTCCAATAAAATCTTGATCTTCCTGTTTAGTTGTTTAACTTAAGTGTTGACAACTCCATATGGAATCGGTGTCTGTCAATAAATATACAATTGCAGAGGCACTAGCCAAATAAGACAGGATGACAATGGCCCAGAGAACATAGTTCAGTGAGGCTAATATAAGTATCAGACAAAAGTTCAAATTGTACATCATAAAATTATCAATTACTTGACACATAAGTACCTTTTCACTGTAAAAATCTCAAACAATACTGATGGAGCAAAAGTCTCTTTGATCACCCACCTCTTCTTCAACTCCATTTCTCTCTAGAAGTTACTGGTATGAGTTTGTATCCAATAGGTCCTTTTTTTCTAAACATTTATACATAGCTACATATATTTCCAGAAAAATTTAGTTTTATTGTTTTTATCATAAATAGTATCCTCCAGGTATTGTTGCTCTCCAACTGTTAAGTTTTCATTTAACATTACACTCTGGAGACTGTTTTCCATGTTGCATCATGAAGCTCTATCTACCTTGTTCTGTAAATGTAGTATTCCTTAGTATATAAGCACTAAATTTTATTTAACCACCTTGTATTTCCATTTCTTCAGTATTACAAACAAGGGGTCAAAATAGCCTCTTCAGGTCCTCAACTCACCGGTAAGCAGAATACAACAGAATGGGTCACATGATAGCTGACATTTCCTTCTAGCCCTATGTACTATACACATTTCCAGCTCAAAAGAAAGCATATTCACAGAAACATAAGAATAACTCCTGTAACGCTCTACTGATCCACCAGCTCACTAGCAGAACCCATTCCTAGGGGTTCACATGCACTTCCTGGGTAGTGGATGTCCATGTCCAAACTGCACTCAAGTGGCATAAAGTGTGCTGTACTGCGATTTCCAGGTAACAGCCGGTCCCTGGCCCTGACTAAGCTCCCTTTTTCCAAGAAGCTTTTCATATCTTCCTCAGGTTCCTTCCCCCCAGTCTCCTTGCAGGTGTGCAGGTACATTGTTTATGTTTATGTAAATAAGGGATTGCTGGCAAACCTACCATTTTCTCTGTTGGCTTCCTGGAAATAGTATAAAATCTAACTCCTTTTGTTCTGATGATTCTGTTTCAATATGCAGTTTTTTCTTCCTGTTTAATGATCTTTTGTCCCAGCTTCTGACCTGTCATGGGTTTATCAATGTGTTAAAAGGGCCATTTACATTTTTCAGTTATAGTCTAGTAAATTTTGCAGGAAGGTATTATATCCTTTAGTAGTACAGCATAAGAAACAGTCCTTCCAGGGTACTTTTTGCTAATCCATCACGATCACACCTGTTCCCTAGGAGGAAAGTCAGGTAACAATCTCTTTACCTTCCCAGACTATTGTAGACAATAAAGAGCTGTTCAAATGTATCATCTATTAAGCCTGTCGATTCATGACCTTGCCACATTATTGGAGGTAGAAAAAAGGTAGCCCAAGAACATCACACTAGCCAATATGAAGTATTAAACAAATTACTTCACATTAATAAATCTTTCCCAGAACTCCATGAAGTCATATGGAAAAAACATAGAAATCCTACCTAAAGCGTTTTCTTTCCATAACTCCCTGATACTGACTTTGTGTGTGGGTGGGGTGGGAACAAAAAGTCTGACAAGGAAACAGCTTATAAGAACCCAGAATTAAAAACAGGAACTTGAACAGATAACTTGTACACCAATGTCCACTTCAGCATTATTCACAATAGCCAAAAAGGTGAAAATAACCTAAGTGGCCATCAATAGATGAATGGATAAACAAAATAGGATATATCCATACGATGGAACATTAGCCATAAACAAGAATGAAATTCTGATACATGTGACAACATGGAGGCCCCCTGAAAACATGCTAAGTAAAAGCAGACAGAAAAGGACAAACACATGATTCCACTTATAAAATATTAGGAATAAGCAAATTCATAGACAGAAAGTAGATCAGAAATTACTAGAGGTACAGGAGAGGAGGAATATTAAGAGTAATTGCTTAATGGGTACAGAGCTTCAGTTTGGGATGATGAAAAAGTTTTGGTGTGGATGGTGGTGACAGTAGAGCAAGGTAAATGTAATTAATACCACTTCTTTGTACACTTAAAATTTGCAATTTTTTATGTTATGTTATATATGTCACAATAAAAAAGTTAAAAAAATCATTCACAAGAAAAAGTTGATTTATTCCCCTTTAACCAAAACTAAAGTAAACTCACCCTCAGCATAAACCGCTTCTCAACTTCACCAACACATAAGATGGGCTTCCCTCTTAGTGCTAAGGACATCTCCAGCAAGATTCCCCTTTAACATCCTAAAATTTTCTCTCCTAAATTACATGACAGATTATTTAGAAAAAGGGCCTTTAAAATGTAGCATGCTATATACAACATTTTTTTAAGTACATATAATTTTAAGACTAGGATTAAATAAATTAAATAAAGGGGACTTAAAATGATACTTTCCCACCATTACTTGTTTAATCCTGAAGTCCATTTGAGAGCAGATTGCAATTGCTGATCATCTCACAAACTCTGTTTTCTTTTTTTAAATATCCTTTCCTAAGGACTTCAAACCCACAAGAGCATAATGTTTTATGATAAACTAAAAATTATAAGACACCTATTTACCAAGCCATAAATTAAAGAGCTTGGTCTAGCATGGCCCAGGTGTTCTCATGAACACCTCATTTACTCCGCCTCAGCTGGGGGAGGAGGGTGTAACAGGAGCCAGGCTAAGGCAAGCACATCAGATTGGCCTAGAAACAGCAGCAACCCCGAGGAGCTTGTGCTAGTAACCAAACCAGACAGACTCGAGTGTACTAGATAGGAATGGAGATGTCCTTGAGAGCATTTAAGAAAAAGGCAGGAAATATGGCCCATGGATAATTATCCTGAGGATACCAGGAGCTCCTGGAACCTGTAAATTATCTCTGTGTTTGTCACTTGTTAACCCTTGTTCCTCCCTAACACTTGGGAAGAGCTGCAGTTGCTTAAATGAGAAAACAAATGTGAGACACGTGCTCTGTGTAACACATCCAGGCACAGCGATAACTTAAAAGGCACCGTCTCCTTTAATCGCACTTGAGCTCTGGGAGATAGGTAGGCATGCGGAGATAAAGACGAGGAGATTAAGGAGCTTACGGAAAATCTAACAGCAAATACAAGGGAGGCAGGATATGAACCAATGTTTCCAAAGCCCATGCATTTACCAACCTTTTATCTGGTCTTAGGGGTAGTGGTGAGGGAAGAACAGGGGAAAAAAAGGAAGAGACAAGATGGATGATGACCAAAAAAAAAAAAAAAAGGAAAGGTGGAGAAATTCCTGGGTATTTCCAGATTTCCAGATTGAAGGACCCCGTTGCAGAGGTGATCTAAGACAATGACCACCAGGCTTGGCTGACCCAATCTGGGAGCTCACAGAAACTTGCCCTGACCCTCGTGATCCTAAGGACCTAGGCTCATCTTAGGTTACTGTAACGGTAAATATAAATCAAAAAAGAAAAGAACAAATTAAATTTAAAATTAAATTCCACCCCCCTCCCTTTAGAAAACTTGGAATTGTAAATCCCTTCTCTGCCCCTTTGAGAGGTATCTTTTTTAAAGCTAAATAAGACTTTACAATCCAGGAATGTCTTCCTCAAGCACCCGGGAGCTATTACTCTGAAGTGTAAACTTCAGGAAGTTAGCACCCTTATCTCACCATTTTCATGGGAGTTTAACTTAGGCCTCAGGCTCCAAATTATAACTACCTATTTGTCAGAATATGAGAGGTTTCACTATTTCTCTGGATAGAGGCAATTAACAAACACAAAGACCACCCCAATTCCAGGTGAATTTATCTTTTACCTTGAGAATATGTACCTAATGGGTTGTATCTACCTAGTTTTGCAGAAAAGGGTGAGCTTTCTGTATTTTTCATCTGTTCAGCAGATGGCCTTTGATGCTTCACATCCAGACGTAATGCTTATTCAATAATAAAATGGTTTTCTTACTCTTCTATCTTTATGGAGAGGTTTCCTGGGTTGGGAGGCGATTTCGTTTTTCATTATATTTCCCCGGTACTACCTGCTTGGAATTCTGACTTGCTCCAACCCTTCACTGGAGTCTGGAGACCTGACTTCTGCTTGGCCTAGCTTGTTTTTGCCTCACTGCTGCCTTTGTCTGGGGGGTACTCCCAGGACTGCTTACCACTTTTGTTCACCTTTGGTCTAACCTAGACAAAATATCCAGGACATCTCTGGTGCCAATTCCTCGACCTTTAACTTCAGACACAGAGCCCTGGAACATTTATTTGAAGACAGAGTTAGAACCCTGACCTGTGGGCAAATCATTGCAGAAAACAGCTTAGCTGCGGAGGAATCACACATTATATTCTAGTATGTCCACTCCTTTATTTTTCTTTTCCCTTCTCGTGCTGGACCATGTCTTGTAAATTTTAATGAAAAGACAACAGAGTGAAGAAAACTTGAAACAGTCAGCAGAGACAACTGTTCTGTTTTTTCCCAAAGCCCCAATATTTCAAACTAGGCTTCTGAATATATTAATCAAAGCAATATTTCCTCCATCTGCAACTTCCCCCGGGACATCTTCCGGTTTTACATAATTATCCTGCAGCAATCACTACTCAGAGGTTTAAAAGTTATTATACCCTAAAGGTTTCCCAGGGATGTGCTTTGAAAACAGGATTTTAAAATTCATGCCACAGGCCTTTCCCCACAGGCATGGATGCTGTGCAGACAACTCATGATTTAAGTTTCTTTTCCCCTGGGAAAGGTCTGGCACCTTCCCTGTAGGAGACAAGCTAAAAAGGTAATAGAACTCGCTGATGACAAGGGGAGGATATAGCTATTTATTTGATGCTGCACTTCACTCCCCATCCCTGAAGATACCCATTCAGGTCTTGCTTAGCCCCAAAGCTTAACTCCAGACTTGAAGAAAAAGCAGTCCTAAACGCTCATATTGTGTGAAGGGAGCCCCAGAGGTCCTGCAGAACCAAACCACATCTCCACTTCTCTTTTCACAGCAACTCAACAGTGACTTCCCTAAGTGACCCCAAGAGAAAAACATCGGTATTCATTTTGCCTTGGTGGGAATTTCTACACCTTTAGGAGGCAGAGGCTTCTGGGGCAAAGTAAACTTTTTTTTTTTTCCCCATTAGACTTAAAATAGTTTGAGGGCCTCAAGCCTTGAGAACACAGGGAGGAAGGTGCAAACAAAAGTTCTTTTGCAATATCTGTACTTGTAAACCAAAGGTGGTGGTTAGGTGAACAGGCTGAGGAATCACATTTCCTAAATTTGAATCCTGGCTCTGCCTCTTTCTAACTGTGTAGCCCTGAGAAACTTTAAATAAAACCCTGCCTTAGTCAGAATTGACGGTCAAATCTAAATATGATTTCCTGCCTCATGCAGGTATCCTGAGGATGAAATGAAATAACCCATGCCAAGCAATTAGCACAGGTGCTGGCACATAAAAGGTGCTCGGGAAGGTAAACTATTATGTTGATGTGAAAAAAGTAACTGAGTTATCTCAGCAATATGGAAGCTGATTTGAACTGGCCATGTGGACCCAGGCATCCTAGTTAGAATTTATCTGTATGCCCCTCTCAGTTCTCTGCACACATTTTAATTTTTCCTGTGCCTATTAAGACATCTTCTTTCATGTTGATGATTAGATGTTATTAAAGCAGTTCCTGGAAACAATTCAAGACCTTAAAAACAGCTCTTACGGAACAATCTCACATATAGGAACTTAGCTCTATAGTTTGAGAGGACACTAACGATCCTCCAACAGACAAATCCAAAGGCTTCTTCTCAAGTCCTTACTCCTCTCATTGCGAAATGACCCAATTCAGTTTATTATAGATAGATACCAGAGAATTCCAATGATTAAAGGTAGGTGTGCCAGTTTGGATGTATTATGTCCCCCAAAACACCATTATCTTTGATGCAGTCTTGTGTGGGCAGGAAATGTATAGGTGTTGATTGGGTTGGAGACTTCTGATTGGCTGTTTCCGTGGAGATGTGGTCACTCAACTGTGGCGAGATATTTCATCGGATAATTTCCATGGAGGTGTGGCTCTGCCCATTCACCATGGGCCTTGATTAGTTCACTGGAGCCCTATAAAAGCTCAGACAGAAGGAGTGAGCTTGCTACAGTCAAGAGGGACACTTTGAAGAATGCACAGGACCTGAGAGAGGAGCTGCAGGTGAGAGACAGTTTGAAGATGGCTACTGAAAGCAAACTTTTGCTCCGGAGAAGCTAAGAGAGGAAAAATGCTCCAAGAGCAATTAAGAGTGACATTTTTGAGGAACTGTAGCCTAGAGAGGAACATCTTGAGAGAAAACCAGAACTCTGGAGCAGACACCAGCCACGTGCCTTCCCAGCTAACAGAGGTTTTCCAGACGCCATTGGCCATCCTCCAGTGAAGGTACCTGATTGTTGATGCCTTACCTTGGACACTTTATGGCCTTAAGACTGTAACTGCATAACCAAATAAACCCCCTTTATAAAAGCCAGTCCATTTCTGGTATTTTGCAAATGGCAGCATCAGCAAACTACAACAGTAGGTAAGAACTGTAGGTCCCCTCCCCTAAAATTTCACTACTAGGAGGTATATTACAATGGAAACAGGCATAGAACAGCCACATAACCTGTTCCTGTGAGCTCAGGAAGTCCAAACTCTCTCTCCTCGAACAAGTAGTTACATGAAGCATTCATCGGAGGCAGATGCAACAAAATTCTGGCAGCCACATTCTACCACCTTCTGCTCAGAACAGGTGGCAGAATCCTCAGGATCCGGCATTAAGTGGCAGAACACAGGACAAGATGGAGTTTCCTGGTTCACAAAGATCTGATTCCCCTTCATGCAAGGGCAAGTGAACAGTATCTCTAGTCAATCAAATGGCCAATGAAAAATTACATATAGCACTCCTTATGCTGATTAATGGATTCTCTGGTCCAGATATTTAAGCACTTGCTGAAACATCCTCTGGAGAGGAGGTTCCTAGTTAGGGTCTTTCAAATGCTAACTTCCCCTGAAGCATCCTTTCCTTATTAAGGATCTTCAGATGTTAACTTACTGCCCCTAGGGTACGGATGAGTTTATACCAGAGCTGTCACACACAAAGTCTCTGCTGGGAAACACAGCACCTTTTCACTTCTTAAGTATCTGACAATTGGGACAGACTTCTCCTTCCAGGAAATCGTCCCTCTCTTGGCTCTGGGTTAGAGCCTGCTGAGTTTAGGGGCCTTTCAGAAACAGCCTGTGGTGGGGTCCTCTACAAGCAGGGGCTCATCTCTCAGCCTTGGTCCCAAACTGAAGAAGCTCAGCAGAACCACATGGACCCAAAGCACAGGTAACCTGAGCAAGAAGTAAACCTTCCTTATTGTATGTAAGCCACTGAGATTTGGGGACCAGGAAAAAAAATAATAAAGGGAAGGCGGGGGAGGTGTGTGGGACAAAGCGAACAGGACTGGCAGGAGTCAGAATGCTGATGGTTGGTTTGTGAGGACATGGAGTATTCATTGTTCAATTCTCTGTACTTTTGTATGTGTTTGAATATATCTATTAAAAAAAGTAAACCAGTTGAGGCTTTAAAATGTGGATGTAGGAACAGAAGCAGATTTTCACCTAGACACCCCTAGTAAGAAGTTGTATACTTCGTAAAGTAAAATCTCACCCTGTACAGACAGTACTAAAAGTAAACCATATCATGTAAACAGAAGATATAATATAGAGGTGTGGTACTTACAAACATTAAAGTACAGCAAATTTGATCTCAACAACTTAAAATCCCCCAAATCTGTGCCAATCCTGTAATATCCTCAGGTGAAAAAGTGAAAGACCTCATAATTGTTCTTTGGGGATACAAATTCCCAGGCTGTAGGTAACCCAAAGTATAGGGGCCAAACGAATAAGAGGGAAGACATTCTGTAGTCCCCTCAATTGTTTCAAGGATTTAAAGAAATCAGTTGTCCACTGCTGTGCAATTATGGAACTCTAGGAGGATCCCAGATCCAACTGCCAGGCTGCAGGGGTGCAGCCCAGGGAACCTGTCACTGCTGTGCAGTGTTCTGGAAAATGTTATTTCACTAAGGTTATAGGAGCTGCAGTTGGCTATAACACGGCTCTCCACACATGATGAACCCAACTTCCATCATCCTACGGAACTACCAAACCATAAGCACACAAGGATTCCTTGAGAGCAGACTGCCAGAGTGGAATGGAAATTTGTAGCCAAAATCAAAAGGCAAAGCAGCTCTGTTCAGCATCAAACCTGTTATCTTTTTCAGGCCCTGAGGCCACCCCCCACCACCCCCAATGGCTAGACAGAGGAGGAGCAGGGTGGCACAGGTAAATGGCCATAAAAGGACAGAAACTCCTGTCCAAGATGGTGGGTCGGGTCCGTCCCTCCCAGGGGGTCTTGCAACAATCACCACATCTCCCCACAGCAGTTACAGTGTCTGCAATAGGGTTAAGTTTCAGCTAATGTTTACCGAGAACCTACCACATAACACACAATGAGGTCTGACACCACTATGTTCATATGTGTGAAGTAGCTGGGAATCATTAAGCTAGAACGACCTCTCTGGAGACAAAGAACTGGCAAAAATTAAACAACTGCACATACTCAGGGAAACGGTGAGGATTTCATCTGTAGCAAAGTCATTAAAAAGAGAGATTTAAGTGAAAGGAACAGATGACATACCACATATGAAACTGACATAAGAGGATTCATGTACCACATTCCAAAATATTAAATATTTGATTCAACAAAGTCATCATGAGTAAAATGTTCTAACTCACGGAAATGCTAGATTTTAAGAGAGGAAACAGAAGCAACGTGCCAACGAGAGGCTTCACTTTACAGCTACCAGGTTTGGTGGGAACAGCTACAGGCTCCATATGCTCTTCCCTTTAGCTGGTCCAGTAGGTGCTTCCATTCAAAGGACTCTGTGGAAACAGCTCTGATCACTCAAAGTCACCAATGGCTTTTATCTTGCCAAATCCCCAAGCCAATTCTATTTTCACCTTCCTCCACATCTAAGCACCATTTGACCAAACTGACAACCCCTCCTTCTTGAAACACTCCCCTAGGATTTGGATGCACCTCCCTCTCACAGCTGCCTTCCATCTCATCGATCCTTCCCAGTTGCTTTGGTCCTTCTTCCTTTGTAAGTCCACCACACTAGATAGAACCCTTCAAGGTTTGGTCCTCAGTCTTCTACCCTATCTGCACTCCCTCCCTGGGCCGGGCTTTCCTATCTTGCTCTCTCCATGGGCCAAGAGCTCTGGTCACCAAGGAACTGAGCAACACCAGCGCCTAACCTGATGTAACCTACTGGCGACATCGTTTTATTCCAGGCAGCTGTGCCCTGGCTGATCTCATCCAGACCCGGGGCTTTAAATGCCATCTTTATACCTGTGGTCCGTCAACCCTGGCTGAACATTAGACTCACCTGGGGAGCTCTTAAATCTACTGGAGATTCATTGCAATTGGTCTGAGATGGAGCACAGGCATGGGTATCTTTCTTTAAAAGCTCCCCATGTGATTCTAACATGCAGCTAAAGTTGAGAGCTACTGATCTACATACTAACAACTCCCAAATTTACTAGTCCTCACCTCTTTTCTGAGCTCCAAATCCATGTCTCGCCAACTGAAAACTATTCAAAAATTTGTTTATTCCTAAGTGCCAAGAGGAGCTGCTACAAAGAAAAAGTACGTAATAAATATTTGTTGAATAAATGAATTTGCAGGGTTTCTGTTCAAGGAGCACCATAAAATCCCCTGAGATGGGTGGCAGTTTAATTGTAAAGAAATGTGCACTGCAACAGCTCTTTTGGGTTTGTGGCTCCACAGATGATTCTGTTTCGTTATGCTTTTTCTCCCCAGTCTACATATTCTACATGCTCAGTGTAGAATATGTAGAATGGGGAGAAAACACATAAAAAACCAAAATCTTATTCGAGACACTGCTAATTATGGTACATGTTAGTTGATACTGTATCTCACCCCTGTATTGGCAAGGATGGGGTAAAACCATTTTGGCTACTCTGGCCAATCTGAACAAAAGCCCAGTGTGCACCCCATGTACATTTATGAGGTTCAGCCTGGGTCTCCAACCCTCCTCTTCTGACTTTTGTCAACAGGTAACAACAGGTATCACAGCCTGAGGCTAACACAGCTGTCTTAGAGCAATCCCTGACACAAGCCTTGCCACTATCATTCACATGAACACTAAGAACCACCAAGAAGAAATTTCCCCAATTCCAATCCTTTTTTGCCTATCACCACTGCCCGGTCATAGTTGAGGTTTTGATTGCCCTGCCCCTGTATGCAAGAGCCCCTACTGGTTTTTCTCCTACCAGTCTCTCTGCACTCTGTCCCATCCTCCACACCACTATTTCCTGCTGTAGCAAATTAAAATTCAGACTCCTCAGGTGCTCACAAGCAGGCGTCACCCATGTTCAGCCTCATTGCTTGCCTACATCTGAATCAAAGAGAACCAGAGGACATTCTCAGAACACTCCCTGCCCTGTCACACTTCCATGGGTTCTCACCTGCTGCTCCCTTTCTTCTCTCGCACCTGTCCTCTAACCCCTCCGGCAGCACTCTCCGCTCCCACAGCACTGGATACACCTTGCTAGTAAGGCACTCACTCCCAGCACATGGTACGCCCTCTTCCTGGCCTGCCTGTAACACTGAGGCTGGGAAAGCTACACAATTCCTTTTCCTGTCTCCCTTGAAGCTTGGAGTGACCATAGTGCATGTTCTAGTTTGCTAATGCTGCTGGAATGCAAAACATCAGAAATGTACTGGCTTTTATAAAAGGGGATTTATCTGGTTACACAGTTACAGTCTTTAAGGCCATAAAGTGTCCAAGGTAATGCATCCACAATCGGGTACCTTCACTGGAGGATGGCCAATGGTGTCTGGAAAACCTCTGTTAGCTGGAAAGGCGCGTGGCTGGCATCTGCTTGCTCCCAGGTTGTCTAAAAATGGCGTTCTCCAAAATGTCAGAGTCAGCTTTCAACGATCGTCTTCAAAATGTCTCTCTCAGCTGCAGCTAGCTGTGAGCTCCTTCTGTCTGAGCTTTTATAGGGCTCCAGTGAACTAATCAAGGCCCACCCTGAATGGGCAGGGCCACACCTCCATGGAAATTATCTAATCAGAGTTATCACCTACAGTTGGGTGGGTCACAACTTCATGGACACAACCTAATCCAAAGGTTCCAACTTAATCAACACTAATATGTCTGTCCCTACAAAAATGCATTAAAGAATATGGCTTTTTTTGGGGGGACATAATGTATTCAAACCGGCATAGCACATAACACTGGCTAATGAGATAGAAGTGGAAATCTGCTGGAGGGAAACTGGTTTCTTGCAAACCTTTCGTTTCTTCCTGCCTTCGGCATCCAACAAAAACACCTGGAGCTGAGCAGCCATCTTGGGACACTGAGGGACTAAGGAGGACAGAAGCCAAAACAGGACATGGAGCAAGGAAGACAGAAGATCCATCCGGGGCCCTGCCGTGTTGAGCAGCTACACCAACACCATTGACTATGATTGCCAGGCTTTTTACAATGGGGGGAAAATTATGTCCCCTATTAATTTAAGACACTACAAATTAGAACTTTCATTTACTGCAGCTAAAAGCCATCTTAACTGGTACAATCATTCCTATTACAACTATCAGTTTACATGTTTCCCTAAGGTGTGAGCTGCTTGATTATTAGGACTGTAACTTGTCTCTAAACCCCGTAGCACAGTGTCTTGCAGGCTGCAAGCTAATAAAGGCCTAGGAAACTTAAGAAGGACTCAACATATCAGAAGGCAACACTTTTTGTCTGCTGTGTTGTGTTCTGCTGTATACTCCCATGGTTACCCCACCTTCCCACAGCTGGAAAACAGGAAGGAGCAGCCTCAGATCCACCTACAGTGCCTTACACAAGACTTCTGAACATTCTATGCCTCAGATTACTCGTCTCTAAAATTGATCCTTCTAGGATAAAATCATAGGATTCTAAGAGAGGTGTCAGTTTAGACAAGGCTGGTTTTGGGCTTATCAGCTACCCCCCCAAGCTGAGCACCCTTGTGCATTGCCTATGAAAAGCAGAGTAATAAGAGGTTTTTACATAGATCTAAGACAGACAAACCATCTTTTCTGGAGCAACTGATGGGGTGCCTACTTAAGAGATTAAAAATATATGTGTAAAGTGTTACCCAATTTCCATCATGAGGAAATTAGTTCACATAAGAAAATAACTTTTGAAGTCAATTCATTTTGCTATTAACATCTAACCTAATTAACTACTTCCAAACCTGTTGTATCTTTCAATGGAGATGAAATTTAAAATATAATGAGTCTGCTGAATTCAAGCTAATCACTAGGTCAAAAGCAATGTTAGGCTTCCTGACAGACCCTGAGAATTTAGCAATAAGAATTCCAACTACACCTTTTTTACTTTACCTGCCCACCTGGCAATAAATCATTCTCAGAAGCCCATCCTGACACCAATATTGCACAACTGCTACTTCTGCTTCCACACCTCTTAGAAACTATCCATGGTGCAAAATAATTAATTTTTATCAGAGGAGTATATTTCCAATTTATTCACATGCTACCAAAAATGTTTAATGTTTCAAACCAGGATCATATGGTTTTCTCTCACTATTTTCCACAAATTTGGGGGATTCCACTCACTGGTTTGGAGAAGAGAATTCTCATCTTGGATCTCTTTTTGATGAGAAAGCTTACTATCCCTTTTGCAAATCCTCATTTAAAAAATGAGAATAATGGAGAAACAGCAGTTACCTCCTAGTGCTCAATTTTTAATCAGTCTGTTTTCCATTCATTCCAAGTCCCCTGGAAAGCAATTGCATAAAGCAAAAACAAGGCAGCATAAAGCAAAAACAAGGCAGCGGGAAGAACCCCACAGAGCCTTACCTGAAACTCAGGTAAGTTCCGACCTGGTGTATGTGTAAGAAGGAGCCTGCATTAAGTATTGCTTTTCAGGAAGGGGTTTTCAGGGCAGCAGTCAAGAGAACAAAAGCCAAACCAACCAATCAAACATGCAAACAACCACAACACCAAGTTCATAAAACTGATTGCTTTGAGGTTGTTTTTTTGAAAACTGGACAGCTACTTGCTGTCAACTGGATATGATATACAGCATTAAAAAGCATCTCCTTCCCTCGGAAGTTAATAGGAAAGAGGATCACTTATTAGATAAAAATACACAAAGAATGTTGAACGTTTTGTCAGACATTAAGGTTTTTGTATTTTAAATATCCTTGGCAGATACTTGAAAATGAAATTTCACGGTGAAAGAGAAGACATATCTCATGGGAGAGATGGATTCAACAAAGCAACATAAAAATTGAAAATCTCCCCTTCACATTTAGCTTTCTTCAAAGCAAGAAGGAATATATTTTGGTTCAGATGCTCAGGTCTCTATGACATTTCTACTATGTATGAAACCCTTTCAGATGCTCCATAGGACAAGATCTGTGCTCCTGTCTTATGAAAAATACAATTATGGAAAGAAAAAGCAGAGAACAACAACAAAAAAAAGCAAAACAGCATATCATTAGGGGCCAAATTGTTTTTAAAATGTGCTAAAGAAGGAAAGAAGGGGGAGGTAAACCTGTGTGAAATCAATCCTCGCCTCTTCTTTGGACTTGGTCCTGATGTAAGGTCATATGGCTTAAAAACTCAAGTCCCGTATATACTCACTCCTTCATTAGGTCAGTGAGGACCTAATGAAGTGCACCAATATACAGTGCACATACATACAAAGAAGCCTTCCGAAGATTTGGGTTAGAATAGTCAACACTAGGCTTAGTTTTTATTTTCCCAAACCCTGACGTTGCAGGCAAAGTTTGCAGCATTTATGTGAACACACATACGTATCCCATAGAGCCAAATGAAGGCAGAACAAGCTTAGCGAGTTCCTCATGTGAATTCCTGCCTTTCTAAATATATTACTTTCTGGCACGAACTCTTTCCTGAGCATGGCTCCAGTTAGTCATCAACCCCACGGATGCAGAGCTGGTACGTTCACTACGTCCCGCTGGGCACCATCTGGTTCCCCGCAGCCCTGCACCTGTGCAATAGGCGACTAGGGCAGTAAAGGACAGGCAGGGGCTCCGCCTCTTGCGCCTGCCGCAGGACAGTTTGTTCTGCAGTCCCTCAATCCAATAACGGTTTGGGAAAGGGAAACATTCTCACTTCTGCTAAACCCTGATTTCTTGAGCTGACTATATATATTTTTTTCTTTTTTGGGAATTGATTATTAAAAATTAACCAAAATGAGTCAAGTTTTCTTCTTTTCCTATCAAACAGCTCCGGGCATGACACCAGCAAGGAGCATCAGGGAAGTTCACTGGCTTAGGGCAAGCATGCCACAGTCAAGGTGATTGGAGAAGCCTTTTAAGCCTCTCAAGCTTCTCAAATCAGACACTTATCTGGCTTTGTTTCACCATTTAAGACCATGTAAACTAACAGAGGCGAATATCCAAAGCCGAATGTTACTGTTTAAACCAATGGCCCCTTCGCATAAATAACAGGAGAGGGGGTATCCCTGTCTCTTTTTCAATTTTCTACAATCCAGAATATTCAGCCAATCATCAATTTCTGTAATTTGCACTATCAATTATAAATATAAAATATAATATTTAGTATTCAGACTACATAGCCCTCACCTCACCCACACCCATTGAGAACTGCTGGTCTTAAAGGCTTTAAATGTTGAGTCTAATCTCTGACTACAGTCCAATAAATAGAACCATTTAAAGTGTGAAATGAGTTTCTTGATCCTAAAATGATTGAACTAGATTTACTTTTAATCCAGAGGTTCCCAATGCTATATTACCTATCTAACTATTCCATTGTACCAAAAAGCAGAATTCCTGCTTTGCAGGTTTTATACAGACAAAAATCCTATCACTGGTCATATCCTGGAAAAACATCAAAGTTAGGAAAGGTACCCATCAAAAGCTTGGTAATTCTGCTTTTTAAAAAAGATAAACATCCATTGCCAAGTGGGAATTTTAATTTGAAGGAACTAAGAGGCTAGCTTGAAAGAAATGATGATGAAAACAGAGATGGGAGAAAAAAATTGGGTCAAGTATTTGGTTAAGAACATTTTAAAATGTTCTTTTGTTTAAAATTTTCCTTACATTTGCATTTCACTGAGAAAACTGAAGCCTACAGACAAGAACATCCACAAGGACCCACCAACACATCTCCCCACCTACCTGCATCTGTGAAAACAATCTGGGCCTTTTCCCCCGAGTTTAAGGCTAGCTCTCCAGTCATGCCTGAGATCTCATCCCCCTCACCCACGGGAGGACACAGCCCAAGTGAACTGTCTTCTGTCCATAATTATCACTGTCATTCTTGCATCTTAAAAAAACAAAAAGCCCCCAAAACAAAACAAAAACCCCAAACCTCTCTCAATCTTCCATTTCCCTATTCCCCCTTGCTGCAAAACCCTTAGAAACCAATATCTGCCCCCATCCTTCAATTCCTCTCTTCTCATTTTCTTTTTTTTTTTTTTAACTTTAAGACTTTGCATACATTACAACAGTGCATTAGTGATACAAGTTGTAAAATACTTTTCCATTCCTTTGGATTTTGCATATGATGGTTTTGCATCAGTCACTGCAGGTAGACTGAGCAAGCTTTGTTTTTGTATTTTTTTTTAAAACATGCATTGAACTAGATATGACTCAGAATAGATTAATATTCCCTTTTTATCATTACATTTAGCTAAAAAGTTGCAGGCAAAAATCCACACAAAACAGGCTTTGCTGTAAGACCAACCCAGAGAGTTAGCTGAAGAGTACCAGTGCTGGGCCTGCTGGGCCTGCTGGGCCAGAAAGTCATGGTGTTTAGCTAAGTGTAGAGAGCATTGAGAAGAGTCCTGGTTGGAGGCGCAAGGCCTGCAGCACGAGCTGTGAAACCTCTGTGATGTTACTGCACAGCTCCATCCTCAGACCTTTGCCGAGTGATCGCCACTGGGGGGCTGGAGGGGTGGGGCACGTAGCTGTAGGTGGGTGTTCCTGGGGCTCGGTATGTGGCATGGTTACCAGGTGGGGGGCGACAGGAGTTGGGGACTGAGCAGTCAGCAGAGTGCCTGCTGATATGGCCATGGTGGTCCCGGCCACCACGCCCACGGTGACCCCGTTGCCCCTGGGCGGGGAAATGGGCACAGGGTACACCATAGCCGGCATGCCGTTGGGCTGCACCACCGTGCTGTGGTGGATGACATGCCGGGGCGCTGCACACAGGCGCTGTGTATAGTACGTGCCTTGCTGAGTATACGGGCTCTGCTGAGGGTAGGCACTTCGCACAGGGTACACGGCAGTCTGGTAGGGGTTTGGGGAGGAGTAGTACAGTGGCATCGCCCCACTGGTGGCGGAGCAGGACACTTAGTAAGGTGTACCAGGAGTGTAACCTGTCTGGGAGGTAGGGTTTGCTCCCGGGTACATGTTAGGAGAATAGGCAGGAGCTGCTGCTGCGTAGCCCATGGGGAAACCAGCTGGATAACCAATTCCTTTGGCATTTGCACAGGGAACCCCAGAAGATCCAGGGCTATAAACAGGATTCATGATTTCAAGAACGGCCCGCCGCGGCAGCCTGGGCCTTGGAGAGCAGCGCGTACGGGCCGGAGACTCGGCGAGGGCGAGCAATGCGGAAGCCGGCTCCATGCGGAGCTGCGTCGCGAGGCCGCCCGCGTCCACCGCCGCCTTCCCGCCGCCGCGCTCCGCTGGCCCAGCCCGGCCCGCCCGCCCGCCTCTCCGCAGCCCGCGCTCCCGCCACGCTGCCCAGCCACCGAGCCCGCGACCTCACTCTCATTTTCTTTTGAATCGAGCTCAGATTGGGCTTTTGCCCCCCACTAATTCACTGACCTTGGCGCTGCTAATTCTGAGGGTCAATTCTCTGTCTCCACCTTACTCATCAGTGGTATCTGACACCCCCCCCCCCCAAGAAACAATTTTGCTTGAGTTTCCTTAGTTGCTCAAGCAAATAGCATGCAGTGGGCTAGCTTAAATAATGGGAATTTATTAGCTCACGGTTCTGAGGCTGGGAAACAGTCCAAATCAAAGTGTCATCAAGGCAATGCTTTCTTCCTAAACACTGGCATTCTGTGACTGGCTGCTGGTGCTCCTTGGTCCTGGGCTCCACTGTCACATGGCAGTGCACATGGTGGCCTCTCCTAGCCTCTCCTTTCCCTTCCAAGTTTAACTGACCTTCAGCTTCTTGCTTCCTTTGGCTTTCTCTTTCTCCGTCTGAATTTCATTCTGCTTATAAAGGACTCCTGCAATAGGATTAAGATCCATCCTGAATTGAATCAGGCCACACCTTCAATGAAGTAACCTCATCAAAAGGTCCACAGGAATGGATTAAGTTTAAGAACATGTTTTTCTGGGGTACATACCTCCAAAGCACCACAATGTCTATCACCTGATCTCTTGACCACCAGGCCCCAGTAATCATCTGGTTTTTCTACTACATTACCAATCACTCCTCGGTCTTCTCATCTGATTCCTGCTCTTTCTAACCTCCAAATGTTGGAGAACCTCTGACTCCCTACGCGGTGTCTCCACTTAGCCTTCACAGAGGTATCTCAAACTTAAAAGTCATCTACACGAGAGCTCTTTGATATGCTTCTACTGGAGTTGGGACCTCCATCTTTTTGTTGCTCCAGCCCAGAACTCTACTGTCATTCTTGTCTCTTCTTGTTCTCTCACTGTCACCCACACCCACTCCATCAGCATATCCTGCTGGCTCTACCATTAAACTATATCCAGAATCCAACAATTCTCCCTATGCCCGACTTCTACCACTGTGATCCAAGCCACTAGCTTCTCAACTGGTCTCATGGTTCTGCTCCAGCCCTCCTATAATCTATTCCCCGAATAGCAGCTACAGTGACTGCTCAAACAACTCAGATCATGTTACTCCTCTGCTTTGCCTAATGTCCTTATTATGGCCCATCTGATCTATAAGATCTGACTCCTCATCTCTCTGACCCTATCTGCTACAACTCCCCACTGCTTATTCAGCTCTGGCCACAAGGGCCTCCTACTGTGGCTGGAACACACCAGGCATCTTCCCGACAGAGGGCCTTTGCACTTGCTATCTCCTCTGCCAGGAATGTTCTTTCCTTGATTAATTATATGGCTGGTTTACTTACCTCCAGTTCTTTATTCAAAAGTCAGCTACTCACAGATGCCTACCCAACCCACCTTGTTTAAAATAGCAACATTCCCTCAAAACAAACCTTATATTGCCCTTCCCTTCTTTGTTTTTCCTTAGCACTTATTTTATGCAAAATATCTTTATTTATCTATATTGATTATTGTCATTCTCCCCTTCTAGAATGCATACTCCAAGGCAAGAATTTTGATCTATGTCGTTCCCTGATGTTCCTCAGCACCTAAAAAAGTGCCTGGCACATGGCAGGCGCCCAAAAGATATTTTATGCATGCATGAATAAATGAGTGAGTGAGTCAATGAATGAACTGCACTTGGCAGAAGAAAATCCATAGTTTAATCTTTGACAAAAACCCAAGTTACTGATTTTGGTGGTTTATTAATATGTTACTAACCAGATCATACATGAAGAAGTGTTGCAATTTCAAATAAAAACCATGCAGCTGTGATGTCCTACTGCCTTAAACCTTCCATTTTTATTCAACCATTCAAAATCATGAAATGCAACAAACATGTGATGATCTTGGAGATTAGGACTCCCAAGTTCTCTTTGGGCAACTTGTTTGGGTATCTGTTCTATTTATTTCCATATTTCAAGCCTAACAGAGACCTTTGTGGGCTGAGTGAACACCAAATTTGGCTTATAATTTACAATTAAGTGTCCTTATTTCTTGAGCTATGCTGGGGTGAATATACCCTCAGGGATACTCCCATCCAAGCAGGTATGAACACGAAACATTTATATGGAAAAGATTATTATTTTTTCATTCACAAATTGACAACTGCTATTAATAAAATATTAAAGTGGTCCCTGAAAAGGGAAGAAATATATGGGTATTTGCCTACTATGACAACTGTAAGAATTACATTTTAAAGAATTGGCCCAAACAAGGAATAGGTGAACCAGAGAACTCCGTATATTTAAACATTCATCCTTCTTTTGGGTGTGTTGGACCAAGGGTAGAGGCCTTTAGTATGGACGAGGGTTATATCAATTTAGCTTTGGAAAAAAAAAACAGTTTTTCCTTTGATAAAGTGTTCTTTCTGTTCAAAATGACCACTTTATACTCACACCTCAGCAGGACAGCCCAGACACTTGAACATACTGGCAAACTAAAAAACTTAATCAGGCATCTGTCTATCCCCAAGAGAGGATCTGGATCTTCTCTCAGCTGTGCATGAAGTGATTTTAGGGAAGCTTAAGTACATGATCATTAGCAACAGTAGAGGTTTCCTAGTGAACCCTGCTATCGAAGAAAAACCTAAGGCACTTAATAGAAGTTAAAGTCACTAAATGTACGGCATCTAGTGGATGCTTAAATATTTTCAGGAACACTTAAGTATTTCTTGAAAAACAAACATTAAGTTTATTGGACTATCAACAATTTCTCATATATATTATGTCAATCTAGCTTATTTCCATGTGCTGACCTAGATCAAAATAACCTGGGAAGAACCCAATAATGCACACTGTACTGGAGCTTTCTTCTTAAAAAGCTAATTTTTTTAAAAAATATACTTTTACTATTTCATATTTGTCAGAAGGAAGCAAATGGTTAAGTCCTTTTTCACCTTCCATCTAAAATGAAATAGATTTCTAAGTGCCATGAAATGAACCAGTATTGCTTTTATCCTCTTGTCCACTCCATGTTTCTCCAGGATTTCACTGTCATTTTCATATGATTCACTCATTAACAATTAATTATAGTTTTCATTGAAATGACATACAGTTAATGGTAACCAACCTAGCTTTTCTAAGAGCCAAGGGAAAAGCTCTGGCACAGAGCTACAGGCAGACATTAGGCACTAGGAAGACAGATTTCAGAAGATGTCTGCAAATAGATATGCTTGATCTCCTGGCTAACATCTTTAGACGGAAAGAATGCTTAAGAGAGATTGGAAGCTCCCAAAAACTGAGTTCTGAGTGCTGAACTGCAAATGAACCTGATAAGGAAGAAAACTAGAGGACAAAGAAAGCAAAGTTGAGGTCAGGAAATTCTGCACTGGGCTCCTTCTGAAAGGAGGCACAAATTCTAAGATAAATCAGCAAGAGAGTAGCAACATCTCCAAAACCAGCATATGGACAGCAGAAGCCCCCAATTAGGTGAGGGACAGAGAATCCAGATACAGTATGTGTGGATCACAGTGTGTGGTCAGCAGCAAGCAGTAGTAATTTTTGGTATTATTGAATCAGATCCCTTTATGAAGTCCAAGGGGGCAACTAGGGCACAAACTGTTGACCAGATAGCCAGGGGCAGTACCTACATTTAGATGCTATAGATGATCGCTACACTGGATATGAATAGGGAGTGCTGGCAGCATTTAAAGAACGAGCTAAAATCCAGTATTGGTAGGGTTATGAAAAACATGGACCCTGAGTCCATTAAGTGACCATCCTCCTGGATCAAACTTACTAACACAGTCTCCTTGATATAATTACACAATTTGGTTGTTTGTGTATCAAAACTTCAAATTAGAGCTGATAGTATTAGGATAAAAATAAGTAGAAAACAGGCAACCATGTCGATGTAAAAATGAATTCATGCAGATACATAGATAATAAACATTAACGGTGAGCTCCCTACATAGTCTCTCTTAAAAGTATTACAGCACATAGTATCAGAAAAAATCATTAATTTAGGCAGCAAACCTCAGGGGAATAAAGTGAGAGAATTCCCTGGGCCGAGGAGGCAGAGCATACAATTAACCCAAGTTAAGAGGCAATTTAGCCAAATGTCACATTCCCATTTGGCAAAAAGGCAAGGCAATGTTTTCCTTTTCCAACAAACATGGCAGCATGCATGTGGAGGCAAAGCATGAGAGGGTACAAGGTGCCATGGCTTCTTGGGCAGACGCTGTCTGGTTTGTGCTGCTGGATGTTCCAGGTGGCTTCCACGTCTATGACCAGGCTGAGCTGCGATATCTCTGCAGGGACTAGCACAGTGGTATCTCTGCCAAAGGGGCCCAAGCTCAGAAAACAGTCTCCGTTGCTGAAGTTTCTGGATACAACTCCCTCTTACCTCTGCATTTAATGGGAAATAGAGAATTACTTGCTTGGGAAAAAGCAGAACCTATCAGCATTTAATGGGAACACAGAAATGAGCTTAATGTGTTAGAACAGTAAAGATGTTTCTTTAGGAACACATAGCTATATTCTCATCCAGCCTCATTTCACAGATGAGGAAATGAGTGGAGGCAGGAAAAACTGGAAAACAAATAATTGTCTCACTGTGTACCTCAACACATGCCACCTCTTCAGACATGAAAAACAGAAGAGATCAGTGTGAGTGACTTCACTGCACTTGTAGATAAAAGGGAAAGTAGCTTTTAAAACCATCGTATATATAAGCAAGGAGAAACTCAATCAAATTAATGGTAAGCTCACCTACAGTTTACTCTCTCTTCAAGGTATCAGAGCACAAGCTCTACTTTTGAGCTGATAATATTTGCACTTAAAATTTGATCATTAAACAGAAACATAAAGAGTTAGGCCTAACTAAACTCTGCTTCAAGGCATCATCAAGGCAATGCTTTCTACCAGGAGCCTGTGGCATTCAGGGGCTGGCTGCCAGTGATCCTTTGTCCTTGGCTTTTCTGTCAAATGGCAATACAAAGGCAGCCTCTCCTGGCCTTTCCCTTCTCTTCTATGCTGCTACTCTTGGCTTTCTCCCTCTGTGACCCTCCCTATAAGGCCTCCAGTAATAGGATTAAGACCCATCCTGATTCAGTTGGCCACACTCAACTGAAGTAACCTCATCAAAAGGTCTTATTTATAAGGGTTCATACCCACAAGAATGGATTAAGTTTAAAACCAGGTTTTTCTGGGGCCCATAGCCCCAAACCAACATAGCTGTACTTTTTAACTTAATATAATATTAATTCAGTCTGAGATCACTGATGACAGTCTCACTGATATCAACTCCTTCCGTTGAGTTTGCGATGGAAAAAGGCATCCTTGCCGATGATTATGAGGGAACACTGCTCTGAGATGCTACTGTCCCTTGTGTGCAAGAGATTGGACTAGTGACCAGGACAGACCAGGATGGCAGAAGTAAGTCCGTGGAGAACACCACACCTCAATCAGCAGGACACAGTCTCATCACATCAGGAGAGGACTAACAAAAATTAGTGCACAAAACATAAAGTCTTGAGTGAAGGGAAAGAGTAAATCTCAATGGGCTAGTTTCAGTGCCAAATATGTCTTTTTAGCCTCACTGCGTTTACCTTTAAAATAATAAGTGTTTGGGGAGATCAAGTTCTGGCATGTCAGTGTTGTGTTCTGCTAACCTGTCACACAGTAGTAAAACATTAAAAACAACCATTTAAAGCCTCTAGAAATGGTCCTGAAGGCAAAGCGCAAATGAAGAAACATCTAGTTAAGAAAATCTACAAAAATTCAGGAAGAAAGGCAAGAGTCTGTGGTATGTGAACCAAGACCCATTCCCACCCTCCCCTCTCCCAGCTCAGCAAGGCAGAGGTGAAGATTCCACCCCAGACTGCTGCAGCCAACAACACAGGGCTCCCTACCCCCCAGCTCTGAGTCAAAAGGGCTTTCATCTGGGACATCAGGGTTTCTCATCCAGCCCCCAGCTTCCTGTTACTGAGTCTAAGTCCTGGGAAAGCCGCTGAGAAGTAGGGGCTTCTTTCTGCCATGTGGTTCCGGATTTGTGGAATTGAGGCTCTGCCTAGGGAGGGACTGAGGATACTGGGCCCCAAAAAGCCCTTCCCCCAGCTCCCGAGGCAGTGGTTCCATGCCAGGAGAGGCAAGGCAAGATGAAGTCAGGCCATTCTCCCTACCCCACCAAGTGCTCAGCAACTAGAGCGGGGGTGTCAGTCAGACAGAAGCTTGCCATTTTCCTCACCCCCAACTCGAGAGCCCTGGCTCAGAGATTTTTGCCTAGGAGAAGAAATGGGCCATAAGCAGACAGTTCCTGGTCTTTTCCCAACCAATTTCATTTGTAACAGAGCATGGAGAAGTTTAAACCTAAGAGCTCTCTCAAAACCATTAGAGGATGGGGCAAAGGAAATTAGGAGGATATTCACAGTTTTAATGAAGATACAGCCTAGAGCCGGCTAACTAGATTGCAAGAGAAAACCAGAAACAAGATGGCTAGGAGGAGCCTAGGATAAGAACAAATATCAAATCTGACTTGGGAAATGATTCCCTCCAAAGAGACACAATTTGATTGATTGGTCTTTCGAGGAATTTATGCCCCAGGGCATTGTTGTAAACAATTGCAACTAGCCATGGAAAGGGTGGAATGAGCCCACCAGTACCTCTGTAGGCATCCCCCAAACTGCCTTCCTGAGCAGCCACTTCAGAGACTTAACACTGTGTAGGGGAAATGGAGTTCACTAAATTAATCCTATCACTGTACAACAAGCAAGTGACAAAAACAAACCTTGGGGAGGCAGGGGAACTAATATCCAGAGTTCTGCTAATATATTACCTAAAATGTCCAATTTCCAATAAAAAATTATGAGGCATGCAAAGAAACAGGAAAGAATGATCCATAAGCTGGAAAAAACAAAAAACCAAAAAACCAGGCAACAGTTATGCCTGTAAAGGTGACTAGAAGTGAGATTTAATAGGAAAAGATTTCAAAGTAGCCATGATGAACATGTTCACGGAACTAAAGGAAAGCTTGATTAAAAGAAGCAAAGGAAGGTATGATAATATAGCATCAAATAGAGAATATCAATAGAGATAGAAATTTTTAAAATGAACCAAATGGAAATTCTGGAGTTAAAAAGTATAATAACTGAAATAAAAAAACCACTAAAGTGACTCAACAACAGATCTGAAATGGCGGAGGAAAGAATTAGTGAACAAATAATAGATGTTCAACTGGAGTTAATGAAATCAAATCTAAGTTTATGTCACAAACCATAAACTACTAGCAGAAGTTTGCTTTCTGTTCCTTTTTAAAATTTTTAAATTTTTTAGTTTTCTTTCCATCTTGGTTTGATTCTTAAACATGCAATGTTTTGCAGTAGTGGGAGAGAGTAAGATGGTGTCAGATTGCTTATCTGGAATGTACTTCTTCCCTGCTGCTTGCGGGTGTATAACTGTACCATACATCAGCAACTTCCCTCTGCAAGGTACATCTGTTTGGCTGACCTGTGGGCGATATGCTATTTTTTGGGGGATGGCTGTGTCAGAACATTGGGTGGTGGGTAGGCAGTGATGTGGGGGCTTTTCTCTCTTGCCTAGAAATTTGTGAGTCTTCAAATAAGTGAGTCAGTCTGGCATGTAGGCAGCTGTGAAACAGCCCCTCCAGCTTCTTTAACTTAATCCACCTAAACACAGTCTTTAAATAATTGAGTGCCTTGGTAACGGATGTTCAAACATTTGAAGAATTTTAGTTACATGAATGTTTTAACCTTCTAATTCTAGTTTAAAACATTTCACTTCCCCACTTGCTATTCAGAATTTGAAGATACAACAAAAATGCAGTATTTGAGAAAAAGAACAGGATATTTAGATCATTAATGATTAGCAGGGTGCAATATTTATACTGATGGGTTTATTTCAAAAAGTAAATTAGCAAATTTAAAAACATACAGCAAAAATGAAAACTACTCAGGTGTTTCTCTGAGAATCGCAATGATAGTTTTCCCATCTATTACATTATTACAAAGTTTAAATGTGTTTATTTGAAACTGACATAACTCGTAAAATGTTTAGATACCTTGTGCAAAAAAACAAAAAAGAATCTATGTCTATCTTATTTGCTTCCTAAAAACAGAAATTGCCTATATTCATTTCCTGGTAACTTTTCTTAATGTTAGCTATCTGCTAAAAAATGTATTGAAGATATTTATTTATTGTTTTTCTTTAGACTACATATATAATATGAATATTATGTTGAATTATTATATCAAACATTAAATATCCTGTTATTAAATTTAACATAAAGCAAATCCTGTCATTTGTAGTTGTTTTTTTTTTTTGTTTTCTACACAGTCTTACATACTGTTACGTTTGAAAACAATATCATAGTTCATATACTCTTTCTTAGTCTGTAAGCAAACTATTATAAAATATATTCATCAAACAGCAACTCAGCCCAGAGAATTCATACTTCTTGGTCTTTGCTTGCTTTTCCGTCAGTCTGGAGTATCTTTTTCTTCTCTACTTATTGACATTCTATTTCTCCTTCAAGGCCAAATTCAGAATATCACCTCCCACAAGTCTTCTTCAACCTTTGCAGTCAGAATTAATCTTTATCGATGTATATGGTGTAACTTCAAATCATGACATACTGTACGAATGGAAGGCATTATTATTTATGCTGTAAGTAGGGCCGTAGACGCCGCCCAGTTCAACCTTGAGTTCGACAAGCCCCCAGATGAGCTCAAGATCCTCCACCCAAACCCGGCTCCTTCCATTGCCTTCCCTCCATTCTGCCAGTGCTCATGCCAAAAACCACAGGGTCATTCTTGGCTACTCTTTTTCTCATACCTCACATTCAATCCATCAGCAAATCCTGTTGGTTCTACTATCAAAACATATCCACTTCTACCACCCTGGACTAAGGCACCGACATACCTCACCTGGGTTCCTGCAGTAACCTCCTAGTTAGCCTCTGGGTCCACCCTTGCCCTCCTTCACCAGCCAGAGCGAACTTAAGACAACCAGTCAGATCACACATCATTCCTTTGCTCAAAATCCTGCAGCACTTTCCACCTCATTCAGAGAAAAGCCAAACTTGTTACAATGGCCCACAACTCACCCTACGCAATCTGCCCCCACTCTTCTTTTCTGACCTCATCACTCCCCCTTTATACACAGCTTCAGCCACCATGGCTTCCCAGCTGTGCCTCCAATATGGGGCCTTTGTTCTGAAACACAGATAGTCGTATAATTCACTCCCCATCTCCTTCAAACACCATCTTTGCAGTAAGGCCTTCTTTGACTACCTTATCTAACATGGAAACCACCCCTCCCCACCCTCATCGTCTGCCAAGTACACAGTAACATATACTCCCTATTTCCTTTTGTTACTTTATTTTTCTCTCCAGTACTTATCATCCTCCAACATACTATGCATTTTACACAGTTATCTTGTTGACTGCATTTCTCCCCTCTCCCCACTAGACAACACATCCAGAAAGGCAAGAATTTTTCTTTTTCCACTACTATATCTGGAAGTGTCTAGAACAGTACCTGGTGAATATAAGTGCTCGGTATCTACTTGTTAGAAATGAAGGCCTGTCTCCTCTCTTTAGATTCTGGCTACTTGAGAGCAAGGGCCACGTCTCATTCACCTGGGGCCTTACCTGGTGCACTGAGTATATACGAGGTACTCATATATAATTGCTTTTATATGAATAACCTTAAAAGTCATTTGACAATTTATCAAGACCGTACAATTGCATCTTAAGTCTCTTGAAAAAAATAACACCTTTGGAACCTTCTTCATTTTACAGAAAAGGTCACACTCCAAGATGTTAAGAAATGTGCCTTAAATTGCACTTATTGAGGACTTATGGAGTGCTAGGGTTGCAAAGGTGCTATGGGAACCAGCAGGTAGAAAGCTAACTCTGCTGGGACAAAGATCCATAAGAGATGGGGGGAGGCGCATGGGAACTGTGTGTAAAACCTGCTTCTAAGTGGCCCCCATTGCTAGGCTGGCCAGGCTCAGCATGGCCCTGGGTGGCACTTTTTCCTGGGGTCCTGGCAGCTTTCCCTTCCTAGTGGTGCTTCCTACCCTCCTCAGTGTTTATCTGGACTAGAAATCGCCTTCAGCCTTCAGACTGTGTTGCCGACCAAACAAGGAAACCAGGGTTAGAATAAAGCTTAAGAGGCTCCAATAAAACAGAGTGGAAGGGGGAGTGAGGCATCAAGGCATCAAGTACCCTCACTCGGGGTCACAGAGCAGCCTATGCATTAAGGAAGGAGCAATAGAATTAGAGCCTCTCAACTCTTATTTCTAACATGTAATCTGTTGACCACACAAAAATAGCATTTTTTTTTTGCTGTTGTTGTTTTGACCCATAAAAAGGGCAATTTCATATGGTTCAACACACTTCAAGGTTGGTATAAATGGGGTCAAAACAAATTTGAGTGTTGGCAATTTCACATGCTTCCCCCTCATGGGCTTCAACTGTCTACTCTGTGAACAACAGAAACTCTCCCACACATCACAGTCCAATGAGCAGGGCCATAAAACAACCTAACCTAAAAAGGAACCAGATTTCCCCATTAGATTGGTGGAACAATTGAATAGTTGATTCCTGACAAAAATTTATAGCTATGCCATAAAAGCAAAGACACCATTTCTTTCATTTATAACAGTAACAGAATGTTCCAGGTGCTATAAAATAGGCATAGATAACAGCAAATTTATAGTTTTGGAAAACAAACTTCAAATACTAAAGGCCTGACATGTTTTATACATTACACATTTAAACACTAAATATCTGCTCTCTCTGACCATTATGGGTAGAAATAATTTTAGAATTTATTATACATTTCCCTGCATTCTTAAACTGAAGCAGGCAGAACTATTTTTCTTAATGATTCAAAGGTATCAATTACTATATGGTGTTCTAAAACAATGGTGTCCTATTCAGGTATATGAAATTGTTTGTTGCAAAGTTAATGACTTAAAAGTTTGTTTCTTTGAAAGTCATCAGAACTGTATAGGGACAGGTTCTTTCCAAGGTGATGTAATGAAAATAAAGTATACAGAGAGCTAAAAAAAAAAGTTTGTTTCTTGAGCCCCTATATTTGTTTTTTCGTTCTGTTTTCCAATTAAAAAAAAAATTACCCAGACACCATGCAAAGCTCAGGCTCTTAATTCAGACATATCCAGGGGGATCAAATCAAGAACTTGTCATTTCTAGCTTTGTGACCTAGGGAGAGAAATCATTCAACCTAAACTTCAGTTTCACCTTCAGTAAGATAAGGATAACAATACCTATATCTCATTTGTTTCTTGTGATACGAGGAAGATAATACATGTAAATACTGTCTGGCACATGCAAAGTGTTCCAAAAATGTGAGTTTGTTTTTTTTAATAACATTATTTTCTGTCTTAAAATTATTTGTCTTTTCATGACCTGTTGCTTATGTTTGCCTGTAGCTGTGCTTTTCCCTCTTTAATCTGCCATGGGCTCAAAAACCACATCACTAAATTTGTTAGAACTCAATATAAAGGCCCAAAATAGAGACTGTGGGCCCTCATATGAATAAAGCATAAACTTTAGTGTATGGAATTTCCTGGCTGCTTAGAGTTTATTTGTTCTTGGTAGAAATTTCTCTCTTGTTCTCATTTCTGTCATAGACATAATATAGTATTTACCACAGTGTGCTGTGTTGTAGCTTTCTCATTGTTTTTTTTTTTTTTTAAAGCATCATAAATTGGACCCCAAACTAGCGACAGCCTATAAAAATAATCCTTTATTGGGGGGGGGGGGCATAATTTAAATGTTAGAGCATTCATTTAAGACAGCAGCACAAAATAGTCTGAGAAGATAAATTTTACTTTTTCAAAGTAAAGGAAAGCATTCAGAATTATTCTGACTTAGAGCTTCCTCCAAGTATTAATCTAAAGCACAGGTCAGCAAACTTTTCCTAGGTTTTGTGGGCCATACAGTCTCTGGGGCAACTTCTCAACTTGGGCCTTCCAACATGAAAGCAGCCAGAGATGACTAATGAATGAATGGGTGTGGCCATGTGCCAATACAACTTTATTTACAGACCCTGACATGAATTTCATAAAACTTTAATGCATTGGGAAATATTATTTTCCTTTAGATTTTTTTTTTTTTTAAACCTTTGAAAAGGTAAAAACCATTCTTTTAGCCCAGGATCATACAGATATAGGTGGTGAGTGGGATTTGCCCCAGGAGTCTGAGTTTGCCCACTTCTGTTCTAAAGGTTCAATAAATATTTGTTGATGATGAATAAGATATTTCTCCTCCTAAAAACAATCTGAAACTAAGGGTCAATTGAGCATCCCCCCATTACTTTTTCCCTCCTTCTCTTATTCAAAGCTCCCAATGCTGTAATAATTCCCCACCTGACTAAATCAAAGGCTACCGTAAAACAAACACAATTAAGTTCCTTTACTTGACATTTTAAATAAGAGTTTTAAAACATCTCTTCATAAACAGGGACAAAGCAGCATACTAAGTAGGCACCATGGCTACAAACGAAAAAAAGAGACAAAGCTGTCATGTGGATCCCAGGTTAACAGATAGCACAGGACATTTATAAAGTAGCAAAGGTTAGTGACAGTTTATATATTTATATGAATACAGAAACTGTATTTTTACCAAACATTCAACCTCATAATGTGCCCTTGCTTAGGAAGATTAAAGAAGCAAACTTAACAGCAAATTGATATCACAATCTGTCTCTCAACAAAGAACAAGACTACTCAAAGCTTTAGATGGCTACTAAAGATAACTTTAATGAAAATTCTTATCCCCCAAGACATCATTTCCTCAATGCTTTAAACAAAAAAGTCACAGTACAAAAGTATGTGGGAAATACTGTGTTCTATAATAGCTGCTTTTATTTACATAGCCCTTCCCTCTGTAAAGCTCCAAAGTGTTTTGCACTCATTCATTCTTATATGATTCCTATACAGATGTTGCTGTATCTGTTTTAATCAAGGGGCGGTACAGAGATGTTAAACTGCTTAGTGGAAATTACTAATGGAGTCCTTGGCAAAGCAGAGAATGGAAAGAACATTGCTGAAATACCAGCCTAAGACCTCACCCAGAAAGACCATGAAGACTTCACCCAGTTCCTTCCACAAATGGAAGTTTGTACTTTCTGGGGTGAGAATACTTTGATACAAAGACTTTCATGTTTCTGTCTTACAAGGGATGACTATACCCATGGGTCCCATTCTGAACAAGCCAGGACTGACCGTACTGACTGGGTGACAATTATCTCAGTGATACGCCATCAACAGTGCTGGAAGAGTGGGGGAGAAAAAGGTATAACATGTCTAATATCCACCTGAAGGAGAAGCCTAAACCACAATTCCAATTCATCTGAGTTGTCTGATACTTCTCCAGAAAATATTTTTCTAGTAATGAGGATACAGGCTTTACTTTAAAAATTATCTAGTCCTCTGCCATAAAACCAGTGTTTTGATACCATAAGGAAACTCAAATGGGTCAGATAATGGGTCAGTACAAAATCAGTAGGAGAGTATCCTTGGTTTAGAATAGGTTTATTCATATAACAAGAGTTCATTGATTTGCTAATTTGCCACCTTTTCCATTTAATTTGTCCTTAAGTGCCTCTTGCACTGGTTTCCTAAATGAACTCTTGTTTGCAGAAATACAGACTTTCTTAGAAACCACAATACAATCTGAATACCAATAAAAAGACATCTATCCCTACTCCTTTTATAAAAGAACTTCATTTTTTCCTAATTAAAAAAAAAAGGGAGGGGAAGGAATCTGGGAAATACTGGTCTATTCAAGGTTTGGAGAATTTAATTAGGTACATAAGATGTTGAGATTATAAATGAGCTTCAATGATGTGAAATCCCACCCAGGGGAAACAAACTGATTTCGCAAAAACAGAAACTGTTTCCCAGTTCTTTTCTCACAACACTGTTCTCATTCTTGTTCTATCTTCAAAATGTCCTTATAAGGAAAGTACTAAAAGATATCATACTATCTTCAAAATGTTTACCCAACCCTGTGACCCAGTTGTAGACATTCTGTAGCACAGTGGAAATACTTCTGCAGAGAAAGGATGATTCTCAATTTAGCATAAACAGACCCAAAAGGAAAGGCACGGTGACTTCCAAGTGATCTGAGGAACAGCATTAGGTAAACAAGATGGAAGCAGTAAGCAAAATAAAAATACAAATAGTGGTGTTGGCAAAGGAGCTTAGGAAAGTGAGATAACACGTCTGTCTTGTTTAGGACTACATTTAACATAGTTTTAAGATATCACAATACAAGCTGGAATTCTACTTGTATTTCAGGGTAAACTTATATTCATTTAGCAATTCACTTCAGACTTCTGAACAGATTGTTTTACATGTTCTACGAGGATAGTGGAGGATATTACTTATTACCAAGTAATTACTAAAACAATCAACTGGGTTTAACCCAAAGGGGATTATAAACAAATAAACCCTGGGAAGTGAAGCGGATTGGGGATGAAGGAAGTGTCACGCAAAGGGGATGGTGATTCACCTGTACCCACCCGGGATGGGGAAGGTGAGGGGGGCAAAACAAGAGGTTCCTCGCAGGTAAATCACAAGGCCCAGATTCAGGCACTACACGGATAACTGCGAAGTATGTGACCTTCTACCACGCCACGACAGATTATTTGTGCAAGGATTCGACCTCATGGATGAATGGAAGGGACTACAATGGACAATCTTTAGGATTCCTTCCAGAGTCTGAATACCGATTTACACTCTCTTCACTGATCTAATCTAGCACTGTGACAGTGCTCCGGGGCATATCCCAGACCTCAAGCTTCACCTGGAGCGCTCCTTCACGGGTGAGCGTCGGGCCGGTTGTGCAGTGCGGGGAAGTGGCGCTTCAAAGTTTAAGGGCAACCTCGCACACCCAAAGTTGAGAGAACTGCTGAATCAGAGGTGCCCCCATTTTGCCAGATCATAGGCAACTGGATGCTCCCTTCCTTCTCCCACATCCCTCCTCCAACTCCTGTCCGTTCAGAGGTCACCTGCGAAGAGTACAGAGTGATGTCACTCGGCTATCCCCTAAACCATCTCCAAGGTCCCAAAGAGCCGAAATATCTATGAATCATCAAAAGAGAGGGCACCCTCGGGAAGGTGACTTGTTAACGTATTATTAGTAGATGCTGCAGCCTCAGCCCTCCAGGATGGGCAGGAAAAAGGCGACGATAGTTTCTATCTTCCCACTGCCCTGTTGGTCGGTGACTAGGATGCTACAGATTCAACCCGGATGGTTTGGCGTTAAAAAAAACAAAAAAGAATACGCCGGGATGAAGTCCCTGCAGCCATCCAGAACGATAAATTTGGGGACCACTTCCCAAGAGTTGCGGACGGCAACACCCAAGTCACCTTAACAAGCCACCTCAACAAGCTACCTCGTCCGTTTCCGGCTGCGCGGGCGCTTCCCCTCCCCCCAAGTCACCGCAGCGCAGAGGCCCTGGGAGGGCCCGGGGTTATGGGGGGACTGGGGGATCGGCGAGGCGCCGGGCCTCCTACCTGTGGTGGAGAGCACCGTGCTGGCGAAGAAGAGCGCGGAGGTGAAGTCCCAGTTCCAGTTGCCAGAGGCGTTGCTGAGCACCGACACGCCGTAGTTGCTGGCCTCTAGCACCCGCACCAAGAACTGCTCCAGTTGCTGCTCCGAGAGGCACTCGTGCTCCTCCAGGAAGCGCCGCTTCAGCTTGCGAAGCTCCTGGCGCAGTAGGTCCTCGTAGGGCAGCTCCACCGAAGAGAAGACCACGGCGCCGAACACCAAGTACAGCAGATAGCCCAGCACCAAGAAGCCGAAGCACCAGGCCGAGCGGTGCCGCTCCACCAGGCGCACGCACGAGCTGCCGGCCAGGGACTGCAGCATCTTCCTCCCCCGCGCGCCGCCGCTGCCGCCGCCGCAGCAGACCCGGCCGAGAGCGCCAGCCGCGCGCCGGCCCAGCGCCTGTACCCTCCTCGGCGCCGCCCTGGCCAGCCCTCGGCCGGCTCCGGTTACCCGCTCGGGGTGTTTCGGGAGGTCGCTGCCGGATCCCGCCTGGCGGCCCGCGGGGTCCCCTCCCCCGCCGCGCCCACGATAAGGGCGGGACCAGAAGTTTGAGCGGTCGGGATCGGGTGCCACCGCCCCCTGCCCTTCGGCGCACCTCCTTTGGCGCTCGCTCCGCGCGGGCTCCGGCTCCCTTTGTGCAGTTACCGTCTCCGTGATTGGCGCTCTCCGGCGATTTTTTTTTTCCCTCCCTTCTTTTCCTCTTCCCTTGCAATATAAAAAAGCCAGGATGATGTGGCGCTGACGTAGTTCGCCGGCTCAGGTAACTCTAGAGTAGACGGAAACCTTGGGGCAAACTTGGCCCTAGCGTTGGAAACGCGAGGAGACGACGCCCGCCTTTCACGCGGCCCGGCCCCGGCCCGCCCCAGGAGTGACTCAGTGGAGCCCAGACCCCCGCATTCCTCCCCCGGGATGAGTAACCACAGTGAAGGAGTAAAGGAGGGAGTGGTGGAGGTTGGGGGGCGACTTCTAGTAAATAGGCTGGCTTGACAGAAGCCCCCTTTCCGAGCCTACGCCTTGTTTCCTACGTACTTCATTCTAATCAAAGCCACTATTATGAAACAGCGAGCACTGAGATGCTGCCCTCCTTCTGCCTTTCTGGGGGGAGGATTGAGCAATCTGGTGCCTTTATAATGGTGAGAAGATCAGAACCTCAGAGCCGGGAGGCACCTTGGATCATCCAGTTCTCCACCATCCCATCCACCCACCCCCTTACAAAGAGGAAACAGAGGGAAAAGAAGTTTTAGAAAGGTCCCATTTCTGAACTCTAATTCTTTAAAACATGACTAGGTTTAAAGATTGCAGTATGTCAAACCCAGAAGAAACTGAGCTTTCCCACGTGTGTGTGTGTGTGTGTGTGTGTGTGTTTTAAGTTGTGTAAATGTTGACAAGGGTCAGTGAGAGCCTTATGTAGGTGGGAATTAAAGAATTTATGTGCTTTGAATTAGTGATGCGTCCTAAGGAAAAAAAAATAATTAGAGGGGCAAAGATTTATACAAAGGCTGTTGATAAATGTTGATACATGTATATATAAATTTAAAACAGTGAAGGATCAGGAACAATCTAAGTGTTCACAAATAGGGTAATGGTTAAATAAGTTACAGTATATCTACAGACTGTGGATACCGTATTGCCATTTAAAATGTGTCTGAACACTATTGGAGCATAAGCAAAACTGTAGAATCTCAAATACGTAAAATATAGAGCTGTATCTGCATAGTTTTCTTCTCTATCTTATCCCCTTATCATATGACATAAGCTGTATTGTACATTTTGTAGTATTTAAGTTAAAGGAAATCAAGGCAGATTGGGCACTCAGTAGTGAGCCTATGCATAATCTCCATCCTTACCACCATGACCACTTTGATCATGAACCCATTGGGCAATGAAAGGAGTGGCTGGGGAAAGAGGCTGACTGGTATCCACTGAACGGATCATCTTATCCACTTGATTATTAAAATCTTCCTCTGGTGAAGTCACTCTCTGGTGAACATTCACATGGGGCATAAATATCTTCATGTTTTCTGCCCACTTAGAAAGGTCTATCCGCATAACTCTTCCTCAGACTTCCTTGTCATAAATTTTCCATTCATGTTCCTTCCAAGTCCCTGACCATCCAGCCAAACCATTAGCAACAGCCCATGAATCAGTATACAGATGCATCTCTGGCCAGTTCTCCTTCCAAACAAAATGAACAACCAGGTGCACTGCTCAAAGTTCTGCCCACTGGGAGGATTTCCCCTCACCACTGTCCTTCAGGGACATCCCAGAAAGGGACTGCAGTGATGCAGCTGCCCACTTTTGGTTGGTGCCTGCATCTCGTGCAGAACCATCTGTAAACCAGGCCCGAATTTTCTCTTCCTCAGCCAACTGATTGTAATGAACTTCCCAAGACACCATAGCGATGGGCTGGGAAAGAGAAGGTAAGGTGGAAGGAGCGGGGGCCATGGGCATTTGGGCCACTTCCTCATATAATTTACTTGTGCAATTCAGGACACACTTGAGCCCTATCTTATGTATACCATTTCCATTTTACAATGGAGTGCTGCTGTGCACGCCCAACTTTATGGCTTGGTGGCTCAAACAACAACCAGCTCATGATAGGTAACTCAGGTCTCATGGTAACTTGGTGGTCCATGGTTAAACATTCTCTCTACTAGGGCCCAATAGCAGGCAAAAAGCTGTTTTTCAAATGGAAAGTAGTTATCTGCAGAGGATGGTAAGGCTTTACTCCAAAATCCTAAGGGGCTGCATTATGACTCTCCTATAGGAGCCTGTCAAAGGCTCCAAACAGCATCTCTATTTGCCACTGACACTACTAGCACCATTGGATCAGCTGGATCATATGGTCCAAGTGGCAGAGCAGCTTGCACAGCAGCCTGGACCTGTAGCAGAGCCTCATCTTGTTCTGGTCCCCACTCAAAACTAGAAGCTTTTCTGGCCACTCAGTAAATGGTCCAGAGTAGCATGCCCAAATGAGGAATATGTCATCTCTAAAATCCAAAGAGGCCAACAAGGCATTGTGCCTCTTTTTTGGTTGTAGGAGGGGCCTGATGCAACAGGTTCTCCTTCACCTTAGAGGGGATATCTTGACATGTCCCATACCACTGGACACCTAGAAATTTTTCTGAGGTGGAAGGCCCCTGTATTTTTGTTGGATTTATCTCCCCTCCTCTGCCATGCAAATACCTTACCAACAAACCTAGAGTGGTTGCTACTTCTTGCTCACTAGGTCCAACCAACATGATATCATCAATATAATGGACCAGTGTTATGTCCTGTGGTAGGGAGAAATGATCAAGGTCCCTGTGGACAATATTATGACATAGGGCTAGAGAGTTGAAATATCTACAAGGTGATACATCCACAATGAATGTATACTGCTGGCCTTGCCAGCTAAATGGAAACTGTTTCTGCTGGTCCTTACTAATAGGTATTGAGAAAAAAGCATTTGCCAGATCAATAGCTGTACACCAGATATCAGGGAATGTGTTGATTTGCTCAAGCAATGATAGCACATCTGGAACAGCAGCTACAATTGGAGTTACCACCTGGTTAAGCTTATGATAATCCACTGTCATCCTCCAAGACCCATCTGTTTTCTGCACAGGGCAAATATGAGAGCTGAATGGGGATGTGGTGGGAATCACCATCCCTGCATCCTTCAAGTTCTTAAGAGTGGCATTAATCTCTGCAATCCCTCTAAGAATCCAGTATTGCTTCTGGTTTACTATTTTACTAGGCAGGGGCACTTGTAGCAGCTTCCACTTGGCCTTTCCTACCATATAACACTCACTTGATGAGTCAGGGAACCAATGTGAGGATTCTCCCAGTTGCTGAGTATGTCTATTCCAATTATGCATTCTGGAACTGGGGAAAATACCACATAATGGGTCCGGGGACACACTGTACCCACTGTGAGATGGACCTGAGCTGCAACTCTATCAATCACCTGACCTCCATAAGCCCCAACTCTGACTGGTGGACCAGAGTGACGTTATGCATCTCCTGGAATTAATGTCACTTCTGAACCAGTGTCTAATAATCTCCCAAATATCTGATCATTTCCTTTTCCCCAGTGCACAGTTACCCTGGTAAAAGGCCGTATGTCTCTCTGGGGAAGGCTGGAAAGAGGATTAACAGTATAAATTTTTGGAAGTGAAACAGTGTCTTTCACCAATGGTACCTGGCCTTCTCCTCATTCAAGGAGCTCTGGGTCTGTAAACTGTCTCAAGTCTGGGAATTATTAAGGGGCCATGACTCTCTGTTTTTATAATTCAAGGTAACTTTTTTTTTCAAAGTAGACTTTTTTTCACTTGACCTAGAATTCTGCTTATACAGATCAAACAAGAATTTAGTAGACTGCCCATCTATCTTTCTTCTAGGTACTCCATGATCTACTAGCCAATGCCATAAGTCTCTGTGAGTCAGGTTATTTTGACTGCTGTGTTGAGCCTGTTTTCCATTATGGTAGCCAGGCCCACCTTGTCTTTGGTGATTAACTGCTGCCATGTGGCTTCTGCCGACTCAGGATCCGATCATCCCCATGTGTTTAAGGATTCCAGCTCAATGACAGCAGTTCTCACAATAATATTTAACCTACAGAGATGGACAACTACAGAGCTCTTCAGGGATGATGGCGCTAGTCTCACAAATTTATTCCTCACAGTTCTGGTAAAAGGTGTGTCCTTTGGACATTCCAGGGGTTTGTGAGCAGGTCTTCCATGATAAATCCACTCTAACATTCCAATCTCTCTAAGCCTTTGAATCCCCTCCTCTACATTATACCAGGGCAGTTCTGGCATTTCAACCTTAAGTAATGCCGGCCACCTTTTGATCCATGTTTCAGCCAACCACCCAAACAAACTGTTAATGCCCTTTGTAGCCCCTCGAGCTACACCACTGAGTGCAAAATCTCTGCTTAGTGAGCCCATATCAGTAAATTCAGCCTGATCCAACTTTATATTCCTTCCACCATTATCCCACACCTTTAATATCCATTCCCACACATATTCCCCTAATTTCTGTCTATATAAGTTGGAAAATTCATAAAGTTCTTTTGGAGTATAGCATACTTCCTCATGGGTCACACTTTGTACCTCACCCTTTGGGACCTGTTGTGACTTTAGTCTAGTTACAGGTCTTGAAGCAAAGACTGGTGGTGGAGGTGGGTCATGAAAAAGAATTAGAAGTATCCCTCAAGCCATTTACTTCAAGACATTCCATTGCAGTTTCTTCTCAAGCAACAGGATTAATCCCTCCAGACAGAGGAGTGAGGGCTGCTTCCTCAGGAGAGGTGATTACAGGATTAGCAGGCACTGAAGGGTTAATCTCTTTAGGTGGAGGTTGGATGGTAGGCTCCTCAAGGCAGACTGGAGGTGGGGGGGCTGTTTCCTCAGGGCAGACCATTACAGGTATATCTAGCAAAGACTCAGCAGAATCCAGGGTTACAGTACGCTCACTGCCATTATTATCAATCCATATGTCCCTATCCCAAGTTTCAGGATCCCATTCTTTTCCAATCAATGCCTTTATTTTGAAACAGACACCCTGCAAGATTGAGATTTTAGTTTGTGTTGTAAATCTGCTACTCACACAATGAGACTCTGGGTCTGGTTTTCAGAAATCTCAAGTCTGCAGCCACAGGAAATAATATTTTCTTTCAGGGCACATTAAGAAACTTTTACAGAGGACCTGGGCAAGATGGCAGCATAGAGAGGAGTGGAAGCTAAGTACTCCCCCTGGAACAACTACAAAAAACCAGAAACAACTAGTAAATAATCCAGAATAACTGCGGGGGGACAAACGAGACCATCCATTCATCATACACCAACGTGAATTGGGAGGAATGCCCGAGAACACAGCATAAAATCTGTAAGTAAAACCTGCGGAACCAGGTCGGGAGACCCCCTCCCCCATAGCCCAAGCTGCGGAGCCTCGTGGTGCCACAGAAAAGCTCTCTCCCAGCAAGCGAATACAGCTCAGCTGAGCTCCAACTGGGGTTTTAAGTAGTGAGTGTGAACTGCTCACTACAGGTACGCAGCCCCAAAAACCAGACAGAGGCTTTGGGTGATGACTGACCTGGGAGAGCCGGAGGGTTGCCTTGGACTGAGTCTCAAGGGGACTATCTGTTTCTTTTTTGGCTCAGTGGAGAAAGCCCCAGTCATTTTCAGTTTCCAGGGCTGTGACTCTGGGAAGGGTGGAGACACCACAAGCAGAGAGCGAGACTATTGAAATGCTAATGACCTCCACCTGAGGGGTCTCTCTTCTCTAGGAGGAAAGGGGTGGGGCCCTTTCCATTCAGAACCAGACCCCAGAGCCTGGGGGAACACGGCCATACCTCCTCACACCAGTCAAGAATTATAGGCTAACAAGCGTCACCTGCTGGGCAGAAAAGCACAGTGACCTGAGGCATCAAAGGGTGGAGCAATTTTCTAAGACACACCCGCAGGGAAACCACATACTGAATATTTCTTCCCTCTGGGACCTGAGCCTGTTCTGGTCTGGGAAAACCTGATTTGGATAACCAAGGAAACCATGCCTAGACAACATAAAATTACAACCTACACTAAGAAAAACAAAGTTATGGCCCAGTCAAAGGAACAAATGCACACTTCAACTGAGATACAGGAATTTAAACAACTAATGCTAAATCAATTCAAAAAGTTTAGAGAAGATATTGCAAAAGAGATAGAGGCTGTAAAGGAAGCACTGGACATGTATACGGCAGAAATCAAAAGTTCAAAAAACCTATTAGTAGAATCTATGGAAATGAAAGGCACAACAGAAGAGACGAAAGACACAACGGAAACACACAACAGCAGATCTCAAGAGGCAGAAGAAAACACCCAGGAACTGGAGAACAAAACACCTGAAAGCCTACATGCAAAGGAGCAGATGGAGAAAAGAATGAAAAAATATGAGCAACGTCTCCGGGAACTCAAGGATGAAACAAAGTACAATAATGTACGTATCATTGGTGTCCCAGAAGGAGAAGAGAAGGGAAAGGGGGCAGAAGCAATAATAGAGGAAATAATCAATGAAAATTTCCCATCTCTTATGAAAGACATAAAATTACAGATCCAAGAAGCACAGCGTACTCCAAACAGAAGAGATATGAATAGGCCTACGCCAAGACACTTAATAATCAGATTATCAAATGTCAAAGACAAAGAGAGAATCCTGAAAGCAGCAAGAGAAAAGCAATCCATTACATACAAAGGAAGCTTCATAAGACTACGTGCGGATCTCTCAGCAGAAACCATGGAGGCAAGAAGGAAGTGGTGTGATATATTTAAGATACTGAAAGAGAAAAACCACCAACCAAGAATCCTGTATCCAGCAAAGCTGTCCTTCAAATATGAGGGAGAGCTCAAAATACTTTCTGACAAACAGACAATGAGAGACTTTGTGAACAAGACACCTGCCCTACAGGAAATACTAAAGGGAGCACTACAGGGTGATAGAAGACAGGAGTGTGTGGTTTGGAACACAATTTTGGGAGATGGTAGCACAACAATGTAAGTACACTGAACAAAGGTAACTATGAATATGGTTGAGAGAGAAAGATGGGGAGCATGTGAGACACCACAAGAAAGGAGGAAAGATAAAGACTGGGACTGTGTAACTTGGTGAAATCTAGAGTATTCAACAATTGTGATAAAATGTACAAGTATGTTGTTTTACGAGGGAGAACAAGCAAATGTCAACCTTGCAAGGTATTAAAAATGGGGAGGCATTGGGGGAGGGATGCAATCAGCATAAACTAGAGACTGTAACTAATAGAATCATTGTATTAGGCTTCCTTTAATGTAACAAAGGTGATATACCAAGGTGAATGCAGATAAGAGGAGAGGGGATAGGGGAGGCATGTTAGACACTTGACATTGGTGGTATTGTCTGATTCTTTATTCTACTTTGATTTAAGGTTATTTTTCCTTTTGCTGCTTCCTAGCTGTCATTTTTTTTTTTTTTTGTTTCCTCTTTCTTTTGCCTCTCTACCTTCTTTTTTTTTTTTTTTTTAATCTTCATTTTATTGAGATATATTCATATACCACGCAGTCATACAAAACAAATCGTACTTTCGATTGTTCACAGTACCATTACATAGTTGTACATTCATCACCCAAATCAATCCCTGACACCTTCATTAGCACACACACAAGAATAACAAGAATAATAATTAGAGTGAAAAAGAGCAATTGAAGTAAAAAAGAACACTGGGTACCTTTGTCTGTTTGTTTCCTTCCCCTATTTTTCTACTCATCCATCCATAAACTAGACAAAGTGGAGTGTGGTCCTTATGGCTTTCCCAATCCCCTTGTCACCCCTCATAAGCTACATTTTTATACAACTGTCTTCGAGATGCATAGGTTCTGGGTTGTAGTTTGATAGTTTCAGGTATCCACCACCAGCTACCCCAATTCTTTAGAACCTAAAAAGGGTTGTCTAAAGTGTGCGTAAGAGTGCCCACCAGAGTGACCTCTCGGCACCTTTTGGAATCTCTCTGCCACTGAAGCTTATTTCATTTCCTTTCACATCCCCCTTTTGGTCACGAAGATGTTCTCCGTCCCACGATGCCAGGTCTACATTCCTCCCCGGGAGTCGTATTCCACGTTGCCAGGGAGATTCACTCCCCTGGGTGTCTGATCCCACGTAGGGGGGAGGGCAGTGATTTCACCTTTCAAGTTGGCTTAGCTAGAGAGACAGGGCCACATCTGAGCAACAAAGAGGCATTCGGGAGGAGGCTCTTAGGCACAACCGTAGGGAGGCCTAGCCTCTCCTTTGCAGCAACCGTCTTCCCAATGGTAAAACCTGTGGTAGAGGGCTGAACCCATCAAACCACCAGTCCCCTATGTCTGTGGTCATGTTAGCAACCATGGAGGTGGGGTAGGCGAATACCCCTGCATTCTCCACAGGCTCCTCAAGGGGGCACTACATCTTTTTTTTTTTTTTAACTTTCCCTTCTTTTTTAAATCAACTGTATGAAAAAAAAGTTAAAAAGAAAACAAACATACAATAAAAGAACATTTCAAAGAGACCATAACAAGGGAGTAAGAAAAAGACAACTAACCTAAGATAACTGCTTAACTTCCAACATGTTCCTACTTTACCCCAAGAAAGTTACCTAATATAGCAACATTTCTGTGAACTTGCTCCTACTATATCCATCAGAAATTCAAAGACCATAGTCATTCCTGGGCATCCCCAGAACGTTAAATAGCTTATCTGTTCTTCTTGGATTATTGTTCCCCCTTCCTTAATTGCTCTCTATTGCTAGTTCCCCTACATTCTACATTATAAGCCATTTGTTTTACATTTTTCAAAGTTCACATTAGTGTCTCTACCTTCTTTGACTCTCCCTCCTGCCTTGTGGAAGAAATGTAGATGCTCTTGCTTAGTATGAGCAGAATGTTCAATTAGGATGAACTTAAATGTTTGGAAATGAACAAGGGTGTTGGTAGCAAGATGTGAGAATAACTAACAGCGCCGAATGGTGTGTGAATGAGGTGGAAAGGGGAAGCTCAGAGTCCTATATGTCACCAGAAGGAAAGTTGGAGGTCAAAAGATGGAAATGTATAAAACTGAATCCTGTGGTGGGCAATGTCCATGATCAACTGTACAAATACTAGAAATCACTTCATGAACCAGAACAAATGTATGACAATACAATTAGAAGTTAATAATAGAGGGGCATATAGGGAAGAACTATATACCTATTACAAACTATATACTACAGTTAATAGTATTTCAACATTTTTTCATAAACAGTAACAAACGTACTATATCAATACTAGGAGTCAACAATTGAGGGGGGTTGGTTAGGGATAGGGGAGGTTTAGAGTTTCCTTTTCTTTTTTTCTTTTTTCATCTTTCACTTTATTTCTTGTCTGGAGTAATGAAAAGTTTCTAAAAATTGAACAAAAATTAAGTGTGGTGATGGATGCACAGCTGTATGAGGGTACCCAGGGGCAAGTGATTGTACACTTTGGATCTTTGGATAATTGTATGGTATATGAACAATCTCAATAAAAATGAAAAAAAAACATTTAGGAAAAATAAGCATGTACAATTTACAAAGAAAATCTTAATACAAATTTCAAAAAAAAAAAGAGACTTTTACATCTGTCATAGAGCACTTAAGTTTTAAATTTGAAGCCTTTAGCTCGTCCCTTTCTCTTATAACTTTATCCAGCATATCTAACAGCAACTAGCCAACATCATTATACCTCTTAACTCTGCAAAACTCTGTTAAGGTGTCAAAAACGCTGTCACCCAGAGCCTTGCTTTGTACAAGAGTATGATTGGGTAATCAAATGGTGATATTTTGTGTCTCTCCATTGCCAACTCATGCCATGGACTGTCGGTGTCATCTTGATTATTGGAAATGGAGTCACTAGTGCCTCTGAATCTATTCAGAGTAGAAAACCAATTTTAAATGCCCATTTTAAGATTCTGTTTCTCAAGAACCACACCTGGTACCAAGCTGTATTGGTTAGGGTTCTCTAGGGAAACAGAATCAACAAGAGATATCTATAAATATAAGATTTTATAAAAGTGTCTCAGGCAACTGTGGGATGCACAAATCCAAATTCCATAGGGCAGGCAGTGAACTGGCAACTCCAATGAAGGTGTTTGATGAACTCCTCAGGAAACACTTTGCTGGCTAGCTAAAGAAGTGAAAGTCCTCTCTCCCTCTTCCTTAAAAGTCTTCAACTGACTGGAATAAATCCAGCTGATTTTATTCTCTCAATGCGGAAGACACGCTGTTCGTTGATGTTATCAGTCACAGGTGCAGTCAATTCACTGATGATTTAATAAACCAGCCACAAATGTCCTTGCAGTAATGGTTAGGCCAGTGCTTACTTGACCAGACTCCTGAACTTTATCACCTGGCCAAGTTGACACATGAACCTAACCATCACAAATGGGAATTTATTAACTTACAGTTTTGAGGCTAAAAGAAAGTCCAAATCTAGGCATCATCATGGCTGTGTTTTCTCCCTGAAGACTGGTGTTCTGGGGATGTCAGCTCGTGACCCTTGGTTCCTCTGTCACATGGCAAGGCACACGGCAGTATCTTCTGGTCTCTGTCTTCTCTTCCAGGTTCTGTTTCAGCTTCTTGCTTCCTGTGGCTTTCTCCTTCTCTGTCAGAATTTAATTCTCTTATAAAGGACTCTAGTAATAGGATTAAGGCCCATCCTGATTGAGGGGGCCTTAACTGAAGTAATCTCATCAAACGGTCCTACTTACAATGGGTTCACAATCACAGGAATGGATTAAATTTGAGAACATGTTTTTTCTGGGGTATGTACAGCTTCAAACCACCACAGATGCTAAGACTTCTGTGGTCCTACCCCAGAGTTGACATGAATCAAGATAGAAGTTGGCTGTCTCCCTTCCTTTTCATGGCCTCCCTGCTCTAGACAGGTCCACCTGTCTTCAAGGATGTTAACCATCTCAGCAAAATTAGAATTTTTTTCTTCTGCTGAAGTTTTTACCCCCCATGATCTGTATTGTTCTTTGCTGCCAACTAGGTACTTCCCTCCTGGCTTCTTCTCAACACAGATTCAAGGGACAATAGGGGCTGGAGCTGACATCCATGCTGGTCACCCCCACTGGAGCATGTCAGGGACCATCCCTAAGCATTTTGCAGAATGGAAGGAAGCTCAAAGAAGACTTCAGGGATTCACAAGAGGGAAGCAAGGGGTGGAATGGGAGGTAGGGGGAAAAGGGAGGGAGAGCAGTATGCTACCAGGCCCAGATTGCTTTCTGCATCCGTATTCTTTCTAATTGACATGACTTGTGAATAGGTGACCATGCTATGTGAGAAACCAACCTTGCACTTGGCCCAGAGCCTTGCAAGCTAATTTGACATAGAGCTAATGATGCAAATGATCACTACTGTGCTGTATGATAATTAGGCATAAGTGGCAAGCAGCTCATGTAAATGGTTTTAACTATCACAACAGATTGGGATGATGAGAATATTTGCAAAGATGGTAGTGCTATAGGAAAGTGAAATTCAGAAATATAGGGTTGGGGAAACCCAGGTAATCACCAGCGAGTACAAAACATTAACAATCAGGTTGACAGTGGGAACATGTGTATTAAGAGTGGGCTGAAGCTGTTCCAATAGCCAGTAGGGTCTCAGACTGTATCCTTCTGGAGCACTTGAAGGGATAGACATCCTTCGCTTCCAGAGACTGCTGGATGATTCAGATGGGGCACACCTCAAGGAACATCAGCAACCTGGCACACACCCAGATGAGAAGCACAGGGATAGTGATGGGTCTGGAAATTTGGCTTAGAGAAATGGCTGGAGTATTGCAGGTGTTTGTCCTGAGGAAAGAAAATTTAGGAGGATCTGATTGTTGCACATGTTATAAAGATTGCATTTGTTTTATGTCTCCTCAAAGGACAGAACTAGGACTCAGGTGGAAGATATTGGAAGTGTGATTTAAAAGTCACTGTCAGAACATCCCAAAGTAATTTGGGCAGAGAATAAAAAATCTATTTACAGCCTCCCTTCCACCCCCCCACCCCGAGGAGCTGAGGGAAGGTGCAAAAGTGTTGGACTTCCTCACCTGGACTGGTGTTGGTGTTGTCACAAACATTCGGACTGGCGGTTTGATGTGCTGAGCCCTCGATCGTGGGACTTGCCCATACGAAGCTCGTTACTGCAAAGGAGAGGCAAAACTTGCATATAATTGTGCCTAAGAGTCTCCCCCGAGTACCTCTTTGTTGCTCAGATGTGGCCCTCTCTCTCTAACTGAGCCATCTCGACAGGTGAACTCACTGCCCTCCCCCCCTATGTGGGACCCGACTCCCAGGGGTGTAAATCTCCCTGGCAACACAGGATATGACTCCTGGGGATGAATCTGGACCCAGCATCGTGGGATTGAGAATATCTTCTTGACCAAAAGGGGGATGCAAAATGAGATGAAATAGTTTCAGTGGCTGAGAGATTTCAAATGGAGTCGAGAGGTCACTCTGGTGGACATTCTTATGCACTATATAGATAACACCTCTTAGGTTTTAATGTATTGGAATAGCTAGAAGTAAATACCTGAAACTACCAAACTCCAACCCAGTAGTCTGGACTTCTGAAGATGATTATATAATAATGTAGATTACAAGGGGTGACAGTGTGATTGTGAAAACCTTGTAGATCACACCCCCTTTATCTAGTGTATGGATGGATGAGTAGAAAAATGGGGATAAAAACTAAATGACAAATAGGGTGGGATGGGGGGATGGTTTGGGTGTTCGTTTTTTACTTTTTTTTTTTTTTTACTCTTATTCTGATTCTTTCTGATGTAAGGAAAATGTTCAAAAATAGATTGTGGTGATGAATGCATAGCTATATGATCGTACTGTGAACAGTTGATTGTATATCATGGACGATTGTATGGTATGTGAATATATTTCAATAAAACTGAATTTAAAAAAAAAGTCACTGTCAGAGAACATTCTTGTTATTTGCATTGACTACAAAATGATATGAACTGCCACTGATCTATATGTCTATCTCTAACAATACTACACTGTCTTAGTTAACCTACCTCTATTGTAAATCTTAAAATTGGGTAGAGTGCAATACCAGTGATTAATAAGGGGGGGAGTAAGGGGTATGGGATATTTGGGGTCTTCATTTTTCTTTTTATTTCTTTTTCTGGAGTAATGCAAATGTTCTAAAAATGATCATGGTGATGAATACACAAATATGTGATGATACTGTGAACCACTGATTGTATACTTTGGATGGATTGTATGGTGTGTGAATATACCTCAATAAAATTATATTAAAAAATGAAATGAACTGCTTCTTGAAGCAATGTGATCTTGGCCATGAGAGTGTTCAAACAGAAGGTAAACAATAATGGATTAGAAAGATTTGATGGAGAGCATTAAGCCTTATATCATTTAAGGTTCTTTCCTAGTCTGAGATTTTATGGTTTCAGAATACACAAGGTCAAGGCTGTGGGGAGGAAAGGAGTGAAGCAAGCAAAGCACAAATTTGCCCCAAGGTCTCTCTGAAGGTTGCTGGATTTGTAATAGGGTTGTCCAGGTGCTCCAGCCCTTGAGCCCCTCACTCCCAGGTCATACCATGCCCAGGTGCCAGGGAACCCCGACAGAACAGAACCTCAGCTTCTCCATCACACACGGCTAAGGATGTGGCCATCCTCCCTATGTTGTGGTGGGCTGCAGCCCTCCTCTAAGCTGTACAGAGCAGGGGTCAGGCTCTACACGGGGTCTGGTTGAAGAGGAGCAAGCCAAAAGCGACCCTTGCTCTCAGGTCCTCCTGCCCATGCAGACCTGGGGCACCTGTCTGCACCTGTGCTGAGGGCTGCTCATAATTTCCCTGTCCTCCCCTCCATCTCTGAAGCACGCCTCCCAATTAGTGCTACCTATGAGTGTTAAAATACGGTCACACCCTGCTCATCTCTCATTCAACGCACCCTCCATGGGTACAAGAAATAAGCAGGGTGACACATAGTGAGTGCTCAATAAATGTTTACTGAACAAATTAATAGATGAAGAAATAAACAGTCAGAATTACACGTGGACTAAAGAATTACAAAGAAAATTAGGGAGAATCACTTACTTTACAAAATGATTATTCACTTTCAAATGAATACACCATTCCTTTATAGTTGTCCAATTCATGGAATATTATGCAGTAGTGAAAATGAATGAGTAAATCTCATTCTATCATGGACAGATCTCCAACTCATATGGTTGACTGAGAAACAGCAAGTTGCAGAATGATACATTTACGTACACTCTTTCTTCCAAATGCCCACAAAACAATGTTATATGTTCTAAGAGAACATTTGTAGCTTTATACATGCTTAGCAAATGATCCGGAAGCAAATTAAAAATAATTCCGTAGAGGTGGAGAGAAGACCCAGGTAGGGTCAAAATGTTTTCATTTCAACAAGTGGAATGTGCATTATTTGTGTAATTAAAATTAATTTTATAAAGAAAAAAAAGAAATAAGCAGGGGAAAAGAAAGAAAAAAGGATTTCTAGAAACAAGTGAGGACTGGTGAGAGATCAAATGGAAAGAGAAGATAAAGTTTTAAAAAAAAAAATAGAAGGGTGGAAAGTATTTTAATGAGGCCTGCTTCTCTGCTCTGCCATACACTTTTAGAAGGTGTTCCCTACCCTGGCCATGCTCTACTCCACCCTCTCCTGCCTCAGAGCGCTCCAGCACTGAGGTGAGGTGGGAATGGAGCGGCCTGAGTGGCCACCGCTGCCCCCTCCACCACCCCGTCTGTCTCCCATACCAGGTCACACCCGCAGCACCTTGGCATGGGCTTACCCAGGCCAGATTATTCCCATGAGTTCATACCATTGTCCCTAACTTATGAAAAAGACAGAGAAAAAAAGTTCAGACAGATGTCTTTGGGCCATCTAGGATAGTCCATCCTTGGCTACTCATTATCTGTGCTTTCCTGTCCTGCACCCACCTGGACACCAGCACCTGAGCTGCAAGCTCTGACAACAAAGGGCAATGTGTTATATAAGCGATTGTGTTTACATGAGACACACATCGGCAGAACTGACAGCAGGGCACAATGCATCCTTCTGCAGGAAGCTTTCTAGCAGAAGGTGGCTTTATGCAGGAGGCCAATGTTATACCTTTCCAAGAGTTCTACCTATTCAGAGAGAAAATTTTCAGATCTGGATATTTTCAGATTTTCAGATCTGAGATTTCCCACCTAATGCAGTTGAATGTCAGGGGAGAGCTCCAAATAAAGTCTGTAAATGTTCTTCACTCAATGCATGTCTGAGTTTGCTGTATTAGTCTGGCCACCTAGAACTGAGAATAGTTCCCTCCCCTATCACATATTCCTTCCACTTAAACATTTTCTGTACTTCAAGACCCCATTCAAATTTGCCCATCAGGTAGCCTTCTTTAACTATCTAAATACACAAAACGTATTTAGACATTAGAAATGATGGCTGCTTAGACATATAGCAGTGGCAATGAAAGGTAAACTCCGTAAGGGCAGGGATTGCTATCTGTTCTGTTCTTAGCTATACCCTCAGCACCTAAAACAGGGCATGGTACATAGTTGGGGCTTAATAAATGCTTGTGGGAATGGAAATGAATCCATGAATGTAGGCAGAAGGTGACAGATTTGGCAGGTATTCAGGATTTGGTGCTGGATTGAGTCGGTGGCTGAGTGGAAGAAGAAGGTAAGAAAAGCGTCAGATCTCTGGCTCGTGCATTAGTTTCAATGGCGGTGGTGTCATTAATAGAAGTCAAGAGCACTGGTGGAGGATAACATTTGCAAGGGCAATCATGAGTTCAGTTTGGGACAAGCTGAGTTTGAGTTTCCTTTCAGAAATCGACTGTCCTGATAGATTCAGGCATGGAGCTCAAAGAATTCTTGGTGGAGATATAAATCAAAATGGTAGGATGTCTGTCTTAATTTCCTAGGGCTGCCATAGCAAAGTACCACAAATTTAATGGCTTAAAACAACAGAAATCTATTCTTCCACAGTTCTGGAGGCCAGAAGTTCAAAATCAAGTTTTTCAGCAGGGCCATGCTTTCTCTGAAGTTTCTGGGGGAGGAATCCTTCCTTGCCTTTTCCTAGCTTCTGGGGTGGTGACAATCCTTGGCATTCAGTTGCTTGCAGATGTCTAACTCCTGTCTCTGCCTCCATCTTCACATGGCCATCTACTCTGTGTGTCCCTGCCTGTGTCTCATCTCTTCTTTTGATAAGGACACCAGACATATTAGAGTAGGCCCCACCAAACTCCCTAACTATCTGCAATGATCCTATTTCCAAATAAGGTCACATTCTGAGCTATTGGGGGTTAGGACTTCAGTGTATCTTTTTGAGGGACTCAATTCAACCTATAACAATGTTTAATATTCTTATGCAGAACATTTCTAGTTAATGATCCAGTTTTGGATGTAGTCATGGAAATGGGTGATTGAAGTTTAGTAATGGTATAAAACTACTGAACTAAAGAAGGCCAAGAACATACAGTTGCTGGTTGCTGGATGGGACACCCACTGGATATTAAAAATCTTCTAGAGGATGACAGGAGTTGAGGTATAGAGAGACAGCATAAGCCAGGTGCCCAAGTCCTCAGAGGCCTGGTGGGTGACAGATGCATCAAAGGAAACAGATTAAGGAATAAGTAGTGACCTAAATGTTGTATACATGCATAGGAAAAGAGGAGGACTAGATTTCAGAAAACTCAGGTTCTACTTTTTACTACCTATGTTCCTTGAACAAGTCATATAACTTCCTTAAGCCTCTTTTTTTTCATGCATGCAACAAAAAAGGAAGGAGTGATGACCACCTATTGCCTGCCTATGTCTTTATTGAGAATCAAGGGAGATGATTTTTGTATGCATATATAATTGAGCACTATCTAAAAGTAAGGTATGGCTGCAATTGGTTTACATATGGGCTTTCATAAAAGCCCCTAGTATTCAGAAGATAAAAGCACATTGTGAACTGGGTTGTATTATTCAAAATGTCTTCCTGAGGGAAGTCACTTTGGAGCTGGGGTTTGGAATAGCTGGTGATGGACATGGACTAGTGTTTTAAAATTTAAGAAAAGATTTTAGATAAGAATTAAAAGTCATAGATAATAAATAAAGTAAAAATAAAAACTTTATTTTAAGTAATATAAAATAAAATACTTTGAATAAAGTAAAAATAAAAGCTACACATCTGCTACTGCTTCTCTGTGATCAAGCATGTGGTTACATTTCCCAAAGTACAGAAAATGGTGGGTATTTTGTTCAGTATAAAGCAGATGTTAAATACTTTTATTCAGGAAAGAAAGATGTAAGGGTAATTATCAATGCATCAAAGTAATAGGAAGAGAGTATGTAGCACCTATATGTGCACAACAGATTTAACTCAGCTGAAGAAATAAATAAATAGAAGGGGAAGGGCAAGGAGAGAAATCAGGAAGGAAGTAAAATGAGGGAAATGCTGGATTCGATGATAAGCTGCTGAAAATGCTGAGCTCATAAAAGAGGAAACTGTCAGAGCTCCCAACCCAAGGAAGATCAACTTCAGGACCAAGTCCTCTGGCTCCCTTAAGTCCAGGAACCAGTGGTCCTTCATGCTCATGACAGTAGAACCACCCAGGAGTGCGTCAGTGGACAAACCTGCTCACTAGCAGATAGCTCACATGAAGAGCTAAAGCTTTGTTCAGTAACCCTGCCCAGACCCTTTCCCAGAACTCAAGCCCCGGATAGACTCTTCACATTTTCTTGAAACTATATCCCAACTGGACCTATCCACTAAGTTACCTCAAATCAAAAAGACTGTGTTCCTTCCCTGTGGTGCCTGAGCTTTTCCTGCAAAATGCAAAATTAGGAGTATAACTGTGGTACATTTTAATCTATGCAAGAATTCAGTTTTGCTCCAGTATCTTCTGTGGTTGTCCTGTATTTGGTTTTGTAAAACTTTCATTTTACATTTTTCACAGAGTTCACATTAGTGGTAACATACAATCTCTCTCCTGTGTCTGGCTTATTTCACTCAGCATTATGTCTTCAAGGTTCATCCATGTTGTCATGTTTCACGACCTCGTTTCTTCTTACTGCCGCATAATATTCCATTGTGTGTATATACCACATTTTGTTTATCCACTCATCTGTTGAAGGACATTTGGATTGTTTCCAAATCTTGGCAATAGTGAATAATGCCCCTGGATTTGCTTTTTCTTTTTTTTTAAATTCATTTTATTGAGATATATTCACATGTCATGCAGTCATACCAAACAAAGCATACATTCAATCGTTTACAGTACCATTATATAGTTGTGCATTCATCACTAAAATTAATTTTTGACATTTTCATTACCACACACACAAAAATAATAAGAATAAAAATTAAAGTAAAAAAGAGCAATGAAAGTAAAAAAGAACCCTGGGTGCCTTTTTGTTTGTTTGTTTTTGTTTTTCTTTTTTTGTTTTTTTCCTTCCCCCATTTTTCTGCCCATCTATCCATAAACAAGAGAAAGCGGAGTGTGGACCATATGGCCTTCCAAATCACATCATCACCCCTCATAAGCTACATTTTTATACAATCATCTTCAAGATTTACGGGTTCTGGGTTGTAGTTTGATAGTTTCAGGTATTTACTGCTAGCTATTCCAATTAATTAGAACCTAAAAGGGGTTGTCTATATTGTGCGTAAGAGTGCCCACCAGAGTGACCTCTCAGCTCCTTTTGGAATCTCTCTGCCACTGAAGCTTATTTCATTTCCTTTCACGTCCCCCTTTTGGTCAAGAAGATGTTTTCCATCCCACGATGCTGGGTCTGGATTCCTCCTCAGGAGTCATATTCCACGTTCCCAGGGAGATTCACTCCCCTGGGTGTCAGATCCCATGTAGGGGGGGAAGGGCAGTGATTTCACCTGCCAAGTTGGCTTAGCTAGAGAGAGAGGACCACAAATGAGCAACAAAGAGGCATTCGGGAGGAGGCTCTTAGGCACAATTATAGGGAGGCCTAGCCTCTCCTTTGCAGCAACAGTCTTCCCAAGGCAAGTCCTGTGGTAGAGGGCTCAGCCCATCAAACCACTAGTCCCCTATGCCTGTGAGCACATCAGCAACCATTGCAGTGGGGAAGCCCAACACCCCTGCATTCTCCACCAGCTCCTCAAGGGGGCTCTGCATGCTTATTTCATTGTCTTTTTTTTTTTTTTTAACTTGTTTTTTAAATCAACTACATCAAAAAAAATTTAAAAAAACATACAATAATAAAAAAACATTTCAAACAAACCATAACAAGGATGTAAGAAAAAGACAACTAACCTAAGATAACTACTTTACTTCCAATGTGTTCCTACTCTACCCCAAGAAAATAACCTAATATAGCAACATTTCTGTGAACTTGTTCCTACCATACCCATCAGAAATTAACAGATCATAGTCATTCCTTGGCATTCCCAGAACGTTAAATTTACCCATGATAGCTTATCTGTTCTTATTGGATTATCATTTTCCCTTCCTTAATTGCTCTCTGTCACTAGTTCCGCTATGTTCTACATTATAAACCATTTGTTTTACATTTTTCAATGTTCACATTAGTGGTAGCATATAATATTTCTCTTTTTGTGCCTGGCTTATTTCACTCAGCATTATGTCTTCAGGGTTCATCCATGTTGTCATATGCTTCATGACATCATTCCTTCTTACTGCTGTGTAGTATTCCATCGTGTGTATATACCACATTTTATTTATCCACTCATCTGTTGAAGGACATTTGGGTTGTTTCCATCTCTTGGCAATTGTGAATAATGCTGCTATGAACATTGGTGTGCAGATATCTGTTCATGTCACTGCCTTCAGATCTTCTGGGTATATACCAAGAAGTGCAATCGCTGGATTGAAGGGTAACTCTATATCTTGTTTTCTAAGGAAGTGCCAGACTGACTTCCAGAGTAGCTGAACCATTATATAGTTCCACTAACAATGAATAAGAGTTCCAATTTATCCACATCCTCTCCAGCATTTGTAGTTTCCTGTTTGTTTAATGGCAGCCATTCTAATTGGTGTGAGATGGTATCTCATTGTGGTTTTAATTTGCATCTCTCTAACAGCTAGTGATGCTGAACATTTTTTCATGTGTTTCTTGGCCATTTGTATTTCCTCCTCAGAGAACTGTCTTTTCATATCTTCTGCCCATTTTATAATTGGGCTGTCTGTACTACGATCATTGAGTTGTAGGATTTCTTTATATATGCAAGATATCAGTCTTCCATCAGATACATTGTTTCCAAAAATTCTTTCCCATTGAGTTGGCTGCCTCTTCACCTTTTTGACTAATTCCTTTGAGGTCTAAGCTTGAGGAGTTCCCATTTATCTATTTTTTCTTTTGTTGCTTGTGCTTTGGGTGTAAAGTCTAGGAAGTAGCCACCTAATACAAGGTCTTGAAGATGTTTCCCTACATTATCTTCTAGGAGTTTTATGGTACTGCCTTTTATTTTGAGATCTTTGATCCACTTTGAGTTAATTTTTGCGTAGGGGGTGAGGTAGGGGTCCTCTTTCATTCTATTGGATATGGATATCCTACTCTCCCAGACCCATTTGTTGAAAAGACCATTATGACCCAGTTCAGTGACTTTGGGGGCCTTATCAAAGATTAGTTGGCCATAGATCTGAGGGTCTATCTCTGAATTCTCAATTCAATTCCATTGATCAATATGTCTATCCTTGTGTCAGTACCATGCTGTTTTGCCAACTGTGGCTTTATAATAAGCTTCAAAGTCAGGGAGTGTAAGTCCTCCCACTTCATTTTTCTTTTTTAGAGTGTCTTTAGCAATTCGAGGCATCTTCCCTTTCCAAATAAATTTGATAACTAGCTTTTCCAAGTCTGCAAAGTAGGTTGTTGGAATTTTGATTGGAATTGCATCAAATCTGTAGATGAGTTTGGATAGAATTGACATCTTAATGACATTTAGCCTTCCTATCCATGAACATGGAATATTTTTCCATCTTTTAAGGTCCCTTCTATTTCTTTTACCAGAGTTATGTAGTTTTCTTTGTATAGGTCTTTTACATCTTTGGTTAAGTTTATTCCTAGGTACTTGATTTTTTTAGTTGCTATTGAAAATGGTATCTTTTTCTTGAGTGTCTCTTCAGTTTGTTCATTTCTAGCATATAGAAACATTACTGACTTATGTGTATTAATATTGTACCCACTACTTTGCTAAATTTATTAGCTCTAGTAGCTGTATTGTCGATTTCTCAGGGTTTTCCAGATATAAGATCATATCATCTGCAAACAATGACAGTTTTACTTCTTCCTTTCCAATTTGGATGCCTTTTATTTCTTTGTCTTACTGGATTGCCCTGGCTAGCACTTCCAGCAGAATGTTGAATAACAGTGGTGACAGAGGGCATCCTTGTCTTGTTCCTGATCTTAGAGGGAAGGAAGGCTTTCACTCTCTCACCATTGAGTACTATGCTGGCTGTGGGTTTTTCATATACGCTCTTTATCATATTGAGGAAGTTTCCTTCAATTCCTACCTTTTGAAGTGTTTTTATCAAAAAGGGATGTTGGATTTTGTTGGATGCTTTTTCAGCCTCTATTCAGATGATCATTTGATTTTTCTCTTTTGATTTGTTAATGTGTTGTAATACATTGATTGATTTTCTTATGTTGAACCATCCTTGCATGCCTGGAATGAACCCCACTTGGTCATGGTGTATGATTTTTTTAATGTGTCTTTGGATTCGATTTGCAAGTATTTTGTTGAGGATTTTTGCATCTATATTCATTAGGGAGATTGGCCGGTAGTTTTCCCTTTTTGTAGCATCTTTGCCTGGTTTTGGTATTAGATTGATGCTAGCTTCACAAAATGAGTTAGGTAGTATTCCATTTTCTTCTATGTTTTGAGAGAGTTTAAGTAAGAATGGTGTCAGTTCTTTTTGTAAAGTTTGGTAGAATTCCCCTGTGAAGCCGTCTGGCCCTGGGCATTTATTTGTGGGAAGATTTTTGATGACTGATTGGATCTCTTTGCTTGTGATGGGTTGGTTGATTTCTTCTATTTCTTCTCTGGTCAGTCTAGGTTGTTCATATGTTTCCAGAAAATTGTCCATTTCCTCTACATTATCCAGTTTGTTGGCATACAATTGTTCATAGTATCCTCTCATAATTTTTTTTAATTTCTTCAGGATCTGCAGTAATGTCACCTTTCTCATTCATTATTTTGTTTATATGGGTCTTCTCTTGTTTTGATTTTGTCAGTCTAGCTAGGGGCTTCTCAATCTTGTTGATCTTCTCAAAGAACCAACTTTTGTTGTTATTTATCCTCTCTGTTGTTTTTTTGTTCTCTATGTCATTTATTTCTGCTTTAATCCTTGTTATTTCTTTTCTTCTACTTGGTTTAGGATTGGTTTGCTGTTCATTTTCTAGCTTCTTCAGTTGATCCATTAGTTCTTTGATTTCAGCCCTTTCTTCCTTTTTAATGTATGCATTTAGTGCTATAAATTTCCCCCTCAGTACTGCTTTTGCTGCATCCCATACATTTTGGTGTGTTGTGTTCTCATTTTCATTCGTCTCTATATATGTAGCAATTTCTCTTGCTAATTTTTCTTTAACCAACTGATTTTTCAGGAGTGTGTTGTTTAACCTCCAGGTATTTGTGGATTTTCTAAGTCTTTATTTACTTCTAATTGTATTCCATTGTGGTCAGAGAATGTGCTTTGAATAATTTCAATTTCTTTAAATTTATTGAGGCCTTTTTTATGTCCCAGCATATCATCTATTCTGGAGAAAGTTCCATGAGCACTAGAGAAGAATGTGTATCCTGGTGATTTGGGATGTAATGTTCTATATATGTCTGTTAAATCCAATTCATTTATCAGATTGTTTAGGTTTTCAATTTCCTTATTGGTCTTATGTCTGGTTGATGTGTCTATAGGAGAGAGTGATGTGTTGAAGTCTCCCACAATTATTGTGGAAACATCCATTGCTTCCTTTATTTTGCCAGTGTTTGTCTCATGTATTTTGTGGCATCTTGATTGGGTGCATAAACATTTATGATGTTTGCCCTTTTATTAGTATGTAGTGCCCTTCTTTGTCTCTCATAACATCGTTGCATTTAAAGTCTATTTTATCTGAGATTAATATTGCTACTCCTGCTTTCTTTTGGCTGTAGCTTGCATGAAATATTTTTTCCATCCTTTCACTTTCAATTTCTTTGTGTCCCTGTGTCTAAGATGAGTCTCTTGAATGTAACATATTGATGGCTCAATTTTTTTGATGCATTCTGCCAATCTATATCTTTTGATTGAGGCGTTTAGTCCATTTACATTCAAGGTTATTACTGTGAAGGCACTTCCTGAATCAGCTATCTTATCCTTTGGTTTAACGTTTGTCAGATATATTTTTCCCTCTCTCTCTTAATGTCCTTTAATGTACCCATACTGAATCTCTTTAATACTGAACGTTTCTCCATATCTCTCTCTCCTTTCTTTGCTTTTCTGTTGGTAGGGCTTCCTTTAGTATCTCAAGTAGCGCAGGTCTCTTGTTAGGAAATTCTCTCAGCATTTGTTTGTCTGTGAAAAATTTAAGCTCTCCCTCAAATCTGAAGGAGAGCTTTGCTGGATAAAGAATTATTTGTTGGCAATTTTTCTCTCAGAATTTTAGATATGTCATGCCACTGCCTTCTCACCTCCATGGTGGCTGCTGAGTAGTCACTACTTAGTCTTATGCTGTTTCCTTTGTATGTGGTGAATTGCTTTTCTCTTGCTGCTTTCAGAACTTGCTCCTTCTCTTCAGTATTTGACAGTGTTATCATAATATGTCTCGGAGTGCGTTTATTTGGATTTATTCTATTTGGAGTTCACTGGGCATTTATGATTTGTGTGTTTCTGGTGTTTAGAAGACTTGGGAAGTTTTCCCCAACAATTTCTTTGAATACTCTTTCTAGACCTTTACCCTTCTCTTCCCCTTCTGGAACACCAATGAGTCTTATCTTTGGAAATTTTATATTATCTGTCATATCCCTGAGGTCCATTACAGTTTTTTCAATTTTTTTCCCCATTCTCTCTTTTGTTCTTTCATTTTTCCATTCTGTCATCCTCCAGGTCACTGATTCGCTGTTCAGCTTCCTCGAGTCTTGTACTATGAATATCGAGAATCTTTTTAATTTGGTCAACAGTTTCTTTATTTCCGTAAGATCATCTATTTTTTAATTTACTCTTGCAATTTCTTCTTCATGTTTTCTAGTGTCTTCTTCATGTCCTTTATATTTTGTGGCATGCTCTTCTTCATGTCCTTTATATCCTGTGCCATGTTCTCGTTGTTCATCTTTATTCCTTCGATTAATTGCTCCAAGTACTGTGTCTCCTCTGATCTTTTAATTTGGGTAGTTGGGCTTGGGTTATCCATATCGTCTGGTTTTTTCATATGTTTTAAAATTTTCTGTTTTTTGGCCTCCTGGCATTTGCTTAACTTGAAAGGGTTCTTTTAGGATATGCAGACTGATTCAAACCCTTATCTCTAATTCATCAGATTTACAGCTTTGTGGAGTACACTTTCTCTAACCAGCAGGTGGTGTCTGAGAGCCACCTAGTTCTCCCAAGCCAGTTCTCCCCCACTTTGTCTTTGTGGTGAGTGGGGGTGTGGGTCTTGTGGGGTCCAATTGGTGCACCAAGCTTGCGTGTGTAGTTGGTGTTGCCCACCCTGTATATAGGGCGTGTGTCTGAGCGGTTAGGGAGGGGGAGCAGCTTTAATAATCAAATCTCCCAGGTGCACCAAAGATCTGCAGGCTTGTTTTGCTCAGGCCACGGGTTTCCACAGGCCGGGCAGCAGCATTCCCTGCCCACTGGGGAGATGGCTGTAAGGGGATACCCCCCTTTTCTTGGGAAGTTGTGGTGTATAGCGAATTTTCTCAGCCACTGGACTTACTGCCTTGTGTCTCAGAGCTCTCTTAGCTCTGCTCTTGTCTGGGCCCAAATTGCAAGTCTTTGAGGCTTTCTGTAATGGGCTTCTTAGAGTAATTGTTTTAGAAAAAGAGAAAAAGATTTAAGAAAAAGAGAGAGAGAAGGGCCCTCCTTGCAGATCTAATGGGTTATTGAAATGCTAAGAGACAAGGAGATTAGGGCCATTAAGGAACAATCAGGAGAGCAGAGAAACCGGTTTTTCAGACAAGAAAACTCGCCTTCTGGATTTGCATATGAGCCTGAGTCTGCCTGAGCCCTGCTCTTCCCCGGTCTATGTTCACCAGAACTCCAAAAAATCTCTGCTTTTATTTTTGGGTTTTCCTTGCTTTTTTTCCTAGCCCTATCTCCTCTCTGCCGGGCTGATTGCTCCCAGATTCTCTGGTGTCTGGTCTCTGTCTATCTATGTTTGGAGTTTGGGTCAGTAGCCTGAGGTTTCAATAAGAGCGACAACTGCAGTTCTCCCTCCTGGTTCCCAGCACCAATGGCCCCTCCTCCCATGGGACTGAGCCTGGCAAGGAGGGGCGCGGGTTTCCTGGCTGCAAGAACTTACAGATTTCGCTGATCTCAGCTATTTCATGCATTCATGAGTGTTGTATAGAGTATGCCCAAAGTCCAATTGCTCTCCGGTATCCATCCACGCAGTTCCTGGCTTTCTACCTGCTGCCCTGGAGGAGTAACTAAAATCTACACCTCACCACTCTGCCATCTTGCCCCACCTCTGCCTCTGTTTGCTTTTAAAGAAAAACTACTGTTGAAGTGGTCACTTCCTACTGACCTGTGGCCACCCGACTGCTGTATCAGCACACTAGAGTAGTGTGGTGGGCAGAATTCTGAAGATGTCCCCCTAAGCTTCCCATCCCTGTGGTTATTCAATCAAACACTAATCTAGGGACTACTGTGAAGGGACTTTGTGGTGGAATTAAGGTGACTAATCCACTAATTTTAAAATAGGGAGATTATCTTGGATTATCCGTGTGGGCCCAATGTAATCATGGGTGCTTAAAAGCAGAAGAGGAAGGCTGAAGAGTCAGGCAGAGAGATATGCCAGAGTTGTGTGGGAAAGATGAGGCAGAGGGGAAGTCAGGGAGATTTGAAGCATGAGAGGCAGCTGACTTGCCAGGAGCCAGGGAAATGCAGGTGCTTCCAGAAGCAGAGAACGCCCCCAGCCAACAGCCAGAAAGGAAATGGGGACATGGAACTGAACCCTGCCAACAACCTGAATGAGCCTAGAAGTGGATTCATCCCCAGAGCCTCTAGGAGGGAGCATAGCCTTGGTGACACCTTGATTTTGGCTTTGTGGGACTCTAAGAAGGAGAATCAGCTGAGCCACACTGTGCCCAGACTTCTGACCCCCAGAAGATCATAAATCGGTGTGGTTTTAAACCACTAAGTTTGTGGTCATTCATTACAGCACAATAAAAAGTGAATGTGAGTAGGCGATGGATTGGACTTAGGGAGTAATGCCCTAAATTCAAATCCTAGGCCCTGCCACAAAGCTGCTGTGTGATGTTTAATAAGTTACCTCTCAGAGTCTGTTTCCTCAGAAGAAAATCATGATAATGTTAATGCGGACTCACAGGATTTGGGAGTTGTGCGTTTGGGAGGTGGTATCTTTCTGTAAGGCTTAAATAAGGTAATGTGAAAATCACTTTGTAACCTAAGAAGAACTGTGGAGATGCTGGTTATTGCTAAGGAAAAAGCTGTTATTCTTACCCCTCTATAACTATTTAAAAGTGACTGAGAAGGGAGACGTCCCCTCATTTCTTCTCTTTCCTGCCTCTGCAAATCTCTTGTATGCAGGGAGCTACTCGGGTAGTGTATATCTGAACTGTAACCAGATGTACTCAGTTCACCTATGTACATAAATGCCCATTTTAAAAAGGTAAAATTTCTTTTAGACATGCCAAGAACTTATAAGCTTTAAGTACAAGATATATTCTGTAAAGTCAGGAGGGGATCTAGGCCTATTGGCTGAAATCTAATCCTTAATTTAATCAGATCAGCAAGACAAAGAGCAAAGTTTGAAATAAACTAATAGTAATATTACTTATTTAGAACTAATCACTGAGATAAGTGATTTACATTTTAACTTATTCAAAGCTTAAACAATTCTATAAAGTAGGAACAATTATCCCAATCATAAGGTTGAGGAAACTGAGGCAGAGGTCAAACAGCTGCTAAGTGACAGAACTGAGATTAATACAAATTGGTTAAACCTCAAAGCCTTCTATTTTTCTGTAATTTCACCCCTGTTTCGGTTTGCTAAAGCTGCTGGAATGCAATAAACCAGAAAATTTACAATGGGGATTTATTAACTTAAAATTTACAGTTCTAAGGCCATAAAAATGTCTCAATTAAGGCATCAACAGAAAGATTGCTTCTCTGGAAAAAGGCCGCCTCTGGGACACCTCTGTGACATGGCAAGGCTCATGATTGGTGTCTGTGGGTCCTTCTCTCCTGGGTTTTGTTGCTTTCAGCTTCTGGCTTCAGTGTCTTCCTCTCAGCTCTGCCAGGACCTTTTTTCTCTATGAGCTTCTCTTAATTCCATCTCTTGCTTCTCTGGGCTTTTTCTGTCTTTTATCGTCTCAAATAGAAGACTGATAAAAGGATTAAGACCCACCTTGAATGGGCTGGGTCACATCTCAATTGAAATAACTTAATCAAAAGGTCCCATCCACAATAAGTCTGCACCCACAGGAATGGATTAAACAAACACGGGCTTTTCTGGGTACATAACACCTCCGAATTACCACACACCCCATCCTTTATAGCTATGATTGTAAAAATCTGCAAATATGCCTTTAATTGCAAAATGTAACAGATTCATGTCTTTAGCAGAAACTTTATAAACTATAAAATTTTAATGTTTCTCTATGAACCAGTGAATTTATGAAAGTTCTATTTCCCACTATTTCTAGTTCTCTTGTATAATTTACATGCATATATAAATACATATATATTATATATATATATACCTCTCTTTTTAAAACTGTGTATATAGCCACACACATACACACACAAATAACTGTCTGTGATTTTGCATCTGACTGTGAGTAATCTTTAGATATTTTTTCCTGTAGTGTCTTTTTCACTTATATTGTCTATTTAATTCTTTTCTAGTATAGTTTTTCTTTCCTTCTTCTTACTTATGTGATTTTATTCTTATTTATTGGATAGATCTAAAAGTTTTTACTTTCTGCCCTTGGTTTTTAAATCACTTTAAAATGACACTAACTTATTTTTACATTTTGTGGTGTAGCAGGCCTCAGCCTATTTTTATGGTATGTTAGTTGTGTCTATATCTGCCTCCTTTTTGATTGTAAAGTCTCTGGTAGGTGAGGAAAATGCACTTCTTGGCTTTAAAAGTTCAACAAGGGCCCAAGACAGAGCTTCTAATAAAAGTGTATAAACAAAATAAAACAATTAGGAAAACTCTTCAACTTCTCAGAATAAATTACTGTTCTCTGTATTATGCTCTTATTTGGAAAAGCTTTAAATTGAATCAGGTAAGAACTGGGTATCTCGGTTTGGCTGACACAACTGCGCAGGAAGGAGAGGTGGCTCAGGAAATGTTCTGAATGACTCATGACACACAGCCATCAGTGATACTCAGGCCACCGAGAGCTGTAAAATGTATTTCGTTACATTGCGACTGGTGATGTTTTAAAATTTCAAATCAATGGATTAAGAATGAAAGAAAAGTAACTCCCAGTGTCCCAGAAGTGCCCACCTACTGAGGGAATCATTCACAGGTGAGCCCAGTGAAGTATGGAAGGAGACCCAGACGGAGACTTCCTCATTCTGGGTGTTGGCTGTCATTCTGCTACTAACAGGTCACTGAGAACCTGAAAAAGTCACGTAACTTCTGGGTCTTGATTTTCTCACACAGGAAATGGAGAAATATAAAGTTCCTTTTTGTCCTGTTAGTCATAGCTATACAACCCTCAGTATATCCACAATAACCGTCCCAACTCTTTAAACTCCATCTTCATTGTGATGCTATATGGAAATCAGTGAAAGGAAAGGAAAAGACACTTCAGATTTTTCTCTTACCCATCCCTTTTACTTAGTTTTTAATTTATTCACCAAAGATGTAGGAGGTCACTTCTACTTCCAGCCCTGATGGGGTCATTGGTATCAGGCTATCCTTCCTGACATAAACAACTATAAAACTGGACAAAAAAAGAAAAAAAAAAGGCAACTCTTCTCAGGCAGTGGGCACAGGAAACACAAGACTGATTCCTGAGAGAAGGGAAATTCTGTAAAATGACTGTAGTCTCACCAAGCTCAGGAGGCAAAGATTAAGGATCAAGGCAGTTGAAGTGGTTGGAATTTATAGAAGAAGAGAGAATTCTCTTTTGTGATCCTGTTGCTGAGGGGTGGTCCATACTAAAGCACAAGGTGTGACCACCCAAGTCTTCTTTACCACACAGCAGCTGGCACAGGGTTGAGAGTGGAACAGAGATACCTCAGGTTGAGGAATGTTGGAGGAAGAACAATGCTGGGGGGTGCTGAGAGGCCAGCTTAGCCAGAGTAACACTTCATTAGCAACCCTAGTACCTGGATGGCACCCCAGAAAGACCCAGCCTTGGGAGTAAGGACCATGCTCTAGAGTAAGACTTACTTTAGGCCAGTCCCCAAAAGCCTAAACTAACCTTGAAAAGATCCACAGGGCAGACAGAGTTTGGATTCTGAATCCTATTAAATAAAGAGGGTCTTGGGGATGCCTTAGGCTTTTCACAGACGTGGACTAGCAAAACATACAACTCAACCTATTCAAGTTCAAGGTGATTGGCCAGTAACTGGAATACCTGCTAAAATAAGACTCAACACGCTTAAGGGAAAGAGAACAGAGTCTCTATAACATATTATCCAAAATATCCATTATTCAATAAAAAATAATTATCAGATGCACAAAGATGTAGGTCAGTACGAATCATAGTCATGAAAAAAGTAGTTAATAGAAAATGAAATGAATCTAAGATGGTTAAGATATTGGACTTGGACAAGAAAGCAGCTACTATAATAAACATGCTTAAAGAATTCAAGGGAAATAAAGTTTTAATTAGGGAACAGAGAATCTTAACAGACAAATGGAAAGGATAAAAGGGGCGAAATATAAACTCTATTTCTGTAAGTCTCAAATTATTATAAAATGAAAAATTAAAAGAAAAATACTGGCAATACCTTGTGTTATCAAGGCTGTGGAGCAAATGGAACTCATATATTTTTGGTGGTAGTCTAACATGTTACAACCACTTTGAAATGCAAAATCCCAGAGCATATTTATAGGGTTGCATGAAGTAGGTCTATCAAATGATTATGATAGATGATATATGATTGTGATATATTTAAAAATGACACCTAAGGGGTTGGTAATAATAGCTTCCTAACACAATTACTGTCATCTTTCAAGGACTTTAAAATCACGGAGAAATTTTTTTTTTTTTTTTTTTTTTTTTTGCTGACAACTACTTGAATACAATGAGAAGTAACAGATAAATCAATAATGAGAATGATTACTTGTGACTGCTGCTTTTGAAACAATGAGCATGCTTGATATCTGTTTAAGACAGCAGTAGAGAAGTCACTGAAAAATAGGAATTGATGGACCTCAGTCAGTGATTCTAAGATTTTCATCATCCTAAGAGCTTAACGGCCTCTTTGGCCCAAATTTTAAAATGGCAGAAACCTCTCTGAGAAAATCCTAGAACAGATTTGGCACCAAGGTGTTTGAAGATCAAGGAAGGGAACAGGCTTTTAAAGTTGTTTTAAATCTTATCAAAACATACTTAGCCAGAATTATAAAAAGTAGAAGTGCCCAATATTTCAATGCCTTTAAACTAATGATAAAGATTAGGGATTTGGATATACATAGTTCTAAACTTGTAGTGACCCCAAATCTTTACTTGAGCTTTATAGCAAGTATTTAAAAAATATTCAGTTGAATCATACGCAATTGCTGTTTGGGAGGTGAAACGAATACCAGAGATTTCCTATGGCTCAAATTAATATGTATCTAAAATATAAAATGGTTGGCGTTATCACTGACTTGTTTCAACTGTGCCCACTGAGTGATACACACTTCTCTTTGGGAACCTTAAATAAAGCTTTCAGTTTTCCTTCTGATTCTTTTCTGCTTTCTCCAATACAGGTAACCCTAAGGCCTAACTATTCTTCAAGAATACGAAATTCAAATCTTTGGGGCTGTTTTGACACTCCTATTCCCAGGAAAATCATGCACTGCAGGTCATTTCCAAAAAGAAAGAGAATGGAAACTGCTTCCTGGAGAGAACCAAAAATACAACAAAAAGGGCCTGAAAACCCCAAAGTCCCTGCCCAAAAAATGCTTAATACAGCTATAATCGATTATTATATTATTGTCCTATATTTATTAGTCACCCATAGGAATTTAAAGGGTAAATAAAAATTCTGTCCTCCTATATTAGTTAGGATTTTCTAGGGAAACAGGATCAATAAGAGATATCTATATACATAAGATTTTATAAAAGTGTCTCATGCAACTGTGGGGATGCACGAGTCCAAATTCCATAGGGCAGGCAGCAGACTGGCAACTCCAATGAAGATGTTTGATGAACTCCTCAGGCAGCGAACTGGCAACTACGATGAAGGTGTTCGATGAACTCCTCAGGAAACGCTTTGCTGGCTAGCTGAAGGAGAAGTGAAGTTCCTCTCTCTCTCTTTTTTAAAAGTCTTCAACTGATTGGATTAAAGCAGCTGTTTGAATTCTCTCATTGCGGAAGACATGCCCTTCGTTGATGTAATCCGTCACAGCTGCAGCCAGTTGACTGATGACTTAATAAACTGGCCTTCTAGTTTATTAACCAGCCACAAATGTTCTTGCAGTAATAGTTAGGCCAGTACTTCCTTTACCAGACACCTGGATACCATCACCTGGCCAAGTTGACACATGAACCTAACCATCACACCTCCCCTTTCATTGCTTTTTCTAGAGTTAGAGGTAAACAAGAATAAAGCACAATTTTTTTCCCAGCATTTCAAAGGATACAGTTTAATGTGCCAGTTTAAGGAATTTGTTTTACAAAATTTGATGAATACTATGAAAATATATCCTGTGGTTAGCTGGTCTATGTAACAAAAAATGATTATACATGTGTTATGCACCAGGAGACTAAGGAAATACTGCCTTGAAAATTTTGATGCTGAATTTATAAGTGTCAAATTTTCATTTGTGAAATTACAGGTGCAAAACATCTTTGTACAAAAAGCCTGACCCCCTCATCAGTAGCAAGAAATTATCTTCTTATTTTACGAATTAACTATGTTCAACATTAGTGTAAACTGTCTGCATGACTCCATTTTTTCATACTAGCTCACCGAAACTAGGGATTTTTCCAATAAGGACATCACTGAAAATAGTAAAAACTCATGTTGTAATCTGTATTTGCTTCACTTACAAGAGATTTTCCAGGAGAATAAGTTGAAAGTAGTGGAACCCGGACAAAATTTTAATTTCAGTGTAATAAATTAAAGATGGTAGACTGTTTTTAATACTAAATAAGGAAACAAGAGAAATCATCCTAACATTTGTATTTCTCTACAAAGCTAATAGATATAATTCATATAAAAACATGAATATTTAGACTATCAACAAAGCCTCAATGTATTTTTTAAAATAGAACATAGCCTAACGTGGACATAATAACTGTAATAGTCCCTAGATTGTAAACTCTTACAGCAGTTAACTCTATCCCTGAATTGTAATGCCTGTCTCTAAACTTTAAGATGCTGATCCCCTAGCGTATAACCTGATTGGTCTCTGGAACAATGCATATCTCTGAGACACCTGAAACTCAGAGCTAGAGCTCGGCAGATATGAATATCAGTATTAGTGCATACAGCCACTGTCAAAAAAAAAAAAAAAGCCGAAAAAGAGCCCAGACTTCAATTAGTGATATGAATGAAGCAGGTCTGGTTAAGACCAGGGCAAGCCAGGCCAAAGGGTAAAGGTTGAAACTGATTGTGTTTTAAAACTTCAACTTCCATATGAGACCAAGTGAATAGATATCTATTTGGTACAGGATCCAAATTTTCTAAATGGTACAACTCTACAGTCGATTTGTTCAAACACCACAATTGCATGGAACTTTGAATAGGAAGTGAGATATGGTAGGTTAGTATAGGCTGGAGTGAAATAGTGACACATCCCAGAGTAATTTGGGCAGATAATAAAAAATATATTTACAGCCTCCATCTCCCCAGCCCCGAGGATCCAGGGGAAGGTGCAGATGTATTGGACATCCTCACCTGGACTGGTGTTGATGTTGTCACAAACACTGGGGCTGGCGGTTTGATGTGCTGAGCCCTCGAGCATGGGACTTGCCCTTATGAAGCTCATTACCACAAAGGAGAGTCTAAACTTGTATGTAATGGTGCCTAAGAGTCTCCCTCCGAGTACCTCTTTGTTGCTCAGATGTGGCCCTCTCTCTCTCTAACTGAGCCACCTCGACAGGTGAACTCGCTGCCCTCCCCACTACGTGGGACCCGACTCCCAGGGGTGTAAATCTCCCTGGCAATGCAGAATATGACTCCTGGGGATGAATGTGGACCCGGCATCGTGGGACTGAGAGTATCTTCTTGACCAAAAGGGGGATGCAAAATGAGACGAAATAGTTTCAGAGGCTGAGAGATTTCAAATGGAGTCGAGAGGTCACTCTGGTGGACATTCTTATGCACTATATAGATAACACCTCTTAGGTTTTAATGTATTGGAATAGCTAGAAGTAAATACCTGAAACTACCAAACTCCAACCCAGCAGTCTGGACTCCTGAATACAATTATATAACAATGTAGATTACAAGGGGTGACAGTGTGATTGTGAAGACCTTGTGGATCACACCCCCTTTATCTAGTGTATGGATGAATAGAAAAATGGGGATAAAAACTTAAAGGACAAATGGGGTGGGATGGGGGGATGATTAGGGTGTTCTTTTTCACTTTTATTTTTTATTCTTGTTCTGGTTCTTTCTGATGCAAGGAAAATGTTCAGAGATAGATTGTGGTGATGAATGCATAACTATGTTATCATACTGTGGACAGTGGATTGTATACCATGGATGATTGTATGGTGTGTGAATGTATTTCAATAAAACTGAATTTAATAAAAAGAAATTCAGTTTTATTGAGATGTATTCATACACCATACAGTCATCCACAGTGTACAATCAATTGTTCACAGTACCACTGTATAGTTGTGCTTCCTCATCACAATCAATTTTTGAACATTTTCATTACTCCATATAAATAAATAAATAAATAAGTAAGTAAAAATAAAAGTGAAAAAGAACACCTAAGACATCTCATCCTCCTATCCCACCCTATTTTCCAATTAATTTTTGTCCCCAATTTTCTACTCATCTGTCCATACACTGGATAAAGGGAGTGTGAGCCACAAGGTTTTCACAATCACACGGTTACACCATGTAAGATACATAGTTACATTATCATCTTCAAGAATCAAGTCTGCTGGGTTGAAGTCAACAGTTTCAGATATATCCTTCTAGCTATTCCAATACACTAAAACCTAAAAAGGGATATCTATATAATACATAAGAATAACTTCCAGAATGACCTCTCAACTCCATTTGACATCTATCAGCCACTGAAACTTTATTTTGTTTCATTTAGTTTTCCCCTTTTGGTTAAGAAGACTTTCTCAAACCCATGATGCCAGGTCCAGGCTCATCCCCAGAAGTCATGCCCAACATTGCCAGGGAGATTTATACCCCTGGGAGTCGTGTCCCACATAGGGGAGAAGGCAGTGAGTTTACCTGCCTAGTAAGCTTAGGGAGAGAAAGGCCACATCTGAGCAAGAAAAGAGGTTTTCTGGGGGAGACCCTTAGGCACAATTATAAGTAGGTTTTAGCCTCTTCTTTTCAATAACAAGCTTCATAAGGGCAAGCCCCAAGATCAAAGGCTCGACCTACTAAATTGGTAGTCCTTAATGACAGCAAGTATATCAATAATTCCCAGGTGGGGAAGTTTAATATTTCTGCAATTTTCCCCAGTTTCTCAGGGGGCCCTGGCAAATACTTTTTTATTCCCTGCACAAATTACCTTGGAATGTGTCTGGGTTTCACACCAACCTGTTCAAACCTACCAGATCTTACTTCCTATTCTAGGATCCATGTAATTATAGTGTTTGAATAAACTGACCATACAAGCTAAATTATTGAGCGTGCTACAGAAAATATAGATCCTGCTCCAAATAAACATCTCTTCCCTTGATCTCACACAGAAGTTGAGGTTTTAAAACACAGTCAAAAAACAAAACAAAACAAAGCAAAACAAAAAAAAAAAACCACAGTCAATATCATCCTTTACCCTTTGACTTGATTTGCCTTAGTCCTGACAGATCTGCTTCATTCATATCTGTAACTGAAGTCTGAACTATTTTTCAGCTTTTTTAACAGTTGCTGTATGAGTAATACTGACATTCACAGCTGCCAAACTCAAGCTCTGAGTCTCATGTGTCACACAGATACCCAAAGTTCCAGAGACTGATCAGGTTATACACAAAGAGCTCAGCATCTTAGAATTTAGAGATAACCATTACAACTCAGGAATAGATGTGACGGCTGTAAGAGCTTACAATCTAGGGACAACAAGCATTCCACTGATAAGCTGTGATCTAAGATTCAACTCTCAGAGTTTACACATTGTATTTAGCCCATATTAGTGAGGCATTATAACGTTTGTCTTTTCGTTTCTGGCACATTTCACTAAAAAATGCTGTCCTTAAGATTCATTCACCTAGTTGCATGTTTCACAACTTCATTTCTTCTTGTAGTTACTCAATATTCCATTGTACGCATATACCACAGTTCACCATTGTATTCATGTCGATGCACCCTTAGGCCATCTCCATCCATTGCTAATCGCGAATACCACCATAAAACCAGAGTGCAAACATCCATTTGTGTCCCTGCACTCAGTTCTTCCAAGTTGTGATGGTTAAGTTCATGTGTCAACTTGGCCAGGTGATGGTGTCCAGGTGTCTGGTCAAGCAAGCTCTGGCCTAACCATTACTGCAAGTACATTTGTGGCTGGTTAATAAACCAGAAGGCTGATTTATTAAATCATCAGTCAATTGGCTGCAGCTGTGACTGATTACATCAATGAAGGGCATGGTCTTCTGCAATGAGAGAATTCAAACAGCTGGATTTAATCCAATCAGTTGAAGACTTTTAAGGAACAGAGGGAGAGGACCTTCACTTCTTCTTCAGCTAGCCAGCGAAGAGTTTCCTGAGGAGTTCATCAAACACCTTCATTGAGTTGCCAGTTCACTGCCTGCCCTACAGAATCTGGACTCATGCATACCCACCACTGCGTGAGACACGTTTATAAAATCTTATATTTATAGAGATCTTTTGTTGATTCTGTTTCCGTATAGAACCCTAAATAATACGAATGGGTACCAGGAGTGGTTCTTGAGAGACAGAATCTTAAAATAGGTTTTTACAAATGGTTTTCTACTCTGGTTAGATTCAAAGGAACTAATGATTCCATTTCCAATAATGAAGATGGCACTGACAGTCCATGGCATGAATTCGCAACAGAGATAGGCAAAATATCACCATTTGATTCTCCTAATCATGCTCGTGTATGAAGCAAGGCTCTGGGTAAGTGTTTTTGACACCTTAACAGAGTTTTGTAGAGTTAAGAGGTACAATGATGTTGGCTGGTTGCTCTTAAATATGCTGGATAATGTTGTAAGAGAAAGGGATGAGCTAAAGGCTTCAAATTTGAAACTTAAGTGTCGTATGACAGATATAAAGGTCTCTATGTGTGCCCCAAAAGAAAATATTATTTCCTGTGGTCGCAGACTTGAGATTTCTGAAAACCAGACCCAGAGTTTCATTATGTGAGTAGCAGATTTACAATGTAAACTAAAATCTCAACATCGCAGGGTGTCTGTGTCAAAGTAAAGGTATTCATTGGAAAAGAATGGAATCCTGAAACATGGGATGGGGACATATGGATTGATAATAATGGCAGTGAGGACATTGGAACCCTGGATTCTGCTGAGTCCTTGTTAGATATACCTGTAGTCATCTGTCCTGAGGAAATAGCACCCCCCCCCCCACCTCCATTCTGCCCTGAGGAGACAGCTATCCAACCTCCAGACTGCTTTGAGGAAACAGCTTCCCAACCTCCAGTCTGCCTTGAGGAGCCTGCCATCTAAGTTCCACCTAAAGAGATTAACTCTTCAGTGCCTGCTAAACCTGTAATCACCTCCCCTGAGGAAGAAGCTCTCACTCCTCTGTCTGAACGGATGAATCCTGTTTCACAAGATGAAACTGCAGTGGAATGTCCTGAGGTAAATGGCTTGAGGGATATACTTCTAATTCTTTTCATGACCCCCCCACTCCCAACCACCAGTCTTTGCTTCAAGACCTATAACGAGGCTGAAGTCCTAACAGGCCCCAAAGGATGAGTACAAAGTGTGACCCATGAGGAAGTATGCTATACTCCAAAAGAAATGTATGAGTTTTCCAATATATGCAGACAGAAATCAAGGGAATATGTATGGGAATGGATATTGAGGGTGTGGGATAATGGAGGAAGGAATATAAGGTTGGATCAGGCTGAATTTATGGACTTGGGCCCACTAAACAGAGATTCTGCATTCAATGTTGTAGCTCAAGGGGTTAGAAAAGGCATTAACAGTTTGTTTGGGTGGTTGGCTGAAACATGGATCAAAAGGTGGCTGACATTACCTGAGGTTGAAATGCCAGAACTGCCCTGGTATAATGTAAAGGAGGGGATTCAAAGGCTTAGAGAGATTGGAATGTTAGAGTGGATTTGTCATGGAAGACCTGCTCACACACCCCTGGAATGTCCAGAGGACACATCTTTTACCAGGACTGTGAGGAACAAATTTGTGAGACTAGCTCCATCAACCCTGAAGAGTTCTATAGTTGCCCTTCTCTGCAGGTCAGATATTACTGCGGGAACTGCTGTCACTGAGCTGGAATCCTTAAACACAATGGGGATAATAGGATCCCGAGTTGGCAGAAGCCACGTGGCAGCAGTTAATGGCCAAAGATAAGGTGGGCATGGTTACCATAATGGAAAACAGGCTCAAAGCAGCAGTCAAAATGATCTGACTCAAAAGGACTTATGGCTTTGGCTAGTGGATCATGAGAAAAAAATGCTTTTTTCTCAATAGCTGTCAGTAAGGCCAGCAGTATACATTCACTGTGCTACCTCTGGGGTATATCAACTCTCCAGCCCTATGTCATAATTTTGTCTGCAGGGAACTTGATCATTTCTCCCTCCCACAGGGCATAACACTAGTTCATTATATTGAAGATATCATGTTGACTGGACCTAGTGAGCAAGAAGTAGCAACCACTCTAGATTTGTTGGTAGGGTATTTGTGTGTCAGAGGATGGGAGATAAATCCAACAAAAATACAGGGGCCTTCCACCTCAGAAAAATTTCTAGGTGTCCAGTGGTATGGGGCATGTCAAGATAGCCCCTCTAAGGGGAAGGATAAGCTGTTGCATCTGGCCCCTCCCATGACCAAAAAAGAGGCACAATGCTTAGTTGGCCTCCATGGATTTTGGAGATAACATAATCCTCATTTGGGTGTGCTACTCCAGCCCATTTACTGAGTGACAGAAAACCTTCTAGTTTTGAGTAGGGACCGGAACAAGATGAGGCTCTGCGACAGGTCCAGGCTTCTGTGCAAGCTGCTCTGCTACTTGGACCATATGATCCACCTGATACAATGGTGCTGGAAGTGTCAGTAGCAAATAGAGATGCTGTTTGTAGCCTCTGGCAGATTCCTATAGGAGAATGACAATGCAGGCCCTTAGGATTTTGGAGTAAAGCCTTACCATCCTCTGCAGATAACTACTTTCCATTTGAGGAATAGCTTTTGGCCTGGTCTTGGGCCTTAGTAGAGACAGAATGCTTAACCATGGGCCACCAAGTTACCATGAGACCCGAGTTACCTATCATGAGCTGGGTGTTGTCTTACCCACTAAGCCATAAAGTTGAGCATGCACAGCAGCACTCCATCATAAAATGGAAATGGCATATACAAGATAGAGCTCGAGCAGGTCCTGAAGGCACAAGTAAGTTACATGAGGAAGTGGCCCAAATGCCTAAGGCTGCCACTTCTGCCACATTACTTTCTCTTTTCCCATCTAACAGCTATGCCATCTCGGGAAGTTCCTTACAGTCAGTTGATGGAGGAAGAGAAAACTCGGGCCTGGTTTACAGATGGTTCTGTGATTGTTCTGCACGATATGCAGGCACCACCCAAAAGTGGACAGCTGCATCACTGCAGTCCCTTTCTGGGATGTCCCTGAAGGACAGTGGTGAGGGTAAGTCCTCCCAGTGGGCAGAAGTTCGAGCAAGGTACCTGGTTTATTTTGTTTGGAAGGAGAACTGGCCAGAGGTGCACTTGTATGTTGATTCATGGGCTGCTAATGGTTTGGCTGGATGGTCAGGGACTTGGAATGAACATGACTGGAAAATTTGTGACAAGGAAGTCTTATATTTATATCTTATATATAAATATATTACATTTACAGATATTTCTTGCTGATTCTGTTTCCCTAGAAAACCCTAACTAATACACAAGTATATACCCAATAATGCAGTTGTAGGACCTTATTGCACCCACATACTTAGCTTTTTGTGGACCCATTACACCGTCCTCCAGATAGGCTACAGCATTCTACTTCCCCACCAAGAATGAATAGGTACATCTCTCTCTCCATATTTTCTCTAGCCCTTGTATACCTCCATTCATTTTTTTTCCCCTGCAATCTTATAGAAATATATTCACATACCATACAATCATCCATGGAGTACATTCAATTGTTGACAGTATCATCATATAATTGTGCATTTATCACCACAATCAGCAATTGAACATATTCATTACTCCAGAAAAAATTAAAAGAAGAATAAAAAAATATAAAAGAAAACAACAATACAATACAATAAGAAGGTCAGACAACACCACCACCAAGACTCCCATACCCCTCCCTTATATCCCCTTCTTATAGACATTTAGCTTTGATATATTGCCTTTGTTACATTTAATGGAAGCATATTGCAATGTTAACTATAGACTCTAGTTTACATTGATTATATATTGCAATGCTACTGTTAACTATAGACTCTAGTTTGCATTGATTATATTTTTTCCCCAATAGCATCCCTTTTTCAACATCTTGCAAGGTTGACATTCATTTCTTCTCCCACATGTAAAAAATATTTTTATATTTGTACTTTTAGTCACCATCATTGACAACTCTAGGTTTCACAAAGTTATACAGCCTCAGCCTATATCATCTATTTTTCCCTCTGGTGTCATACAGACCCCTAGCCTTCGTCTTTCAACTTTACTCACAGACATCTTTGTTCAGTGTACTTATAATATCGTGCTACCATCACACAGTATTGTGCTATCCATTTCTGGATCTGTACAATCAATCATCTTGAACATTCTATACTCCTTCAGCATCAAATGCCCAATCTCTACCCTCTTTCTATTTCCTGATGTACTGTGTTCTCAGTTTTAACTCTCAATGTTTGCTCATTAATGTTAGTTCATATTAGTGAGACCGTACAGTATTTGTCCTTTTGTTTCTGGCTACCTTCACTCAAGATAATGTCCTCAAGGTTCATCCACATTGTTGTATGTTCTGTGACTTTGTTCTGTCTTACAGCTGCGTAATATTCCATTGTACATATACCACAATTTGTTTATCCACTCGTCCACTGATGGACATTTGGGCTGTTTCAATCTCTTGGCAATCATGAATAATGCTGCTATAAACATCAGTTTACAAATGTCTGTGTCTTAGCTTTCAGTTCCTCTGAGTACATATAGTGTTCTGGTTTGCCAATGCTGCCATTATGCAAAATACCAGAAATAGATTGGCTTTTTTTAAGATTAAATTCAGTTTTATTGAAATATATTCACATACCATACAATCATCCATGGTGTACAATCATCTCTTCACAGTACCATCATATAGTTATGCATTCATCACCCCATTAGATTGGCTTTTATCAAGGGGGTTTATTTGGCTACAAATTTACAGTTCTATGGCCATAAAAGTGTCCAGACTCAGGCATCAACAAGAAGATACCTTCACTGAAGAATGGCCAATGGCATCCAGAAAATGTCTGTTAGCTGGGAAGGCATGTTGCTGGCATCTGCTCTGGGATTCTGGTTTCAAAATGGCTTTCTCCAAAATGTCTCTCTTAGCTTCTTTTGAGCAAACTCTGGGCTATCATTTCCAAAGTGTCAGCATCTCCAAACATCCTTCTATCTGCATCTCCAAGCATCTCTAAGCATCAGCAAACATCTGGGTCTCCTGGCTTAGTATGTCCTGGGGCATTTCCATTTCTCTGCTCTCTGTGTGAACTCCCTTTAAAGGACTCCAGTAAACTAATCAAGACCTAAACTGAATGGGTGGGGTCAAATCTCCATGGAAACATTTAATCAAGAGGTCACACCCTAATCAAAAAGATTAATATCACTGCCCCCACAAGACTGCATTAAAGAACATGGCTTTTTCAGGGCGACATAATATATCCAAACCAGCACACTTAGTAATGGAATTGCTGGATCATATAGTAATTCTATACTTAGCTTCTGGAGGAACTGCCACACTGCCTTCCAGAATGGCTGCAACAGTCTACATTCCCACCAACATCCTCTCCAGCACTTGTAACTTTCTGTTTTTTTGATAATGGCCATCCTAGTAGGTGTGAGATGATATCTCGTGATACTGATTTGCATTTCCCTAATAGCCAGTGAAGTTGAGCATGTTTTCATGTGTTTTGGGGCCATTTGTAAATCCTCTTCAGAAAAGTATCTGTACATGTCTTTTGCCCATTTTTCAATTGGGATGTTTGTGTTTCTGTTGCTGAGTTGTAGGATCTTTTATATATCCTGGAAATTTAACCCTTATCTAATATGTGGTTTCCAGATATCATCTCCCATTGCGTAGGCTGCCTTTTTACTTTTCTGACAAGTCCTTTCATGTACAGAAGTGAGATTCCATTTATCTATTTCTTCTTTCATTTCTTGTGCTTTGGGTGTAAGGTCTAGGAAACCACCTCCTATCACAATACCTTTAAGATATTTCCCTACATTTTCTTCTAAAAGTCTTATGGTCTTAGCACTAATATTTAAGTCTTTGATCCATTTTGAGTTAATTTTTGTTTAAGGTATGATATAGAAGTCCTCTTTACTCTTTTGGATATGGAAAATCAGTTCTTCAAACACCATTTATTGAAGAGGCTGCTCTGTCCCAGTTGTGTTGGCTTGACTATCTTATCAAAGATCAATTGTCCATAGATGAGAGGGGCTATTTCTGAACACTCAGCTTCATTCCATTGGTCGGTATATCTATCTTTATATCAGTACCATGCTGTTTTGACCACTGTAGCTTTGCAGCATGCATTAAAGTCAAGTAGTGTGAGACCTCCCACTTCATTCCTTTTTATCAAGATATTTTTGGCTATTCAGGGCAAGGGGCCCCTCCAAATAAATTTGGTTATTGGTTTTTCTATTTCTGCAAAGTAAGCTGTTGGGATTTTAGTTGGCATTGTATTGAATCTACAAATCAGTTTAGGTAGAATTGACATCTTAACTATATTTAGTCTTCCAATCCATGAACGCAGTATGTTCTTCCACTTTTTTAGGTCCTGTTTGATTTCTTTTAGCAGTTCCTTGTAGTTTTCTGTGTATAGGTCTTTGTGGCCTTGGTTAAGTTTATTCCTAAATACTTGATTCTTTTGGTTGCTATTGTAAATGGAATTTCCTTCTTGATTTCCTCCTCCTGTTGTTCATTAATTGTGTACAGAAACACTAGTGTTTTGCATGTTCCTCTTGTACCCTGCCACTTTGCTGAATTCATTTATTAGCTCTAGTAGCTTTGCTGTAGTTTTTTCTGGATTGTCTACATATAGGGTCATGTCATCTTTAAACACTGAAAGTTTTACTTCTTCCTCTCCAATCTGGATGCCTTTTCTTTCTTTTTCTTGCCTAATTGCTCTAGTTATAATTACCAGCACAATGCTGCACAACAATGGTGACAGTGGGAATCCTTGTCTTGTTCTCGATCTTAGAGGAAAAGCTTTCAGTCTTTCCCGATTGAGTATGATGTTAGCTGTGCGTTTTTCATATGTTGCCTTTATCATATTGAGAAAGTTCCTTTCTATTCTTATGCTTTTGAATGTTTTCATTAAGAAAGAATGTTGAATTTTGTCAAATGCCTTTTCTGCATTGATTGTGATGATCCTGTGGTTCTTCCACTTTGATTTATTGATGTGGTGTATTACATTAATTGATTTTCTTGTGTTGAACCAGCCTTGTATACCTGGAATATATCCCACCTAGTTGTGGTATATAATTCTTTTAATGTGCTGGTCGATTTGACTTGCGAGTATTTTGTTGAGGATTTTGCATCTATATTCATTAGAGATTAGTCTATAATTTTCTTTTTTTTGTAGTATCTTTGACTTTGGTATTAGGGTGATGTTAGCTTCATAGAATGAGTAAGGTAGCTGTCCCTCCTCTTCAATTTTTTTGATGAATTTGAGCAGGATTGGTACTAATTCTTTCTTGAATACATGGTGGAATTCACACATGAAGCCATGTGGTCCTGGACTTTTCTTTTTTGGAGATTTTTGTTGACTGACTCAATCTCTTTATTTGCAATTGGTTTGTTGAAGTTGTCTATTTCTTTTCCAGTCAACATTGATTGCTCATGATTTTCCAGGAAGTTGTCCATTTCGTCTAAGTTGTCTAGCTTATTAGCATATAATTGCTCATAGTATCTTCTCATTATCTCCTTTATTTCTGTGGGGTCAGTAGTTATGTCCCTTTACCATTTCTTAATTTATTTATTTGTATCTCCTGTCTCTCCGTCTGTCTGTCTCTCTCTCTCATTAGCCTAGTTAAGGGTCCATTGATTTTACTGATTTTCTCAAAGAACAAACTTCTGGTTTTTGTTGACTATTTAAAAATACATGCTTTAGGGAAGTATCTCTCACCTGACTTGTTAATCTTAGACAACTTTAATTCCACCCTTGCTCGGGGCAGTGCTGAAGCCTGAGATTTCTGGCAGATCTGATGGGCTATTGAAAAATAAAAAAATAAAGAGTCAGAGAGTTAGAAAAGAAAGGAAACAAAAAATCCTTTTCAGAGCTGGACCCCAGCTCCCCAGTTTGTAAACGAGAGCCAGAGTTGGTACCTGTTTCTATGTGCCCCTTTCTTCTTGGAGCCCAGCCCTTTCCCAGTGTTCTGAACACCTGGAACCCCAAAAGTCTCTGTTTCTTTTGTTGTTGTTAGCCCTGCCTCCTCTGTGCTGAGCTGAATCCTTCTGGTTCCTTTCATGCCTGCTCTTGGTTTACCTGTGCTCAGAGCTTTTATTCAGCAGTCTGAATTTATTAATTCTGCAACTGGTGCCAGGTTGAGCCCCCTCCTTGCTCCCAGTACAGATTGTTTGTTTTTCTTTCAGGGAACCAGTTCAAGACAGTCTGCCATGACTGTGGGGGAATGTGCCAGCCTCCTTGCCAGGGAAACTTACAGTTCTTTACTGTGATCTCAGCCATTCCACCTGTTCCAGACTGTTATACAATATGTGCCCGGTCACAGAAGTACCTGAAACAGTTGTTCCATACAATTTCTGGCTACTTACCAGCTGCCCTAGAGGAGTAACTAAATTCCACACCTCACTACTCTGCCATCTTGCCTTGCCCTACCTCAACGTGTTTTAATAGTTTTCCTAGTAGTTTTTATATTAATCCATCTCTTTCACCAATAATGTACATTCAGGATTTTGAGCAGGTTTTGGCACTCACTTTTTAGCAAAATAGAATCCATTAAACAAATGGGATTATTTTTCCCAGATACTTTAGAATTATTAATAATAAATAGAATATTAATAGGTTTATAGTCCCTTTATATAACATAAATAAATATATATATACACATATATATTCCTTAAAGGATAATATGGGATAAGTCTCTTTATATAACTTATATAAGTTTTTTATATATATATTTTATTAGTACTTTAGTACACTTACATTAAGCAGATTACGTTTTTGAAATATTTTTTTCTAACCAATCACACCTATTGCATTAAATGCATCTGGCCCAATTGTGATTTTAATTCATTCTGCAATAATATCTGTGTCACTGTTATCTATAAAGTCCTGTCTGAGTTTGTCAAAGGACAATAATCTAAAAATCACTGTTATTTAGGAACTGTGATTAGACAATCCATGAGTATTATTATATTTATAAATTCTGCTATGGAAGTGCTATAGAAATATAACCAATAAAAAGCATGAAATGACAGGTCACTGTTAACTGAGTTGGATTTCAACTGGAATTTTATTGAACTCCTATCAACTTTTCTTACCGTCTCTTGCTGTCAATTTCAACTAGATTAAACATTTCTTTGAATCCTATATGAATTACATTAAAGGTATAGTTGTAGCTAAGAAGCATGTTAATATCCATCCAATTTCCACTTTTTAGCTTATATTCTATTTTCCCTCTCTTAAATAGTTCCCTTATAGCAAGAATCTACAACATGAACAGATAACATCACATGAACAGATAACAGATTAAGCAATATAAAAACTATAACTCAACTAGATCGAGAACAGAATACAGAACCCAGTAAGAGAATGTCATTTATATGGTCACCAGATTTTTGACAAAGAGGCCAAAGCAATCTAGTGGGGAAAGGAAAGTCTTTTTAACAAATGGTACTGGACTACCTGGATATCCATATAAAAAATGAAAACATCTTGACATCTATCTATCATCATACACAAAACTGATCTGATAGAGCATATGCCTAAATGTAAAAGTTAAAATCATAGAGCTTTTAAAGGAAGCATAGAAGCTCTTCATTACTTGGGAAAAGGCAAAAGTTTCTTAGGTCAAAGAAAACAATAACTACAAAGTAAAATAAAAACCATAAAATTTTAAAAATTGATAAATGATGGTTCATAGAAATTTAAAACTTCTGCCTATTAAAAGCCACTGTCAAGAAAATGATAAGGCAAGCAACAGATAAGGGTAAAATATTGCAAACTGCGTATTTGACAAACGAGTGGTATCTAAATAATAAAGAAATCCTACAAATAAAGAAAAAGACAAATAGCCCAATAAAAAATGGTCATATGTTTTTAGCAGACATTTCATAAAAGAAGATGTATAAGTGACCAGTAAGTATCGGGAAAAAATGCCCAATATCTTCAGTAATCAGGGAAATGCAAATTAAGACCACAATGAGCTATCACTACACACCCATCAGAATAGCTAAAATTAAAAAGACTGACAACACCAACTGCTGGCAAGAATGTGGAACATACATTGTTGGCGGGAGTTGTAAAATGGTACAAGCACTTTAGAGAAAAGGCCTGGCAGTTTCTTATCAAAATAAACTTATACCTAACCCACAATCCAGCAATTCCCTTCTTAAGTGAATAAGGCAAATGAAAATAAATGTCCCCCAAAAGACTTTGACAAGAGTGTTTGTAGCAGCATTAACTAAGCAATAGGGAGGAAAAGACTGCTAAATCGACATGGGAGGGGAAAGTTGGGATTGACTGACAGGAGGAATGAGGGAATTTTCTAGGGATGATGATATTCTAAATCTTGATATTATGCAGTTGTCAAAATTTAGCAAATCTTAAGATTTGGGCATTTCATTGTATGAAAATTTTATATACAAGAAAAAAACTATAAACAAATATTAAACTCTGGTTATCGATAGATAGGCAGAAGTATTTAGGCATAAGTGTACTGACGTCTCCAATTTTCTTTGCAAAGCATAAAACATAAAATGGATAGAAAATGGACAGATGGATGGATATATGATGAAATAAGGAAAGTAAAATGTTTTCAGTAGAATCTAGGTGTAAGTATAGAGTGGCTACTGTAAAATTCTATCAACTTAGCTGTGTATTTTTAACATTTTTAAATAAAATGTTAGGTAAGGACCACACTCCACTTTGTCTAGTTTATGGATGGATGAGTAGAAAAATAGGGGAAGGAAACAAACAGACAAAGGTACCCAGTGTTCTTTTTTACTTCAACTGCTCTTTTTCACTCTAATTATTATTCTTGTTATTTTTGTGTGTGTGCTGATGAAGGTGTCAGGGATTGATTTAGGTGATGAATGTACAACTATGTAATGGTACTGTAAACAATCGAAAGTACGATTTGTTTTGTATAACTGCATGGTATGTGAATATATCTCAATAAAATGAAGATAAAAAAATGTTAGGAAAAGAATAAACAACCTCTTCCACCACAGCTTATGGAAAACTATTGTCTATTTTTCCTAATCCTCTGTTTTAATCCTTACTAGCCCATTTATTACATGGTGTTTTTAGTTTTCAAAAGTAAATTTTGAAAATGCTGAATTTTGCTTTAGAACAAGTTGATATACTATTTCTGTTTTCTGCTGTGTCCCACCATGGCACAGAGAGGGACATCAGAAGTCATGATATGAACTTGTTGAATTCTATGTATGAACAAATGAATAAATGTTGAAGAAATAGTTGGATTTATTTATTAAGGGTTTTAAATGACAGTTTCTTTGTCGTTATGGAATTTAAAGAAGGTGGTGCAAATCCAAAAAGGTATAGCTATTAACTAAATGAAAACAAGAAAATATGTCTTCAAATTGTTAAATGAATTACTTACTTTGTTTCTTCCCACTCCTTACAGAAAGGTTGGTAGCATTTCCAACATTTAACATAATGTACAACCTTGAAACTGAGAAAATAGTTTTTTTTTAAATGGAGTTACTATGACTAAGAGATTTAAAATGGAGTTGGGTCCATTCAGTATATTACTTTTATACACATCTTAGTCTGATCCCACAAACTGCCAAGGTATGCAAAACCCAAAACAACAATGTTTCTAAGGACATCTTGACCCCATGAACCAACTACAAGATAAAGAAATCAGTAAACTGTCTGACATGAAAGACATTATGAAAAGCCCCAAATATCCACCAATCATAATTCTTTATGCACAACTTATGTAATCTTCTCCCTTTTCTTTAAAAGCCCTTGCTTGAGAGCCCCAAGAACGAATGCAATTTGTGTTCCTACCTGAATCTGTGCTCCTTGAATTGCAATTTTAAGACCCCAAACGCTTTTCTTGTCTGGCCGCTCAGTCTGTGATTTCTTGATCAACACTGGAGTGAGGCTAGAAGTTGCTTCTGCCCAGAGGGCCAAAATCAAGGCCAGCATCAGTTTTGGTCCCTCAGGGATTTGCAGGTCCAAGAAACACTGACACACAGAAGAAAAAGCAAAACAACAACAAAGAAGGTGCTTTGGCTTTTTTACGTCCCTGTAGATGCTGGAGGAAGACCCGAAAACGGGGACCAGCATCTGTGCTGGTCCTTTACGGATCCCCCAGACTGACCTCGACCTTCAACCCCCAATTTTTGGAGGACGAGGTTTCCTCTTGCCTGCCCTGGCCGCAGCCGGCCACTCCGGAACCCCGGCGGCGTCTCCACAGCCGCTGCCGCCACTGGCCAAAGGACAAGGACTAGTGGCCGGTTTGCGCTTTCACGTACAAAAGCTGAACTCTCGGCAGCCTCCCCCTTTCTCCAGTACTCCCAGATTTGTTGTAAATGTCCAATCTGGTTCCAGGGTTGCCACCTGGTCAATTCCAGCCCCTTTTCCAGCTCATTTCTTTTCCTGGTGGAGGAAGTGATGGGTAAATCTTCCTACTCCGCCATTTTGTGTCTGCGCTCTGGTTCTGGAGTGCATGTATTTGGCTTGTGGAACAGATGTTAATCTCTGGGAGCAAGAGAGTTAACTGTGGGAAGCTTGTGTGGTGAGGAACTGAAGCCTCTGTCCAACAACCTGCAAGGAATTGAGGCCTTTCGCTTATCACGTGAGTGGGCTTGGACGCCGATAGTGGTGAATTCTTCAGGCGACTCTAGCTCCACCCGGGAACTTGACTGAATCCTGGTGAGAACCCTGACCCAGAACCGTCCAGCTAAGCTGCTCCCGGATTTCTGGCGCCCAGAAACTGTGTAAGATAATTCATATTTGTTTTTTTAAGATTTTTAGTTTGGGGATAATTTGTTAAGCAGAAACAGATTACATACAACCGTTTAATAATTTCATTTTACAAGTGATAGAAGAAGCAACCCAAATGTCCATAAATTGACAAATGAATAAACAAAATATGGTGTCTTCATACAATGGAAATTATTCTGTCATAAAAAGGAAGGAAGTTCTGATACATGCTACAATATGGATGAACCTTTAAAATGTTATGCTAAGTGAAAGAAGTCAGACACAAGCAATCACGTATTGTATGATTCCTTTTATATGAAATGTGCAGAATAGGCAAATACATGGAAATAAAAAGTAGGTTAGTGGTTGCCAGGGACTGTGGGTTGATGAAAGTGTTCTAGAATTAGGTCGTGGTGATAGTCACACGACTTCATGAGTATTCTAAAAACCACTCAACTGTATGCTTTTTAAAAAGGAACTTTTGGCATGTGAATTATATCTCTATTAAAAAAATAAGGAAAGTGGTAAAAAGGAAGACAAAGGGTCTTGTGATCAGTGCAAGAGTTAGAATTGTTTTCTGAGGGCTTTTTGTTTGTTTTTTATTTAAGAAGTACAGCAGCAGCAGTAGAATGAGATGCCATTGGATGGGAGAGGAAAAAGGGAATGTTAAGAAAAATTGCTAAAGATTGTATATTGTATTCATGACACTTAATCAACAGAGGTAAAAGACTCAAGTTATTTGAAAATACTTTTTGTTGCATGGCTTTATACTAACACCCTCTGAGACTGAAACCCAGGGAGTATAGTTTAATAAATATTGTAGAAGTATAAGACATGGTCCCTGGAATCAGGGGTTTTAATCATTATTTGGAGGGGAAAAGATTAACAAATAGATAATGGAGTATTCTTAATAACTGAGTGCTAAATTGCAGGTTACAAATTCTGTAGAACCTTAGAAAGATCAAAGATGGCAGTTTGAAGCAGTTTGCCTCCATTCTTTGTTATTACAATGAGTTTTGTTTTTTAAAGGAATCCAAGAGACAAGCAGAGAACTTGTGGCTTAAATAAATATATACTGGTCCCCAGTTGTACATAATGGGTGTTCAGTCACTCCCCAATAAATTCTTATTAAGTTGCCAAATATTAAACTAAAATCAAAGTCCAGGTTTAATTTTTTTTTAAATACAAGTTATAGACAATTCTAGAATATATATTATTCTTTCCACGTATTTGGATATGAGCTCCTTGAAGCCACTCATTGATTTTTGATTTCTGGCTATGTCATACATGTGTTAAGTAGTCCATGTATCAGTTACTGACTGATCAATGTCAGTCAATATATCAGTTATTGACTCAAGTCTGTCTGGGCTTTAGCCACTGTCCACCGCCCCTAAGTGTTTAGCATTTCAATTAGTTCTTTCACTAAAATCCTTACAAACTGACTTGAATGCTGTTATGCTCTATGAATTCCACAGGTTTTTTTAGTTGCATTTTTTTATTTACTTAGAATATTTAAAATATAAGGATTCTGGAGAGCCTAAAGCAACAGGCTTCTTTCAGAGAACATGCTTCTGATTACCCTCTCTGTGTGCTCCACAGCCTTCCTCCTAAATATTTGTGTTCTGGTCGCAGCTCCACACTTCTTGGTGGACAAGGAGACCCATTATCAGAGCATAGTACAGCACAAAGCCAAATAATTGTGGAAACTTTTACATGATTGTAAACAAATTTTCCCCTTCCCTATTATCAATTTTTAAACCTTTAAAATTTCTATTATGTTTCTTTATTATACTTATATTCCGGAATCCAATACTAAATATTTTAGCCAGAGCCTGAGGATGCACCTTAGGATGTGCCTTCTTGAGAGGCAGTGTAGCTGCTGTTCAGCGTGTTGATATTGGAGCAAGATCCCAACTCTACTATTCACTAATGTCTTGACCTTAAGTTCTCTGTGCCTTGTTTTTTATCTACAAAAAATGGGGATGAAAATGGTGCATCTATCTCTTAAGGCTGTTTTGAGGATTAACTGACCCAATACATGCATAGCAGTTAGCTAGGGAAGAACTTGCCCACAGTAAGAGTTGTGTAAAATATTAACTATCATTTTTATAACTTGTGGAATCTCCAGGAGCTAATGAAACAATCTGAAAATCTCTGCTTCAAGTAATTGAAATATTTATTAGGTTCCTAGGCTGGGTAAGTGGGGCTGGAGGAATCTTCGGTGGAATATTTACATCATTTAACTTACACTTGATTCCCGGTTGTGCCAAAACAACACAGCAACAAATGTTCGTCAAGGTCCACTAATGGAAGGCATTGTGCTGCGTGATGTGACCAATAAATTCCCTCATCCCTCGTTCCTGCATCCTCTTTCTTCTGAATCCCTTGCCCCATTTCACCTCTGCTCCTTACTAAGTTTCATTCTTCCTCTTGCATTTCTTTGATTATGATCTTTTAAATCTGCATTATATTGTTTTATATGCTGAAGCTGGGAAATCAGGAATCTCTAAAAAGGCAATATTGAAAGCACATTTAGTTAGTCTGATGATATAACCAGGAAATTAAATTTTGCAGTTGTTCTGCCTTGAAATTATTTTCCTTATGCTTAACTGTAGAAGAATGAGTGGTCTGTTTTAAACACGACCAGATTTGACTGCAGAGGAAATTGCCTTGCTTTCTGAGGTTTGCAAATCTGGATGCATTTATCTTAGTTTACTTATATGTTTTTATATTTGTTAGTTAACTTAGTCATCCCATCATAGTTTCCTATAGGCTGCAATCCAAGGAGAACATGTACTTTATTTGTTCTCTTTTATGGAAAATCCCCATCCCCACATACTACCATCACAATTTGCTCTTATTTGGGAATTTTAAAAGAACCTAATTACTGGAGGTATGATAGAAGAATTTTTCTTCTTGTGTAAGTTGTGATATTCATATTATTTTCTGTATTTTAGTATATTTCTGTGTACTTGAAATTATAGATGGAAACTAGCTTTGGAGAAGAAAAGAATTTTACAAGATTCCATTATAAGAACATGATGTCACCATTTAAAATGTTATTTATTGGTTTTTAAATAGCACTGGAATTTGACTGGTGGCCTCTTATTTGTTGTATTCTCAGCTCTTTTTCCTCGTCTGGAACATAGAAATAATTATATTGCGACTGCATAGAAAAATAACCAGAAGGCAGCAACAAGTTATAATCACCATAGTAACCCAGTAGAGTGCATATGGAAGAAATCTGTGTGTAGTGTCATCACAGATCCCTTATGCATAAAGATAGGCTTTAAAGATCTAGCTCTAGGAAAAATGGCAAAAATTCAGGTTCATTCACCTAGTGTTTTTTTGAGAGCACTCTGAAGTCAGGGCAAGCTTTAGATGAGGTGGCAAGTTAGAAAAAATATGAAAAGAATAGCTTTATGCCCTAAGGGCCTTACCCTGTGGCTCACTTAATAATGAATTTATTGATTTCTTTGCAGCTTTCCATTTCAATTAATTAACCTGCCTGTGTACTGTAAGCTCAGAACTGTATTAGGAACTAAGACAAAAGAAGCAAGATGCAGACTCTGCCTTCTAATGGAAAACTATAGTACAAGACACTCTATCAAGTCTTAAAGGTTTTATTTTTGTTGTTGTTGCTCTTTCTATTCTTATCTTCAGTGTTCTTAAATCCATCCCACCTAAAGGGGAGAAACAATGTCTCGTTTTTCTTTATATTTCCAATGCCTGATGCTTTGTCTAGCACATAATAAAGATTCAGTAAATGTATGTTGAATTAATTAACATATTTCTCCAAAAAGCTAAGTAAACAAATCATTTCCCAAGAACCATGCCGGGACTATACAGAAATGGAATTTCCCTCTGGCATCTTAAGTAGCTATTCTTAATACATTAGAACAACTGTTACCAAATATTAGCATATCTTTGTGATTAGCATTATTTATTATCTGAAATATCTCATTTTCTTAGGAACAATTATTATTAAAATTTGAAAATTATTGAAACCAGAAGAAATATGATTACTATACTAATTTAGTCTCATTGCTGTCCTTCTGTGATAGCTTATCACAATAAGCTGATAACCAATAATACAGTAATTGGTTTTGCTTTGGTCACATATTACCAGGTTCAAGAAAATATGCACCAAGCTTCTAATCACGGTAAATCTGTATAAAAGATTTTCTGCTTCTGGAGCCTGTAAAAGAAATGATACTGATCTTTTAAAAGTATAAATGTTGCCTTTAATAATCATGTTATTTCCTTGAGTTTAGTGGAACACTGTTAATGAAGCTTGTATGATCTAAATTAAGTCCCTAGTAAAGTGAATATGTAGAAAGATTTTTTTTTTCGCTTTCTTCTTTGGAAGTATGGGGCAGGTCCCAGAAAAACAAGCAAAGCTTTGTATGAGCTGCAAACACACATCTGTCTGCTTATGCCTGAGCGTATCTGTCCAGATGCCAGGGAAAGAAAGGAGCTTGGAGACTTGGCAATGGCTGAGTGAATGAGTTGGGGCTGATACCTGGTACCCGGGGACTAAGACATGCTGGATTTCAGGAAACAGGATTCACCCCTCAACATATTTTCCATTGTTCTGGTTGGCAAACAAACTCCCTCGGAAGGTAGAAGGACAGAGGTTCAGCCAGGGAGATGATGAAATCAGATCACATAGTCAAGGGTGGATGTGGATCTTCCTGGCCAAATTTCTTATTTTATATTCCCACTGTGTGACTTCCCTTCAAGCTGCTCCCTTTAAAAAAGTTTATAGTTATCTCAAGCACAAATGTGAAACTGGGGACTTGTGTGGTATTAATTATTGAGAAATGAAACAGTTACACAATTCCTTAATTCCCCTAAGGCTAAAATTCAGCTTTTTTTTTTTTTTAATTTTATGTTATACAATACCCTGGTAGGGCCTAAGGCAGCACTCTGAAATCAAACAAATTAATATTTCTTCAGTGAAATGCATGAAAATTCACACTAAATGGGACTTAACTTAGTAGACTCACATTACTTCAGGTCAGATTTTACTGCCAATTGAGTTCAGGCCAGGAGAGATTTTGCCACCAAATGAGTTATTAAAAACTTTGAGTTTTCAGATCTTTTTGGATTTTGCAGTTGTAAGTAAGGGATTTTAAAGCACTCAGCCATTCCCTTATCCTCCCTGTTAGCCAGCTCTCCACCCTACCCCACCTCACAACTCTGAAGTATAGGATTCATAATATGCTATGGCACAATCTTTGGTCTTAAGCCTGCTTTGCCTGGGGAATTTACCAGAATGATCAAGGGGTCACATTGCCCTTTAATGGCATCTGTATTCAGGAAGTCCTTGCTTGGGATTCATATATTCAGGTTCAGCCATTTGGGAGAAAAGGTACCATTTCTTCCCCTTACAAATAAGTGGTGGCTTTTCTTCAGCGCTCACGTGTATTCTACAACTGAAGGTCTGTGATGAGGTGGTGGTTACATGGCCAAGGGATGGGAAGGGGCTTCAGGCAGCATAAGCCAAGGCTGAGAGGTCCAAACACATGGTGATTTGAAGGTACTGCAAGTAGTTTGATGGGTGTAGATGGATGTAGGGTCAAAGCTAGGCATAAGGCAGGCAATGTAGAAAAGTGGGCCTTGAGTGTCATACAGAAATGAAGGGTGATGGGGAACCACTGATGAGGTTTAAGTAAGAGAGGGGCATGATGAGAGTTGTTTTATTTTGAAAATTCTCTGGTGTGTCATTGAGGATGTGTCACGTGATGCATCATGAGAAGGGACTCTATTACTATTTATTTTAATTTTAGTAAGGGATAGGCCATTTAGGGGGTATAACAGAGACATTGGTGGTCTTTCCCTCATATTTATATATAGATATCCAATAGAGTTCTTGAATCAATAGTATAATCAGTTGAATGCTATATTAACATGTCAGTTGATTTTGATCAAAAGATCTTTGAGAGCAGGAACCATATTTCATAGTTCTATCACCCTGGTAAAAAGTGTCAGCACAGAGTTCAGGACACTGTCGTGTGACCATACTGGTGTTTCCATGTTAACTATTATTTACCAATAGCAAGACTGTCTCAAGTGTTTTGGTTTAGTGATAAACTAAATCTTGTAAGAGGGTATTTGCTTGGCTTTGTAGCGTGGTAAATGGGATCTGAGGATTGTTCCTTACGAAGACAGTGGTCAGGCTTCCAGATTTTCACACCCACCACTTACCTGTGCCTTCAACATTGCTTGGTGTTTCTCTTCTTGGCTTTCCAGGGTTCTGTGTCTTCAAGCAGCTTGCTTCTTTTTGGCTTCCACATGCTGATTCTTCATAGGCTCAAGTTTCATCTTTGATTGGCTGCTGACCCAACTAGCACTTGTCCATCACCTTTCCATCTTCCAAAAGTGGGTAAGTGTATTGACCTCTGTTTCCTTGTACCTATTCATGCTTTTGCTTTGCTTATTTATTCATTCATTCATTTTTTTTTCCTCCTTTGCTGTCATTTTAATAGGACTTGGGGGGAGATAAGAGTCAAATGCATGTTATCAGTCCATCAAGTTTAACTGACCACTTCACTCTGCCTTTATTATCAAAGCAAAATTTAGCCCTGAGAATGAGTACTTGGGCTTGGCTGTAGAGTTTGGGAGTGAGGAATGGCAGGGGGTGAGATTTTAAAGGGACTCCTTTGCCCTGATAAGTGTTTCGTACTAAATTCAGAAAGCAATGGAGAAATTTAAACAGGGATGCTTATGCTTTGGATATTTTTACCATTATTTGATTTCTTTATTCTTTAAACTCATAGATTGTTGTTTTTTTTTTTTTTTTTTTTTTCAGTCTCTAGCCCAACACTCTCTAATAGAACTCTCCATGGTGATGAAAATGTTCTGTTTCAGTGCTGTCCAATATGGTAGCTACTAGTCACAGGCAGCTAGTGAGAACTTGAAATATGGTGAGTGAGACTGAGGAACTAAATTTTAAATTTTATGCAACATTAACAATGTACATTTAAATAGCCAGACATGATTAGTGGCTCCAAATTGGAAGGTTTAGCTTTCCCTTTTAGAATTTTAGAATTTGATTTTATTATTATCTAATTATTTCATTTGTGTCTGTCTTGGCACTCTAAACAGATTCTAATACTTGGTCTAATGATAATCTTGGCTAAAAGTTCAACTGCATGTAGCACAGAGCTAGGGTAAAAAATGAATTGCTAATCCATTGTGATACACAGGAAAGATCTCTAACTGAAAGTTCGGAGACCTGGCTCTGGTTTTGTTTCTAAGAAGCTGGGTAATTTTGGGATAATTATTCATTCATTGATTTGCAATCATGGAGTCAAACATTGATTATTATCAACTGAGTCCCAAATAATTGGTTACCAATAATAGTTGAAGTGTCAAGATTTGCAAGTACATTGCTTTTTTCAGTAACTTAGAGAGGCTTTACATCTGTCTCAGAGTTGTACTCCGTTTGTAGTGAATGGGAGAGATAGCTTGCTTAGGATAATCTTGGGTGTGTAGGAAGAAAGGTTGGATCAACTTTTGGAAAGGTCAAACAAGGAATCTGCAGGTTGTACTGTCTCCTTTTGGGGATCCTTAGTTCCTGTGTGCCTCAGCCCCTTTCTGAGGAATTTCTTATGTATTGGCCAACATTCTCCATACAGAATAGTTCTACTACCCCAGAAAAGGGATTTGCTAGGGCTGGTATCTTTTGATAGGCACAGAGGGAGTGTCTGTAATAGTGTGTTAAATTCCTGAACCAGTCAGATCTTAGAATGGTGGAAGAGGAGTTTGAATTTGATTTGTAGAAAAAGTATAACCATTAATAGTATGGACAGATGCTGAAAGTTACCGATAAAGACAGTGGAACTCAGAAACCAGTAGAAAATAAGAATAAGTAGAAATTGAAAAGGAAAGTGAAGGACAGTAGAGGCAAATGATTACAAACAGTAGAGTGGTTGATCACTGTAATAATAAAAATCTAGGGTTGTGAGCAGAGACTGTATGTGATTAAAGAAACAGCAAGAAAACCTCGTTTTCATCTCAAGTTGACTTTTAAGTGACCTAACTATTTCTGGTTTCCTCTGAAGCCTGATTAAGCCACTGTTTTTCTTACTTTCCATGTATCCTAAGATTGAGGTGACCCATGGACTCCTACATTGAGGTAGCAACCTAAGCACCTCATTGGTTCATCTTTTATCTTACATCCTAAAGGAGGCTGATTCAAAAATAAATACTGTTTAATCAGTTTCTCTGGGCTCACTTAACTCAGCTTCAGCATTTTGGGGTTGGGCCTGATCAGTTGTCAGAAAAGGCTTTGTGGAGGGGTCACTGTCAAAAGAATGCTGCCGAGACCTCTACCTTATCCGAAATTTGATAGCTCATTTGGAGTGGACTGAGGACCTCAGCTAGTTCAGTTCTTTTATGTTACTGTCCCTGGGTGAGTAAATAACCCTTTCTAAAAATGTGTTTTGTTTTGTTTTTCGAATTACAAATGCATACATATTGTGGAGAAAAATAAGATGAAGAAAGTGAAATCATAGTCACTCTCACTACCTAGGGATAAGCATTATCACTAAATTCAAGTGCTTCTCTGCTCTTCACACTCTTTTTATACAACATTGAATCAAATACTGGCACTTGCTTCTGGCTCCATTTCATACCTGCAACTTAGGCCCTTATGGGGCTGGCTTCCAAGGCATCTTGCTAACCTACAAAGGCAATATAAAGGTGACTATTCTACTTGGTATGACATTATATCCTTTAGTAAATTGAGGTTATCCAACCAGTGAGAACTGATTAAATTGTTCTCCCTCAGCCCCAGGAAGCAATTAAACACTAACTAAACATTAGCTTAGAGGTTTGGAAAGAGTTATAACAGACTGGGCTTGAATTCAGTTTACCAACATCAGGGCAAGGATGAATGGGAAAACAATGCTATTGATGTAGGTTTGCGCTTCTGAAGGCAGCTGTAAATTTGCATACAGTTCTTCATATTAATTATAGCTTGCAGTAATCTAACTCAACAAAAATCCCATCAATTCTACTGCACTTTGGTGTCTGCCCAGTGGCTCAACACGTGAATCATCAGGGAGCTTTTGTGGAGGATTAGTCATGAACATAGAAAAAGAAAAGCTGTAGGAAGTAAGCAGCAATCTGTGGGACATTTTGATACTGATTGAACACGGGGTTTACTGCCTGATGTGTATAACAACAAATGTATGACACCTGGGTTTCGGTGGGAGAAAGAGTTTATTGCAGTGGTGTTCTGGTTTGCTAATGCTGCTCTTTTGCAGATTACCAGAAATGGGTTGGCTTTTATAAAGGGGGTTTATTTGGTTATAAAGTTATAGTCTGAAGGCCATGAAGTGTCCAAAGAAAGGCAACAGCAGCAGGTACCTTCACTGAAGGATGGCCATTGGCATCCGGAAAACCTCTGTTAGCTTGGAAGGCACGTGGCTGGCATCCACTTGCTCCCAGTTGCATTTCAAAATGGTGTTCTCCAAAATGTTGCTCTTGGGGCATTTTGTCCTCTCTTAGCTGTAGCTTTTCTTCAAAATATCACTTTCAGTTGCTCTCCAAAATGTCACTCTTAGCTGCTCTGTGTCTGGGCCTGTGAAACTCTTTTTAAAGTACTCCAGTGATTCAATAAAGATCCACCCAGGATAGGTGAGACAACACCTCCATAAGAATAATCCAATGGAAAGTCTGGCCCACAGTTGATTGAGTCACTTCTCCATGGAAACACTAAACCAATAGGTTCCAGCCTAATCAACACAAATATGTCTGCCCCCACAAGACTGCATCAAAGAACATGGCTTTTTCTGGGGGACATAATATGTACAGATTGGTACAAACAGGAAGCAAGGAGATCAGATATGCCCTATGCACTTAAAATCTGCCATTGGCCTTTCCTCAGTGAAGGTATCCTCTTGTTGATTCCTTAGTCTGGACACTTTTATGGCCTTAGAGCTGTAACTTTGTAACCTAATAAATCCCCTTTATAAAAGCCAATCCATTTCTGGTATTGCATGAGGGCAGCTTTAGCAAACTGGAACAGATACCTTCACTGAAAAATGGCCAATGGCGTCTGGAACACCTCTGTCATCTGGGAAGGCATGTAGCTGCTGTCAGCTGGTCCTTTGCTCCTAGGTTGTGTTTCAAAATGGCTTTCTCCAAAATGTCTCTGGGCTTGTCTCTTGTAGCTTCTTTCTGCTCTTTGCTTGGTTCTCCTGGGGCATTTCTGTCTAAACATCTGGGAGTTCTCTCTTAGCTTCTCTGGGCTTCATCTCTTAGCTTACCATCTCCAAACATCTGGGTCTGTGTAGGCTCTTAGCTTCTCCCCCGGCATACTCTGGATTATATAGTTTAGCTTCTTTCCAAAATGTTTCCCTCAGCTTCTCTAAGCTCCTTCTGTCCCTGAGCTCTTTTAAAGGACTCCAGTGATCTAATTAAGACCCACCCAGAATGGGTGGGGTCACACCTCCATGGAAATGATCTAATCTAAAGGTCTCACCTGCAGTTGGGTGAGTCACATTTCCATGGAAAAATTGATTAAAAGGCTCTATCCAAAAAGATTGGATTAAAAGACCATGGCTCTTCTAGGATCCATAACAGTTTCAAACTGGCACAGCATCTATATAAGGATTCAGTCATCACAGTTACTTGTTAAATCTTAATTTCTCGATTATAACTCCTCCCTCTTATTTTTGTTCATTCTTTAATCTTGGGGAATATCTGGGCAACTACCTCTTTAACTTCTTCATGCTGAAAAGGGTCATCGACTTTTTAGGGTAGAGGAATGAAAATGGTTGTTCCTAGAGAGACTGGGACCTCTGGATTCCAGGGCTTAACTTGCCTAGGAACAATCCAGGGCTTTATGTTTCTGAAAAATAAATATTATAAGTAAATTGAAAATTATAGTTTTAATAAAAGGAATAGAAGGATTATGATAGGTAATGTACTATAGATTTTTAGATAGAGCCCACAGCATTCCTTAGTGCTTTCAGAAGCAGTGTTGGCAACACCTGGCTGAGGCCTGCATAAGAATAACCTCTGGAGTGACTTCCCGACTCTATTTGAACTCTGTTAGCCATTAAAACTTTATTTTCTCTTCCCCCTTTTCCTCTCAAAAGCATTGCCCTTTCCGTGGTGCCAGGGGGTTAGCCCTGGAAGTCATGTCCCACATAGAGAGGATGACAGTGATTTTGTTTGCAGAGTTTGGCTTAGAGAGAGAGGCCACATTTGAGCAAGAAGATTTTCAGGGGAGACTCTTAGGCATTATGTCATTATTGAAATAAGTTTTATAAGTGCAAGCCTCAAGATCAAGGACTTGGTTTATTAGCTTATTTCTCTGTATTAGGCAGGGCTCATATATTTTAGAGTTTCTTTTTATTGGTCTCCCTGTTACAAATTTAAAGGGGTAATTTATGTTTTGTTTTTTTTTTTTAAAGAGTAGATCTTAGATTTAGACTTTGCCAAGTTTCTTAATTACAGTTTTACTAAGTTGAGATACCCTTATTTTTTGAGAGAATAGTATAAATTCCCCAGGTGGGGAGGTTTAGTAGTTTTATGTTTTCTTTTTCTAGTCCCTCAAGGGGCTTTGTAAATATTTTTAATTTTATGTCTAAAACACCCTGAAATGTATCAGGGTATTACATTAACCTGTACAGAATACTAAGATCTTACATTCTTTATCTTAGGTTCTATGTTAAATAAAGGTGAGTAAGATTGTTTAAATGAAACAACTAGACATGTTAAATTAGGTAGTGTGTTATAGAAAATTAAAAAAAATTTTTTTGATAAAATAAATTTCTCTTTTTTGGTCCTTCATAGAAATACAGATAATATTACTTTTACCTTGTATTTTGATCCACTTTAATCTTTAGATTAGCCCCATTCACCTCTTCAATTGAAGTTTAATTCTTTTTTCTTTTTTTAAGCTTTTTTAACAGTTGTTGTATGGAGTCATTGTTTTAGAATTATTGCTGCTTCTTTAGCACTTTTATAGTTGGAGAACCTTAACTTTGAGTTTCAGGGGTCATACAGACACCCAAAATTCCAGGGACCTACTACGTTACACACACAGGACAAAGCATCTCAGAATTTAGAAATAATAATTAAAGCTGAGAAACAAATGTGACTGCTACAAGAGCTTACAATCTAGGTCCTGGTTCCCTTACGAGTATTTTTTTAATGAAATTATTTCTAGAAATTAAAAAAAAAAAAAATTTGACAATTAACTTACTTTGAGGTTATTATTTTACTTTTATTAGGATTATATTCACAGGCAGAACATAATTTATAGATTTGCCTTGCTTGTCTTTTAAAGTTTTTTTTGTTGTTGAAGAGGAAGTTCTGACTTGTAGGTGACTACATGCATTTTTAGAGAAGTATCAGAGTAAAACATTGTAACTGATAAAGAAATTTGTTTTTTCTGTGACATGTAACATTTTAAAAAATAACTAAAACTAGGATCAATATTACTATACTGTTGTCTAATATTATGCAGCTCACTATCAGGGCATAGCATAGACATTGAGAACATTGTTAAGACTTTAAGGATCTTATACAATTTCTAAATATGTGAATAACATTTCACCTGGACAAATTTAACCAACAGAAGGTTAGAAAATCCCTTTTAATTTCATAACACTTCCCATGAAACTCACAACATATCAAATAACCCTAACTATTTCTAACACCTCTCTTTTTACAAGGTAAAAAAGCAAATCCTTCCCAACAGTTTGTAAAAAAAGATATCCATTAGGGTTTGATTTTGGAAAGGCAAAATGTCAAAAGTTGTCAGGTTTGAATGTTATGTTAAACAGAAAAATGGGTCACTGTGAAACAGTATTTTGTTCCCTATTTTGATAAAATAAAAAGATTAAGGTAAGAGTTAATATGTTGTAAGTAAAAGACCCAGTTCCTTTAAAAGTGAGAAGATTTATCTTCTAAAATAAAGGATGATAAAGTCAGCATGAACATTAAGCAGGATATTATTCTGATATGACAAAGAATCTTTGTCTTCTAGCCAAAATATTCAGATGGTTAAGAAAAACTTTTTGTAACCCTTCATTAAGAGCAGACTAACACTCGACATTATTTTAACAGAGAGAAAACCAGTCTCCAGTTTTGTATGAATACAGTTTGTTACAAAGGCTTATAAACTATTATCAACAAGTTTATCAAGTTTTAGTCAGTATTGTCTATGACAAACAAAATTCACTTCCACAAACCTTCCACAACTTTCCATATTCACCCTGGCTTTGCCCTACACATTCTTGAGGACAAAACTACACTCCTTTATTTAATAAAACACATCCTGTATACTGTACATACCTACATACCTTAAGTCTCCAAAAAGATCTTTGATACTGTCTTCAAACTCCTACAAAATGTAATTATTCTTAAAATAAAGTTTGTCAAAATAACTTAATTTCATTATACGTTAAACACAAACTTCTTACATTTTTCACCATCTTAAAAATCTAATAGATATAATGCCAGTTTATTTTATCAGTAAACTTGTACAAATTTAGGGAGAACCAAATTTACCCAAGAAGAATAAAATTGTATTTTTTTTTTGTTCCAAAGTCATCATAAAAACAGGAATAGGGCTAGATTTTGTCACTGCTTTTTTTTACCACTGTATTTGGTTTTTTTTCCTTTTTCCCATTGGAAGTTAAAAAAATCTTTTTTTCATAATATTCTAAAATTATGAACAGCCTCAAAAGCATACTGACTATCAAGCTCTGGAAAATATACAATTGTTTAATTTGTCCCAAGCATAAATCCAGGAAAACTTTTTTATAACTCTCAAGAGCATTTTACTTACTGAAATTTGACAATTACATGTTATTCAATTATGCTTATTTTAAGGCTACAAATATGTCTTAATAATGATTTATTTATGGTGGTACTATTGCATAGGTATTATTGGAAAAAAATTAATTTTAAATTGGGTCTTTCAGAACAAACATGGCCTATTCCATAACATGTCCCCGTGCCTACCAGTCCTGATTTCCAGGACCAATAGATAGAAATCTAAATCAAACCCACACCTCCGCATCTTTCTACACCCAGCCCTTTCCCTGTAGCTGCCCCGACTGCTTTAAGAGGCCCCTGGAGACAGGGATAGGTGAGACGGGAAGATTGAGGCCTGGTCTGTTGTTGAATTTGGTCTTAAAGGTTTCAAATGAGGGCCCTGGGATTTAAGACAGATAAGGAGGCCCTAGTATGGATGAGAGTGCTTAGGCCCTCCTTATGATTGTTTCCAGTTATCTGATCTATTTTGCCTAAAGTTGTGACCCTGACAAGTGGAAACGTCTTTCCCTTTTCCCAAGGCAGCTCTAGCAGTTTGAATTTCAGAGCCCAGGCTCTTAAAAACTTCTATACAGTACTGACTCCCGAATCTTCCTGGCTTAAAGCAAAAAGGTCTAGGTTAAGCCAGGACACAGATGGTGAAAGCAGTTTAAAGAGCGTTAGAAGCTCAGATTTTTTGTTTGTTTTCTGTTTGTTTTAATTTCTGGGACTCTAGAAGAACTAATTTATATGTTTGTAAGTGCTTATTTATCTTCAAGCAATTCAAATAGAGCTCTTTTAAGAATTTTGTTTGTTAATTTGGTGTTACCATCTGGAAGTAGGAAAATATACACTGAACAGACAGACAGACACAAATGGAAAGTTAGATACAAAAAATAGAAATATGAAACTCTCTAATTTGAACCATAGTTTTTCATTCTTTTCTGGTATGACTTACAATTAAGATATCAATCATATACTGTGTTAATGGAGCAATTCTTTCTCTGAATTTTAGTTCACGTGAATATGGTTTAACACACCGTACAGTACCTGGCTTTTGGAGTTTCACTTGTACTGGTCATACTGTTTTTCCAAGTCTGGGTTTTTCATCAGCCCACACTTCTGGTTTTACAGCTGTCTTTTGGGATAGGGGTGATTTGCATTCATTTTTAGGGAACATCTGTGCCCCTTGCAATGCACAAGTTTGTCCTGGAGGCACTCCTATTGCTAAACAATCTGGAGAAAAAGTTATTTGGAATTTAATTTGGTGAACAGTTTTTTTCCCTAGCAAAGGAACTGGACATTTTAGATACATACAGGAAGCTATGCTTTAAATATTTGGTTTTAATTAGGTAGTCTAGCAGCTGTAGATATGGTTTCTTTGCATTTTTACTGGATATTCCTGTTACAGTAACTGATTGGTTGGAAATCACATTAGATTTTTATTTAATGTCCTGTATTAATAAGAAAATCAATTAGTTATTTTCCCAGCTGTATTGTTACCAGAAGCTCCTGGTGGGAGATTGAGAGAAGTTGTATTTATAATAGAGTACCCGGGCCCCTTAATTCTAGGTTGTTGTCAATTGCATTGTCTTGTTGGGGCATTTGAAATTTGGGTTGCCTGTGGCTTCCCTCGGGGTATTTTTTTTCCCTGGGAGTGCGTAGGGAAATCCCTTTTCCAGTGTCCTTCCTTGCAGCATGCAGATTGGTTGGTTCCTAATTTCTTAATTTCTCCCAACCCTCGTGGGGGACACAGGGGTCTTAACTTCTTGCTATAGTTTTGTACTCGTTCTCCTTGGTTCATTAGAGTTTAGAGAAGTGTTGTTTGCCTTTTTTTTTAATGCAATTTTGTTGAGATATAGTCATATACCATGAAATCATCCAAAGTGTATAATCAGTTGTTCACAGTAAAATCATATAGTTGTACATTCATCACCACAATAAATTTATTGAACACTTTCATTGCTCCAAGAAATAAAAATAAAAATAAGAATGAAAATAAAAGTTAAAAAAACACCCAAAACATCTCATACTCCTTTCCTCCCTATTATTTATTTATTTTTTGTCCCCCTTTTTTCTACTCATCTGTTCATATACCAGATAAAGGGAGTGTGACCCACAGTGTTTTCATAATCACACAATCATACCACGTAAGCAATATAGTTAATACAGTCATCTTCAAGAATCAAGGATACTGGATTGCAGTTCAACAGTTTCAGGTATTTCCTTCTAGCTATTCCAATACACTACAAACTAAAAAAGGATATCCATATAATGCATAAGAATAACCCAAAATGACCTCTCAACTCCATTTGAAATCTTTCAGCCACTGAAACTTTATTTTGTTTCATTTCTCTTACCCCTTTTGGTCAAGAAGCCTGTCATGGCCCAAGTGGGCCTTTGCTGCTGAGAAGCCAAAGAAGACGCCGGGCATGTTCACAGGCATAAACTTTTATTTGGGGCTTACTTACAAGGAAATGGAAGTCGGTCAGGTTGCCTGGATTCAGGAGCTGCTCTGAATGGCAGCAGATTCAGAGCTCAACGTGAAGATACTCCGCAATAGGAAGGGGTGTCAGGGAGTGGTTTATAAGGGCTCAACATTCCAATGCATAAGGTGGGAGTGGGGGTCTTGTGACATAGGGAGGGATCGATTGTAGTCAACGGGAAGAGGGGAGGATTGTAGATTATCATGTAGCTAATAGTGCCTCAGGGAATTTCAGGGAGAAGGTAAGTTATAGATTACATTTAGTACTGGAGGCCTGATCCTACGAGGGGAGTAGGTTAAACCTTAACTGACCTAGGTCACGCAAGCTGCTGTGTGTACAGTCTTCAAGGCCCTTGGGATAGGCCCAGGGCATGGGGTTCCCACAAAGCCTTTCTCAATCCCATGATGCCAGATCCAGGCTCATCCCTGGGAGTCATGTCCACATTGCCAAGGAGAGATTTACATCCCTAGGAGTAATGTCCCACACAGCGGGGAGGGCAGTGAGTTTACCTGCAGAGTTGGCTTAGAGAGAGGTTACATCTGAGCAACAAAAGAGGTTCTCTGGGGGTGACTCTTAGGCATAATTATAAGTAAGCTTAGCCTCTCCTTTGCAGTAACAAGCTTCATAAGAGCAAGCCCCAGGATTAAGGGATTGACCTACTACAGTGGTAATCCCCAATGTTTGCAAGAATATCAGGAATTCCCCAGGTGGGGAAGTTTAATATTTCTACATTTTCCCCCAGTCCTTCAAGGCAGCTTTGCAAATACTTTTTCATTTTTTGCCCAAATTACACTGGGATGTATCAAGGTTTCATGTTAACCTGTACAAAGCAACTAGAGCTCACCCTCTATTCGAGGTTCCCTGTAATTATGGTGTTTGAGTAAACTGGCCCTGCAAGTTACATTATATAGCATGCTCCAGAAAATACAGATTTTGCACCAAATAAATATCTGTTCCTTTGGTCTCACACAGAAGTTGAAATTTTAAAACACAGTCAATATCATCCTTTTCCCTTTAGTCTGGTTCACTTTAGTCCTAACCAAGTCCATTTTGTTCATTTCTCTAATTAAATTCTGATCTCTTTTTCAGCTTCTTTAACATTTGCTGTATGGGGTAATGCTGACACTCATAGCTACCGAACTCTGGCTCTGAGTCTCAAGAATCACACAGATACCCGAAGTTCCAGGGACCAACCAGGTTATACGCAAACAACTCATCATGTCAGGATTTAGAAACGACCACTACAAGTCATGAATATATGTGACTGCTGTAAGAGCTTACAATCTAGGAATGTTTACCATAAGCCTTCCCCCTGATAAACTATGCTCTCAGATTCAATTCTCAGAGTTTGCACATTATAGTTAGTCCATATTAGTGAGGCATTTTAATGTTTGTCTTTTCAATTCTGGCTTATTGCACTCAACATACTGTCCTCAAGGTCCAGTCACCTAGTTGCATACCTCACAACTTCATTTCTTCTTGCTGCTGCTCAATATTCCATGATTAACTGTACACCACAGTTCACCATTCCGTTTATTGGTCAATATACCCTTAGGTCATCTCCATCCATGGTGAATCATGAATACTGCTGCCATAAACAACAGTGTACAATGTCTATTCATGTTCCTTCTCTCAGTTCTTTCAAGTATATACCCAATAATGGGGTTGCAGGACAACATGGCAACCCCATGGTTAGCTTCCTCTGGAACCACCACACTGCCCTCCAGATGGGCTGTGCCATTTTACTTCCCTACCAACAGGGAATAGGTACATCCCTCTCTCCACATTTTTTCTAGCACTTGTATCCCTCTGTTTATTTTCTAAACAGTTTTATTCACATACCATACAATCCCTTCTAAGTAAACAATCAATGATTCCTAGTTTAGTCACATAATTGTGCATTCACCACCACAATCTATATGAGGACATTTCCATTTCTACTGCAAAGAAAGGGGAAAAGGAGAAAAAAAAAATGAAGAATAAAAATATAAAAGATAGGAGAAAACTAAAGATAAAATATAATGAAAAGATCAGACAACAACAACACCGCCAAGAATACCATATCACTTCCTTATATTCCCTTCTTACAGACATTTAGCTTTGGTATATTGCCTTTGTTACAATTAATGGAAGCATCTTACAATGTTACTGTTAATGATTGTCTCTAGTTTGCTTTGATTGTATTTTTCCCCTCTACCATCTATTCTAGTTTGCTAATGCTGCTGGGATGTAGAACACCAGAAACGGATTGGCTTTTATAAAAGGGGTTTATTTGGTTACACAGTTACAGTCTTAAGACCATAAATTGTGCAAGGTAACACATCAACAATCAGGTACCTTCACTGGAGGATGGCCAATGGTGTCTGGAAAACCTCTGTTAGCTGGGAAGGCATGTGGCTGGCATCTGCTCCACAGCTCTGTTTTCAAAATGGCTTTCTCCCAGGATGTTCCTCTCCAAGTTGCAGTTCCTCAAAAATATCACTGTTAGTTGCTCTTGGGGCATTTGTCCTCTCTTAGCTTCTCCAGAGCAAGAGTCTGCTTTCAGTGGCTGTCTTCAAACGATCTGTCATCTGCAGCTACTCTCTCAGCTTCTGTACATTCTTCAAAGTGTCCCTCTTGGTTGTAGCAAGGTTGCTTCTTCTGTCTGAGCTTATGTAGTGCTCCAGCAGACTAATCAAGGCCCACGTTGAATGGGTGGGGCCATACCTCCATGGAAATTATCCAATGAAAGATCTCGCCCACAGTTGAGTGATCACATCTCCATGGAAACATCCAATAAAAAGTCCCCAACCCAATCAACACCAATACATTTCCTGCCCACACAAGACTGTATCGAAGATAATGGCATTTTGGGGGACATAATACATCCAAACCAACACACCATCCAATTTTCAGCACCTTGCAATGTTAACATTTATTTGTTCTCCCTCTTTTAAAAACATTCTTATATTTGTACATTTAATCACCATCATTGACCACTCTAGGTTTCACAAGTTATACATTCCCAGTCTTTATCTTCTGTCTTTCCTTCTGGTGTCATACATGCTCTTAGCCTTCCACTTTCAACCATACTCACACTCATCTTTGTTCAGAGTACTTACAATATTGTGTTATCATCACACAGTATTATGCTATCGATTTCTGGATCTATACAATCAATCCCATTGAACCTTATGTACTGTTTCAGCGTCAAATGCCTGTTTTCTCATTTCTTTCTATCTCCTGACAACCTGTATTCTTGAATTTAACTCTCAAATTTTTCTCATTAATGTTAGTTCATATTAGTGAGTCCATAGAATATTGGTCCTTTTGTTTCTGACTCATTTCTCTCAATGTAATGTCTGCTGTCTACCATTTTGTCTTTTGGGTTTTTTACGTCAGATTTTTTTTCTCTCTCTCTCTTTTTACTCTTACTGATAGTCTTCATTTCTATTCTTTTCTTCAGACCTCTCTTTCCTGTCTTTTCCTGTCTCCTGTAGTGCTCCCTTTAGTATTTCTTGTAGAGCAGGTCCCTTGTTCACAAATTCTGTTTGTCTGACAAAAAATATCTGTTTGTCTGAAAATATTTTAAGCTCTCCCTCATTTTTAAAGGACAGTTTTTCTGGATATAGAATTCTTGGTTGGCAGTTTTTCTCTTTCAGTATCTTAAATATATCATGCCACTGCCTTCTTGCCTCCATGGTTTCTACTGAGAAATTAGCATATCGTCTTATTGATCTTCCATTGTATGTGATGGGTCACTTTTCTGTTGCTGCTTTCAAAATTCTCTCTTTGTCTTGACATTTGATAATCTGATTATTAAGTGTCTTGGTGTAGGTCTATTTTGATCTCTTTTGTTTGGGTATGCTGTGCTTCTTGGATCTGCAATTTTATGTCTTTCATAAGACGTGGGAAATTTTCAGTGATTATTTCCTCATTATTCTTTCTGCCCCTTTTCCTTCTCTTCTCAGACACCCATGACACGTATATTCATGTGCTTCATGGTGTCATTCAGTTCCCTGAGACTCTGCTCATATTTTTCCATTCTTTTCCCTGTCTGTTCCTTTTTGGGTAGGATTTCAGATGTTCTGTCCTCTAGTTCCTGAATCCTTTCTTCTGCCTCTGCAAATCTGCTGTTGTATGTCTCCATTGTGTTTTGCATATCTTCTATTGTGCCGTTCACTCCCATAAGTTCTACCAATTGTTTTTCCAAACTTTCAAGTTCTTCCTTATGTTCGCCCAATGTCTTCTTTATATCCTTCATCTCTTTTGCCATATCTTCCCTCAACTCATTGATTTGATTTTTGAATTGATTTAGCATATTTGTTTAAAGATCTTTAATTAGTTATTTCAATTACTGTATCTCAGTTGAAGTATAAGTTTGTTCCTTTGACTGGGCCATATCTTTGTTTTTCCTAAGGTGACTTGAAATTTTTTGTTGCTTAGGCATTTGTTTTCCTTGATAACCCCAATAAGGTTTTCCTAGACCAGACGGGCCCAGGTCTCAGGAAGCGGGTGAAATCAATATCATGTTTTCCTGAGGATGAGGCCTAGCAAGTCAGACTTTTCTGTGCAGCTCTAGATGCTGGGCTTTTCCCATCCTGCCCAGCAGGTGGCACTTGTCAGCATGCAATGCCCCACCAGTGTAAAGAGGTGGGTTGCCTTTAATTCTCAGTAGACCCTGTCCCTGCCAGGGGAGTTCTTATGCTGCCATCTCAGAAATTCCACCCATTCCAGACTGGTGTACGATGTTTGTCTGGTCACAGATGTCCCCCAAAAGATGTTCCAGACTATTTACCAGTTGTTCCTGGCTATATGCTAGTTGTTCCAGATGATTAACTAAAGTCCATACCTCCCTATGCTGCCATCTTTCCCAGCCTCCTTCTCTGATTTTTGACAGACAAATGAACAATTGAATATATATAATCTCTACTTTCTTCTGAAGAACAATCTAATTATAATACAATGTTCTTTTCCATAGAACCATTCTCAGGCCATTTTTCTCCTGATTCTAAATCATATTGAGGCCATACTTTGTTACAGCAATAAAACATTTTCTATTTTTTTTCCATAGGCTCATAACTGAAATCTTTCCAGTTTTTCAAAACACAGGCCAAAGGGCTACATTCAGGAATTCTATTAGAATTAGAATTTCCCATTTTAAAGAGTTTCAGTAATCAGTAACCAGTTAGGAACACTTGAACAATACAAATTCAATAACACACCAACTAACAATTTAAACAGATACTTAATACTTACTATATCTAACATATCAATTAATAATTAAAGAAACATTAAACACTAATGTTCACTAAAGAACATTTAATTGTTGAATTTCTTATTTTTCAGTAGTATACTAAACAAACTCAGGTTTGAACCCTGTACAGAATGGTAAATCAGAAAAGTATAGCATTCAGAGTAAGGGAGGGTGTTCTGGAAGCAGGACCCATGGCCTCAAATCCAGCTCCAGGGGACTCAAACTCCCATGTGAACTTTCCGATCCACTTTTACCTTATTGACCTGCTCACCCAATCTGATGTCCAGACTTGGAACTCAGGAACTCTTCCTCTCTTTGAAGCTTTAAAGCACTGAGGAGCCTGGGGAACTGGCAGGGCAGAAGAAAACCTGGGTGCTGAGCCTCTAGATTAAAAGGGTCTAGCAGCCACAAAAAACTTGATTACTGTGTTTACCTGTCCTGCCATGCCTCCAGAAACTTTGGGCAGTCGGACTCCTTATTGGACATCTGTGTCTCACCAGAGTCATCAAGTTGATACCAGTCAAAGGCAGATTTCTCTGCCCAATGCGCATAGGAACCAATGTGACACCAGGGTTTCAAAGGGAGAAAGAGTTTATTGCACAGTGAAGCAAAGAGATCAGATATAACCTTGACTCCCTGAGTCAAGGGAGTTTAGGGTTTTTATAGATTCAAACAAAGGGAGATGGAGTTGTTGCTATTACAATAAAAAGTATAAGCAATTGTAGTTTACAAATGTAAAGGAGTAGAGCTAGGCTAGAAATAACCATTATAATAACAAGTTACTTCACTGTAGTCAGCGGTTAGTTCTGGACTGACTCAGGTTCCTTCATTAACATTAGAGGGTTAATTCTAAAGTTGTAAAACAGGATAAGAGGGTACAACTGAGGCTAGTCAGGAGGGTTTTATAATCTGCAATTCAGTGGATTTCAGTAATTTCAGGTATTTCCTTTGGGCTACTCTACAAGATACTAGAAAGTTAAGAAAAAAGGCATCTACATAAGGATTAAGTCATCATAGTTATTTGTTAAATCTTAATTTCTTAGTTATGGTTTTGTCTATTTGTGAGAGGGAGGAGATTGGTGGAAGCACTCACAATCCTGTTTTTATCCTCACTCCTCTCTTCCACTTGTCCATCTGCCCAGGGTTAATTTGGGACATCTCACAGTATGAGAAGAGAAAGCAAATGGGAAGTTAACAGGATCAGGGAAGAAAGGGAAAAATAGCTAAGGGACACAATGGGATGCAATCTGAGGTCTGAGTGACAGAGGTGACTGTGGGCTTATCTTTCTCCACTGTAAATACCAGCATTCAAGATAATTCAGGTATTTCATTTGAAGTCATACAGACCAAGACTGGAGTCCTACCCTTTCCATATATAGGCTTTGAATAGTGGATTTCCATGACCCCAGGGGTGAATAATGCCCATCCTGCAGAATTATGTGGTAAAAGAAATGTTCCAATGTATGTATGTGGGAGCAATCAACAGTACATCTGAACTCATGATTCATTTTCAAGCAAGGAAGGGATGTGGACATCAAAGGCAAAATAATGGCAATAATGAAAGTCCCAACAACTCCAAAAAGGAGTGGGCTCAATTTTATGACACATTTGCAATTAAGTCTCAGCCAGCCCCATGCAAGACTATTGCTACCTTGGAGACATCCACCTCCATCCTGCCTCCTCAAGGATTCTTGGTAGCAAACAAGTTGATTAGCCAGTCTTATTCTGGTCTCTAAGCTATGGCAAGAGAATTGTAGTGTGCTTCTTTTGGTTGGGTAGAAAAAGAGTTTTGTTCCTTTCAGAGATGATGGAAGGGGAGTGAATGACCTGAACCAGAAAATGAACAGAGTTAGAAAGTGATTCTACCCACAGATGCTTGGATCCAGGGTCTTGTAACTGTATTTGCAAAGACATTTCCCTAAATTATAGTTGTCAAGAAGTGAATTATTAGGAAAATTCCAAAGTAACAGATTGGCAGTTAATTAGGTATTTGAATGTTGTTGACAGAGGAAAAATGCTATAATATAATTTTAATCACCAACCACACTGTGTTTTGTATAAAAAAGGATCTTGTTTTGCTGGTTCCACAGTTGCCTAGAAAAGAGAATTGTGAGTGTAGGAGTTGACTTTTCTACCCTGTATATGCCTCTGTGTGGATGCAGAAAGTCGGTAGGCTGGAAATTAAAATTCTGCCATTGTCTTCTCCTTACAAGAGCCAGGTGACATGGAGGAGGTGGGAGCCATTTGGATGGTTGCTGCTATAGAAAATGCAACCTCTAAAATAATCTGACATTAAACACTTTAAATGGAAAAGAATGTACTTTCTCCAACACATTGTCTTTCATCTTTGATTGTTTGCATTCAAGTTTATTCTGATAACCTTTATTTCCCACTTTTTCCTTTTTGGCAATTTATAGTTGACTTTGCTGATCACTGCATTGTAGGAGTGCTTCATCCTGGCAGCTGACACCCTGGAGGGGCTCTTAATCTCTCTGTTTTAAATATATTCAGTTCAAAGGCATGTTTTGAGCTTGTACCATGTGCTGTACACTCTGCTGTAAGGGTGGTTGTGAGGATGACTGAGACACAGTTCATGTCCTCTAGGACATCAAATGTCTTTCCATGAGGAAGATGGAATTAATTACAATCTGGGGTGGAGGTCTGGAAAGGTTCTTAAAAACAGTGGCATTTGCACTAAAATTTGAAGGGTGGATAAATAAGACAGGGAAGTCATTCTAGACAGAGGAACCAGATTGAGCAAAATCCAGGGAATAAAAAGTATTCATGGATAAAACAATTTAAATCATGATGTTAATGCGTGATCTCTTTATATGCTACTTTTCCATTCTAGCCAGTGGGCCTGTAGAGTAGCAAGGCTGAAAGGAGAGATATTTGGGGATAGGGGCCTTTCACCATCTTCTCATATCATACTGTGCAGCACACCAAACTGTGCACAGAGAAGGAGAGAGGGCATAGTTGTTGGGGAAGGTGAAAAAGACAGATCTTTACATTGGCTCTCTGCTCTCCTGTTGTATTTGACTTAAAAAAACAAAAAACAAAAAACACTGTAATTGTACTCAATATTGTTTTTTTAATAAAAGCTTAAAGTCAAATAACCACAAAAAAAATGCCAAAAACTTCAACTTGTGTGAATGACTGTCCATACCAATCAAACAACATCATATAGCAAACATTATACGTATGATTGTAAGGTAGTGTGCAAATGTAAAATAGTTTAATTATCATTGCTGTGTTTGCAAGTATGACTAGTTCTGAAGTCTTTTATAGTGAAGCTTTCTGTGTTGGACTTGCCCTGAAACAAACTATATACAGACAACGTCCACTGTGCTTACTCCAGATTCTGTCTCTGGGATTATTCTTCTTGTTCCTGAATAAGAATAGGAAGATGTTAATGAGATGTTCTCAATTTAAGCCCTGAAGGTAAAGGCTCTTCCATACCAGGACAGAAGAGAGAGGATAGGAAGGAGCACAAACTGGTAACCTGTCTAGAAGACAGAGCTAGTTGAGTCAGTAGAATGAGATGGGGAGGAAGAGGAAATAAATGCTATTAGGCTGTACTTCTTGTAAAACAAAAGTCTTCACTCTTCTATAGCCCATAGGAAATATATATTTTTCTAATCTGCAATCCTAAGACCCAAATGTGAAGTGTTATTAAGAAGCAGGGGTATTTCCTGTGATTCATTGTCAGCAATATTTATATACAAATGAGCTGGATTAGAAAAATATGGAATCATTTTAAACTCAAGTGAGAATAATCATCTTCCTCTCAACGTTTGTTCTACAGGACAATACATTCTATTTTTGTTTTCTTTTTATTGCCTCAAATTCAGATAGAACAAGTCAATAGATCAATAAATGTCATTTTCTCATTTGACTAAAATCATTCAGTGAGTACAAATTGTAGCCTTTCAGGCACAAGAATGCATTGAGTTTTATAGCATCCAATAATACTGCAGCCAGATATGATAACATTAAGATTATGTTCCATTATGAGAAATGACTAGTGCCCCATTTTATTCTTTTTCTTTTTAACAGTTTTATTTAGAATTATTATTCATTTAACAATTTTAATCTAAGTGGACATTGCTATGAATGAAGTAACAGGAGACCAACAATAACAACAAAAGCTTACTCTGGACTCATCAGAGGCAACTAGGGCTGAAAAGGGCCTTCAAATTTTGTTAGTTCAACCCCCATATTTCATAAAAGTATATGATGTCCAGAGACAAGTGTCTTGCCCAGGGTCACACAATATTGTTTTAGCAGAACCAGAGCTAGTACTTGGCTCTCTTGGTATCCATCCAGCACTCTTCTCATGGAAGTATGCTCCTGGCAGAGCTGGGTAAGGGTAAATTGTCAAGCAGGTAATATATTTCCTCTCCAAAGGAATTTTCATTCAGAAAGGTGGTGCAGTGAGAAAATAGTGCTAAATACAAAGGAAACATTTTCTAATGGCAGATGTGAAGCATTCAGTCATTCATTACATATACTTATTAAGTATTTATCATGTGCAAGATGACATGCCAGGCACCGATAAAGCTGACTTCTTCAATAGTTCCTGCCTCTGCAAAAGCTGGCAATCCAGACCAGCCCTATCCAATAGAAGGTTCTGCAGTGATGGAATATTCTCTTATCTGCGTTGTCAAATACGGTAGCCACTTTGCCACATATGACTTCTGAGCACTTGAAATGTGGGGAGTGTCATTGAGGAACAGAATTCATAAAGCTATTTAATTTTCATTAATTTAAATTTAAATAGACATGTGGCTGGAAGCTTTTATAATGGATAGTGCAGATCTACATGTTCATAGAGTTATAGTATCTTTTAACTTGAAATAGAGATAAAATAACCCAACCTTCTACCTAATGCAACTTCCCTAGCAAATAATAATAATTACCAACTTCCCTAGCAAATAATAATAATTACCAACTTCCCTTGAAAATAATAACAATTACCTCTGATTTTCACAGCTTTACCCAAAATATCATCTTTGCACCAATCTTGGGAAGTAAGCAGAATGACTAGGATGATCCTAGTAGTCATTTGTTGTTGCTAAAAGTCATGCCACTTGTGGTAGGTTGATTTATACACCCCAGAAAAAGATATGTTCTTAATCTTAATCCACTTCTGTGGGTGTGAACCCATTGCACACAGGACCGCTTAAAGATGTTAATTTTATTTAACTGAGTGAGGTTGGGCCTTAATCCTATTGTTGAATGCTTTATGATAACAAGGCCATATGGAGGAGCAGAAGCTGGCAGTCAAAGGAACCCAGAAGGGAAAAGAGGAGATGCCTCCTTATGCATTGCCATATGATGGAAAGGTCAAGGAACTCAAAGATCACCGTCAGCCAGCCCCAGAATGTCACGATATTCCCATTGTTTAAGCCAACCCATTGCATGGTATTTGTGATTGCAGCCGGGAAACTAAAACATCACTTGTATTTTGATAACAAATGAACTGGTGAAAATGGAGAGAGGAAGCAAGATGATTAAAAGTGGAGATGTTGGTGGCACTGGGAAAATAAAAGATGGAATCATGAATGAAAGGAACCATGGAATGGGTCCTTTCCTCCAACTACTAAGACAAAAGAACAGCAATATGTTAGGGTCTTATTAGGTTCTCATATAAACAGATAACCCAAGGGCAATTGTGCTAAAGCAAAGACTGTGATGCTGGGAAGAACAGACATGATTATTCACAGGGAACCTCTTTAGGAAATGATGACAAGAGGCCTCTTTGTTGCATTAGGAGGGGTGGTGCTGTGATTCCCAGAATAGGTGAACTTCTGCCCAGTCCCTCCTTTTCTCTTCTCCTGACAATGACCTTCACTAAGGTATGCATACATCTTATGAGAATGGAGATTTAAGAGGTTTGTGTTTCTTTTTTTTAATATATGTAGATTTAATATTGATGCTATATTTTCCATTCATTAAATATTTACCATGTGCCAAAGCACTGTCTAAGCATTTTACATTAACTCATGTAATTCTCATACCAACCCCTTGAGTTAGATTTTATGATTATCATACTCATTTGATGCATAAGAAAATTGGTGCAAAGAGAGATTAAATAACTTACTAACTAAACAACATCAGCATGTGAAAGAGCTAAGGTGCAGATGGAGATATTCTAGCTCCAGAATCTCTTATTTACTAGGTTAAAATGATTTTCTGTAAAGCTTGTTTTATAATCTTATGCTGGGAGGACATGTATCAGGTAGCAAATGAAAAGGAAAGGTTACAAGAAGGTATTGGTCAGCAGTATCAAATGCTGTAATTAGAGGTCACTGGTTTTGTGAGAGTAATTATATTTGAGAGGTGAGGCAGAAAGCCATGCTGAAGTGAGGTGAGAGTGAGAGGAAATGGAGGCAATGCAGAAATACTTGGATGAATATTTTAAGTACATTCCCAACGAAGGGATGAGAAATAGAGTGGTAAGGGGGGGAGGAGAATGTGTTATTTTTAATGTGTGGGAGACCTTGGCCTACTTAAAGATTGAGGAAAGAAGATGATAGAGAGGAAAGAATTGAAGATCAAGGAGCAGTAGTACAGAGAAAAGGAAGTGGCCCTGGAGAATACTGGAGCACATGGGGTAAGAAGAAGAGGGGTAGGCATTTTCATTGAAGGTCAGATCCCAGAACCTTTTATTTAGAGATAAAGAGACAAAGAACTTTCTGAGCAAACGAGAACAGAAATAAAACCTGAGGGCATGCAAGGTCTGTACTGAAAATAAATAATCAGCAGCAGGTCCAAGTCTGTGGTCCAAAAGTCAGAGACAAAGGGTATTAGGAGGACACATCAGGAGCTGTTAGGTGATGCCAAGAGCTGAAGGGTAAGATGCTCAAAGCTAGGGTCTATAGAAGGGCATAAATATTGGGAAGTTAAAACTATCAACAAGTGAGGGACCTGAAAGAGAAACAGGAATATGGAAACAACTGCAAGAGGGGTCCAACCAATTCTGCCAAGTAGTGTTTTCCTTATATAGGACTAGACTTTGTTTCAGTAGGACTGCATTTATTGAGCACCTATATATGCCAGAAATAAGTACCATAATTAACCCATTTTTACAAAGAGGGAACTCTGGCACAGAGAGGTTAAGTTACTTGCTCAGCACAGGTTGATAGGTAGTGCTGGACCCTGATCTGATTCCAGACCCTCCATACTCAAACCCCATGATACTGCGTCACTGGTTCTAACATTATCTACCTATGGGGGCAGAGGACACCACCTGACACAGAAGAAAAAAGTCTCTGTGGTATCCAGGTATAGTGCCCGGTAGATAGGTGATCAAACTGGGTTAATTGTCCAGAATTTGCAACAGGAAGACAGGAACAGGGATGACTAAAATAACATATATAATCCTTGCTTCCAGAGGCTAAACAAGCCTGAAGTCGAGGGCCATGGATAATGTTACTGTGAGGGATGCTTCTTCCCTGCTTCCAGGCAGAAGGAGTGCCATTAGCATGACACTCTCAGCCTCACTCCAGGGGCAATGAGTGACTTGTCTGATTGGGAGTTTGGAAGAAAAACCGGACATTATTTCCATCCTCTTCCTTCCTTCTTAGAAGTGAAGGACCGCAGAGCGTGTGTATTCTTGATTATGTCAGTCCTGAGTGAAGCTTAGCTCAGAAGGCCTGGCCCAGTGGTGGAGGTCTGTAGTGGCCCAGCCCTGCCTCTAACTGGATGGGGAAGTCTGTCTAATTCTGCAGCTGAGCACGAGGAAGTCCACTTGCTTTAGATATAAGCTGGATTCACCATAAATATCCCAACTTGGTTGGTAAAAATCCAGTTATCTTTTTGTCATATTTCTCTATTGGTCCAGAGCTTGCCCTCTTCAAGAACTTATAAAGGAGACATCAGCAAAAATAAAGAAATAGTTTTTGACTCTGAATACCATCTGGTAAAATGGCTGGGTCCCCAAGTACCCTTTTTACCAGGCAAAGAAAACTGAGTGGCTCCGAGAATTTTAGGTGTCATTTAACTTTTTCTGCTGAGGTTTTGTTGATGCACCCTTTCTTATTGAACATCTTAAATGTTTCTCTGCAGATGCCCAGTGTAATTTTACAGCATCGCATTCCAAAGGACCCCTTGTGTCAGTTAATCTTGACAGAATTTAACTCTCTCGTATGTCTGGGTGAGCATACGTTAGGGTGAGTTTCTAACTCACTCAAAATAATCCAGGAGAGATTAATAGTTATTGGATCCTTCCTCTTCATTCAAGAATCTTAATCCACTGACAAACTAAATTCTGAAGCCTTCTTCATTATTTCTCCCATATGGCCTATAGCATTCTCTGAAGTTGAATTCAAGTTGACATTTCCTGACATGCCAAAGACATGCCACAAGACAGCAGATCCTCAACACAGATAAAAAAAATTAGAAGGAAAGACTGGGGTGAGCCAGTTAGGTCACTACATTTTGTTTGTCATGAAGCAATAAATTAACCCAGCTTTGGTGATATTATTTACATATAATAAAATACCTGTATTTTAAGTATACAGTTGAGTTTTGACAAATGTATACACCTATGTAGCTGCAATGAAAAAGAGGATGTAGAGTATTTCCATCACCCCAATAAGTTTTCATGAGTCCTGTGCAGTCAACTTCTACTCTACCACAGAGGTAATGACTATTCTGATTTCTGTCACCATAGTTTAGGTTTGCTTGTTCTAGCACTTCATATAATTAAAAGCATACAGTATGTACTTCTTTATGTAAGACTTCCCTCACTCAATATTGTGCTTTTTAGATTGTTTATGTTGCATATATCAGTACTTTATTCCTTTGCATTGCTGAGTGGCATTCTGTTGTATGGATCTACCATAATGTTTATCCATTCTTCAGTTGATGGTCATATGAGTTATTTCCTCTTTTTGGCTTATTATGAATAAAGATGCTATGTACATTCATGTTCAAGTCCTTTTGTGGACATACATATTTATTTCTGTCCGACAAATACCTAGGAGTTGATTGATGTGTCATAGATTAGAGTATGTTAATTTTGTAAGAAACTGCCAAAAAATTTTTCTTTCTTGGTTATTGTATTTCATCTCCTATCAGCAAACTATGAGCATTTTGGTTGCTCCACATTTTTGTCAACACTGGGTCTTGTCAGTTTTAAAACTTTAGTCATTCTGGTAGTATTAATTTGCATTTTTCTGAGAACTGTTGACATTGAACATATTTTCATGTGCATATTTGACATTTTTATGTCTTCTTTTTCTTTTAAAGTGCCTGCTCATCTTTTTTTGCTCATTTTTAAAAACTGGATTGTTTCTTTTTGTTATTGAGCTGTATAAGTTCTTTATGTATTATGGATGCAAATCTTTTGTCAGTTATATGTGTTGAGAATATTTTCTCTTAGTCTCTGGTTTGTTCATTCTCTAAACAGCTTCATTTGAAGAAGAGAAGTTTTTTTTTCATTAAGTGTAATTTATAAATATTTTATTTTGTGATTGGTGATTTTTGTTTCCTGTTTAACAAATCTTTGCCTACTTTAAGGTCACAAAGATATTCTCTTATGTTTCCTTCTAGAAGCTTATGATTCTAGCTTTCATATTTAGGGCTGTGGTCCATCTTGAATAGTTTTTCTTGTGTTTGAATTAGATAGGAATCGAGGTTAACTTTTTTTGCCATTCAGATATCCATTTTATACAGCCCATTAAATTGACTTGGCATCTGGGTCAAAACAATTATTCAGTACATGTATGGTTCAATTTCTGGTTTCTCTATACTGTCCCAATGATCTCTTTATCTATCTTTACCAATATTGTACTGTCTTGATATCTATAGCTCTATAGTAATCAAATAATCTAAGTCCTCCATTGTTATTCTTTGTTTTGAAGATTGTTTTGCCTAGTCTAGAGTCTCTGTATTTCCAGGAAAATTTTAGAATCAGTTTGTGAATTTGTACGAAAAAGGTTGCTGGGAGTTTGATTGGGATAATCTTAAATCTATAAATCAATTAATGAATACTGTATATCTCAACAATATTGAGTCTTCCAATTCATATTTTCTTCTACGTTTGTTATAACTCCACAGTATAATTTTATCATTTTTGTTTTAAATAGTTAACTTAAAAGAATTTAAGAAAAAAATATAGTCTTTTCTATTTACCCACGTAATGCTGTTTCCTGGTGCCTTCACATTTCCATCTGGCATCATTTCCCTTAAGCTTTAATAACTTTTTTTTTTTTTAGCATTTTTTTGTAGTGTCTGCTTGTGAAAAATTCTTTTAGCTCTTGTTTAATATGAAATACCTTATTTTGCCTTATTTTTAGAAGAATAGTTTTTGCTGGATATGTAGAATTCTTGGTTGAAGATGTTTTTCAGCACTTCAGCATTCCATTAATTTCTATTCTTTATTATCCCTGATGAGAAGTCAGATGCTTTCTTATTGCTGTTCTTCTTTATGTAATCTTTTTTTCTCTATTGCTTTCGAGATTTATTGCTTTATCTTTGGTTCCCAGCACTTTGACTGTGATGAACCTAGCTGTGATGTTCTTTGTATTTATTTTGCTTTGGGTTCACTAGGATTCCTGAATCTGTGGTAGCTATTTTGATCAAATTTGAAAAAAAATCAGCCAATAGCTCTTGAAATTTTTTTCTATTCCAATTATCTCCTGTATCCTTTAGAGACTGCAAATACTCATAAATTAAATTTCTTTATATTATTCTAATGGACATTAAGGCTCTGTACATTTTTCCCCCAAGTCTTTCTCTCTGTGCTCAGTTTGATCACTTTATTTTTGGATCATTTTATTGACCTGTCTTCAAGTTCACTAATCCTTTCCTCTACTGTTAATCCCATTCAATGAAATAGTGATTTCATAAGTTGTCTTTTTCAATTATAGCATTTCCATTATTTTTTTCATGAGTTTCAAATATTTTCTGAAATTTCTGATCTTCACTCATATCAATATTTTCCTATAGACTTTTAAATATATATGGCATAATTATATTATAAGCCTTTGTCTGTGAATTCTAAAATCTAAGTCGTATGTGAGTTCGTTTCTATTGACTAATTTTTTTTTCTTGCCTATTGATCACTGTTTTGGTTTGCTAAAGCTGCCAAAATGCGATATACCAGAAATGGGTTGGGTTTTACAAAGAGGGTTTATTGGCTTACAATTTTACAGTTCTAAGGCCATGAAAATGTCCCAGTTAAAGCAACAAGAGGAAGATAACTTCTTTAAAGAAAGGCTGCCGGCATCTGGGACACCTCTGTCACATGGGAAGGCACATGGCCAGCATCTGCTTGTCTTTTTTCCAGGTTCTGTTGCTTTCAGTTTCTGGCTTCATTGGCTCTCTCAGCTCCTCTGGGGCTTTCTCTCTCTGAGCTCTCTTAGCGTCTCTGGGGGTTTCTCTCTTTCATCATCATAAAGGACTCCAGGAAAGGATTAAGACCTACCTTGAATGGGGTGGGTCACATCTCAATTGGAAAAACCTAACCAAAAGGTCCTACCCACACTAGGTCTACACCCCACAGGGATGGATTAGAACATGGCTTTTTCTGGGCTACATACAGCTTCATATCAGCCTAGTCATATTTTCTTGTTTCTTTACATATCTAGTGATTTTCTTATTCTATAATAAAATTTGTTCATCTTATGTTGTGGAGATTCTGATTTTGTTATTTTTTTAATGAAGAGCATTGAGTTTTGTTTTAGCAGGTAGTTAAATCACGGGCATCTCCTCAAACTTGCAGAGGCTTTTAAGGCTTTGTTGGTACACATCTATTTCAGTTTTGTCCCTAGTCAAAGGAAAAATTTGGTAATCTATGGGTATAATTTTCATTTCCAATTCATGATAATTTCAGGTTCAATAAAAAGCTTAAAATGATACCAAACCCCTCTAACTTGGCACTTCAAACTATCTGTCCCCTATGATAAGCATCAGTTGAAATCTCTGCTAAGCTTTTTCAGACCTCTAGCTCTTATCTTTCCCTTTGTCTCCCTGAAAGATTGTACTTAGACTTAGACAAGCAGAGCCCCCATTCTGGGCCCAATGCTTCATGGAACCACTTACTTTAGAGTACTTCCCTTAAAAATTTCTAAGTTACCCCTCTAGTGTCTGTCATTGACCAGGGCTGGCAGTGCTGTAAGGAAGAGTGACTGAAGCCTTAACTAAGACTTGCATGGGCCAAGGTCTCATGTTTATGGCTCTCTCTGACTCCCTACCCTGTAGCGTGATCAGCCAGATGCCTCAGGAAATTCTGAGGCTTGTACCTATGGGGTTACCCTGGTGCCCTAGTTCCAGGAGAGCAGCTTGGTCAATGGATCATGTCCAGTGACTGGCAGAGTATTTCTTTCATGGAATTGTATGAGACTGAGCTTCCAGACTAGTGCTGCAGACTTATTTGCCTGGTGCACCACACACCTTAGGGGAGGCCCTTGGATTCTTGCCTGTATGATTTAATTGTACATCCTTGAGAGACTTGCTCTCCATCATTGTCATCAGCATCATCAATTAAGACAATGTTACTTCTGCTCCCTCCATCTTTTGGGGGCATATGTAAGCACCTATATTTCTACCTTTCTCCACAGCCTTTCTTGGTGGCTGCTGCCCCTTATCTCCACCCCACCTCCACCACATTCATAGAAGTAGAAATTTCTACAGTGATTATCAAGGTCTACAGAATTTTTCTGTGTTTGGAGTTACTTGACTTTATGTAAAGACTAAGAGAGACAAATCCCCTTTTATGCTTCTAAAATAGACAGAATGACCCTCAGCAGTCCTGGCTAGACTTCTTCCTCCTTGCTGCCCTAATTCTGATGCAACTCCTCTAAATCTGTGACTGGAAGGGTAAGTCAAGTTTGTAATGTGGAATACCAGAAACTGTCTTCTATTGTAAAGTGGCACTTCATTTCTCTTTTGGAAATTATTTCCTATTTACATGTTCTCTCAGTCAAAGAAGTTTAGAGGAAAAAGGGATGAATATATATAGTTTATCATTCAATATCCAATAATATCTATTCATTTTTTTTATTTGAAAAGTTAAGTCAGTGGTTGTCAATGTGGGGTGATTTTGTCCCCCAGGGCAAAATGTCTGGAGACATTTTCAGTTGTTCCTACTGGAAATTGCTATTGACATTTAATGGGAAGGGGCCACAGGTGCTGCTTAATATCCTACAGTTTGTAGGACAGCCCCACAACAAAAAATAATTTGACACAACATGTTGTTGTGTTATTAAGAAACTCAAAGCTAAAAGGGTCAAAACTAGATTATCATTTTGAGTTTTTTTAATAGGAGAAATACTTAAATTATTCTCTGACCCAAAAAGAATACAGAGAGGATTTAAAAAATACATAGAATTGAATAATGTATATTTTTTATGTCAGTGAAATAAGACAAAGGGAAAATAAGAGTAAAAAAAATAAGATAAAGTCTGGGGTGCATGTGGTACATAACATATATGCTGGCCCATTTGGTATGCCTTCTGTAATTAGACTACAGATTTGTCTCTTATTTTTGTAGCAGAGTTGACTGTAGCAGTGCCCTTCTCACAACTCAATCTCTAATCAGGTAAATAGATAATGATTATTATGACATCATATAAACAGCATTGAGCTCTGCTTTTGGTTTGTCATATGTAAAACAGATTCACTTAGAGATAATTGAAAGAACAACTATCAAAATTGTTGCAATTGCACATAAACAGGTTGTTTATTTGCCAAAAAAAGGCATTTATTCTATTTGAAGTTTTAAACTATCAAGTGGTAGTAAGTATTTAAAAAGTGAAGTTTCTTTTATTATTGTTATCGTTCCCATTATATCAAATAGTGAATTTGATATTTGGATGTTTGACTACTAATCTAAAGTATTGTACTTTGTATGTACAATTTGGTTAAATTTTCTTCACCCTAAGAGATCTCCTTTACTATTCTTCATCTCCAGTGAGCTTAAATTTGCAACCCACATAACATTCAATCGATTTTTAAAACTTGTGTTTCTTGGGTGTTGGAAAAGATGTGTAGGAGGCAATCAATAGAAACTGCATCTAAAATACCAATAACTCCACAACAAATCTCAAATTGCAGCCTAGTATTTATAGGGTCAGAACCAAAACAATCTGAAAATATTCTAGAAGTCCAAGACACTATTACTTTCCATTGTACCCTATGTATTGCTTTTGCCTATAAAGCTTCTGCATGGATTATTGTATATGATGCCATGAATTACTCCCTGAGGACCAAGTCATGCTGTATGGATGGGCTGAGAAAACTTTAGTGGCAGGCTGTCTGTCTTGGAGCCCCCATCTTCTGTGGCTGCTTTCTCAGAGCACGTAGTCCACAGCTCCACAAGGATACCATCTTCATTTTCATGACTGAATTCTGAAAATTAATTTCCATACTCCAGTAGGAAAGGCAGAAACACAGTAAAAATAATGCTTCTCCCCTCTTCCTGTGCTATGTACCCCAACCCTAGGGGACCTGTGTACCCCACAATACTCAGAATACTTGCCTCACTTCCTAGACATTTCTCTTTACTTTTCCTTCCTTCTATCTAAGGACAGTGTTTGTGAGGGGCACATTCTTTGTGTTGCATGTAAAATAATCTGTTAACCAATTTTAGAGGATTGAATTTTAACAGGTTACCTCTGGAGTGATAGAAATTTAACCCAGGGAAATGACTTTGGTAGCAATGCCTAGGTTAGGAGCAAGTATTTGGAAAGAGAAGTTACCTTCAAATGGCCTTCCAGAGACTAATGTCATGTACTCAACCACAGGGAAGAAGAGTCCTTCCTGGGAATGAATAAAACAGGCAGCATATTCTGTGGGTTTCACATCCTCACATTACTTTTAGATAACTCTATACTAAGTTCTAAAACAGAATTATATGTGTTGTCCCAAATGCTATAAAATGGTAAAATGTCTTATCCAACAGATAGCTTCACTAATTCACTCATAATCAGTGACCTCAGATATAGGGCCCAAAGATGTAGGAAGCAAGTGCTGAGGTAGTGTGGTAGGCAGAAGAATGGCCTCCCAAAGTTGTCACATCCTACTACCTAGAATCTATGATTACGTTTGCTTCATGGTAAGAGGAATTAAGGTTGCAGATGCAATTAAAGGTTGCTAATCAGCTGACCTTAAAATATGGAGACTATCCTAGATTATCCAGGTGGGCCCAGTGTAATAAAAAGTTCCTTAAAAGTAGAAGGAGGAGGCAGAAGAGGAAGTCAGAGTGATAAGATGTGAAGACTCCGCTCACATTGCTGACTTTGATGATGAGGGAGGGGAACTTGGGCCACAGATTGTGGGCAGCCTCTAGAAGCGAGAAAAGGGAAGGAAATAGATTCTTCCATAGAGATTCCAGAAGGGATGCAACTCTGCCAACACCTTGATTTTAGCCTAATGAGACCCTTGTCAGAATTCAGACCCCCAGAACTATAAGATAATACATTTGTGTTGTTTTAAGTCACGAAGTCTGTGGTTATTTGTTACAGCAGCAAAGGGAAACTAATACTGGTGGGATGTCAGACCAAATGGTTTTGCATAGGAACCGTTGTTTCTGAAGCTCAGGTTCTGTGAAGGACATGGCTCAGCTCCCTTTGACTGATGCCTGCAAGCACAACCCTGCCTGATGCTGGCCCTGATAGGTGCCTACTTATGGGATAAAGGAAGCTCCTTCTCTACCACTGATAAACAGCCTTGCTGAGTTTTACCTCTCAGATATTTCTCTACTGTGTTTCCTCCACTCCATTCCTGCTGTCACTAATTGTTCCAGTTTGTTAAAGCTGACAGAATGCAAAATACCAGAAAGATTAGCTTTTACAATTGGAGTTTATAAGTTCACAAATTTACAGTTCTAAGGCCATGAAAATGTCCCAATTAAGGCATCAATAGGACAATACCTTCTCTGAAGAAAGGCTGATGTCATCTGGAGTTCCTCTCTCACACGTGGCCAGAGTCTGCTGGGCCTCTCCCAGGGTTAGCTTCTGGTTTCCATTGCTTTCACCAAAATGTCTCGGGGCATTTTCTGTCTAAGTGTCTTTGAGCTCTCACTTAGCTTCTTTGAGGCAAACTGTGGGCTTCATCTCTTTTTTAGCTTAGCATCTCCAAACGTCTTTCTGACTGCATCTCCAAGTATCTGGGTCTGTGTTGGCTATCTTAAGGACTTTAGTAAACTAATCAAAACCCACCCTGAATGGGCAGGGTAACATCTCCATAGAAATAATCTAATCTAAAGGTCCCATCCACAATTGGGTGGGTCACATCTCCATGTAAACAACCTTATCAAAAGGTTCCACCCACAATAAGTCTGCTCACACAAGATTGGATTAAAGAACATAGTCTTTCCTGGGGTACAAAATAGATTCAAACCAGCACACCATCTTAGTTTAAGCCTTTATCATCTTTTGCTTAAGCTATTTCAACAGTTCCCTAACTAACTTCCCTACTTCTTTCTAGCTTTGAGTGCTCACCACCTTGCACACTTTAAAAGGGGATCTTCCTATACCTAACCACTGCCCTAGATAAATTCCTTCACAGGCATCTGTTGCCCACAGGGATGATCTGTGCTCCATACAGGGCTGTCCTTTGAAGGCTCACCTCTCACAATATCAGAGTCAAGAATGAAAATTAAGGCTCACATGGAATATGTGTAAGAGTTGTAAATCAAGTTAACAAACTGGTAAAAAAAATATATATATCTATGTGACATAAAGGAATAGATTGCTTACCTCCTTAAAATATATTTTATATTTTCTTGTGTCCCTAAACTTTTGGGCACAACAAGCTGTCAATTAATTCCTAGCAATTGATTAACTGACCTAATTTTGTTACATGAAAATGGGTTGTATTAATTAAAGAATTGAGAGGAATCATGTTTATTCATTAACAACCAGTAGGAATTATCAGGCAGTCAGACAGAATATGATCCACTCAAGTGTCAGGTGCTTTCCTGTCAGATAAGTAAGCACTAGAAGTGATGATAATAAAGACGTGGTTCTAGAACAAGAATAGATATTCAGATCAATGGATGGAATTGTACAGGAACAAAAGGTCCCTCTTATCATCAGAGTCTCAGCAGTACTGTCATTCTCTGCCTTCTTGGTCACAATCACCCCAAGACTGAATATGGGAAGACAGTTGGAGTCCAGCTGCTCCTTCCCATCAGACAATCCTTTTTAAGGTGCCCCTCCCAGAGGTCCTGGGTTTACTTCTTTTAGGAAGGCAGCATTTCCTTACTTTTAAGAAGCTTAACATCTAACCTGACCTCTACTCCAAGGTCAATGCACAAAACAAAGAGCGCACAATAAAACAGTAGCCACCCTACCAGTTTTTAAGGGATGTGGTAGAACCTGCTCTTGCACAAAAGCCCAGACTGTGGGATGATGCCACTAACCTGGCTTGAGAGCTGAACTTGTGTGAGAACTGACCATTAAGTTGAGAAGGGAGTAAGAACTTACAAGTGCGTAGTGTGTTCTGTAAGTCTCACAGAAGACTGAGGTGATGAAAGCTATGAAAAATGTTTGTAGAGTAGAAATAATTTCAGCTGGGTGAAGTTGTAATAATAAATATGGGAAATGACTAGAGGGGTCATCATGAAATGGAAAATAAAGAGCTACTATGTTTTAATAGTGGATTCAAATATTAGCCTTGCCACTGATCATTTGTATTACCTTAGGTGAGGTTGAGAACCTTTTTGAGTGTTAGGATTCCTATCTTTAAAAATGTAGATATTACTTGGTATTAGTGTTACAGTGATACAAAATGTAAATAGAATAATTAACAATTGTAAACAACTTCAGAACAATTTAAAGGAATGTGCATACATCTTATCTTAAGTGGGATGCTATGGAAATATGTTCATTTTGTTTCTGGTAGATTAATCATTTCAAAGCATAAGATGAGCTGGATGGAAAGTGGGCAGTATTGGCTTAATTATAAATACTGACTAGCTTGCAAAAGTCGATCTTGAAGGAAGGAGACTGTTCCAGTTTATTAATGCTGCTATTTTGCAAAATACCAGAAATGGATTGGCTTTTATAAAGGGGGTTTATTTGGTTTCAAAGTTACCATCTTGAGGCCATTAAGTTTCCAAGGTAAGGCATCAACAATAGGGTGCTTTCACTGGAGAAGGGCCATTGGCATCCGGAAGACCTCTGTTAGCTGGGAAGGCACATGGCTGGTGTCTGCTTGCTCCCAGGCTGCTTTTCAAAATGGCGTTCTCCAAAATGTCAGTGTCAGCTCTCAATGGCCGTCTTCAAAATGTGTCTGCAAGCTGCAGCTTCTCTGAAGTCCTTCTGTTTCTGAGCTTTTATAGGGCTCCAGTAGTTAAATCAAGACCCAAGGTGAATGGTGGGGCAACACCTCCATGGAAACAATCCCATCAACAGGTCACACCCTAATCAAAGGTGTTACTTGTCACATCTCCATGGAAACATCCCAATCCAAAGGTTCCAATCTAATCAACACTAAGATTGCTTTAAAGAACATGGCTTTTGCTGGAGGACATAATATATCCAAACTGGCACAGAGATCTTATCCATTTGTGTGTATTATGATTAGTTTCCACTTATCTGGCATCTTTATTAACCCCAACATCTATGGAGTAAGACAGGTTCACAGATATAGAACCAAAGACTCACAAAGGTGAAAGAGAAGCTTTTTTGGGACAGAATTGGTTCATTGTTTCATTTTTACTTTCAAAAGTCTTGCCTCTCCCTGCTTTGCATGTTGCTGCCTTGGCATAGGATATGATTTCTAAAAATGTAAGTAATTGCTCTTTATATGGTGGAAGCATAAATTAAAAAGCATGATACAACTATATACTGCTTATAAGAGAATTACATTCAATTCAAAGTCACGGGTAGGGTGAAAGTGAAAGGATAGAAAAATAATAACCAAATAGTAAACAAAAGAGAGCTAGGGTAGCTATACTAATATAGATAAAATAGACTTCAAGTAAAAAACTGCTATGAGGGTCAAAGAGCTTCACTATATCCTGCTAAAGGGGTCAATTAAAAAAGAAGACATAACAATTATAAATGTATATGCAATTAATGGCAAAGCTCCAAAATATAGGAAGCAAATATTGACATATTTGAAGGGAGAAATAGATGGTTCTAAATAGTAGGAGACTTCATTACACCACTTTCATAAAGGATAGAGCATCTAGACATAATATCAGTAGGGAAATAGAAGACTTGAATGATACTATAAACCAACTAGACCTAACAAACATATATAGCACACTTCACCCAACAGCATCTCTAGTGCACATGGAGAGACTATATGTTAGGTCACAAAACAAGTCTCACATTCATACATAGTGAAATTGTACAAGGTATCTTCTCTGAACACAATGAAGTGAAGCTAGAAATCAGTAATAGAGAGAGAACTGAAAAATTTACAAATATGTAGAAATTAAACAATGCACTCTTAAACAACCAATGGGTCAGAGAAGAAATTACAATGGAAATTAGGAAATATCTTGAGGCAAATTAAAATAAAAACACTAGTTAAAATGTATGGGATGCAGCAAAGGCAGTGATGGGAGAGAAATTTATAGCTCTAAATGCTATAAAGGAAGATCTCGAATCAGAGATCTAACCTCACAACTGGAGGACCTAGAAAAAGAAGAGCAAACTAAACCCAAAGCAAGCACAAGGAAGAAAATAGCTAAGGTTAGTGTGGAGATAAATGAAATAGAAATAAAAAAATAGAATCAACAAAATTAAAAGTTGGTTCTTTGAAAAAATCAAAGAAATCAATAGAACCTCAAAGAAAAAAGAGGACACAATAACTAAAATCAGAAATGAAAGGGGGGATGTTACTACTACTCTGCCAAAATAAAAAGGACTATAAGAGGAGATTATGAATAACTGTATGGCAATAAATTAGATAACCTAGATGAAATGGACAATTACTTAGAAACACACAAACTGCCTTCACAGACTCAAGTAGAAACAGAAGATCTCAACAGACCAGTAAAGAAGATCTAAATAAATGGAAGGTTATTCCATGTTCATGGATTGGAAGACTACATATTGACTTAATATTGTCAAGATGTCAATTCTCTATCCAAAGCAATGTAGAGATTCAACGTAATCCCAATGAAAATTCCAACAGCCTACTTTGCAGAAATGGAAAAGCCAATCATCAAATTTATATAGAAGAGTAAGGGGCCCCCAACAGCCACAACCATCTTAAAAAGAACAAAGTTAGTGGACTTATACTTCTTAGTTTTAAAACTTATTACACAGTTACAGAGGTCAAAGTAGTATGATACAGGCACAAGGACAGGGCCAGTGGAATCTATTTGAGAGTTCAGAAATAGACCCTCACATCAATGACCAATTGAATTTTTACAAGCTTTCTAAGTCCACTAAATTGGGAAAGAATAGTCTCTTTAACAAATAGTACTGGGAAAAGTGGCTATCCAGATGCAAAAGAATGTGGTGCATCCCTTTCTTGCACCATGTATAAAAATTAACTCAAGATATATCAAAGACCTAAATATAAGAAACAAAACTATAAAAATATAAAACTCAAAAAGAAAACATAGTGAAGCATCTTCAGGGCTGAGACTTTACACCAAAAGCATGAGGAGCAAAAGAAAAAATAGAATAATGGGATTTCATAAAAATTAAGAACTTCTTTTTAAAAACATCAAAATACTTCATCATGAAAGTAAAAAGACAATCTACAGAATGGGAGAAAATATTTAGAAACCACATATCTGATAAGGGTTTAATATCCAGAATTTATAAAGCATTCATTCAACTCAACAACAAAAAGACAAACAATTCTGTTCAAAAAATGGGCAAAATACTTACATAGACATCTCTCCAAAGAAGATATACAAGTAGCCAAAAGAACATGAAAAGATGCTCAATATCCTTAGCCATTAGGGAAATGCAAATTAAAACCACAAGATTCCATTTCATACCCAGTAGAATGGCTAATATTAAAAAAACCAGAAACTACAAGGTGTTGTGTGGAGAAATAGGAACCTTTGTACATTGTTGGTGGATATGAAAAATGGTCAGCTGCTGTGGAAAACAGTTTGGTGGTTCTTTGGAAAGTTAAGTATAGTATTACAGTATCACCTGGCAATCCCAATTCCAGGTATATACCCAAAAGAATTAAAAGCAAGGACTTGAACAGATGTTTGCACATCAGTGTTCATAGCAACATTATTTGCAATTGCCAAAAGATGGAAGCAACCCAAATGTCCATCAACCAAGGAATAGATAAACAAAATGTGGTATATACATACAATGGAACGTTATTCACCTATGAAAAGGAATGATGTTCTGATACATATGACGACATGGATGAACCTTGAAGATATCATGTTTAGTGAAATAAGCCAGACACAAAAGGACAAGTATTGTATGATCTCACTGATAAGCAAATTCATAGAGTGAGAAACTAGAACACAGGTTACCATGGTCCAGGGAGAGGGTAGAGAATGTGTAACTTATTGTTAACTGGTGCAGAGTATTTGTTTGGAATGATATAAAAGTTCTGGTACTTTATAATGATGATGGTAACACAACATTGTGAATGTGATTAACATGACTGAATTATGTATCTGAATGTGGTTAAAAGGGAAAATTTTAGGTAGCATATATGTTACTAGAACAAAACTTAAAAAAAACAACCACAGGACTGTACAACACAATTAATGAATCCTAATGTAAACCATGGACTATATGTTAATAGTACCATTATAATAATATTCTTTCATCAGTTATAGCAAAATTACCATATTAATGTAAAATATTAAAAATGTGGGTGCGTATATGTGAACACCATATTTTCTGCATGATCTTTCTGTAAACATAGAACTTCTCTAATAAAAAAAGGGCATAGATAAGAAGGGCTTCTAAGTCCTTTATAAAAGCAAAAGTCAGCGTCATGCCCTCATCTTCTTTGATGGGTCATGGTTATATATAGCTCAATAACTATCATATCTTTTCAATTCTAGTGACTTCTTACCCCCAAATTCCATTTTACAGATACTTCTTGTTTATGCTGAACCAGGAGTTTGCAGTTAAATACATTCAGCAAACCTTCACCTAACCTTTTGGATAAAGCTCTGTTTCAGGTGCTCTTTTGACTGAGATCAATAAGCCATGGATGCTGATGTCAAAGAGTCCTATTACCTGGCTCGAGTGGGAAACCCTATTGTTTCTGCTTAGCCTCAAATCAAAGAGGTGTGTCAGGTTAATTTTGTTTTTAAAGAACTGTGAGAAATAATTGTGGACTTACATGTACTTGTAAGTAATAATATAGCGAGATCCCATGTACCCTTTACCCAATTCTCCCTAAAGGAGACATCTTGCATAACTATAGAACAGTATCACAATAGGATACTGACATTCATACAGTCAAGATAGAGAACATTTCTATCACCACAAGAATCCTTCACATGACATCTAATAGCCACAGTCATTCTTCCTATCCCCCACCTCCTTCTTAGCCCTCTGCAACCACTAATCTGTTCTCCATTTCTATAATTTTATCATTTCGAGAATTTAATATAAATGGAATCATGTGGTATATAACCTTTTGAAGTTGGCTTTTTTTTTTCATTCAGCATAATTCTGGAGATTCACCTAGGTGTTGCATGTATAAATAGTTCCTTTTATTGCTACCTAGTATTCCATGGTATAAATATACCACAGTTTGTTTAATTGTTCATTGATGGGAGGAATCTGTTTTTTTTTCCCTTCCAGTTTTTGGCTATTGAAAATCTACTATATACAATTTTTTAACAGGTTTTTTTTTTTTTTAGGTGAACAAAAATCTTCTCTAAGAAAATGTCTTGGATTTAACTTTGGGACATATGGTAGTTGCATGTTTAGTTTTTAAAAGAACTGCCAAACTTTTCCAGAGAGACTGTATGATTTTACATTTCTACCTGAAATGTATGATTAATCCAGTTTCTCTCCATTCTCAACTAGCATTGTATGCTGTCATTACTTTTCTTTCAGCTGTTTTCATAGGTTTGTAGTGATATCTCACTGTAGTTTTAATTTGCATTTCCCAGTAACTAATGATGTTGAACATCTTTTCATGTGTTTGTTTGCCACATATATCCCTCTCTTCATGTCTTTTGCCTATTTCTTAATTGGATTTTTTTGTTGTTGAATTGAGTTTTGAGGTTTCATTATATATTCCAGTTACTAGACTTGTGTTTGGAAATATGTTCTCCCTTCTGCTAGCATGTCTTCTCATCCTGTTATAAGGGTCTTTTTCAAAGCAAAAGTTTAGAATTTTGATGCAATTCGACATTATCAGTGTTTATCTTTCATGAATTGTATTTTTGGTATCAAGTCTCAACTCTTTGCCTAGCCCTAAATCCTGAAGATTTTCTCCTTTTTCTCTTCTGAAAGTTTTATAGTTTTATGTTTTACATTTAACTCCATGATTTATTTTGTGTAAGTGATGAGACTCTGGTCAAGTTTTTTTTTTTTTTTTTGCCTTTGGATGTCCAATTGCTTTACCACCATTTGTTGAAAAGGTGATCTTTCCTCCATTGAATTGCTTTTGCACCTTTGTAAAAAGTCTGTTGTGCCTATTTGCATAGATCTATTTCTGGGGTCTCTATTCCATTGATGTATGTGTCTCTCTCTCGACTAATTCCACAGTCTTGATTACTATAGTTATATGATTCTTGAAATCACAGGTAGACTGATTACTCTTTAGCAAAATTATTTTAGCTACTCTAGTTTCTTTGCTTTTCCATAATAATTTTAGAGTAATCTTATCTCTATATAAAAATTCTTGTTGGGATTTTGATAGGAATTGCATTAAAATTGTGTATCAGTTTGGAGAGAATTGACATCTTTTACTGTGTTGAGTCCTCCAATTCATGAACATAATATGTTTCTCCGTTTATTTAGATCTTTAGTTTCTTTCATCAACATTTTGTAGTTTCAGTGTACAAGTTCTAAACATGTTTTATTAGGTATTTCATCTTGTGGGCATGATTGTAAAAGGTATTATTTTAGTATTGGGTGTCCACATCTTCATTGCTAGTATACAGAAGTACTATTGATTTTTTATGTTTATCTTGTACCCTGAAACTTTGCTGAACTCACTTATTAGTTCTAGGAGATTTTGTAGATTTCTTGAAATTTTCTATTGAGTCAATCATATTGTATGTAAAAAGGGAAAATTATACTTCTTCCTTTCTGATCCATATGCTTATTATTTCCTTTTGTCATTTCATTGCACTGCTAGAACTTCCAGCAATGTGCTGAATAAGACTGGTTAGAGTGGAAATATTTACCATGTTTCTAATGTTAGGGGAAAGCATTTAGTCTTTTACCATGAAGTATAATGTTAGCTGTAGGTTTTTGTAGATGCTGTTTATCAAGTTGAGGAATTTCCCCACGCTGCCTTTTTTTTAAGAGTTTTTATCATGAATGGATGTTAAATTTTGTCAAATGCTGTTTCTTCATTGTTGATGTAATCATGTAATTCTTTATTCTGTTAATATGGTGGATTTCAGTGACTGATTTTCAAATATTGAGCTAGCCTTGTATCACTGGAATAAACTCAACATGGTCATGAGGTATAATTCTTTTATTATAGTGCTGAATTCTATTTTGCTACTAGTTTGTTCAAGATTTTTGCATCTATATCTATGAAGGATATTTCTCCGTTGTTTTTTGCACAGGGCTGTTTTTTTCTGATCTTGAGATTCATAAAGCAAATAATAGCTTCATAAAATGACTTGGAAAGTGTTCCCTCCTTTTTCTTGAAGAGGATGTGTATAATAGGTGCTAAATCTTATTTAATAGTTTGGTAGAATTTTCCAGCAAAACTACCTGTATGTGGAGATTTATTTTGGGGGATTTTTAAAATTATGTGTTACATTTACTTAATCAAGGATTATTCAAATGATCTGTTTCATATTGGGTGAGTTGTGGTAGTTTGTGTTTATTTGAGTAATTATTCTATTTCATCTAAGTTGTCAGATTCATGTGTGTAGAGTAGTTATTAGTATTCTGTTATTATCCTTTTGATACCTGTAGGCTGTTTAGTAATATCGTCTGTTTCATTCTTGATATTGGTAATTTGGTTCTTCTCTCTCTTTTTTTATTTCTACTTTGCTAGAGGGTTGTCAGTTTTATTGGTCTTTTGAAAGAACCAGCTGTTTGTTTCAATGATTTTCTCTATTGTTTTTCCATTTAAAATTTCATTGATTTCTGCTCTTATCTGCATTAATTCCTTCCTTCTGCTTCTTTGGGCTTATTTTGCTGTTCCTTTTCTAGATCATAACTTAATGATTAATTTGAGACCTCCTTTTTTCATCTGTATGCATTTAGTGGAAATTTTACCTCTCAACACTCTGTTAGCTGTGTCTCATAAATTTTGATATGTTATATTTTTATTTTCATTCAGTTTGATGTATGTATGTGTGTGTGTGTGTGTGTATATATATATATATATGTATTTCATTACACTTGAGATGTCCTCTTTGATCCAGTGTATTATTCAGAAGTGTGTTGTTTAGTTTCTAAATGTTTGGAGATTTTATCATTATCTTTCTGTTACAGATTTTTAGTTTGATTCCATTTTGGTCAGAGAACACATTTTGTATTATTTCAGTTCTTTTCAATTTATTGAGATTTGTTTTATGGCCCAGGTTGTGATATATCGTAGAATATGTCCTGTGGGCAATTGAAATGAATGTGTATTTTGTTGCTTTGAGTTGAAGTGTTATATAAATGTCAACTATATCATGTTGGTTGATGAAATTGTTGAGTTTTATATCTTTTCTGTCAGCACTTGAAAAATGTTTTGCCTCTTCTTTATGGCCTCTATCATTTCTGATGAGAAATCTGTCATTTAAAGTTTTTCCTATATAGGTAAGGTATTGTTTCACTCTTGGTGCTTTCAAGATTTTTTCATTGTCTTTAGTTTTCAGAAGTTTGACTATGATGTGCATTGGTGTGTGTTTTTTTGGGTTTATCCTGTTTGGGGTTAGCTTGATGTGGTGTTTTTTTGGGTTTATCCTGTTTGGGGTTAGCTTGATGTGGTAGATTGAATTATGTACCCCAATTTAGACATATTATTAATCTTAATCTCCATCCTGTAGCTGTGAACCCATTATAAATAGGGTCTCTTGAAGATATTTTTAGGTAGCATGTGGCCGAACGGAATGCAGGTGTTTGTTTGTTTGTTTGTTTTTTTAACAGTTTTATTCACACACCATATACTCCATCCAATCAGTGGCTCTCAGTATAATCACAGAATTGTGCATTCATCACCACAATCAATTTTTAGAACATTTTCATTGCTCAAAAAATCAAAATCAAAACCTCATCAAGGGTAGGTTTTAATCTGGATTACTGGGAGCCTTATTATAAGGAGAAGGCCACAGGAAGAAGTAGGAAGACAGTAGGAACCTCAAAGAAAAAGGAGATAAGATTACCATGTGATGGGAAAGTCAAGGAACCCCAAAGATTGCTAGCAGCCAGCACTGGAATGCTGCAGTCTTTGGGGAGAAAGCAAGCCTGCCAATGTCTACATTTTAGACTTCTCCTAGCCACAAAACCCATGAGCCAATAAATTCTCCTTGTTTAACCCGATTCATTGTGTGTTATTTGTGATAGATGCTCAGGCAAATTGAGACATTAAATGGGGATAATAATAATAGTCACCATAAAGGTCATTGTAAGGATTAATTGAATTCATATAGTTCCTGGCCACCAGCCAAAGCCACAAAGAACACTCATGTGGTCAGAGTCTACTACTTACAGCAGAAATGGAGATGCACCATGGGAGCCATGGGACACCAGGGGCATTCAGAAGAGGGCATCAGGATGACCTTGTTAAAGGATTTGGGTTCATGTTATGAGTTTCTGGGGAGGGTTTTAAGAAGGAGATAATTGCTCTGAGTTGGATGCTGTCAGGTATGGAAAATCCTATGATTGGGTACCTTGAAGTTTTTATCTAGAAGGTGACAGGAACAGGGCTAAAGCCAAAATTGGTAAAGAAGCAGCAGTCATTCCTATTAGCTGGCAGAAAGGAATATTTGGTCATTTTTATAGTTTGCATTGTGTCCTTATTTTTGTCTCTCCTCAGACTGATTATGGGGAAGTCTGGCTTTGTCTCATTCCATCATGGTCAGAGTGACCTTGTTTGATGTTAGTGCTCTATGAAATTGTTTATGGTCAGCAGGAGAACACCATGGTCTAGCTGTGAGAACCATGCCAGCTACCAGCTACCAGCTATCAGAGCTGCTTTATTTTTCTTTCTGAAAATGTAAGTTCTTAGTACAGAACTTAGCACTTACGAACTATAAAAGCATTAGCTCCATCTTCCCATATAGCTTGAGATGTATATGTTTTGTCTCTCCATTCCGGTAGAAGTAGACACATCTCACACACTCTATATACACCACCAGTGCAGCTCATTGCAGAAGCTGTCATCCTTCCCATAAGATGCAGCATGGTTATTCTCTGCTATGGTCCAGGCTGTATATTTTCCATTATCATTTCTGAGAACTATCTTTACTGCATGTCTAATCACACAGGGTATTAAGGTAGGCACTGTCTAAAAATAATTAGACACGACTCATCTTTGCACACATCATGACAGAAAATGAATAAGATGTTGTCTACTGTGATAGAATTTTATCCATCTGTGTATTTCCTACACTATTTAAACAGTATCTAGTGCATAATCAGTTACAGGGTAGAATAAAACATGTAAACAAAGATTATGACCTGCCTAAACCTGTAGAAGTATGGGAATTTAAAAACAATTTGGGAGGAATGAAGTGGAGGCGGGGCAAGATGGCAGACTGGTGAGCTGTATGTTTTAGTTACTCCTCCAGGAAAGTAGGTAGAAAGCCAGGAACTGCATGGACTGGACACCACAGAGCAATCTGACTTTGGGCATACTTCATACAACACTCATGAAAACGTGGAACTGCTGAGATCAGCGAAATCTGTAAGTTTTTGCGGCTAGGGGACCCGCGCCCCTCCCTGCCAGGCTCAGTCCCGTGGGAGGAGGGGCTGTCAGCTCCGGGAAGGAGAAGGGAGAACTGTAGTGGCAGCCCTTATCGGAAACTCATTCTGCTGATCCAAACTCCAACCATAGATAGACTGAGACCAGACACCAGAGAATCTGAGAGCAGCCAGCCCAGCAGAGAGGAGACAGGCATAGAAAAAAAACAACACGAAAAACTCCAAAATAAAAGCGGAGGATTTTTGGAGTTCTGGTGAACATAGAAGGGGGAAGGGCAGAGCTCAGGCCGGAGCCCAGGCCCTGAGGCGCATATGCAAATCCCGAAGAAAAGCTGATCTCTCTGCCCTGTGGACCTTTCCTTAATGGCCCTGGTTGCTTTGTCTCTTAGCATTTCAATAACCCTTTAGATCTCTGAGGAGGGCCCTTTTTTTTTTTTTTTTTTTAAATCCTTTTTTCTTTTTCTAAAACAATTACTCTAAGAAGCCCAATACAGAAAGCTTCAAAGACCTGCAATTTCGGCAGGTCAAGTCAAGAGCAGAACTAGGAGAGCTCTGAGACAAAACGCAATAATCCAGTGGCTGAGAAAATTCACTAAACACCACAACTTCCCAAGAAAAGGGGGGTGTCCACTCACAGCCATCATCCTGGTGGACAGGAAACACTCCTGCCCATCGCCAGCCCCATAGCCCAGAGCTGCCCCAGACAACCCAGTGTGACGGAAGTGCTTCAAATAACAGGCACACACCACAAAACTGGGCGTGGACATTAACCTTCCCTGCAACCTCAGCTGATTGTCCCAGAGTTGGGAAGGTAGAGCAGTGTGAATTAACAAAGCCCCAATCAGCCATCATTTCAGCAGACTGGGAGCCTCCCTACACAGCCCAGCAGCCCAGAACTGCTCTGGGGGGACGGCACTCACCTGTGACATAGCACAGTCATCCCTCAACAGAGGACCAGGGGATGCACGGCCTGGAAGAGGGGCTCACTTGCAAGTCTCAGGAGCCATACGCCAATACCAAGGACTTGTGGGTCAGTGACAGAGACAAACTGTGGCAGGACTGAACTGAAGGATTAGGCTATTGCAGCAGCCTTAAAACTCTAGGATCACCAGGGAGATTTGATTGTTAGAGCCACCCCCATCCCTGACTGCCCAGAAACACGCCCCATATACAGGGCAGGCAACACCAACTACACACGCAAGCTTGGTACACCAATTGGACCCCACAAGACTCACTCCCCCACTCACCAAAAAGGCTAAGCAGGGGAGAACTGGCTTGTGGAGAACAGGTGGCTCGTGGATGCCACCTGCTGGTTAGTTAGAGAAAGTGTACTCCAGGAAGCTGCAGATCTGATAAATTAGAGATAAGGACTTCAATTGGTCTACAAATCCTAAAAGAACCCTATCAAGTTCAGCAAATGCCACGAGGCCAAAAACAACAGAAAATTATAAAGCATATGAAAAAACCAGACGATATGGATAACCCAAGCCCAAGCACCCAAATCAAAAGACCAGAAGAGACACAGCACCTAGAGCTACTCAAAGAACTAAAGATGAACAATGAGACCATAGTACGGGAGATAAAGGAGATCAAGAAGACCCTAGAAGAGCATAAAGAAGACATTGCAAGACTAAATAAAAAAATGGATGATCTTATGGAAATTAAAGAAACTGTTGACCAAATTAAAAAGATTCTGGACACTCATAGTACAAGACTAGAGGAAGTTGAACAATGAATCAGTGACCTGGAAGATGACAGAATGGAAAATGAAAGCATAAAAGAAAGAATGGGAAAAAAAATTGAAAAAATCGAAATGGACCTCAGGGATATGATAGATAATATAAAACGTCCAAATATAAGACTCATTGGTGTCCCAGAAGGGGAAGAAAAGGGTAAAGGTCTAGGAAGAGTATTCAAAGAAATTGTTGGGGAAAACTTCCCAAATCTTCTAAACAATATAAATACACAAATCATAAATGCTCAGCAAACCCCAAATAGAATAAATCCAAATAAACCCACTCCGAGACATATACTGATCACACTGTCAAACACAGAAGAGAAGGAGCAAGTTCTGAAAGCAGCAAGAGAAAAGCAATTCACCACATACAAAGGAAACAGCATAAGACTAAGTAGTGACTACTCAGCAGCCACCATGGAGGCGAGAAGGCAGTGGCACGATATATTTAAAATTCTGAGTGAGAAAAATTTCCAGCCAAGAATACTTTATCCAGCAAAGCTCTCCTTCAAATTTGAGGGAGAGCTTAAATTTTTCACAGACAAACAAATGCTGAGAGAATTTGCTAACAAGAGACCTGCCCTACTGGAGATACTAAAGGGAGCCCTACAGACAGAGAAACAAAGAAAGGACAGAGAGACTTGGAGAAAGGTTCAGTACTAAAGAGATTCGGTATGGGTACAATAAAGGATATTAATAGAGAGAGGGGAAAAATATGACAAACATAAACCAAAGGATAAGATGGCCGATTCAAGAAATGCCTTCACGGTTATAACGTTGAATGTAAATGGATTAAACTCCCCAATTAAAAGATATAGATTCGCAGAATGGATCAAAAAAAATGAACCATCAATATGTTGCATACAAGAGACTCATCTTAGACACAGGGACACAAAGAAACTGAAAGTGAAAGGATGGAAAAAAATATTTCATGCAAGCTACAGCCAAAAGAAAGCAGGTGTAGCAATATTAATCTCAGATAAAATAGACTTCAAATGCAGGGATGTTTTGAGAGACAAAGAAGGCCACTACATACTAATAAAAGGGGCAATTCAGCAAGAAGAAATAACAATCGTAAATGTCTATGCACCCAATCAAGGTGCCACAAAATACATGAGAGAAACACTGGCAAAACTAAAGGAAGCAATTGATGTTTCCACAATAATTGTGGGAGACTTCAACACATCACTCTCTCCTATAGATAGATCAACCAGACAGAAGACCAATAAGGAAATTGAAAACCTAAACAATCTGATAAATGAATTAGATTTAACAGACATATACAGGACATTACATCCCAAATCACCAGGATACACATATTTTTCTAGTGCTCATGGAACTTTCTCCAGAATAGATCATATGCTGGGACATAAAACAAGCCTCAATAAATTTAAAAAGATCGAAATTATTCAAAGCACATTCTCTGACCACAATGGAATACAATTAGAAGTCAATAACCATCAGAGACTTAGAAAATTCACAAATACCTGGAGGTTAAACAACACACTCCTAAACAATCAGTGGGTTAAAGAAGAAATAGCAAGAGAAATTGCTAAATATATAGAGACGAATGAAAATGAGAACACACATACCAAAACCTATGGGATGCAGCAAAAGCAGTGCTAAGGGGGAAATTTATAGCACTAAACGCATATATTAAAAAGGAAGAAATAGCCAAAATCAAAGAACTAATGGATCAACTGAAGAAGCTAGAAAATGAACAGCAAACCAATCCTAAACCAAGTAGAAGAAAAGAAATAACAAGGATTAAAGCAGAAATAAATGACATAGAGAACAAAAAAACAATAGAGAGGATAAATATCACCAAAAGTTGGTTCTTTGAGAAGATCAACAAGATTGACAAGCCCCTAGCTGGACTGACAAAATCAAAAAGAGAGAAGACCCATATAAACAAAATAATGAATGAAAAAGGTGACATAACTGCAGATCCTGAAGAAATTAAAAAAATTATAAGAGGATACTATGAACAACTGTATGGCAACAAACTGGATAATGTAGAGGAAATGGACAATTTCCTGGAAACATATGAACAACCTAGACTGACCAGAGAAGAAACAGAAGACCTCAACCAACCCATCACAAGCAAAGAGATCCAATCAGTCATCAAAAATCTTCCCACAAATAAATGCCCAGGGCCAGATGGCTTCACAGGGGAATTCTACCAAACTTTCCAGAAAGAACTGACACCAATCTTACTCAAACTCTTTCAAAACATCGAAGAAAATGGGACACTACCTAACTCATTTTATGAAGCTAACATCAATCTAATACCAAAACCAGGCAAAGATGCTACAAAAAAGGAAAACTACCGGCCAATCTCCCTAATGAATATAGATGCAAAAATCCTCAACAAAATACTTGCAAATCGAATCCAAAGACACATTAAAAAAATCATACACCATGACCAAGTGGGGTTCATTCCAGGCATGCAAGGATGGTTCAACATAAGAAAAACAATCAATGTATTACAACACATTAAAAACTCGAAAGGGAAAAATCAATTGATCATCTCAATAGATGCTGAAAAAGCATTTGACAAAATCCAACATCCCTTTTTGATAAAAACACTTCAAAAGGTAGGAATTGAAGGAAGCTTCCTCAACATGATAAAGAGCATATATGAAAAACCCACAGCCAGCATAGTACTCAATGGTGAGAGACTGAAAGCCTTCCCTCTAAGATCAGGAACAAGACAAGGATGCCCGCTGTCACCACTGTTATTCAACATTGTGCTGGAAGTGCTAGCCAGGGCAATCCGGCAAGACAAAGAAATAAAAGGCATCCAAATTGGAAAAGAAGAAGTAAAACTGTCATTGTTTGCAGAGGATATGATCTTATATCTAGAAAACCCTGAGAAATCGACGATACAGCTACTAGAGCTAATAAACAAATTTAGCAAAGTAGCCGGATACAAGGTTAATGCACATAAGTCAGTAATGTTTCTATATGCTAGAAATGAACAAACTGAAGAGACACTCAAGAAAAAGATACCATTTTCAATAGCAACTAAAAAAATCAAGTACCTAGGAATCAACTTAACCAAAGATGTAAAAGACCTATACAAAGAAAACTACATAACTCTACTAAAAGAAATAGAAGGGGACCTTAAAAGATGGAAAAATATTCCATGTTCATGGATAGGAAGACTAAATGTCATTAAGATGTCAATTCTACCCAAACTCATCTACAGATTCAATGCAATTCCAATCAAAATTCCAACAACCTACTTTGCAGACTTGGAAAAGCTAGTTATCAAATTTATTTGGAAAGGGAAGATGCCTCGAATTGCTAAAGACACTCTAAAAAAGAAAAACGAAGTGGGAGGACTTACACTCCCTGACTTTGAAGCTTATTAGAAAGCCACAGTTGCCAAAACAGCATGGTACTGGCACAAAGATAGACATATAGATCAATGGAATCGAATTGAGAATTCAGAGATAGACCCTCAGATCTATGGCCGACTGATCTTTGATAAGGCCCCCAAAGTCACTGAACTGGGTCATAATGGTCTTTTCAACAAATGGGGCTGGGACAGTTGGATATCCATATCCAGAAGAATGAAAGAGGACCCCTACCTCACCCCCTACACAAAAATTAACTCAAAATGGACCAAAGATCTCAATATAAAAGAAAGTACCATAAAACTCCTAGAAGATAATGTAGGAAAACATCTTCAAGACCTTGTATTAGGCGGCCACTTCCTAGACTTTACACCCAAAGCACAAGCAACAAAAGAGAAAATAGATAAATGGGAACTCCTCAAGCTTAGAAGTTTCTGCACCTCAAAGGAATTTCTCAAAAAGGTAAAGAGGCAGCCAACTCAATGGGAAAAAATTTTTGGAAACCATGTATCTGACAAAAGACTGATATCTTGCATATATAAAGAAATCCTACAACTCAATGACAATAGTACAGACAGCCCAATTATAAAATGGGCAAAAGATATGAAAAGACAGTTCTCTGAAGAGGAAATACAAATGGCCAAGAAACACATGAAAAAATGCTCAGCTTCACTAGCTATTAGAGAGATGCAAATTAAGACCACAATGAGATACCATCTAACACCGATTAGAATGGCTGCCATTAACCAAACAGGAAACTACAAATGCTGGAGGGGATGTGGAGAAATTGGAACTCTTATTCATTGTTGGTGGGACTGTATAATGGTTCAGCCACTCTGGAAGTCAGTCTGGCAGTTCCTTAGAAAACTCGATATAGAGCTACCATTCGATCCAGCGATTGCACTTCTCGGTATATACCCGGAAGATCGGAAAGCAGTGACACGAACAGATATCTGCACGCCAATGTTCATAGCAGCATTATTCACAATTGCCAAGAGATGGAAACAACCCAAATGTCCTTCAACAGATGAGTGGATAAATAAAATGTGGTATATACACACGATGGAATACTACGCAGCAGTAAGAAGGAATGATCTGGTGAAACATATGACAACATGGATGAACCTTGAAGACATAATGCTGAGCGAAATAAGCCAGGCACAAAAAGAGAAATATTATATGCTACCACTAATGTGAACTTTGAAAAATGTAAAACAAATGGCTTATAATGTAGAATGTAGGGGAACTAGCAATAGAGAGCAATTAAGGAAGGGGGAACAATAATCCAAGAAGTACAGATAAGCTATTTAACGTTCTGGGGATGCCCAGGAATGACTATGGTCTGTTAATTTCTGATGGATATAGTAGGAGCAAGTTCACAGAAATGTTGCTATATTAGGTAACTTTCTTGGGGTAAAGTAGGAACATGTTGGAAGTTAAGCGGTTATCTTAGGTTAGTTGTCTTTTTCTTACTCCCTTGTTATGGTCTCTTTGAAATGTTCTTTTATTGTATGTCTGTTTTCTTTTTAACTTTTTTTTTCATACAGTTGATTTAAAAAAGAAGGGAAAGTTAAAAAAAAAAAAAAGAAGAAGAAGAAAAACAAGGGAAAAAAAAAAAAAGTTGTAGTGCCCCCTTGAGGAGCCTGTGGAGAATGCAGGGGTATTCGCCTACCCCACCTCCATGGTTGCTAACATGACCACAGACATAGGGGACTGGTGGTTTGATGGGTTGAGCCCTCTACCACAGGTTTTACCCTTGGGAAGACGGTTGCTGCAAAGGAGAGGCTAGGCCTCCCTACGGTTGTGCCTAAGAGCCTCCTCCCGAATGCCTCTTTGTTGCTCAGATGTGGCCCTGTCTCTCTAGCTAAGCCAACTTGAAAGGTGAAATCACTGCCCTCCCCCCTATGTGGGATCAGACACCCAGGGGAGTGAATCTCCCTGGCAACGTGGAATACGACTCCCGGGGAGGAATGTAGACCTGGCATCGTGGTACGGAGAACATCTTCTTGACCAAAAGGGGGATGTGAAAGGAAATGAAATAAGCTTCAGTGGCAGAGAGATTCCAAAAGGAGCCGAGAGGTCACTCTGGTGGGCACTCTTATGCACACTTTAGACCACCCTTTTTAGGTTCTAAAGAATTGGGGTAGCTGGTGGTGGATACCTGAAACTATCAAACTACAACCCAGAACCCATGAATCTCGAAGACAGTTGTATAAAAATGTAGCTTATGAGGGGTGACAATGGGATTGGGAAAGCCACACTCCACTTTGTCTAGTTTATGGATGGATGAGTAGAAAAATAGGGGAAGGAGACAAACAGACAAAGGTACCCAGTATTCTTTTTTACTCCAATTGCTCTTTTTCACTCTAATTATTATTCTTGTTATTTTTGTGTGTGTGCTAATGAAGGTGCCAGGGATTGATTTGGGTGATGAATGTACCACTATGTAATGGTACTGTAAACAATCGAATGTACGATTTGTTTTGTATGACTGCGTGGTATGTGAATATATCTCAATAAAATGAAGATTAAGAAAAAAAAAAAAAAAAAAAAAGGAATGAAGTACTGATACATGCTACAAAAGATGAACCTTGAAAACCTGCTAAGTTAAAGTAGCCAGACACAAAAGGCCACATAGTATATGATTCCATTTATATGAAATGTCTAAAAGAGGGTGTGTCAGTTTGAATGTATTATGTTCCCCAGAAAAAGCCATATCCTTTGATGCAATCTTGTGGGGCAGACATATTAGTGGGGATTAAGTTGGAACGTTTGGATTAGGTTGTTTGCATGGAGATGCACCCCACCCAACTGTAGATGATAACTGATGGGATATTCCCATGGAGGCGTGGCCCCACCCATTCAGGGTGGGCCTTGATCAGTGGAGCCATATAAATGAGCTCACTCAAAGAGAAGGAACTCAGTGCAGCTGTGAGTGATGTTTTGAAGAGGAGCAAGCTTGCTAGAGAGGAACGTCCTGGGAGAAAACCATTTTGAAACCAGAACTTTGGAGCAGATGCCAGCCACATGCCTTCCCAGCTAACAGAGGTTTTTCTGGACACCATTGGCCATCCTCCAGTGAAGGTACCCGATTACTGCTGTGTTACCTTGGACACTTTATGGCCTTAAGACAGTAACTGTGTAGCCAAATAAACCCCCCATTGTATAAAAGCCAATCCATCTCTGGTGTTTTGCATTCCGCAGCATTAGCAAACTAGAACAGAGGGAAATCATAAAGACATAAAATAGATTAGTGGTTGCCTAGGGCTAGAGGGAAGTTGTGGGGGACAGTTAAAGAGTATGGGTTTCTTTGTGGGATGATGAAAATGTTCTAAAATTGATTGTGGTGATGGTTGTACAACTCTGAATATATTAAAATCATTGAATTGTACAGTTTAAAAAACAAACAAACAAACAAACAAAAAACAATTTGGGAATCTCTAATAGAAGCTGCCCATTCTCCCACATTTCATCTTTATAAAGGGATCAGGAGGTGGTGCTAGCATTATCTGTGAAGCCAGATTTCTTTGAAGGCCATTACTCTTCTACCTTTGGAAGAGATTTTTCCTCAGAGGCTCATATCGTGCACCGAACTCTGTCTAAGATTCAGGTTGAATTCTAAAGGAATATTTCAATCACAGCTATGCATCAGATTCTGGTTGGCATAAATTGTTACTAGGAACAAACCTACGAAGTTAGACTTTAGGCTTAGGTTACCGTAAATGCTTCTTCCATAGTACTTACAATGTCTACTAGTAAAAACATTTATGATAATGCTCAGGGGGGAAAAGAATGTAACATTTTATTTATCTGTTATTATAGCATGTGAAAATTATATAGCACAGATAGGTCGATTAAAGGACATGGGGAAATGGCATGTGTTTACTACCCTACAAATTTAGCTATCTATATCTCTATATCTCTATCTTTATTTATTTATATCCATATCTATCTTTCTATCTATCTGTACATAAAATAAGGGAAAATCTACATGTCTAACTGTGAACTCTTTGAGGGCAAGCACCATCTTTTATATTAAGGGGTTTAAGATCATTTGTTATTTAATGATCCATCTGGTGGCAGTAGCCTTAAATATCAGGAGCTTTTTATAAAAGTTCCACAACTTAATTTATGAGAGACATTTGAAAACCTAGTCATGAAATAACAGCACTGTGACAATAGATCAGAGAAGGAAAATGACGTAGTTGACAGTTGTAGTTATCCTTACTTTATCTTTAAACATTTTTGCCCACATGCCTCCTAAAAAGAATTTTGGAGAACAATATATTTTAAGTTGACATCTAAAATTTTTCATTTTAATTTTAAATAGTTGCAAAGTATGTTAATTTGGCTATTTAAAATAAAGATTAAAAAGCTAACTCTTGAATCATTTTAATTATATTCAATGAAATATAAATGCCTTATATACAATAGAATTCTAAATAGCAGAGCAATTTGATATCCAACAACATACATAAATATGTAAATGTGTATTTAAAAAATATTGGTGACTATAGGCTCTAATAAGTAAAAATAATTGTTAAAAATAATCTCTTCCAGATTGTTATTACTATAAATACTAATAGTACAACACTAATCAATTTACATAATTATAGTATACATTTTGATAATTATTAAATGGAAAATATAAATGTTTATTGAAAATGTCTTTTCTAATGTGATGGAGAAGACTTTCAAAAAGTTAGTTCATGTTTCCATGGATGAATGTTATATATTGCTGCTATGAGATAGTGTTCACCACCAATTTTATTCCTATTTTTTCATGTTTATATATTCCTATTTTTCATATATAAGTATAAGTATATAGGAATGGAAGGAGTTTTGTTATAACAGTATCACTCATTTAAAAAAAAAGTCCTCCTGACACAGATACCAAGAGTCACAGTGATTGATATTTTCATTTTTCATGATTAGCTGACTGGTTTGATTAGTTCCTTCTTTAATTTTGTTGAAAACAAAGTGTTGCCAATTACCTGGCTTGTAAATCATTTGTTATAACTGATCTGTAGAGTCATTCATTTTCTTAGTTTCTAGGACTGTGCCGAAAAGGATTTACCTTGACTTATCAAATGACTATTAATTAGACCTGTTATTTTTCACTTGGAGTCACTTACTTAAGCCACTATATATAGAAAATGTTGGGAAAATTGGGATATTGCTCAATTCAAACATCACTGTGAATTTTTTTGATAACATACGCTTAATGTGAATTATAAAAGTATTTTCTTCAAAACACTGAAGCTTCAGATTTACCAAATTAATGGAAAATGTTTACTACATAACCTAATCACCAAATACCATCTTCATTATTAAACTAATCAGCAAAACCAGAATATTATTCTTAGAAAAATATTACTTCATTATTTCAATTCAAATAAACATTATTTATATGTATCCCTATAAATAAAGTCAACCACTTTTCTCCTGAATTCCAATTCTGTGAGAGAGAGAGAGAGAGAGAGAGAGAGAGGAAGGGAGGCTGTTTTTCTGTATTTTGACCCAGCTGCCAACTTTATTCTTCGTGCGCCTTATGGGCCTCTCCACCCCCATCCTGAATACCTTGAAACTTGCAGCTGTGGGACTGCAGAGACAAACAACTGGGACTACAGGGAAAAAGTAAAAAGCAAGGGAAAAAGACAACTTGAAACCCTAACTATTCTAAATATTGATCTCGCCCTGACCTCCCCCTCCCGACTCCCTCTTACCCAGGCTACCCAGGCACCTGCGCGGCTCCTCCCAAGGCTGTTCTTTATCTCCTCCTCACTCCCAGCGCCTATAAACTCCAGGTGGCCTAATTACCACAAAAGAAAACAATCCCAACCCAGTCGGCCTAATCACAACCTCAGTAAATCCCTCCCCACCCTAGAGATCAATCCCCTTTACTATCTTCCAGTGCTTTTCCTCCATCCCACTCATAGTCCTTAAAAAGCTGCTGTCCTTTGTTTCAATGGAGTTGACTTCTACTCTGTCTCCTGCAATAGCAGCCCCGTGAAAAAAAGTCTTCCTTGCCTGTTTAACATTGTCCAGTGCACTTTTTTTCTTTTATAATAGATAGACAGATCTGTACAGAGATAAAGATACAATTTTATTTCCATGAAAGAGTAAAACATCTTTGCTGTCAATATTCCACAATAGCAATCAATTCTTTGACGATGAACAGGGGATGAAAGAGGTAAGGACGTGCAAACAAAAATAGTCAAAACTCTGCTGCTCCACTGTACAATATGGCTGAATCCAAAACACTGACAACGTGGGCCCAAATCCCTAATTTCTGATACCATTCTTTGCCCTTGACAGAAATATGCAAAATATAGGAAAAGACTGGAAGCTCCACCAGAATGATTTCTGTAAAGAGGGTAGGAGGCTTTGTGATACCATTATTTTTCCTTTGTGCCCTGGAGGTTTCTATATCCTCTGGACAATTCACCATAGTAAAATTCAGGGTTAGTTATAGAAATGCAGTTCTTTTGCAAAGTGGGAGTAAGGCAGTTTTAAAAGTGGAGGAGGTAAAATAAAACTGTTATCATGTCTTGAACGCAGATGGAACTTGAAAAACTGAAAAATGATTTTCATGTCCTCCATGGAAAATCTTCATGTGTCCCCACAATTACTCCTGCCCATGTTTGAAAACCTTCAGCCCTTTCAATATCCATTCTTCTCTTTATTGTTACTAACAGAAGCCCAATTTTGCTTGGAGTGACATTGTGCACAGCCAAAATATTCACTGTGCCAGACTGCCTTGCCCCATGGCCTAATTATTGCCAATGAAATCTAAGCTAAGTTTCTGGATAGCAAGGGGTGGAGGCTCTTGAAACAGTTGTTTTGCTGATAAAATGGAGCCAATTTAGTTGGCACACCCCCTAGTTTTTCTCCTTTCTCTTCTTTACCGTCTTGGAACGCAAATACAACCTCAGGAGGTGTAGCAGCTATCTTATAGCCAGGAGAACAAAAACCTCATGTTCAGGTTAATCAGAAATCCTTAGAGCTTGTTGACCATCTTGGAAAGCTGTACCAGTCCTAGTCTGCTTACATCTGGATTTTCATTGCATGAAGAAATAAGCCCTACTTTTTATGCTCTTCTTGTCAGGTTTTCTGTTTCTTGACTCCGAATTCTAGTTGAAACAAAGGATTCTTTTCTTATCCATGCCTGTGGGAATACATGATTTATTTTTCTGGCCTCAAAGATTTGCTAAATGCTGTAAGGAATGCTAATGAACTGTGATACAACCATCTATACAAATTATCATAGGTATTAGTTTTTCTGATCTAAATAAAGGTAAATTTATAAAATAAATGTTTTGAACATTGCAAAGCATTTGGCCAAACTACAAAATCAGAGAGAACAGTCCCCACAAAACTGCCCTTACTTCAGACACCAGTCACAAGTTTGGCAGTTCCCAGGGCCACCCTCACTTCAGACCACCTGGCTACAAATTCCACCCTGAGGTTCACTCATTTGCTAGAATGACTAACAGAACTCAGGATATTGCTCTCCTTGTGATTACAGTTTTATTATAGTAAAAGGATACAAATTAAATCAGCAAAGGGAAGAGATGACTAGGGCAGAGTCTGGAAGGGGTCCAAAAGCTTCTGGTTGTTATCTCCCCATGGAGTTGTGGATGGTGTTACCGCCTCTCAGACATGATATGTTACAGTACACACAGTATCACCAACCAGAGCAGCTCACGCAAGCCTTTTGTGTCAAGTTTTTATTGAACCCAATCACATACTGTCCCTGTGGGTGATCTTTAGTCTCCAGCCCCTCCCAGAAGTCAGCCTAATAACTTTACTCATTAGTTTCTCTGGAGGTCAGAAGTGATATGATGTGCCCCCAAACCCACATCATAAATCTCATTGTTAGACTGTCCAGTGGCCAAAGCCCCTGGGCAAACAACGACAATCCTATCTGTCAGGACATTCCAGAGGCCTAGAGAGCATCTCCTGGTAGCTTAGGGCAAAAGCCTGATCTCTTTTTGAGTAAGATTAATTTTTCACTGCACAAACACCACCAAAATAACACAAGGTATTTTGTAGGCAACACATCTTTGTAATTTTTGTACTTGGAAATAGTTGGCAGTCAGTTTGTTTCTAAACAGCTTACTGTAAAAGTAAAAAGGCCAAATCTAACTTTTTTAACTTGAAAGTAGAGAATTGTAAAAAACATTTAAGACTGACTGGTGAAAACCATAAATTTACTTCTAACTGTTGATAAAGTAGTTATAAATCATAATTTCTGGATGCATTGGAAATAAGATACAATGTAGCATAATATTTGAGAGACTTGGGAAATATCACCTGAAATGAGAATGATGATTTGTGACTTGGAGACTTCTTTACATTTATGAAACTTTATCAGTGAATTACATCTACTGCTATCCAAGATGATAAATTGCCTGATTATTTGAAACGAATCACAATAATTATTCATTGAGGAAATGGCTAAATGTATTGAGAGAGATCTCAAAAAAGGCACAAAATAGCACTCACAGATATGGAATGATAATTTGCCTAAGCACTTTAAATGTATTATATCACATATTCCTTTCAACAACCCTGAATATGGATAATATTATTATTCTTATCTTATAGATAAGGAAACTTAGACACCGGTTCACACAGGTAATAAGAGATGAAGTGGGATTCAAACCAAAACAGTCTGTTTGCTGATAGCATGGCCGAGTGACCTCCTACTCCAAGAGATGATGACTATCAACTCTGGATACAATATAAAAGCTCTACCTCACCACTCTGGAGAGTAAACAAAAGCAGGCAGATGCTGGAGGGACGTCAACACTGGAAAGAAGGAAATGGCATGGGTTTGTTTCCCAATTTTTTATAGCTTTTAGCCTGATGGCAGGCTATAGTTGGCATTCCACAGCACCTAAAATGCAGATAACAAACCTGCAGTCTCTCTGGTCTAAAAACCAGAGGACGGAATTCAAGGACAATCATGGAAAACGAGGAGAAAATATTGTAGAGCAAAGGGTGGAGAGGAAGAGCATCAACTATATAAATATTTTCCCACTTTATGGCTGACCATAAGGGGAAGGCTTCAAGTCCTTCAACTAGGGACAAAAGAACTGAACTGTAACTTGAGCTGCCACCTAAGAGACAGAATTTCCATTTGAGTCCAACCAAATTAGTTTCATATTAAGGCAACAAGAACAACAACAGAAACATTCTTGGAAGAATGTAACAGAGTACAGGGCATCCACAATATAGCACTCATTCAATTTTCAGTTCAAAATTATTCTACAAATGAAGAGCCAGGAAAATGTGATCCATATTCAAGAGAAAAGGCAACCAATGGAGAACATTCCTGAGATGATCCAGATGTTGGGATTATCAGAGAACATTATAACTGCTCAATGACATAAAAGGAAAATATACTCACAGTAAATAAAAGATAGGAAATATCAGCATGAAAATAGAAACTATGAACAAGAACAAAGTAGAAATTATAGAACTGAAAAATATAATAACCGAAAAAATTCACTGGAAAGGGTTAGCAAGAAAATGGAAATGACAGCAGAGTCAGTAACTTGAAATAGAGCAAAACAAATTATCTAATTTGAAGAATATAAAGAAAAAAGATTGAAAAGAAAAATGAATGGGAACCTTTGGAACAATACCAAAAGGTCTGATAAACATGTTTTTGGAGACCCAGATGGAGAGGAGATGGACAATGGAGAAGAAAAAAAAAGAAGAAATAATGGCCTAGAAGTTCCTACATTTAGTGAAAGATTCAAGAAGTTCAGTGAACCCCAAGCAGGATAAAGAAATAAAGAAAACCTCACTTAAGTGCTGTAAAAAGTTAAGGGTGCATGTTCTAATTACTAGAGCAGAAGTTCACAAAGTACAATATCCAGGTCAAATCTGTTCCATGGCCTGTTTTTGCATGGCTCCCAAACTAAGAATGGCTTTTTCACATTAAAATAGTTATTAAAAATATATATGTGCAACAAAGGTTGTATAAGGCCCACAAAACCTAAAGAATGTACTATCTGTTCTTCACAGAAATAGTTTGCCAACCCATGTCTTAGAGCAACAAATAAAATATTAATGCAAAGAGGTACAGCTAAAAATTCAATAGATAAATTAATATGGAATTAAAATAAATATTCAGATATAGCCTCAAGAGTCCAGGAAGGGAAAATAAAGAATCAAAACTTAGAGGGGATAAACGGGGGGATAAACAGAAAGTAAGTTATAAAATGGTAGCTCTGAGTCCAACTGTAGTGGTTTGAAGCAGTATGTATTCCAGAAAAACATGTTCTTAAATCTAATCTGTTCCTTTGGGTGTAAATTTGGAAGTAGGACCTTCTGATGGAGTTACTTCAGTTAAGATGTGACCCACCTCAACAGGATGGGTCTTAATCCTATTACTGGAGTGCTTTAGATGAGAATGAAAGTCAGAGAGAAAAAAAGCCATGGACACAAGAAGCTGAAATCAACGAAACCCAGAAGAGAAGGGAGAGACCAGCAGACAATTGCCATGTGCCTTGCCATGTGGCAGAAGAGCCAAGGATCACAGGCATTGTGAGTGGGAAGAAGGCATTGCCTTGATGATGCCTCGATTTGGACGTTTTCACGTCCTCAAAACTGTAAGCTAATAAATTACCATTGTTGAAGCCAAACCATTTCATGTTATTTGCTTGGAGCAGCCTAGGAAACTAGAACAACCATATCAATAATTACATTATATAATAATGAGCTTAACACTGCAGTTAAAAGGCAGAGATTGTCACAATAGATAAAAACGTAAGCTCCAACCATATTCTGTCTGTATCATATGTGTTTTAAATGTAAAGACCCAATGCAGTAAATGAATGGAGAAATATATCCCATGCAGACAGTAAGCATAAGAAGGCTGGAAAGACTCTATTAACATCAGAAGAAACAGACTTCAAGACAAAGAGTTTTAGATAAAGAAGGATGTTGCATAATGATAAAAGAGTCAATTCATCAGAAGTACATAGAAATCATAAATGTGTATTTACCTAAACCTCAAGTAAATTGCCTGCAGCGTCCTTGTTCATATAGGGTCCAAGATTCTACATAGCAGTAAGCACCCATGTGCTTACTTAGAAACATTTTCTAAGACTACTTCAACTCTGGTTTGAATTGTTATTAAGTCTCTCAGCTAATTACTCTCACTCTGATTCCTATGATTTATCTTTCTTGCACTAGTCTCTTAAACTCTGTTTTTATCTTGTGCTGCACTGGCTTCCAATTCCTTGTGATTCTCTATTTCTTACTGTAAATCTAAATACCTCTGTCTGATTTTTCAAAGCTTTTCCAGAATCTGAATTTCCTGTTTGTCTGACCTTCCGCAGGAGTCTCCATCTCACCTGATTGCTCTTTGCCTTGTCCTGTCAGCAGTCACAACTCATTGCCTTCGATCAGGCAGTTTCTTTTCCCTCAGTTTATTTCAACCCTATCCATACTTTACTGATGAACCCCATTTAAATATCTTCTTAACCCTAAATTTCATATTTTAGTTGTTATTGATGATTCTTGTTTCGTTTTTCCTTTCACGATTATTTGTTTAGGAAGATCTTTGTAGAAAATTGCTTCTGGGGTATGTTAAAATGTTTTTATTTTTCCAGGATCATATATAGGTTTTTGTTTTTTTTTTTTAAGACGTCTGCCAAGGAGATCACTACTGCAAATTTCATTTCATAGCTGAAAAGATTAGGAAATTAAATGTTAAGGAGTTGGTGAAAATTTGGAATAAATAGTCTGCTTGGGTACAAAATCTATAAGGTTGCCTGGAGAGATTATGGAAAGTTACGGGGCAGTTCTAAGATGATAACTTTTTCCTAGTAAAGCAGAAAGTTTCAGGAAATAACAAAAAGGTCACAGAGCATATTAAAAGAGCTATTTTTTCAACACAGACAGGCTAGCCAGGAAATAGTTCTGCCATCTAGCAGTGGAGGTGCTAGGAGTAGAAATAAAATGATACTGAGGAAGGGAAACTGAGGATGAATAAATAGCTTAAAGGTATTTGATTGGCAAATGCCCAGAAAATTTCTGGATACCTCCTGAAATACCTGAGATACAAATGACCATCTTAAGTAAGGTCTGGACATAATTACCTGTGGTTGGTAAAAACTGAGAGCAGGAATAAGTTTATGAGGTAATAGAGGATGCTAAGAACACCAGCTCTGAAGCCAGACAGCCTAACTCAAATTTGGGCATACCCCTGCCTAAATATATGACATTGCCAAATAGCCTATGGCTCTTTACCTCATTTATACCATCAATAAAATGGGGAAAAAATGTAATGACTTTAAATTTAATGGCTCAAACAGGGTTGTTGAGAGTTTTAAAAGAGTTCATGCATGTACTGTTCTTAGAACAGTGATCAGAATATACTAAGTATTCAATCAGTGCTAACTATTGTCGTTATTAATATTATTATGATATTTAACAAACTTTAATTATGTGCCAGCTAGGTGCCATATTGGATGCTAAGACTGGGGATATGAAGATGTGGTCCCTATCCTCCTTGAGCTCATAGTCCAAGATGAAGACATGGAACAATTAATTAGTACACAGTATGAAAAGTTTCTCTCAGTGGCTGGTGGTATTACAGTTTTCCTTTCTTATTTTGCCTATTTAAGCACTAGATTGGTATCTAGGTCAATTGCTTAATGGAGAATGCTGGCTCTGCTCCTGTATAACAAGCTTATAATATGATCTACTTTCAAGGTTATCTCAAAGACTTTACCTGATCAATAAAATCTTCTCATTATTTCAATGTTCACCTATTTGCATCCCATTTAAATTTTCAGCAGAGGGGCTTGATTGAAGCAACTGCTATTGATAACATACGTAACAGAGTGACCCATTCTATGGCTGTCAGTGTCACTTCTCCCTCAGCCAGCCCAGGGCTTGTGTAATGGTCTCGTGGAGAAAGTGGCTATGGTAAGGGAATTGAAACTTGCCTGGCTTCCCAAGTATGGATCTACACTTACCAGCGGTCAAAACCTGCTGTTGTTCCTGAGTGCGCAGTTTGTTAACAATAACCTACTCTGGGTTCCTGAAATGGCTCCAGGGACAGCCAGTTTTCCGGTGGCAGGATAATTATTGGACCACTTCCATCACTGGGGGTCAAGAATTTATTCCTGCCCTTTAATGTTTCAACCATCATCACCAAACACACACACTTACTTAAGGTCATGAACATCACTATGGTAGCCCCACACAACATTGCCTCGAGCCAAGGATTACATCTCTGAAGTAAGGTGATGTGACATTAGTTTTATCATGATCCCTATCTTCTTGGAGCAGTTGGCCTTACCTCATGATGAGAAAACCTACTAAAGCAGTAGCTATAATGCAAGTTGAGAAACCATGCAGAGTATGTTTGGGTGCTTTTTGTAAGATGTGCGCTATGCTCTGGATCGGAAATGCATGGTGCTATCTCACCAACTTCCAGAAAATACAGATCCCAGAACAAAAAGTTAGAAACAGAACTGGAGCCTATCACCATTTTACTTGATGGTGACACTTGCTCAAAATTTTGTTTCCTATTCCCATGTCACTGGACTCTTCTGATATGGAGATTTTAGTACTAAAGAAGGAATAATTCTATTATGGGGCATTGAACTGTTCACTGAACTGGAAGCTGAAACTGCTTTCTTATCAGTTCTTAATATAACTAAGAAAATTGGAAAAGAAAATGGTGCTGGTTGTGTGGGATGATCACCTGTGACTATTAGTCCTTATAGTCAGCATTAGAGATGCTGTCACATAAGAACATGTTAGAATTTTAAGAAAACCTTGAATTTCTGTGACAGGCAGTCAAAACCACTCCACCATTACAGGCAGAACCACCAAGGGCTAAGGTCTCTCAGGAAGGAAGATTTGGGTCATTCCAGTGAGCAAAGAAAGTTGACTGGTAAAGTGTAGGCTAAAGTTTGAGGTAGACTAAAGCTAGAACTGCCCATGGAAAGCCCTTCTGTAGACATAAATGGAAAACCCTCAGGTCTGCTGCTCATGAGAATATAAGGGGAGACTGTCCTAGTGTTGACTAACCTTTATAATAACGATACATAATCTAGCTCTGCAACAGCACCTTGGGTCTGTGGTTTCCTGTCTCCCTGGTCCAAAGGGGACAGGCAGGCCAGGTTAGAAGCCTTTGCTAGGAAGAGAGAAAGGATGATCTACTGATTGGTTTTGGCAAAACAATTTCTGAAAATGTGTGTGGGAAATAGGTATAAATTTCATTTTATGGTGTATTTTATATCTTAGTTGTGTTTGAAAAAAGAGCCTCTAATTCCAACCTGATTGCTTATCTCGTACTTACCCTTGCTTTGCATTAAAGAAGTTGTTTTTGTCAATCCTTGTTTCTGGGTCAGAAGGTAATGGAAACATGGATTAGGTAGTATAGGAGGGAAATTATAATACCTGTTATGACCTCATGGTCAGTTGAAGAAATGAGTGCCTACAGCATCCACCAGTAATCCTTTGCTTGCTAATGAAGTTTCTGATGAATGAATAATTACCATTTCCATTTTATTATCATGATTTTTTTTTTCCATTTTCATTTCTCTTCCTCTTCTTCACTCTTATGTAGTAGTGGTTAATGTATCCTTTATTTCAGGGGTTATACTGATCTGAGACAGGATCATGAGGGAACTAACAGAGGAGTTAATATCAAACTGAGATCCTGGCCCGGGAGCATAGGAGCCCGATGACATTACTGTCTGGAGCCAATAGCTGGATGTGACGTTGAGTTGTCTCAGGTTGCGAAGGTGTTGGGCAAACTTGTAGTTTTATGTACAGTAATTAGATAATGTTAGGCAGCAATGTCTTTGGACATACTGGAAGAAAGGTGTTTGTGGGGTGGGCAGCCAACAGGTGTAATTTAAGAGAAATATCATGGGGAGACTCCCCGGCTTGCAACAGTTCTCCATTCTTGGAAACTGCCCTTAACACCCAAGAGTGAACCTTCAACAGAACTTTAGATTTCTGGCCCTGGCTGAATAGAGTCGATCAGATTCTCAGTCCTAGAAATTTGGAAATTTATGCAGAGGCCTGCAATGGTCAGGAGTCTCTGGAGCTAAGTTACTCTAACAGCAATGCTACAGAGATGAACTCCACAACTGAGTTCCTGGAACATCTCATTTTTGTCCTCCTAACAAGGCTTAGTTGTTCACTTCTTCCCTGGATTCTTTGAGATATGCCATTATTCTTCATATGTATATATATATATATATATATATATATATATATATATATACACACACATATCCCCTTGAACCACTTAGAGTCAGGTTCTCAGATATTTGTAACCAAGTGACCCATACCATGCTTATTTAGAACACAGAACTAATGAGGGATGGCCCTAAATGGGGTGATTTCAAGAATGGCCTGAAGTTCATGACCATTGACCTTCACCACTGTTGTATTATTGTCTACCCTTAATTTCTATTTTCATCATAACTTCTTGGATTAAAAGCATTGTTTCCAAAATGTCTTTGTTAAAGAATTTATGTAACAATTAATGCAGAAAGTAGAACTCACTGATATATAGGTAATTCAACTCAGATTCATTTATCAGGGAAAGTATTCTAAGACAGGGAAGTTCTGCTCCTGAGAAGTAGGAAAAATGTGGCATGGGTTGCAAGAGGGCCAGCAAAGAAAGGGTGATATTTGGGAGGGGGCTGTGGGAGTCCTTCTCTGCTTTGCTTGGGGGAAGCATAACTTAGTGGTAGTCCTGACTCTGCTATAAAGTCACTGTGTGATGTTTGCTAGATATTTAGACACTCTGGGTTCCATTTCTTCACCTATAATCAAGGGAATTAGACCAGGTTATTCCTCTAATCCTGTCCTGTTATGATCAGTTTTTCAATTGATCAGAAAGTTATATTCAATTTTTTTCTAAGCCCTCTTAAATTTGCAGAGACAGTGTCTGGTTGCATGTTGCAATCGGTAGCCCAAAGCACACCCATTGCAGGTGACTCATGGGAAAAAAAATATCCCAAGTGCCTTTTTGTCAAGAGGTGGGGGGGTGGATGATGCCATATTTATATTTGAAAATATCTGCCCATTTTGAGATGGTATACTCACTCAATGAGCAAACATGTCAAATGTCCTGAGTGTGCTCAAGGAGAACATCAAACTTGAGGATCCAGAAAAGCTGACAGACTAGGATGAACCACTCAGCTCAGCTACTGACCTAAACCACTTCAACTCTCAGAGTTGCAATTTCCCATCAATAAAAGCAGGCTAATAATAGCCACCCTCTGACCTTGTCATCAGGATGCTGTGAGAAATATGGTACAAAAGTTGTATGAATTAGAAGAGTACCAGCTGGTGATTTATAAATGCTTGGATGGATTTTTTTCCAGAAATTTTACTGATAGGTCCACCAGGATGTTTAAACTTCAAAAACAATTATAAAGCCTAAGATGATAGTATTTTATAAAGGATTTTGAAGTTTTAAAATAAATGATCTTGAAGAATCTTTCTGCCTTATCAAGCTTTGTGCTGGCATTTTTACCTGCAGTAACTCATTTGTCCTCACAATAATCCTCTGAATTGGGTATGACTGTCATCTCTGTTTTACAGATAAGGCAACTGTGGCTCCAAGAAGTTAACTAATTTGCCTAAAATCACACGTTTAGGAAAGCAGTAGAAATGGGATTAAAGCACAGGAACTCACTTAAATTTATACAGTTAGTAAGTGGGGGTGGGGGGGAGCAAGCTCCAATCCAGGACTCTCTAGCTCTAAAATTCAAATGTTTAGCCATTAGTTTATTCATTCAACAAATCTATTGATTTCGTATAACTCATGCTTCTCAGATCTTTTCAGTTGAGGATAAAAACAGGATAATGTTTATAGTCATAAGCACTGGAAATCTCATTTGTGTAGGAAGAATCAAAACTTCTGTTTGATGGGTCTATTTAGATGACAAATAGAGATGTTGAGGAGACAGCTGGCTACACCTTCTGTAGGTCAAGAATCAGTTGAAACTCTAGACAGAAATTTTGGAGTTAACAGCTACTATACTTAATTTGTCTCCATAAAGAAAGGAAAGCAAAATAAATAGTTGAAACCTAGATCCTTAACATCTAATACTTTCTCTCCTGAGCTATACAGCATGCTAGATTGTATTTTCCATAGGTCATGTAAAGAGAATTTTTCTCTTTGCTTTAAAAATTTAATAGTGTGGAGTTCAGAAAAAAATGGAAAAATCCCGATAAAATTTTTCAAGTTGGCAAGATAAGCTTAGGACTTGGGATAATAGTGGAGAGAAGTTCTAATGCCCTTCTTTAGTTAAGTGCTGAATGTAAATAACCTAAAATTATAGTTCTCTACTCCATTTTTCTTGATTTAGAGAGAAAGTTTATTTCAATGGCATTTTAGTAAAATATGGCACTGCACAAAAATTGAGACATTCATAAATTTTTTACAGAGCAAATATGATATGTGATGTTAATTAGATGTTTCCTTCTTATATCATCATCATTTTGGAAAGGACCTTAATACACTTTACAAAAGCTCCAAGTAATCAATCATTACAGGAAACATAGACATTGATAGAAGCAGATATTACAATTCTCCTTCATAATTATGGGAAAAGCAAGACATTACACATCTTCCACACTCCCAAGAAGTGCTCATTTTAGGATTTAGACCCACTGACAATTTTGTAAGTCTGGTGGGATGGCCTACTGTGAGTTTATGGCATGGAAAATTAAAGAGCTTCCTGAGAAAGAACTCATCCAAAAAAAGGGAGTTGGCACGTAAGCTATGGCCAGTGTTAGAGCCTTGGTCACAGAGGGGCTGGAAGGGTCTGAGTTCCGTCTGCCACTAAGCCATTCCTTTGACACCTTGATGGATTCTTCTCTGAGTTCTAGAGAGATAGATGTGTGGCAAGTAAAAACTTAAGGTTTTCTCATCAAGAATTCTCAAGATATTTGTTTTCCAACTGGGTGTTTATTGCTTTTATATCTGCCCAGGATTCCTTACCCCTTTCTTTGTGGAATTGCACCTACCCTATCTTTTGAGAGGATTTAATTGTCCTCTCAGTCCCATTTTATCCCCAATGATCACAACAGTTGGCCTGAGGAAGAGCACCTGACCCAAACCAGGTCAAATTGTGCCTTTGGTGAGATTTTACCTAAGACTGTATCTCTCTTCTGAGGTTTTGAAGCTAGGGTGGTATAACCCTAGGTTGGTTGGTGACTATTTGTCATCAAATCCCCCAGCCTCATCCATGATGGAAGTCTCTTCATAGCGAGAAGGAAGGAAGCTAACACAGAGGGAAATGCAGGGCTTTGGAATGGGCAGAGATAAATAGTGACAAGGAAAGAGAGAGAGGGGGACCAATTTGTTGAACCTCTGAAGGCTAAAATCAATTCCTAGATTTTCTGGTTGTATAGGATCCAATACATCCCCATTTCTAAAGTCAGGAGAGTTGTTTAACAGATGGCACAGTGGAGGAAAGGGATTTTCCCTACTACATCAGAAAGCATTTGACCCTTTGGGGCCTCTTTAGAATATGGTAGCTCTCTAATGCCTCAAAAGGATACATCTAGAAGCACTGTAGTTACAGAGCCCAGTGTCTGATGAATTTGGAGGAAGTAGGGGTACGGTACCTTTGGCAAGTGTGGCAGCGCCCTTGACATTGATCATCGACGCAAAGTTTATAATCATTGATGTACTGAGCTGTGGATCTATTTCTAAAAGGTGGTAAGTGGGGTGGGCAGGGTTCAGAAAAGAAGAGAACACTAACAGACACCATGTGGTAGCATAAGGGAGAAACCTTCTGGGGCCTCATAAAAATAGATGGGAATAGGAACAGGTCTTTGAAGAGCAAGTGTGATTTCTTGTGTTTATGAGTGTAAACATTATCCTGTTTTTACCCTCAAATGAAAAGATCTGAGAAGCATGAGTTATATGAAACTTCACTACTTTCCTGAGGGGAAAAAAAAAATGCACACACCAACACAACAAAAGTGGGAACAATGTGCTAATCTTGAGTCATGTAGAGAGCCCAGACTCAGTGAGCAACTGGAATCAATTGACAGGCATAATAAAACTAGAAAGAGATGCTGACTAAGATTGCATCCTTGGAAGGATTGACAAAAGTTGAGATGGGGCCAAGGCCAGGACCAGAGCCAACATCTACAGAGAGAAGGACAGTCAGACTGTGAGGGATGATCCAAGGACAGAGCTTGCAAGGGCTGGCAGAAGCAGCAAAGTGGAGAAAGGTACAGACAAATTTATTGTGGCAGGATGTCTTTAGATTCTCTGTCTGGGAGGCTGAATTCACATGGTATAAGGCGAAAGAGTCTGAACCCAGAATCAGAGAAACACATTGACCTCTAAGCTGCTTATAGAGGAAGAAGGCATCAGACTCAAAAGTTAGAAGACAAATTTCTGATCTGGTTTTTCTCATTCTCTCTTTAAGCCATAAAATATTGGCTATACTTAACTCTGAGGATAAAATGAGATAGGGTGGAAGAATTTTGAAAAGCTGAAAGCATTACAGTTATGTATGTCACTGTAGTTTCGGTAGTGAGATACCCTGTATGCAGCCTGTGCAGTTCTAAAGCTTGGGTGAACACTATCTTCTCTGCCTTTTGACATCTCTTTCCTTTATCCCCCTGTTCTTGACCTATACATTTTATGTTTCTCTTCCTCACATTACACAAGCAATACACGTATATGTTGGAACATATACACACACCCCACACAAAGTGCTGACATTCATCCAGTCTGCACTAATCTAGGCTGGGAGTGGTTTCTTGTTTGTGGACAATGTCTCTTCAATTGGCAGTGCCCTCACAGTACCAATGGTTAAAAATTTTTAGTTATCACCCAATTTGAATGCATTGCAATTTCTTTTCTCACTAGTATACATATATTTGCATATTTGTTTATTTGGAAAAGAGATGGACTATTATTGAATTCACTGCTACTCCCAAAATGTCTCCTGCCCTCACCCTGAAGCTTTTTTGTTTGGGGTTGAGGAGTATTTGACTGCTTGATTTGTACTGGAACACTCTAAAGACAACAGGCATCTAAATAAATAGTGGGGCTGCAAATGGAAATGGTATAATTGGTACCATCTTATACTCTACTAATTGTGGACTGGTGTTTAGGCAGCTGGAAGGAGAACATTAAGAGAATCTAGTTATTGGTGGCAGTATCACCTCCTGTGCTACCCTTATCTCTCTTTTTTTTTTTAATTTTGAAATAAATTCAAAGTTACATGAATAGTTGCAAAAACAATACTAGCCCCATACACAGAATTTCATCATACCCTGACCCCCCTCCCCCGATAGCTCAATCCACCAACTTTAACATGCTGTCACATCGCTATTTCTTTCCCTCCCTATCTATCATACATCCTATATTTCTCTGTCTTCTGAACATATGAGAGTTAGCTGCACACACCTTGAACATACACTATAATTCACGTATGTACTTCCCATGAACAAGAACATTGTTTTATGTAATTCCATTAAGCACAGCTAAGAAGTATAAGAGATTCAACAATGATACAATGCTTACATTCTATATTTCCTTTTCCTTATGTCTCAACTGTGTCCCTTCGAGCCACCTGTCCTCCACCCTCCAATCCCATCCAAGTTCATCCTTAGCATTCAATTGTCATCTAGTTAGACTGTCTTTTTTTTTTTTTTTTCCTTTTTTCAATTGTGGAAACATATATACAGCCTAAATCTTCCCATTCCACCCCCTCCCTAGCCTTCCATTAGTGGGATTAATCACCTTTAGAATGTTGTAATGCTCTTTCCCACCATCCATTACTAGCAATTTCCCTTCACCTCAAACAGCAACCCTACACTCCTTTCTTAACTTCCCATTGCCCCTTCCCCCATTTCTCTTAACCCAAACTCTAATTTCATCTCTATGGTTATATTCTCTGATAATTTCTTTGTGTTTACTGTGGGGCTTAAAATTAACCTCTTAAATCCCTATCAATCTTGTTTTTCTTTGATATCTCCTTCACTTCAATAGGGCACATAAACTATGTTCCTATACTCCTTCATTCCCCCACCTTTATATAGTTGTCTAAAATTACATATTTTACATTGAGTTCAAAACCACTGATTTGTCCTTAGAGTTTGTGTATTTTTTTATCATGTAGGAAGTAAATAGTGGAGTTATAGTTCAAAAATTATTGACTTCTATTTGTATTCCATTGTGTTTGGAGAATGTTCTTTGAGTATATTCAATTTTTTTTTTTTTTTTTAATTTCTTGAGGCTTGTTTTATGTCCCAGCTTATGGTCCTTTCTGGAGAAAGATCTGTAATCACTAGAGAAAAATGAGTGTCCTGGTGATTTGGGATGTACGGTACTATATATGTCTGTTAAAATTCTCTATATCTCTTTCTCCTTTCTTTGTCTCTCTGTTGGTAGGGCTTCCATTAGAATCTGAAGTAGGGCAGGTCTTTTATTGGCAAAGTCTCTCAGCATTTGTTTGTCTGTGAAAAATTTAAGCTCTCCCTCAAATTTGAAGGAGAGTTTTGCTGGATAAAGTATTCTTGGCTGGAAATTTTTCTCTCTCGGAATTTTAAATATGTCATGCCACTGCCTCCTCGCCTCCATAGTGGCCACTGAGTAGTCACTACTTAGTCTTATGTTGTTTCCTTTGTATGTGGTGAATTGCTTTTCTCTTGCTGCTTTCAGAACTTGCTTCTTCTCTTCAGTATTTGAGAGTCTGATCAGAATATGTCTTGGGGTGGGTTTATTTGGATTTATTCTATTTGGAGTTTGCTGGGCATTTATGCTTTGTGTGTTTATATTGTGTAGAAGGTTGGGGAAGTTTTCCCCCAAAATTTCTTTGAATACTCTTTCTAGACCTTTACCCTTCTCTTCCCCTTCTGGGACACCAATGAGTCTTAAGTTTGGACGTTTTATTTTATCTATCGTATCCCTGAGATCCATTGCGTTTTTTTTCCATTTTTTTCTCCATTCTTTCTTTTGTTCTTTCATTTTCTGTTCTGTGGATTTCTAGGACACTGAGATGTTGTTCAGCTTCCTCTAGTCTTGTATTGTGAATATCCAGAGTCTTTTTAATTTGGCCAACAGTTTCTTTTATTTCCATAAGATCTTCTATTTTTTTATTTACTCTTGCAATGTCTTCTTTATGCTCTTCTAGTGTCTTTTTTATGGCGCTTATATCCTGGGTCATGGTCCTCTTGATGTCCTTTAAATCCTTTGCCATGTTTTTGTTCTTTGATTGTAGTTCTTTAATTAAATTTGCGAGGAATAACGTTTCTTCCGAAATCTTGATTTGTGTGTTTGGAGCTGGATTCTCCATATCATCTGTTTTTATCATATGCATTAAGATTTTCTGTTGTTTTTGGCCTCTTGGCATTTGTTTTGCTTGATAGGGTTCTTTCAAGTTGTATCAAAAAAAAAGGGATATCGATCTAATTTTTCAGAGATACAGTTTGGTGATACACGCTTTCTCTAAGTAACCAGCAGATGGCGTCTGTGAGCCACCTATATCCCTCCAGTCAGTTCTCGCCTAGTGAGGGGAAATGATTCTTGTGTGTTCGGTTGGAGAGCTCAGCCTGGCGCGCGCACGGGTGGCCAGGGAGGAAGGGCAGCTCTCTCTCCGTGTCCCCTAAACCACCGGACTTGGCGTAGCGCCCCTGGGTTCTCCGAGCAGATCCCCCCTCCCAGCCGCGATCCTCCCTCAGCCGAGGGGGATGCCGTGCTACGTCATCAGTGTACGCCGTCTCCCTAGGGAAGCCCTGGGCCGCTTGGCTGTGCCGCGGGGCTCTCAGCTCGTTTCAGAATACAGAACGTGTGAGGCTGTCTTTACTGCAACGCCTTGTGGGCTGAGAGCAGCTGAGGTTTTCTCCACAGAGAGAGAGTGAGAGACAGAATATTTCCCCCCAATTCTCCCAAGGTCAGTAGTCACCAAAAGCCTCTGTCTGCTTGTTGAGGATTCGCTGTCTGTATTGAGCAGTTATTAAAACCTCTCTTGGAGCTGGGCTGAGAAAGTGCACGGCACGGCTTCCGTGAGGGAGGGGCTCCCGGCTCTAGGTTCTCGGCTCTCAGCGCCGGTCCGCAATTGTACTTACAGATTTTATGCTGTGATCTCGGACATTCCTCCCAATTCATGTTGGTGGAAGTTGAGTGTACTGTCACGTTTGTCTCCCCACTACCATTCCAGGTTATTTACTGGTTTTTTGTTCATTTATGAATTGTTCTGGGGGAGACTAAGTCTTCCACTTCTTTCTATGCCGCCATCTTCCCAGAATCCCGCTACCCTTATCTCTTAACTGGAAGTTGAAGTTTCCTTAGAAATTTATTATTTAATGTTTCCGGAAAATTGCTCCCCTGGTGTTAACTATATGAAATTTTGTGGGTGGTAAGGATGGGAATTTTATATCTTTGGCAACGTATAATGCTGGTAATGGATTTAATTTAAGGAGTTGGGCTAATTAAATCATTAACTGGTGTGAGAAAATTCTTAATGAGCCAAATATTTTTGAGCAGGAAATTCAATGGCATTTTATGATGCTTTTAATTAGAGCAGATACTGTGAACCATATTTCAGTTTAAAACTAACTACCACATTCAGTTTGATAAAATACATCCTAATAATAAGAGCAAGTGTCCCCATGTTGTCAGAAAAAAAGATAATGGCCAGAAAGCCAATTAGTTGTGCATTTATTCTTTAAATAACTGCCAGTTGTTAGTTTCCTTTAGGAAGCCTCATTATCCTGACATGTAAATAATCAATGAGCCAGTAAAGGAGAGAGATCTCTGTCATTACAGAAATCCAGGTGTAAATGAATTGGGCTTCAGATAGTAAAACTACTCACAGGGAAAGCATATACATTTAACACAAATGTAGGTAACCTGATTCTTCAAAAAATTGTTAGAGAAATTGTGGGGTGTTTTTTTTTTTTAATTTTTGATAACCTGATTTTAATTTGAAGAAAAACTGAGTCAATTCTGAACACATTCTAAGGAAACTTCAACTTCCAGTTAAGAGATAAGGGTAGCACAGGAGGTGATACTGCCGCCAATCACTAGATTCTCTTAACATTCTCCTTCCAACTGCCTAAATGCCAGTCCACAATTAGTAAAGTATAAGATGGTACCAATTATACTGTTTCCATTTTTTAAAAAAATGATAACAATAGGAGAAAAATAACACATTAATACAGTCTGTCTGTCTGTCTGCTTACCTGAAAGAAGGAAAAAAGACCTTTCCCTTTTTCCCAATATCTCCTCCAGGCCAGAAACAAATGATCTCTAATCACCAGAAAGGGAGCAGCCTTTTCTCTAGAATCAGTCAGGGTGTAAGGTTGAAATAGATAGCACATCCAAATGTGGCAATTGTCCAAATGGGGCAGTTACAATAAAAGGGCTGTTTCAAAGGCATGGCCAGGGTTAGGGGAGACTAAAAAGGGATCTATAGTACCTCAGGGCTGGAAACAGCAGGGAGCTACTGCCACTCCTAGGACTGAGGGAAAGGGGGAGGGAGCTGCTAGAGAAGCTCGGAGAGAACAGGTGAAATGTGAGAAAGGACCACTTGACAGGAGCTGTGCCTTTGGTGGAGGAGCACCCTCAACCAGGGCCTCCCAGCAGAAAGGGATCGGGAATGCCCACCCGACCTTGCTTTTCTCTCACTCTCTGCCTCCCTTTGGCTCAATTCAAAAAGAAATCAGAGGATTTACTGATGCAATGCAAATGTGTCCATCTCCCAGGAACAGAGCAAGTTAGAGAAAGGTAGCACCAGTCTCTTGGTGGTTGACACTGTCTGAAGTTATAGTGGTATACCCTACAGATACGTGCTCACTCTCTCTCTCTCTCTCTCTCTCTGTCTGTCTTTCTCTGTCTCTGTCTCTGTCTCTCTCTCTCACACACACACACACACACACACACACACACACACACACACGCAAAGCAACTCTCACCTTCCCCCCTGATTTTCTCCATTTGTGCTTCTATACATGCCAATACTAACAATCCCACAAAACAGCTGAGGAGGAAATAAGGCAGATAGACTGTCCATGCCACCTTGCAAAAAAAAAAAAATTTATATCCTAAAGCATATGCGCCTTGATCCCAATAGAATTAAATTAGAAATCATTAAAAAAAAAGATACCTTGAAAATCCTAAATATTTAGAAAGTAATCAACATACATATATTTGAACTGAATCAAAATATCAAAATTTGTGGGATGCTTGTACCTGGTTTCCTTCAGTCTTTATCCCATAAGCATTTTCCCTTTGCTGATTTTAATATGTATCCTTGGGCTGTAATAAACCATAACCATGAGTAGAACAACTCCTGAGTCCTGTGAGTACTTCTAGGGGATCACTGAGCCTGAGGGTCGTTTGGTGACCCCTGAAACAATCTATTAATTGACATTTTCATAGTTTCTAATTTTTGGCTAGACATCCCTGAAGTTCGGAAAATAAATAAAGGTGCTCTGCGCATGAATGTACAGCTCTTTTTTTTTTCATTTTTTTAATTGTAGAATATAACGTATATATACATAAAAGTGACAACTTTCCAAGTGCAATTTAACAAGTAGAGCAAATTTCAAAGAAGATTATAGGTTACAGTTCCACAGTTTCAGTTATTTCCTTATATATAACATATATATAAAAAGATAATATCTTTCAAAGTATGATTTAACAAGTAGATATATAGGAAATTTCCAAAGTTATTATGAGTTATAGTACCATAATTTCAGTTATTTCCTTCTTATGAAATACATATACAGAAAGGTATAGCTTTCAAATTACCGTTTAATAAGTAGCTATAGAACAAATTTCAAATGACGCTGTGTGTTACAGTTCCACCATTTCAATTCTTTCCTTCCAACTATTCTAATACCCTAGCCACTAAGAAAACAGATATATATAAATATTCAATATTCATAATCCTTTGTTAAATTTCATCTTGCCTGTTGCTACCCCTTCCTCTAGTTTATTCACTTTTCCGAACTTCAGGGATGTCTAGGCAGTGACCACCCTAACCTGTTCATATTGAAAAGGGGTATCAACTTGATGAACAAAGGGGGCACATCTAGTTGATGTTCTTGAAGAGGTTATTGCCTCTGGGTTTCGGGACTTAGCTGGCAAAGGAGCATTCTGAAGAATCTTAAGTTTCTGATGAATAAACTTAGTGAGTGGAATCTTCATAGAGTCTTAGATAGGGATTCGGGTACTCTTTAAGGTTTTCGGGACTACTATTGACTTGGGCCTATCATATTGTGGTCATTTTGCATATCTAGGTGAGGCTTGCATAGGAGTAACCTCCAGGACGCCCTCTTGACTCCATTTGAATTCTGTTAACCACTAAAACCTTATTTTGTTGCCTTTCTTTACCCCCTTTTGGTCAAAAAGCATTCTCAATCCCTCAGTGCCAGGATCAGGCTCATTCCTGGAATCCATGTCCCACATCGCCAGGATGGCTCATTCATCTTGGGGGTCCTGTCCCACAGGGGAGGGTGATTAATTTATTTGCAGAGTTAGGCTTAGAGAGAGAAAGTCCACATTTGAGCAACAAAAGAGGTTCTCTGGAGGTGACCCCTAGGCATAATTACAGGTGAGTTTAGCCTCCTCTCTACAACCATTAGTTTCACCCAAGCAAGCCTCAATATCAAAGGCTTGACTTATAAAGTAGGGGTTCTTAAGTTCACAAAGCATGTTATATCCACAATAATCCATCCATATATCACATTATTATCACACTTTCTAGTTTTTGGCTATCACAAATAAAGGTGCTCTGCACATGAATGTACAACTCTTAAAAGACACAAACAAACAGTAATATCCATGACAAAGTAGGGTTCATCTCAGAAATGTGAGATTTATTTTACATTTTAAAAATCGGTGAAAGTAATTCATCTTTGAGTAATGGAGAAAGACCATATCATCCTCTCAAGAAATGCATAAAAGACCTTTGACAAATGTTAACCCATTCTAGGAATGGAAGTGACCTTTCTTAACCTGTTGAACAGCAGTGACAAATAGATTCAATGATACTGAGATATCTCCAAATAGACCTATAGATTCAATACAATCCTAACAAAATCTTAGCATGGTTTTTAGAAAACAATTTACAAACTGATTCTAAAATTTGTCAGACAATGGTAAAAAGCTTAATGATTCTGGTCTTTTACCAGCTGGGAAAAATGAAAGGATGTCTGTTCTTATTACTTCTATTCAACACTGTACTGGAATTACTAACCGGTTCAATAAGACCAGGAAGTTAAATAAAAGATATAGTGATTGGAAAGGAGGGAGCAAAATTTTCTTTATTCACAGATGACATCTTTATGCATCTAAGGAATCTACAAAAAAGCTACTTGGATAAATCAGTGAGTTCAGCAAGTTTCAGTACACAAGGTCAATATACAAAAGTCAATTGTATTCAATATAGTAACAACGAATATTTCAAAATTGAAGGTTTAAAAAAATTAATACCATTTATAATCGTATAAAAAGGTATAAACTACTTAAGGATAAATTTGACAACATATAAGAAAGCCCTGTCTTTAAAACTATAAAATGTTCCTGGAAGATCTTAACAAAGACTTAAATAAATGTTCATGATCATTAATCAGAAGTCTCAGTGTTATTAAGATTTCCATTTTCTCCAAATAGACCTATAGATTCAATACAATCCTAACAAAATCTTAGCATGATTTTTAGAAAACAATTTACAAACTGATTCTAAAATTTGTATGTGAATGCAAAGAACAGCCATGGCTAAAACAATTTTGGCAAAGAACAAACCTGACAAACCTTATACCCCAAGCTACAGTAATCAAGACAGTGTAATCATTGGTGTCAAAACAGACGAATAGATCAAAGAGACAATAAAGAACAAGAAATAGGCTCATACAAATATGTTCAATTGATTTTCAACAAAGGTAACTCAATAGGGAAAGGAAAAGAAAATCTTTTCATCAAATGGAGCTGGAGTAACTGGATATCTATATAGAAAATAATGAAGATTGTTCCTTTCTTCGAGTCATATTCAAAAATAATTCAAAATAGATCAAAGACCTAAATGTAAAAACTAACACTCTAAAAATTCTAGAAGAGAGCATAGGAGAAAAATCTTCACACCGAAGATATCTTAGGCCACAAAAACACTCAAAATAAAAGAAAAAAGGCTAAGGTGGACATCATGAAGAATTTAAAACATCGTCTCTTCTAAAGATAGAAAAAAGCAAGTCACCAACTGGGAGAAAATATTCTTAATGCATGTGTGTGGTGAAAAAATTGGATCCAGAATACATAAAGAACTCATACAACTCAATTAACAAAAAGACAAACAACCCATTTAACAAAGGGCAAAATATTTAATGACACTTCCCAGAAAGGATATACAGATAGTCAACAGGTATGTGAAAAGAAGTTTGACATCATTAGTCATGAGGGAAATGCAAATAAAATCACAAGGAAGACTACTACAGAATTGTTAAAATGGTTAAAATTGAAAACTTGACAATGCCAATTGTTGGTAAGGATGTATAGCAACTGGACTTATACATTGCTGTTTGGCAATTTCTTTTAAAGTTAAATATGTATTTACCAGATGTTTCAGAAATTCTGCTCTTAGGAATTTACCTAAGAGAAATAAAATGTGTGTCCACATAACTATCTATATACAAATGTTTAGAGCAACTTTACTCATCATTGCCCCAAATTGCAAACAACCTAAATGTCCATCAATAGGTGAATGAACACACAAATTGTAGAAGTTGTGATGTATCTGTACAGTGAATTAATGCAAAGCAATGAAAGGAATGAATTACTGGTGCTCAAAAGAATAACATAACACACAGTGGGGGAAGGCCAGGCAGAGAAATGTACATACTGTGTTACTTGATTTATTGAATACTCTAGAAAAGACAGTGAGCAGATCAGTAACCACTGGGGCCAGAGATAGAGAGTTGACTGGGAGTGAACACAAGAGAACTTTTCAGGGTGACATAAATATTCTAAATTTTGACTCTTTTCATGGTTGAATGGATGCATATTTTTGTCAAAATTTGTAAAAATATACACTTAAATTGAATTGTTATACCTAAATTTTATCTCAATAAATGTGATAAAAATCAATGTCATAAAAAATAATAATAATAAAAAATCAAGGTCATGAAAATTAGAGGTGAATGCTCAGGAATATTCTAGATTAAAATAGACTAAAGAGACATAACCAAGTGCAGTGCTTGAACTTTATTTAGATTCTGGTTCCCAAAAAAAAACCATAGAAGATATTCTTGAGATAAGCAGAGACAAAAATATATTTTGACTATCTTTGAATTTGACTGAGGGTCTGTGACTATTCATTTTACACTTCTATAAACTTCTCCCTATAGTTAAAGATTTTCATAATAAAATATTACTCTCTACATAAAGAAAGACAATATTAAATAGGTAACTGGTAAGAAGGAGATCTGTTTGTTAAATCAAAAATTTTTTTCTCTTTTTGTTGACTTTCACAGAAACAGAACAGAACCTGTTTTACACATTAAAACATACAGGAGTTTTTCCTTCTTCACTGGACCACCCCACCCCCACCCCGTACCAATGGTCAGACTTTGTGAAGTTTCTTCCCTCCATGGCCTACAACCATTATTATGAAACTTCTTCCAAACCATGTGTCCTCAGCTTCTTAGAGAGAGGAATTAAATGAAATTGAATTGAATTCTATGTCATTTAAAAACAACTTAGTTACTTATCCGTTACGTTACTTGTAAGTATCAGAAAGTAGTTTATTTAATATTTAGTACTCCTTTAGGCCCTTTCGATTAGTAGCCCCTTTATTTTGACTACTTCTCTCATTGTGGAATTTAGGAAATATTTATTATGCACCTATTATGTTCCAGACACTGCTCTAGGCACAGAGAATTCAGTGATTAAAAACGATATGTGACGATTCTCACACTGTACACAAAAATGAACTCAGGATGTTCCAAAGGCCTAAATGTAAGAGCTAAAACCATAAAACTCTTAGAAGAAAATATAGGAGTAAATCTTTGTAACCTTGGGTGAGGCAAAAGAAAAAAAACATAAATTGTACTTCATCAAAATTAAAAACCCTTGTGCTTCAAATGACATCAAGAAAGTAACAGGACAATCCACAGAAGGGAGAAAATATTTGCAATTCATATATCTGATAAGAGGCTTGTATCTAGAATATATAAAGAACTCTTATAACTCAATAATAAAAAGACAAATAACCCAGTTTTTAAAATGTGCGAAGGCTCTGAAGAGACATTTCCCCAAGAAGGCATACAAATGACCAATAAGCACAAGCACATGAAAAGATGCTAAAAGTCATCAGTCATCTGGGAAATACAAATCAAAACCACAATGATATGCTACTTTACTAAGATGGCTAGAATAACAAAGTCAGATAATAACAAGTGTTGATGAGGATGTGGGAATTTAAAATGGTGTAGCCACTTTGGAAAACAGTCTGGCAGTTCATCAGAAAGTTAAATGTAGAATTACTATGTGACCCAGCAGTTTCACCCCTAGGTATGTCACAAGAGACATGAAAAAATATGTCTACACAAAAATTTGCACACAATGTTTATAAAAGCATTATTCATAATAGCAAAAAATGGAAACCACCCAAATGTCTATCCAGTGATGAATGGATAAATAAAATGTGGTATATTCATGCAATGAATATTATTCATCAGTAGAAAAGAATGCAGTATTGATACATGCTACAACATGGATGAAACTTGAAATCATCAGGCTAAGTGAAGGAAGCTATATTGTACGAGTCAATGTCGAGAATAGGTAAATCAATAGAAACAGAAAGGAGATGAGTTGTTGCCTAAGGCTGGAGATGTTAGGGGGAGAGGGGAATCACTGCTACTGGGTATGGATTTCTTTATGGGGTGAAGAAAATTATCTAGAATTGATTGTGGTGATGATTGCACTCTTTCTGAATATACTAAAACCCATTCACTTTAAATGAGTGAATTGTATGATAGGTTATAGTAAAAAAAAATGTAAGGTCTCTGTCTTCATGATAGGGACTTCATAAACTAGAATGTTTGAATTTTCAGAGCAGAGAAAATAAAAAGCAAACAAATAAATATACCACGTAATTTCTGATAGTGATATATAACAGGGAGATAATAGAATGGGATGATGTGATAGGAATGACTGAGGAAAGGGGTAGTTTAAAGTTGATGACCAGGAAAGCCCTCTTGAAGGAGATTAGAAGAGACAAGCCATATGAATGCTGAGAGAAGGCCTTTTAGTTTGAATTAAGTGCAGACTCTCCAAGCCCTTTTCATTACAACTCTTAAGGAAAAATACAATTTTCATATTGATTCAATTTACATAAATGAAAATAAGTCAAATATCTGAAATAATGATCTATGACTTTAATTACTAATCCACTGAGCTTTTAATTATTCAGTTAATGGGTGGGAGATGGTGTGACTAATTCAAAATAGATAATCTAACCAGCTTTTGAAAGCAGTCCAAATGTGCACATACTCTCACGCACAAAAACACATGCTGTTCTCATGCACAAGTCACTTTCCCTTTGGCTTAGTCTCTGTGGTAAGCTGCCAAAGACCCAGATGAACAATGATGGGGAAGGATGTTATGAATATTTCACAAAATAAAATTCATATAATGGCTGCCATAGTAGTATAAAATTTAAAGAGCCTGTGAGTCACAGTCGTAGGGTAGCTATGACAGTTTTAAGAATATGGTATTGACAGACATTAGTGATGTGGATGTCCAGATGATGAAATTCATTTAGACACACTTGTTCAAAATGTAAGTAGAGGGAATTGATCCATTTCAGCAAAGACTCATTCCAAACTGAGTACTTCCCCTCTTTGAATCTAGGCACCAAATGCTGCCGAAGCAGCCAACTGAACTGAAGTGGCACTGAGTACAGATTATTCCAGAATGAAGAAGCAGTGTAACTCAGAGAAGTAGCTCTGGAAAGCCCCAGCCTGCACCTGGAGAGCCAGGTTCCCACAGAGGTGTTTTGTCCTTAATTCATACTTTCTTTGCCTAATTTTGGCTCTGTGCCCAGGACCCCCAATGTTTTTGAGGACAAAGTAATGCTTTATGCTTTCTTTGGAACTCAATTACCTAAAAAATGGATAAAATGATTTATTCACTGACATTCTGTGGTGGTTTGAAACTATATGTACTCCAGAAAAGCATGTTCTTAAAATTAATCCATTCCTGTGGCTGTGGATCCATTCAAGAAAGATCTTTTGATGAGGTTACTTCAGTTGAAGTGTGGCCCAGGGTGGGTCTTGATCCTCTTATGGGAGTCCTTTACAAGAGAATGAAATTCAGACAAAGGGAGAGAAAACCACAGAAGCAAGAAGCTGAAATCAGCAAAACCCAGACAAGAAGGGAGAGAGTGGCAGACACCGCCATGTGCCTTGCCATGTGGCAGGGAAACCAAGGATTGCCAACAACCATTCTGCAGGAAGAAAGCATCATCTTGATGGTGCCTTGATATGGACATTTTCCCAGACTCTAACCATAAGTGAATAAATTCCATTGTTCAAGCTGAACCATTTCATGGTATATTGCTTTTAGCAGCCTAGGAAACTAAAACACATTCTTTCAAGAAATTTTTTTAAAAATTACAAACAGAATTTAAAAGACATGAAATTGTTTTAGAATAGAGAACCACAAGATTTTATACACAATCTTGGTAGGTTCCTTTGAAGAAGGGTGTTTAATTTGCTATCCTTCATCACCTTCTAATTATCCCCTTGTCATGGGCATGAAAAACAATTCACATGTGTACTCCTCTACTTACAAGAAGATAAAGAAGTTCTGTTCAAAGAAATGTTCAAAATAAAGATCTGTGCATGCTACTTTTATTGAACTGAATGCTGCTTTCAGAAAGATCTAATATAATAATCTAAATTTTCAAAATACATATATTGAGGGTGTTTATTATGCAGGCCAGGAGTGGTTCCCAGAGCAAGAGTAGAAATGGAGACCCACATACTATATGCCTAAACATTTGAAAGTTATAAATAAAACTATTAAACCATCAATAAAATAAGTGTGACCTTGACATAATTGCTAATGCTGCCAGAATGCAAAACGCCAGAAATGGATTGGCTTTTATAAAAGGGGGTTTAATTGGTTATATAGTTACAGTCTTAAGGCCATAAAGTGTCCATCAACAAAGGGTATCTTCACTGGAGAAAGGCCATTGGCATCTGGAAAACCTCTGTTAGCTGGGAAGGCATGTAACTAGTGTCTGCTGGGTTGCGTTTCAAAATGGCGTTCTCCAAAATGTCTGCATCAGCTTCCAATAGCCGTCTTCAAAATGTCTGTCTCACCTCCAGGTAGCTGTGAGCTCCTTCTGTCTGAGCTTATATAGTGCTCCAGCAAACTAAACAAGGGCCATGCTGAATGGGTGGGGCCACACCTCCATGGAAATTATCCAATCAGAGTTATCACCTACAGTTGGGTGGGTCACATCTCCATGGACACCGAACCAATAGGTTCCAACCAAATCCACACTAATACGTCTGACCCCACAAGAATGCATTAAAAAACATGGCTTTTTCTGGGGGACATAACATATACAAACCAGCACAACATATAAACCTTCATAATGAACTGGGAGGTCAGGTTCAAATTTAGAATTTTGGGGCTTGGAGTTTTGCTCCAGAATATGGCACAAGGAACTGGGTCCTGCCTCTCACCCACATGGCTTCTCTTCCCATCACTTACTCTGTCCAGAACTGCGAGGGGCCTTGCACCCATGTGTGGGGTTGTCCTGCTCATTTGTCCAAGCTTTGACTCCACAAAGAGATGCTTCTCAGCCTCAAGCCCTCTGATAGATGGACCTGAACCAAAGCCCTGTGTAGATGTGAGGAGTGGGCTTGGGATTGTTTGGGCAGGTGATCCCAGGGTTCTGAATAACTGGAATATGGTCTCAAGGGGGTAGAGCAGGCTTTGAGGCATGTCTTCTTGGGCCCGTGGTTTGGGGTGCCACTAGAGGACAGCCAGAATGGGACCCTCGTAAGTGTGGGGAGTGGGGTAGGAGCCTCTCTCACCCAGGTCGCTGGCAAAATGAGTAACTTTTTAAGGATGCTTAACATTTTCTTCAAATAGAAAGTTTTTCACTGAATTAAAAACAGTTCAATTAAAATAAAAAAAAAAAGACAGGTAAGATGTGTCGTTAATACCCTCATTGCATAAAATAATGTTGATATACTGTAGCTGTTCATATCTATAGGTTAAATCCTCGAAGACTATATTTGGCCAATTTAGTCTAAAACACTATTACTCTGCTCAGACAGAAATTGGGGTTGAGTCTGAGTTATAAAGATAAATGATCTTTTCCCCTTAGCTATGAAGACCTGACAAATTAATGTTGAGGTTAGAATTCTGGAGAATTCTGTCTGAAGGGCCAACTGTTAGGGTGCATGGTGCTTGCTAAACTTACACCCAGATATCTAAAAGAAAAATTGTTTCTAATTTCTATTGAGAAATATTCTTTGCCTATGAGCTGACTAAGTCTTTTAAGGAGGCATAGTATAGCATTCTATTTCCTAGGCTTGGGAAGATGACAGATGTGTTCCAGGAAAGAATTTTCCTTTCAAATTGTTCACAGATAACATTACAACTTCCTTTAGGCAATGAACTATAGTAAGATTCTGAAACATTATTCTTCATTAAGGTGGCTCACTAAAAATGGGCTGCCCTTGATTTCTAACGCTTTTCTTACTATTTAGCAAAAGTAATTGCTAAGTTTTCTCATCATTTGCTTGCTTTTAAGGATGCTGACTTGCTTGCATGTTTGTATCTCTTGCAATTCAGACAAATGATGTCACAGGAAAGGACAATCTATAAAGAAAAAGCTGTTTATAGTTGTCAAAAATGACTCAAACTTCAGCAATTTTATTTGGCTTGAAAATGTTATACTGCACTTCTCTTCACATTGTATCTTTCCTTCTAAGCCTTCACACCTCCAACTAAGACTCTCCCTGGATTAAGAGAAAATGATTCTCCTATGTGCCATATATTCTGGCTGGCTACCCAATTTCCACTCTTTCTTCCTTATTTTCTAAGAGAAAAGTGAACCCAATGTTGGGGGGGCATGTCAGTGGGCTGCAGTGGGTCATGTGGCACAGTTTGGGCCACTAAGAAATGGGTGGAGTTACCAGGGAGAAGCTTTCTTTCCTGAATAATGTCTGACTTAGAGAAGGCACATAGGCTTTTAACTTTCACCTTCCTTTCTGCCTGGAATTTGGATATGATGCTTAGAGGTAGGGCAGCGCTCTTGTGACCAGAAGGACAAATGCCACATTAAGAAGTGCAGAACAGAAGCTAGCAAGAAACTGGGTCCTTGATGAAAACATTGAGGAGCTGTAGGGTCCTGAACTTTCTATTTCCAGACTTCTCATTACATAGAAAAGCAAAGCCCTTATTTCCCTGCTAGATTTTATGTTAATCACAGCCAAATGCATTCCCAATTCATATATCCTGTTTGAATCAAATGCATTATTTGTTTCCACATAAATACACAGTCCTGCCAAAAAAAAAGTAAAACAGAAAACTCTCAGATCTAATGAATTATTCAAGAGTTGAAATCATGTACAGAGAGGTTTTCATGGTCAGTGTATTTTACTGTTTTCTTAGGCTTTGAAAATTGGTAATTCAAAAACAAAATGAATGGCAACTCTCAGTTAAGCAGAACGTAACCAGAATGCATCCCTCTTTCATGAGAAAACAGAATTTATGCTGAAGAGAAATATAACTTTGAAGTCATACATTTGGGGAAGTAGTTACATCTCCAGAGGAATCATAGAAAGTATGTGGACTTTTAGAAATGGATTGTTTTATAACTTACTATAGTTCAGGAATTTTAGCAAACTACTTTGTTTATCAGGTTGAATAGGCTTGTCAAAATACAAGTAATATGCAGGGTTTGGAGGGAATAGATAACTTTAATAAAGAAAATGAGTATATTTTTTGAATTACACCCAAATGTTAGTAGTAGAGAACGGGGGAAATGGTGGCCCAACTAGATGGATTAATTTTCTTTCTCATAAGAGAAGTGCAGAGATAGGTACAGGACCAATATGGGCACTCTGAAATCTGGGGACTCAAATACCTTCTATTTTCCTGCTCTATTCTCCTTAGCTCATTTTCCATGTGTATTATCATTCTTGAAACTCAGGAGGGGTCTAGAGTTACAGTTATGTTACAGAGGAGGTAAGGGGATGCGGGGGGCGGGGCACAAAATTGCTTTCTGCTCCTTTTATAGAAAGCTTTCATCTTCTAAAAGTTCCATCCAACAATTTCTATCTACATCTCATTGGCCAGGCTTGGGTCCCATGGCCACACTAGTTAGAACGGATAGTACTTTGACTAGATAACATTCTTGTCCTGAATAAATTAGGGTTCTCTGACTAAGGAAGAAGGGAAGAAGGTTTAGTGGGTAGGTAAATAGCCATCTCTCTCAGTCCACTCCTTGGTTTCCCAGGACCTTTGGACATTGTCCTCTGCAGCTTCTGTTTTCTCCTCACTCATAGTCCTCATCCACTTTCCTCCATGTCTTTATGCAAGGTGGGCATTGGAGAGTACTTCCTTGTTCAGTCTTCACAGCTTTGAAGAAGACCTGCTGCAGGTGCAGATTCAGTCCAGGAGTTCTTTGGTTTGAACATTAACAGGCTGTTGACAGACCAGCTTGGGTTTCTTTAGAAATACAGTTCCCCCAGTAACTTACTCTTTCTCCAATCATCTTGCTTCCAATCAAGTCTTTTGTATAAGTAATCACAAGTTTTGCTTAGATATATTTTTGATAATAAATTCAGATACTCTAATAGATATCAAACTGTTCATATTTTCCATTTCTTTTTCTTTCAACTTCATAAACCTTTCAAACATTGGTGCCATGTGGTGAAATATAACCATTTGCAGTTCAGGCTTCAAGCAGAATTTAAACTCTGCCTGCCAAAAAAGTTTAAGCAACCCTTCCCACAATAAGTAGGGAAGGCTGACAGAATGCATCCCTCTCTCATGATGCAGAGGAAAAAATAATTCAAATGGTCTCAGAAAAAAAAAACCAAGGGAGTGAAAGTATTAGAGACTACAGAAATTTAAGACAATTTTCTTCAAAGCATGTTGGAGGAATACAAAGCCTTCTGAAGAAATTGAGTGTTGTACACAGAATAATCCCTCCACCTACTCAACGGAAGATATCCATGTACTAACCTGTGAATATGTTACATTACATGGCAACAGGGAATTAATGTTGCAGATAGAATGAAGGTTACTAATTGACTGACCTTGCACTGGAGAGATTCTCCTGCATTGCTCTGTTGGGCCCAGTGTAATTACAGGGTCCTTAGATGGGGGAAAGGGAGGCACAAGAGTCAGAAACAGAGAGATGGAAGCATGACAAAAACTCAACTGGCCACTGATGGCTTCGAAGATGAAAGAGGTCATGAACCAAGAAATGTGGGCAGCTTCTAAAAGCAGGAAAAGGCAAGAGAACAGATTCTTCCCTAGAGGTTCCAAATTTTAGCCTTCTTGATCTTAGCCCAATGAGACCCATTTTGGACTTCTGACTTCCAGAATGATAAGATAATAAATTTGTATAGTTTTAAGCCCCTAAGTTTGTGGTGATTTGTTATAGCAGTGAATGGAAACTAATACATTAATCTATAAAGATTCAATACTTAGAACAATCTTTGAATATTTGCAGTTCAAGGCCAGAAGTAGACTCTCCAGCAGAGAGAAAGTGGAATAAGAGAAATGTAGGATGCTCAGAAGGGGATAAATAAGATCAGAGCAGAAGCTGATCTGCAAGCCTTGCTGGTGAGGGGTTGTTATCAACCTTGGCGAGGAGGGTTTGGTCACCTGTGTCCCTTAAGTTTTGTTGTATGCATATATGATGTTGATGGTTTTAAAATTTAAGTTCTACAATTAATAAACCAATATTGGTACCTTAGTAACTTAAGTCCATACTTTATCCAGATTTCTTTAGTTCACCTGATGTCCTTTATATGTTCCAGATCTCATCCAGGGCACCAGATTACATTTGGCTGTCATGTCTCCTTAGGCTCTTCTTGGCGGTGACAGTTTCTTAGACTTTAATTGTTTTTCATGACTTTGAGAGTTTTGCAGAGCACTGCTTTAGAAAGTTTTGTAGGATGCTTCTTTATTGGAATTTGGCTGATGTTTTTCTCATGGTTACAATGGGTTTATGGGTTTGGGAGGGAAGCTCACAGAAGTAAAGTGCCATTTTCACCACATCACATCGGGGTGCAGACTATCAAGATGACTTATCACTACTGATGTTGGCCTCGATCACCCAGAGGTTAAGGTATTTTTAAAATCCGATTTCTCAACTATAAGGTTGGCCCCTTCCTTTCAATGTTACTCTTTAGAAGAATGTCACTCTACAGCTTATGCTTAAGGAGTTGCAAATCATTTATGCTTGTTGCAAATCATTTATGCTCCATGTGCTGGTTTGGATCTGTTATACCCCTCAAAATGCCGTGTTCTTTGATGCCGTCTTGTGGGGGCAGACATACAAGTGTCCATTAGGTTGGATTCTTTTGGTTGAGTGTTTCCATGAAGATGTGACTCAATCAACGGTAAGTGAAACGTTTGATTGGATTGTTTCCATGGAGATATGAACTCCGCCCATTCAGGGTGGGTCTTCATTTAATTGCTGGAGTCCTATAAAAGAGCTCACAAACAGGACCTCAGAGCAGCTGAGAGTGACGTTTTGGAGAACAGCTGAGAGAGACATTTTGGAGACAGCCACTGAAAGCAGACTTTTGCTGACACTTTGGAGAGGCTAGCCCAGTGTTTGCTCCAGAGAAACTAAGAGAGGACAAACTGCCACAAGAGCAACATTTTGAAGAAGCACAGGAACTGAGAGAGGAGCTGGAACACAACCCAGGATCAGCAGATGCTAGCCACATGCCTTCCCAGCTAACAGAGGTTTTTCCGGACACTATTGGTCTTCCTTCGCTGAAGGTATACTGTGTTGATGCTTAATTTGGACATTTCGTGGCCTTCAAGACTATAAATTTGTAACCGAACAAACCCCCTTTATAAAAGCCAATCCATTTCTGGTATTTTGCATAATGGTAGCATTAGCAAACTGGAACACTCCACCTTTTTGAGGGGCAAAGTATCTATGTAAATTATTTGTAATTCTTTTGCATGTGAGATTTGTCTCTTCTTCCATATTTATGAATTTACTCAATCATTTATCTATATAGATATAAGCTCATTTATACTTTCAGTTATAATGTAATGCTATCTTATTTATTTTATTGTTCAAATTGTTCTGGCTTTGGCCGTGGGGAGCTCTTTCCATTGGCTCCTGGATCCCTTTGACATAATCACATCAGTCGATCAATGTATTGGGGTTTTTTGTTTTGTTTTGTTTTTGAGCATGATTTTGATAGATTTTATTACAGAGTATAGGTTCACCCCCAAACAAAAAATCCCAGGTACTAAACTCAGTGGGCCTTATCTCATTGTTATAGTCAATATTATATTGAGAACGGGTGAAATCAGGAACTAATGAATAGCTCACCTTTAAGATAACGAATGAACAAAGTTCATTTTCTTCCTAAGTTTGCTACATATTATCCTTGTATTCCACAAAGGTATAAAATAAAACAAGAAACAACAAGCCAGTGTAAGTATTTTTGTAGGAGGGATGATACGATAAAGATCACATTTAAGGAAATTAGGGAACAGGAAAAATATGGATGGGTGGTGTGAGTACAGAATTATCTGAGTACTCTCTTTGTAAAAGAGAAAAAATAAAATCAGATATGTTTCACTTTATGCAGGAAATAAGCTTTAATTAAAAAGAGATGGTGAAACAAGTCTCTTGGACTGAAAAGTACTGTTATTTATTTTTGGCCCCTTGTAGCAAATCACTTTCTCTTTGCCTAGAAGAGAAGCCAAGGGCGCCGAATATTTTATAAGCCAGGAAACTAAACAACCAACAATGCTGCTAAGTAATTGGTTTGAAACACATTTCCAATAATACTAAAATTTGACTCTGTTTGATTCTAAGTAGCAAATTTCCTGTGTTGTGTTTTCTTATCTTCAATGAAAAAGAGGGATCAGATCACTGTAACTGTCAAATTGTTTTATTACCCATCCAAAATGTGGAACACGCTTAGATCATTGTGAGAAGTAATAAATACGGCAGGGACAGAAGTTAATGATTGTTCCTGCTGTTAATTATTTCCAGTGCAGCTGAACTTTCAATAAACTCATTGGGATTTTAAAAAATATATTTTCCAATCCAGAAGTTTAGTTTATTTTCCACCAACACAATACAATTCACAGTATTATTTCCTGATATTTTTGTTTGTGTATATGTAGTACAGTCCTATGTTTTATCTTTTAATTTTTATTCTAATAACATATATATGACCTAAAACTCCCTGATACTTGATGCAGCAGCTTGGTCAGTTGTCTCCCAATAGCAAATATTAAAAAGCAAGTTTAAATAAAATATTTTTCTGGCATTTTCAGAACTGAAACATAACCCAGAAAATTGTTTATACAGACAAGGTTGCAACAAGTCTTGTATGAGGTAATGAATAACAAGACTAGAATGAAGACAGTGCAAATAAGGAGGAAAGATAATACAAGAGAAATTCAGAGAATCTGACAGAAAAGTGCAATTCTGACTTTCTAAATATAGAGAATGACCAGCTTTCAGACACTAGAGATTTCTTTTTAATTGAGGTGAAATTTACATGACAGGAGATTAAGTATTTTAAAGTGTAAATTCAATGGACATTTAGTACATTCACAATGTTGTGCAGCCACCCCTCTGTCTAGTTCCAAAATACTTCCATCATCCCCAAAGGAAAACCCCTTATCCATTAAAAAGTCACTTCCCATTCCCACCTCCTGCCAGCCCCTGGCAACTACTCATCTGCATTCCATCTCTTTGGACTTACCTAATCTGGATATTTCATATAAATAGAATTATACAATATGTGACCTTTTATATTTGGCTTCTTTCACTTAGTATAATGTTTTTGAGGTTCATCCACATCGTAACATGTATCCGTACTTCATTCTCTTTATGGCTGAATAATATTCCATTGTATCTATATATCACATTCTGCTCACCCATGGATATTTGGGTTGTTTCCACCCATTGACTATTGTGAATAGTACAGCTATGAACCTTCATGTATAAGTATTTTTTTGAGTATATGTTTTCAATTTTTTGGATATATACCTGTTTTAGTTTCCCAACTACTAAAACAAATACCATGCAATGGGTTAGCTTAAACAACAAGAATTTATTGGCCCATGATTTTGAGACTGGGAGAAGTCACAAAACCAAGGCATCAGCAAGGCAATGCTTTTTCTGTAAAGACTCCAGTGTTCTGGGGCTGGCTGCCAGTGATCTTTGGTCCGTGGCTTTTCTGTCTACAGGGCAATGCACATAACTTCACTTCTGCTTTATCTTCTGGGTCCCATTGACTTCCAGCTTCTTGTTCCTACTCATGGCTTCCTATTCTGTGTCCAATTTCCTTTGCTCATAAGGACTTCAGCCATATTGGATTAAGGCCCACCCTCATTCAAGTGTGGGCTCACCGTAACTAATAGCATCTTCAAAGATCCTGTTTGTAAATGGATTCATACCCACAGGACCAGGGGTTGGGACCTGAATGTGCCTTTTTTGGGGAGACATGATTCAGGCCCCCAAAATACCTAGGACTGGAATCACTGGGTCATATAGTAATTCTATGTTTAACTTTTTGAGGAACCACCAAACTGTTTTCTACAATGGCTGCACCATTTTACATTCCCGCAGCAACATACAAGGGTTCCAATTTCTTTACATCTTTACCAACACTTGTTATTTTCTTTTTTTTTTTTTTTTTTGATTATAGCCATGCTAGTGGTTGTGAAGTGGAATGCTAGAGACTTTTAAAAGAAAATTAACTGCTGGGGAAATTTTGGAATGAATTATTAAACAGGTTGTGATCCCTTGGTCGCTAGGCTCTAATATGGATTTACTAGGTACAAGATGATCTAAAACAATTGTGTTTCTTTGCTGATAGTGTTAGATAGATTAGAGGTATAGATAGCCATCATGTATCTTGATTTTAGTATTGAAATCAATATTTGGCAAAAGGTCCTACAATATCCCTATGGTTAAAAATTTTTTTTTATTTTTATTTTTGTAGGGGGTTCCTAAGTTCACATAGCATATGTTATACAATCCTCATCACTCTCCATTTTAAACAATTCTCATGACCCAAAACACCTCATAGTTCTTGTCAACCCTTAATTATGGTTAAGAACTTTCTTAACCACGGTTAAGAAATTGAAATGTAGGTAGAAGGATGGTGCTGTTACTTAGATAGACAACTAAAGAAGCCCAGCCGCAGAGACTTTGTTTAATGGCTCCTTTTCAGCAGGTAAGAAGTGTCTAGCAAAGCATCCTTAGACTCATTTTTGGTCCTATGCCCATCAACATTTTTATTTTTGATTTAAGACAAAGCAAAGTCAATAAATTTTCATGTACATCAATGTTTGGGTGAGTAACTCCTATGGTGAGTGGAAATTGAAAAGTAAAAATCATCTCAGCAGGGCAATAGAAAATAAAAAGACATTTGATAGTAATAAATATATAGTCTTTCATTTAACATAAAAAATTCAAGGGTGCAAATGCAAAATGAAGGAGAGCTGACTACAGCACATTTGAAAAGAAATCTGACACTTTTGTTGATCACAGGTTTCAAATGATTCAATAGTATGAAGCAGCTAATTGCATCCCCAACCAAAGGGGGAAAAAAAGAAGCCAATATGAAGCCATATCCTGGTCTATGTGTCTAAGGGACAGAAAGTAAAGATTATAGGTCAATATTCTGCAGTATTTCCTTCTCCAATTTGATCCCTACATTTTAAAAGAAACATTTTCTCCTTCTTGTATGTAAGGAGAGGGTGTATTTGGAGGTAAAAGAATTAGAGGTAAAGAACTGGAAACAAGATCACATGAAGAACAACCAAAGGAAGTATCGTGTTTAGCTCCAAGAAGAGAAAACTAAATTGCCCTCCAAAGCTTGAAGAGCTGTCATGTAGAAAAGGGAGGAGAAGTTTTCCACAAGGTTGCTTTAGAGAACTGAAGGAAGTGAGGTTTTGTTTCAACTTCTTGGAGGATCCCTAACAATTAGCCCTGTGTAGCAGTGGAATGATGGGTTATCATTGTGGCGGTAGGGGGTACTGGTGAGGTGATTGTTGTCCTGATTTGGAAATGGGACTGAATTCTCCTCTGACTCTGAGATTCCCCAATAAGGATATTCAGAAAGGTCAAATTAATCCAATGCTTTGCATGCCTGCCCCAACCCCATCCCACCAAAGTACTCTAAGGTTGAACAGATTCCAAGAGGAATAAAACTAGTAACTGACAGGTCAATATTCAACAAATAGTCCTGTGCTAGCTGCTGGCTCCCTTTATCCTAAATGTGACTTGTTTTCTTACCAGGTTTTTATCAAATTCAACTCACCCTGACCACATGGTTCTCTTAAGACCTTAGTCACAAGGCCTTTTTTAAATAGACTCCTCTTACTATAATGGACTTGGGTTCCTTTATTAGCAGTTGTTGATCAAAGCAGCTACCTAAATTTAGGAGTATGAAATTTTGTATCTGTGCCTCCTTTCTCATCTTTGATCATTTATTATTCTCTCTCCAAGGAGCATTTATCTTCATTGCTAATATCTTTATTTTTAATAACCCATCTTAATTATTGTATCTTGGGAATTATATTTTAAAATGCTGAAGAGGTGCTCCTTGAAATGTTTTATTGTTTTTGCTTTATACATAAAGAATAAGAAATGTATCTAGGAAATTAAACATCTCTCTTTTCTTACTGGCTTATTTCTGGGCCTTTCAGTATCTAAAAGTGCATAATGAGGGCCCGTTTTGACCTTCCTAGCATACTCATCATTGTCAGCTAATGTTTTCCTCTCTGTCTAGGAAGACAAGTTTCCTTGGTCATGGAGAGCTTAATCTCTTTGGTTTCATCCTTAAAATCTTCTTAGATTCAGATTCATTTTCGTAACTGCCTAGGAAAAGCTGCAGGCTCTGTCCTTGAGAAGCACAGGGCCATCTGCCTCTCCAGAGCAGATGAGTGGTGAGAGTGAGCTGCCCTCCCCGGGGGCTGGGATCCTGGCACCCTGCAGCAGCCAAGAGAAGGCCACCTGGTATGTGCAGGAAAAGCCCTGCTTTCGTGGGAGCAGAGCCAAGCACTCGCTATCCGGCCTCCCCCTGCTATAGCCACCTTTCCCATCACCCACTGAGGGCTGCATATGTGCACAGTAGCAGCCTGTGACTCAGAGGAGGAGGAGGGAGGGAGGACTCCTTCCCCTCCACTGCTGTTCTCACACTTATGATGGAGGAAGGGAGGGAGGGAGACAGTGAGGGAGAGAGAGCAAGCGAGCACACACTAATGCAGCTCCTCATTATTACTACAGGTGTGGCTAGAAGTCGAAGCCAAGTCCTCAGCCAGAACTACCAAACTCACTACTCGTTGTCAAATTATTCTTTTAAAATGATTCTTCCCCTAAACTTCCTGTATACTTGTTCTTATTTCTCCAGAATTTACAAGCTTTATGAAAACAGGCAAGCTCCATCAAGAGTTCACAGAAGGGATCCGGTAACTGCTTACTTGGGAGGTATTTAGAATGGAGGTCTTCTGACATTCTTTGAATCCATTCTCTTTGCAGTGTCCTCTCCCACTGTTAAATGAGGCCACAAGTTCATGCATGAGCCCAATTTCTGAAATAAATTTGCCACATTTCTGCATGGGATTCTTTTATAATTGCAAAAGAGGGAAAAGAGATATAGAAAGGATTGCTTATTCATTTCATATACTCTTCTAAATCCAAAAATTGAAATAATATTTATTGAATACCTATCATAGCACAAGTTTCCTGCTAAATAGTTATTTCCGAGAGCTGTTTATCCCCACACCAACACAATATATCATGAAAGGCCAATGAGAGATGGTTTGAGAAAATTTTCTCCATTATCTTCTCTGACTGGGGGAAGCAACAGAAAGAAGGTAAATAATATTGAGTACAATATGCTTCCCAGAGCTGTCATCGTTAAAATTTTTCCCCAATGAAGTCTATTTTGATTGCATGCAATGATATAATATGCCATTGTTGAAAAAAATCAGTGAAGTTTCCTTTTCTTTTGGGGGCCTAAAGAATATTGAGATTTTTGAAAAGTCAGAGAACACCTTAGGATCTTAAAAGTAAGGCATTAGATTTGCACTGCACTGGTTCATTTAATCAGACCTCCCACTTCTAAATTGTTGCCTTCAATTGAGTAGAAAATGAATTCGGCACATTTAACATAGAGGGCAGGATCAATATACTCATTTGTGAATTGGGCACTGAAATCAATATTTGCTTGGTATAGTCTTTCAATGCACTGAAAATTATACCTATTTACCCACACTATTTTCTTATTTTCCTTCAGTTTGATCTAAGCGTTAGGAAGAATTAGAATAGTTCTCTTGCAGTTCCTACCATGTCATCACTGAAGAGAAACTGGGCCATGTGTCAACACTGAACCATGGTATCTGTCTTCTTTTTGCCAGGCTACTATGACAAAAATCCATGCATAATGGGTTGGCTTAACCAACAAACATTTATTGTGTCATGGTTTTGGAAGCTAGAAGTCCAAAATCAAGGCTGTGCTTCCTGCCAGGAGTCTACAGTGTTCTGGTTCTGGCTTGTCCCAACCTTTGGGTTCCTTGGCTTGCGTCTTTCCCTCCCGTCACATGACTATGTCCTTGATCTTCTCCTGTCTGCTCTTATAGTTTCTGCTGACACCTGGCTGCCAGCTGTTTGGCCTTCTTTGACTACCTGTGTCTGAATTTCTTCTGCTTATAAAGTACTCCAATAATAAGGATTAAGACCTACCCTGATTCAGATAGGCCACACCTTAACTGAAAGTAACATCTTCAAAAGATCCTATTTATACATTAGTTCATACCCACAGGAACTCAGATTAAATTTAAGAACATGTCTTTTGAGAGAGTAGATAATTCAATCTACCACAGTATCATAGGTTGACCAAAACCACACCTCAGTTCTTCATCTCTAATAATGTAGTATGCACTTACTTTGGTTATGGTATCATCTTCCTTATTCTTTTAGGAAAATTTTAATTAGGCATATAGTACAATCAAAGGGTTACCTAGGAATTCTACCTTTCTGTCTAACAATTTTAACGGGGTTGCTAAAAAGTAAGAAAAGGAAGTCTTTATCTCTTTAATCTCCCAGTTCCAAGCATATAGCTACCTGGAAGGAAACATGTGTCTGACACACACACACACACACACACACACACATAGGTACGTGTGCTCACACATATACTTCAAGGCTTTATAGCTGGCTGGTCTGAGGCTCAGCTCTCCTACCATAAACAACCCATCTCTCTAAGCACTGGTCTCCATTATTTCCACTGATATGCAAGGGGGCTTGTTTGCAGCTAGAGAAGAGGGAAGAGTTTGGTAAACGGCAAGTCTGAGGGGGAGAATAGAAATGATGACAATGGAGGAGACAAGATACATGGCATCTGTTTTCCTCCTCTCCCTTTGGACTGAGTTCCAGTGACTATAATTAGAAAGGATGAACAACTGAAGCGAAGGAACTGTTTTCAGGGGAGATCTTTAGAAATTCTGGGCAAGCAGTGACGGAAACTGATGGAGCTGCCTTTGTATATAAGTTAAGACTCCAGAGATTATTTGGAGCCTCTATAACATGAAATATGGCACAGAGATGGGAAGAGGGCATTTCCCTTCATCCCTGCAGAGAACCTAGACATGGTCTGGCATCCCAAGGGGTAGTGCTGTGGCAAGCATCGTGGAATCATTTTTATGGTTTCACTTTATTGGAAGCATCCACAGGGGCTGTGATAAGACACCTTCCAGTGCATTCAAGGGCAGCAGGGGAGGTAGAAGAACACCTTGATGCCTTGTAGTTGCTGTAGGTGACAGTCTGGTTTCAAGATGCATATCAAACTTATCTTTGAAATCCTAGAAACAAATTAATTAGGGGTCACTTTGAAAATGGTCTTGAGTTAGCTGAGCAGATGGAAGTTTGTAGTCATTGTGATTTTGCCATAAATGTGTATTTTCTGAGAACCCACAGACTGGTGAGGCCAGGCAACACTTAGGAGATGCACTACACACGTGCTTGCATACACACAGTCACATAAGCACACATGTGCAAACACCCATATGAAAACAGTTATTTTTCCTGTCTTCATTAATTGACAAGTTTATTCTGAGAAGTTATTTTATGTGTATCAGTGTATTAGGAATTTTAGAGAATATATGGAAAATTGAAAATTGACTTCAGTATGGTAAATGGACCCCAGGTGTTTATCTCCTTTCCCTATGAAAATCCTGCTAAAATGAAGTGACCAACAATTTTCAAAGTTTGTCATCCCAAAGAGCAAAAGGAATAGGAAAGACAACAAAAGCAGATGAAAAATTTGAACTTACTTTTCTTCAGAGGGGAATTACAATGGAAGTGAAATGGTGGCCTTCCAGAATGCCTATGAGGCTCATCAATGGGAGGTTTTGTAGAAAGGAACAAGGGGCTGGAAACAAGGATGTTAAGCTGTCCACATAGTGGTTGGCTCTCCCCAGTCCTCACCATGAGTAGCCCCTTCCTCTTCTCCACAAGAGACAGGAGGTTTATTTTCTAGAAAAATTGAACTGGAGACATTTGGGACTCTATGACATTGGGCAGAAAGGAGCACAGAGTGAAGTGTCTGCCAAATAGGCAGATTCAGGGAACATCGACATACTGACTGTGAGAACTTTAACTTCTTTCCACCCACCCTGCTACCTGATGACTAGCAGGCAAAAATATACCTTCTTTGCCACTTTGGATATATTACGTCTCCCCAAAAGCCATATTCTTTAATGCAATCTTGTGGGAACAGTCTGATTAGTCTGTTGATTAGGGTGGAACCTCTGATTGAATTATTTCCATGGAGGCGTGGACCCTGCCCATTCAGGGTGCGTCTTAATTAGATCACTGGAGTCCTTTAAAGAGAGCTCACACAGAGAGCAAAGAGGACAGAATACCCCAAGAGATGCTTGCTAACACTTCAAGATGCTTGGAGATGCAGACAGAAGGACATTTGGAGATGCTAAGCTAAGAGAAACCCAGAGACATTTGGAGAACGCCATTTTGAACCGCAGCCCAGAAGCAAAGGAACAGCAGACGCCAGCCACATGCCTTCCCAGCTGACAAGAGATGTTCCAGATGCCGTCAGCTGTTCTTCAGTGAAGGTATCCTCTTGTTGATGCCTTCGTTCAGACACTTTTATGGCCTTAGGACTGTAAATTTGTAACTGAATAACCCCCCTTTTTAAAAGCCAATCCATTTCTGGTATTTTGCATAATGGCAGCATTAGCAAACCGGAACACCTTCCCAGGCAATATGCTGAGACATCTACTCTGGAGAAATTGAATGGTCTCCCATAGAGGAAAGCCCTCCATCTGCTGTCCTTTAACAGTCCTCCAATGAGAAGCTCAGTTCACTGCCCACCATCCTATAGAAAGCTCACCAGTTGAGAAGTCCCACTGTTACAGTTTGCTAAAACAGTGGAAGGCAATATACCAGAAATGGGTTGGCTTTTAACAATGGGGATTTATTAAGTTACGAGTTACAATTCTAAGGCCTTGAAAATGTCCCAATGAAGGCATCGGCAAGAGGATTCCCTCTCTGAGGAAAGGCTGCTGGCATCTGGGGCTCCTCTGTCACATGGGGAGCCACATGGTGACCTCTGCTGGTCCTTTCCTCCTGGTTCTGTTTTCAATGGCTGTCTCCAAATGTCTCTGGGTGTTTCTCTCTTAGCTTCTCTGAGCTTCATCTGATTTTTATGCTCATAGAGGACTCCAGCAAGGGGATTAAGACACACCTTGAATGGGCTAGGTCACATCTCCATGGAAACAATCTAATCAAAGGTCCCACCCAACAATAGCTCTACCCACACAGGGATGGATAAGAGAACACTGCCTTTTATGGGGTACCTAACAGCTTCAAACCAGCACACTCACCAAACACATAGGGCACCTAATCAGCTTTTTAATGTCTCACTCTTGAATAGGAATGGACTACCAACATTTGAAGAAAATCTCAAAAGTAAAGGCAAAAACCAAACCAGCAGACATAAGAAAAGTAGCTTGGAGAAAGCAGAGACAGCACAGGCAGAAGAAAAAACCTAAAACAGCAAAACAAATTACAGTGAATATCCAGAGATAAGAAAAGACATTGCATCCATAAAATAAAAAGAGGTATTAGGAAAAAAGGGATAATCCAAGTAAAAAAGAGGGGAAAATGCCCGTGGAAAAAAACTATGGTTATGGAAAGAGTCCTGCTAGTTTGACTATGATAGTGTTCCTCAGCCTGCCTGCAAAGGGATAGCCACCTCCAAAATCTGGTGGACACACAAGTTAGAGTATAAAGTGCGTAACACTTTTTGTTCTAAGTTAAGGTCTAGGTTACCAATTCTCCTCTCTGTAGCAGAAGCCATTTGTAGGCTTTTATGTGCAGGAGCACATAAAAGGGTCACCTTAGCCAGTCTGACATTGGGAGAACGTATTCTCATGGTTCTGATTTGAAACTGAAGTGATATGGCTACCTGTCTTTTGCCAATAATTTCAAAACATAGAAATTCCAAATGATTATATGAGCTTCTAGACCCAGTTTGAAAGTGTTATACCTCTATAATAAGGCTGTCCAAACTGAAATTAAATCCATTGGTCTAAAAAACAGCTTTGATATAGCACCCTGATGTTACTTATATTATTCAGCTATTGCCACAACAATGCTGTATAATAAACTCCCAAACCTCAGTGTCTGAAAGCAACCATCATTTACTCTCACACACATGGGTTAATAAGTTGGGCTAGGCTGGACTCCTAGCTCAGAATCCAGGCTTTGAGCTCCATCTGTGTCTCACACCTTTTAAGTCAGCAGATATCCAGGACATATGGTCTGTACCATGTGTTTCATTCTTGGGCCCAGGCTGAAGAAGCAGCTACAGAATATATTTTGAGAATGTTGTTCACTGGAGCACTAGAGTAAAAGTCTGACTATAGAAATACATGTCAAGTTTTTGCGCACATCTTTTCAGCTAACACCGTATTGACCAAAGCAAGTTACATGGCAAAGTTAAAGTCAAGGTACAGGGAAGTACATCCAACCTCCATAAGCCAGAGCAATGGCAAGTGTTTGGATATGTAAAACTAATGCTAGGGATTGATGAATTGGGACCAAAAATTTAATTTACCACACTCTTCCCATTGGTCCCAGTTTTTCACAAGGATGCCCCACATTCAAAATATGCACACCAGTATCATACGATGCACAAAAATCCCATATAGTCATGGCATCAGATACCAGGTCCGATCTTCATCAAATCCACAATCTTCATTAGCTTCATTAAGATAAAGCCACTCTTTATCCAGAACAATGAACTAATAAAAAATAAGGCATCTGTCCTTCATACACCTAATATTCCATGACAGAGCACAGAAGATAGCTGCAATAAACATTTTTATTTGAAAAAGGGAAGAATGAGAGAAAGAGAATAACCATCAGTTCAAAGCTGTTGTAATCTCTGACTACACTGATATTGCCAGGACACCCTGCGTAGGTTAGGCCAGGTTCCGTTCCATGGAAGTGGTTCTCCAGTCCCTCGCGCTCCATGACCCTCTGGGGAGTCATTCGTTTCTATTATCCACCTTCACTACTTCTGAAGAGGCATTAAATAATTTTCCCTTCTTGACAGTGAGCTGCTTTCTCAGTCTGTAGGTGTCGTGCCTATGGGAAGTTGAGGGCCAAGAGGGCTTTTTACATCTCTAACAGTCTTGGTTACTATTGTCCAGACTGGAAGGTTTTTTCAATACTGTTCTTTCAAAGAGTTTGTATGTTTTCCATGAAAGTGATTCCAGTCAGTTCCTTGTGGGACAAGGCATACCTACACTACTTTTCAAGATATGCTTCTCTCTAGACTTATGAATACTTTCGAGACATCAGCCATCTGTCTGACCAGGTCCACGATCTTTCTAAGACACCGTTTGTCCAAATGAAAGGATCGACTGCTGCTATCTTGACCCTTTCAGAGGTCTTAACAGAGGGAGGTATGGTTACACCCTTGATAATACTGTTTATCCCGAGGATGTGTCATATTAACAGCACCCTGGATTTGCTCTTTCATCTAGTCAATGTTATAATGACCACATCCTTGATTTTATGAGAAACATTTTCATTTTGTAACTCTATCCCACAGTTTCTGGACTCTCCAAAATTCTTCTCAATGCTTTTGCAAACTGACCAGTTCTTTTCCGAGCTTATCTGCTCTGCTCTTACCTGTAGGACCTTGCCAAATGCGTCTAGTAGCAACCAGTTCCTGTTTTTAACAGTCTTCCTCTAAAGTTCTCACATTCAATGGTTGCATTTTCTGTTTCCCAAGTTACCACAGACTACAGTTTTACCCAAATGTTTTCACAGTACTTAACATGGGTCACCATTTGTTCAGCCTCTCATAATTGTGTTCCTTGATTTCTGCCACTCATTATCAAAACTAATTCCACAAATTTTAGGTGTTTATTATGGCAGCACCTGCTTTTCAGTATTAGTTAACAAGCAGTTGCAACAATAATGATGCGTAAAAAATATCAGCACTGGCTGAAAAAACAACCACCTATTTTCATAGTCTCAGGTTTGCAAGACGGCTGCAATTTAGCTGAGCCTGGATGGGCTCCAGGCTTTACACTTTAGTCTCCAGCTGGATTCAGGACTGTCCAATGTCTCTCTCATCCTTCTTGGGCCAGCAGCCCCTGGGGAATGTGGTGTGTTTCATGTGTCTCATTCCTGGACCTAGGCTGAGGGCAGTTGGGTCCTTGGGGCATGCAACCAGAGTGTACGATACAAGTCCAAAGGCACAAGCATATTTTAAGTCTCTGTCTGCGTCATATTTATTAACATTTCTTTGGTCAAAGCAAGCTATATGTCAAAACTCCAAGTTTAGGAACAGGGAAGTACATGCTACCCACCAGGAAGCCAGGGTAAGGTGGCAAAGATATACTATTACTACAGATACCTGGAAACTTAGGGCTAATAATTCAATCTACCTCAGTGCTGAAGAGAATTTATTTCTCTCTCTTTTCTACTTTTTGGTAAAATTATGAACTTACATATCTTAGACCAGTGAATTTCAAACCCCTAGCTTCCTGAGACAACTTGTTGTTGGTTTTGTTTTGTTTAAAGTGTGATCATGGTGGGCTCTCTTAACTTGCATCAGCCTATCGCCTGTGGTTTCTCTCTGTCTCATACTAAAGTCCAGGGAGCCTAAGTCCATGATATTAGAAAACTACTTTTTTCTAATTGATGATATCCACCCGATTTGCACATCTTGTTCTTATTGAAGCCCAAAATTCTAAACAGCTAATTGCCAATGACATGTTTTAACCCTATGCTTTATTTGTATGTGGTTTCCATCACGTTCTACCCTCAGGTCTGTCCTCTGCAGGCTTTATCTAATGGATCCACAAGGTGCCACCTAGAGTTTTGGGCAATCCTGGCTCCTGAGTCATCTCCATGTTCATGCCCCTCTGTGCCCCAGCCCCTGGAGTTTGGAATCATGGGCACATTGTGGCTCCAGTCCACCTGCTGGATTCCTGAGTTACCCTTCATTCACCAGAATCAGAATCCTGCATCCCCAGGATTGATCCTGGGCAGCCACCTTCCCCTTAGTCAGAGCTCTACTTCCCTCTTCTCCTCCTCTCAACAGTGGCCCAACCTGGAGGATCACTTACCTGCTCACATTCTCCTCCACTCTGGGGGTTGCCCCTCTTGGTGGGCCAGTTCCTCCTCGGACCCCACCGTGGTACATGATACATGATTGGCTAAGCCCTGGTAGTTAAGCTTATCTCCCATCTCTGTCCCTCACCAGAGCCCAGATCCAGTCTTTGTTATCTCTAGCTAGCTGCCCGAAATTTTGGTTCAGGTAGACCAATCCAAAAGACTCAAAACTGATATCTACCTGCATCTGTAATATTTGACCCAATAGTAGATTTACCTGGTATTCTCTTCTAGTACTAATTTCACTGAACTTCATCACCCCCACACCATACCTTGGTCTCAGAGAGGACAGCCTTCACATCCCTGCCAATGTCTCCCTGTAGCTCCACCTAGATCTTGTTGTTTCAAGTCCAGCAGGTCCAAAGTTGTTGAATCATTATTTAGTGAAGATCATTGTTTACCTAAGTGCAGGTCATATTTCTGTTTTTGACACTTCATGTCAGTTTTCATAAATTTACTGAATTTTTTAGGCTGTTCTCGCTGAAGATCTTGGATTTTCTAAAGATAAGATGTTTGAAGTCCCTTCTCCCTGGAAAACAACTAATTGTGGCATTATAGATAGGGAATAATCTTATAAACATAGCATGTTATTGAGGTAAACAGTGATAATATTGTTATGGGAATGAAAACAGATTTCAGTGGCATATGTGAATCCCTGTGGTGGGAGCGGCATGGAGAAGAACAGGGTAGTCCTTGGAGGGGATTCAAATGTGGTTTTGTGTTCAGAGTGCAAATGTAGCAGGTGTAAAGATAATAAGACACAGAGGTCCTGTGGTTTGGGTTCTTTGATTAGGAAGATGATAACAAACATATTAGTCAATTAAATTCTTCTTGCTGAGTTTAGCACAGCAATGGATTTATTTATTGTAGGCCCTAAAGCTAATATAATTTTGGAGATATCTTTAAGAAAACAATTACAAAATTAGGTACAAAAGGATTTTTTTAAGAACGCATAAAGAAATCACAACAAATTACCGCAGCTTAGAAAATTCAGTTCTTTTCTGCGTCTCCTTAGGCAATTTATCAGAAACTCTTACAGAGAAATGCTTCCTCATTGCAACCTGGCTTTCCCTTCCACCCAGAACCCGCTATGGTTCCCATAAGTTCCCAAGTGTTGCCAGCCTGGGCAGGTGGGGGTCTCTGCAGCTTAAGGTTTATAAGCTTTGCAGTAAATCTTCTAGTCCAGAGCATAAACATGACAAAGATAGACCTGGCTAGCCTCCACCAGGGCTGGCTTCAGGGAGGGTGCAACCTGCACATTCGCACAGAGCCTGTTCAGAAGTTTAATGCTGTGGTGCCACCATCCAGAAACTCTTGATAATTTTGTCTATAAACTGGTGTTTTGTAAGGGAATTCAGTGGTGCATGCACCTGAGCAGAAGAGGTGCATGCAATATGCATGTCCACCTCCATGCCTCGTCATGCCATTCACATAAAAAGTTCATGATGTTCTGTGAACACAGGATTCCAGTGGACCCACATGCACAGAGTTCAGTGAGACTCAAGGCAAAAGTGTCATGTCTATACCTGAGTAAGCAAGAGCTCGGACAACCCTGAGAAGCCATGCTCTCATTCAAACTAGAACTTGCTTTGAATGCAGAAAGAAGGCAATGGTGTTCTAAGAAACATAAACAACCAAGGAACCCTATCATATCATTTCTTACTCATTGTTACTTCCCTGTAATAGCCAACCACTTATGCTGTAAGTGATATGGAAGGGAAGGGAAAAATTGGGCAGCGCCTTTTCCTTCCATGTTTCTCCACTCATCCATAGCCAAAAGTAGAGTGTTGGTAGAAGTATGCTTACCAAGAAGTGAAATAAAAATAGCCAAGTAAGTTTTGTGCCGCATTTCCACCATTCTGGTGACAATGAAATACATATTCCTGTGCTAGTTACGAAATATGAATTGTGTAGTTTTGTTGATTTCTTATATTTGCATTTAAAATTGGCATTGCCCAATATAAAGATGAATGATAAAATCCTTAATAGTCTAAAATATTAATTTTTATTTATTTAGAATGGCATTACTTAGTAAATGAAATCATCATAACAACTTGAGAGAGAGACTGTGAAAGAAAGGAAAAGGCTTTATATTCTAGTGCCTCTAATGGCATTTTTTCTCTTCTCTTTGAACCCGGGGTCCCACATTTTTATTTTGCACTGGGCTTTACAATTATATAGTCTAGTTTGATGAACATAGAGGGGTACTGTACATACATGGACTTGTGGGGACAGACACTTTGCATTTTTCCTTTTCAAAATGCTGTGCCTGCATCTGTCAATGAGACAACAGAAAGGTTATGATCAAGCAATGGATTGGAAGAAATTGTCTTTTACTTTCAACCAAAAATAGTAGAAAAAAAAATGAATGCACATTAACATATAGTGTAGGAGTAATATTTATTAGCTGACAAGGTGATTTTTTTCTACCTTAATTACCTAATCCCTAATCATAACAGATACTTGACACTTTGTTGAATTTAAGCAGTTATTATTTCTTTCATTAAAATCATGCTTACTAAATAAATTATGATACATCTGCATAATACACAATTATCTCAATATTAAAATGATGTTTCCAAAAATAGTTAATGACATGGAGGGGAAATTAGGACAGAAATTTCTATGTATGATATCATCTGCCTTAGTAGAAAAATGTGTGTATAAAAAAATACTGGAGGAAAAAAGTATCATCTTTTTTGAATGCTGAGATTTTGAGTGGTTTGTATTTCCCCTTCTGCAGCTTTCTATTTTTAAAATTCTCTACAATGATCATGTATTGATTCTATAACCAGAAAATATTTCAGCAACATGTTATACATCTTTTTATCATTCATGCTTGGCACAATGCTTAAAACACAGAGGGCATTCGATAATTAGTTGGTGAACTTGAATCACCTCTAACTCACAAGTGAGGAGGTCAACACTTAACAAAACCCTTGTATATATTCATAAAATAATAAGCCTTAATAGTGAATCTTTATATAAATACTCAAACACTATCTTTGCCATTGTGTAGTCTCTTAGTGAAAAACCTTGCCTGTGATTTTAAATTTTGATATGATTTCAAACTTATGGAATAACCGTAAGAGTATTACAAAAATTTCCTGAATATTCTTTATCCAGATTCTCCAACTGTTCACACTTGACACATGTGCTCTGTCATTTGCATTTCAGAATAAGTTGCAAACATCATGTCCCTTTACTCCTAAATGTTTCCATGTGAATTTCCTAAGAACAAGGACATTCTGGAAATTTAACAATGACATAATACCATTATCTCATCCACAACTCATATTCATACTTTGCCAATTATAATGTCCTTTGTACTATCCCAAGTTCAGGGTCCAATTCATGTTATATATTGCATTTAGTTGCCTTGTCAAAAGGTTTCCTCCCTCCCTCCCTTCCTTTCTTCCTTTCTTCCTTCCCACCTCCCCTCCCCCGCTCTCTCTCTTTCTTTTTTTGCCACATCTTAGTTGCTCTGACTTGATAATACGTTCATGCCTGGTAGGCTGTGTTTGTGTTCCCCACCCCATTCCCACACACCCCCTCATACATACACACTACTGATTTTATCAGAATTGTCTTGGCTACTGTTGCATAGTTTTGTTTCATTTGGATTTTAGAACTACTTTGACAGTTTCCATGAAAAATTGTTTTGGGATTTTTGTTGTTTGTATTGATTTCATAAACCTATTTTGGGAAAATTAACATCTTTTTAATATTAACCACCCAACTCATGAACATGGTAAATGTCTCCATTTGTTTAAAATTTTTATGTCTTACGGTAAATTTTATTTTATTTTTTAACGTGATTCTTTTCAGGTTTGTTACTAGATATTTAATAGTTCTACCCCTCTTTAAATGTTGATTTTCCTTCATATTCAGCTTTTGGAACTCCTTGCCCACATAGTCTTCCTGGGTGTGCTCATTGTTTTCATTATCATTTATGTGTTTTTACCTCATCATCATCTGTGTTTTGTCCTGGACCCATTTCTTAACCTCCACATGTAAACAACAAACTGCCTGCTGGAGTTTTCCACATGGATTTCCCACCTCAACCTCAACCGCAACCTGTTCCAACAGAACACGTCATTTCTTTCCCTTCTCCCAACTCCCAAACTACTCCTGCTCCTTGTCCTCTTTCTCCTGTTAACATATTCCCTTCCTGAGTAAATAATACCACGTTAGAGTCATCTAAGTCAAAACCTTAGACTCATCATCACCTTTTGCTTCTCCTTCACCACCACCCCTCCAGTTACTTGGTCAATCTTGTAGATTCTGCCATCTCACTCAAACTATTCCCACAACCCCAATCAGTCTCCTCTCTGGAAATTAATTTTCCTTACTCCCATTCCACCGCCATTACAGCTGCATCAGTAACTTCAAATAACTGAGTGTATTATGTAGGATAGGCCAGCCTACTATGTATAAAAAATGGACCACAAGACGTAGCACATCATTAGTGCAATAGAAGTTTATTTTTTGCTCATACAGCAGTTCAAGGCAAGTGTTCTGGTTCTCAGATAGCTTCTACTATCTCATGACTCCATGATCTTCTGGAACCTTAGCATTTTCTGCAGCCAGCTGGGGCAAAGAGAAAGAGTAATTGATGATGAGGCATACCCACTTCTTAAAAGCTTTGGCCCCAAAATGTCACATATGATTTATGCTCGCATCCTAATGGTGAACACCATTTACATGATGCACCTAATTGCAAAGGAGACTGGAAAATGCATTCTAGCAATTAACTGGGCTTCAATATTATTACTATTGAGAGGGGGAAGAATGAATTTTGGGGGACAAAATGTTATATTGTTATTACCCTGCTTTCCTCCAGGACTTTCTACAGGAAATATTTATATAAAGTGATGTTTTATACTAGCTCACTCTTTGTTCTTGTTCTTCAAGCAGCAGAAGAAATGGGGAAATGGAACCCCCAAATTAGTAAACCCAGTTTCTAATTCTCTCTTATACACTAAGACCCTATTTTCTGCTTAATTTTACAGTTCTGCTTCACTCATTCATTCACTCAAAACATTTACTAAGTACTCACTAGTATCTGCTATTGCTTTAGGTTTGGGGGATATAGGAATTCAAGATAAATTTTCTTCCCTTATGGAGCATGCAACCTGGTTGATAGAGGCAAGACAAAGAGGTAAAGCACAGGATAGTAAGTGACTCAATAAGCATAAGTACACAATATTAGAGGTCAGATAAATCATCATCTAAGAGATGACACCAACTTCACTCTTGAAAGATGAATGAGAGACAAAGGAAACTTGGTAGAGGCAGGATTTTCCAGGCAGACAAAATATGGAGCAAGAGAGAAAAGTGGCACTTTTGGTGACGATAGGACATATTTCAAAAGATGGGTGCAGCTGGCAGACAAATAAGGAAGGTAGGAGCCAGATCAAATACTTCATATGCTAGTGCCAGGAAGTTTGCTTTAATCCCAAAGAAAGCACTGAAGCATATTGAGTGGGGAAGTGATGTTGTCTGGAATTTTAAAGGGAAATAATAGAATGGAATTTGAGTGGCTGAGGTTTGGCCCTAGAGGTCTGGAGTCAAATCTCTATGGGCCAGGATGTCTCTACTCTTTGTTCTCCAAGTAAGTTACTGTTATAGTTAACTGCCATCCTGCAGTTCCTTATTTATGTGTAACTGATATGCTCACTTTACCAGTTTTGGGAAACAAATAAAGTGTGCTGGTTTGAATGTATTATGTCCCCCAGAACGCCATGTTCTTTGATGCAATCTTGTGTGGGCAGACATTAGTGTTGATTAGATTGTAATTCTATGAGTGTTTCCATGGAGATGTGACCCACCCAACTGTAGGTGATAATTCTGATTAGATAATTTCTATGAGATGTGGCCCTGCCCATTCAGCATGGGCCTTGTTTACTTTACTGGAGCACTATATAAGCTCAGACAGAGGGAGTGAGCTTGCTACACCCAAGAGAGACACTTTGAAGAACACACAGGAGCTGAGAGAGGAGCTGTAACTTACAGAGACATTTTGGAGATGGCCTTTGAAAGCAGACTTTTGCTCTGGAGAAGCTAAGAGAGGACAAATTCCCCAGGAGCAACTAAGAGTGACATTTTTGAGGAACTGCATCCTAGAGAGAACATCCTGGGAGAAAACCCTTTTGAAATCAGAACTCCGGAGGAGACGCCAGCCACTTGCCTTCCCAGCTAACAGAGGTTTTCCGGACACATTGGCCATCCTCCAGTAAAGGTACCCAAATGTTGATTGTGTTGCTTTGGACACTTTATGGCCTTAAGACTGTATTGTAACCAAATAAACCCCCTTTTATAAAAGCCAATCCATTTCTGGTATTTTACTTAATGGAAGCATTAGCAAACCAGAACATAAGGTAACATCCCTTTCATACTCATTCCTTGAGCCACCATGTGCTTAAATTAACTGGAACCCTAGGCTCTCCTTCTTGGGTCCCTCCCCCAATTGGGGAAGAATCTTGGTGTTTACTCAACTCAAAGGGATTAGTCTAAACAGCAGGCAGGAAAAAAATCTAAAGCATGTGCTCAGTCCACTACTGGGCTTTGTTTTGTATCTCCTTTTCTCTTAAAACTGCCAGAATGATCCTTGGCTTCTCACTGTAGGACCCTGGGGAAACATAGTTACAAAGGAAGGAGCTACAATGAAGTAGTAACAGTGATCCAATTTGGGGTTTCAAAAGATAGCTCTGATGCCAGAGTATCCGGGATTGGTTTGTAAGAGAGCATAACCAGATGCAGAGAGACCAATGGATTATCCACACCGTAAACTAGGTAGGAAATGCTGAAATCCTGAATTGAGGCAAGGGGAATAGAGAGGAAGAGGAGGAGACAAGAAAAATAGGTCAAGACCATAAAATTTACCATATCTGCTTACTGTTTGGATATGAGGAAAGAAAGAAAAATGAAATTGGTAATGTTTCTAGGGTTCTGGCTAGAGAATGGGGTAGATGGTTGTGCCATGTAGCAAAACTTAGGATACAGTAGTCATGAAGATTTGCAAAATGATAAGGGGAGTTGATGATTTCAGTCCTAGACATGTTAAGTTTGGGGTTCCTGGGGAAAAACTATTTGAATATGTCTAACAGCCAAAACTCATGAGAAATCTCTGTAAATATGGATTTTGGATTCATTAGTTAGTAATAGTTGAATTCATGTGGGCAAAATCTGCACGAAGAAGAGTTCAATGAGATAAGGGGAAATCTGGTGACAATACTGGGAACCCAGCATAAAAGGATTGGCAGAGAAATCTGAGAAGGGGCAACTAGACAGGTTGGAAGGGGAAAATTTCAAGAAGAACGCAGCCAGCATTCCCGTGCTGTAGAAAATCCACAAGGGCAACTGGCATGGAATGGAAGTATGTTCTTTGGTGACCTTGGTACGAGCAAGTGGTGGGACTAAAGCTTGGCTAAAACAGAAGAGCGTATGATGAGGCCAGGATTCTCATTCAGCAAACCTGGGTGGTGAAGGGAAGGAATAGAGTGAAGTGGTAGAGAGGTATATAGGATCATGTGTGTTTTATATATTTTATTTGTTTGTTTAGAGAAGAAGAGCTTTGAACATGCTGAGGGGAAAGAGCTGGGAGGAGAAGTTAAAAATATTGGGGAAAGAACAGATGATTGAGCAGAGCTGCTGATATAGAAGGAGGGGCTGGGATGCCAGGCACGGGTAATGGATGAGTCATAGGCAGGGGGAAGGTGTTTCTTCCCTAGGAATGAATAGCCAGAGTAATGATTACAAATACCATTAATCATTTCATGCCCTCCCTCCATTTGTTCTCAGTAAATGCTCTTGCACTTTTGTGGCCTTATAAGAGTAACTCATTAACAGCTGTCTTCATTTTCTAGAAACTTCCATTTTAGATTTCTCTGTTTTTTATTCTGCAGGGAGTCACCATGGTTTTGAACTTTAGAAGTCTTAGAAGATTTCTCAGTTGCCACTCGTTCTCTTACCTTAGTAACTGGCATTCACTCTCCTGCAGAATCCCTTTTGTCACATAGGGCTTCTGGAATGTCACATGGGATTCTAGGCCTTGGGAGGGTTTGACATGTGTAACAATCTGCTTATTCAGTCACTTTCTTTCATGTTAACTGAAGCTTCTGCCCATGTCTCTCTATAGTTACCAGTAACAACTCTTACCAGGCCAGCCCACCATGTAACAGCCCCATGCTAAGAGCTGCCCATGCTTAGGGTGGCTCATATAATTTATTATTTAACTGGGAAATGCTAAGAGCAAAAGGAGGCACTATCTGTTAATAACTACACACAGACCATAGGTGCAAACTGGGACTGCCTGGTCAAATTGGAGACATATGGCCATCCTACTCATAATACATATCTGTCTTCTCATAGCTTAAGATAGCTTAAAACACAGGAAGGTATTTTAAATATATCTGTGTTGTTTGAAGTTTTTTTGTTTGTTTGTTTGTTTGTTTTAAGGAGCACACTAATTTAAAAATAAAGAGAACTCTTCTTGCGGGATTCTAGGACTTTGAACTAAATAGCTTACCTGGTGCCAACACTGCATTGTGTAAGTGAAATTTTTGAGACCTGGCTCTCTGGAAGCTCTAGTGAGTTCTGAGTAACTGTTAGATTTGTGGACCCTTCCCTTTTCTCCCTTTGATCTGTTCTCCTGGGCTCTACCAATAGGGAGAGGATCTCAGAGGGGAGCACGTCCATGGATTTCCATTAGGATGAAGAGTTATGATAAAGCCTTCATGAATTTGTCCCTGAATGGCAACCAAAGCATGAAGCCCCTTACGTTTGGAGTGGGGGTCAGTGGTCCTGTGGGACTCATGTCTTAAAGATCCTTTGGAGTGTCAGAGAACACTAATTTCCTTCCTTTGGGTTCAGGGCTTCCCCTATCCCAGGCTGTACCTTCTCCCTGCAACCCCCTGCCCAAAGAAGCTTGCCTAGCATCACAGAGAGGAGCCCTCCACTGCAGCCAACAGGGTGGCCAATTGCAGGTCTGTATTTACACAGGTCTCTATGTAATCTGCATTATGAACAGCATTTTGGACCTACTCCAATCCCCCTCCCCTCCACCACCACTTTCAGTCCTGCCCAATTCTGGGAGAGAGAAAATTCCATGGCTTTTATTGACTCTCCTAGAGCCATTTACACAAATGAATCAATTAGGAAAACACAAAAATCAGGGAGCAACAAAGCATTTTTTTCATATGTTTTGTCCTTCTCAAAATCTAACTAATCACTGTCTCGATTACTAGAACAAGCCATAAGAGGTTTTGGCTTCTGGTACCTGCTCTATTTATACCACTTAATTTTTGGCAAATGACCTTACCTCTGTGTATGGAATCTAAATGCACCAATATAAATATGTAAAGGCTGTCATTTCCTTAGGTTCTGTAGTTTTCATAATCTCTCTGAATCCATTGTTTTTTAAAAAAACATTTTCCATTATCCATTCCCGGTAAATAGACAAATAAAATAATCAAAAAGAAATAGAGAACAGGTTTGTCTGATAATTGGAAGAGAACTGTGAGCAAGAAGAATGATCTATAGTGACCCACACTGCAAATTATAGCAGAAGACTGACAATTCTTTAGAGAAAGGAATGGCGTGTTTATAAAATTTGAATGGAAAGAAGCATCTCAGTGCCATTATCACTCAATATTCAGCACAGCAATATTTCCAGCACAGCAAGGATTCCCAGGCTGTCTAGAATTGTAGCACCTTATCCTACCTCTGGATTCTCCTGAGCATGACATGGTTAACCAGAGCTGGCTGGACAGTCTGGGAGGCCCAGGAGTCTGAACCAGAGGTACAGACCCAGCAAAACAGGAAGGTGAGTCTAAGGGCAGAACACTGTGCCTGGACATGCAGGGAAACAGCTTCTGCTCTTACACATTTTGCGATTTCAGCAGAGGTGAGGTACAGAAGGAGAAGCTCCAGGTAAGAGGTGTGATGGTACACATGGCCCCTGTAGACCGTCCTCCTCATCCCTGCTCCTTTCTCAGCTTTCCCTTAGGTTTCTCTCTCTCTCTTTAATGACTGCTACGGAAGTCACATTCGACTCCTACTGGTTGCTTAACCATAGCTTAATCTGTGGGCCCTGCCTTGTTATGGGTGCAATGCTTCCTGCTTGTTAGTTAATTGCTTAGGCACATATGCCTCTTGGGAAGGCAGGTTAATATCACTCCCTTGAGATTCCCTCCCCTCTTCCCCAAATTGCCCAAGCCCCTGGAGGTTTGATCCGGAGGGTTTGGACAATTTGGGGAAGTTAGTTCTCTGAAAATTCCAAGTGGAAGAAGTGGCGGCTGTGTGACCATCCATCACTGCTCGTTGCCTTTCACTGCTTTGCCTCTTATTCACACTTACATATGCAGTTGTGAAGCGGAACTGTGGAGCCCGAGGCGGGGTCTGCAGCTCTTCAAGGCCGCCCACTTGCTAGCCAGGTACAAAGTAAACCTTCAGATGGTAACTGAGGTCCTTGCTTTAAGCCCAGGCTACAAGCATTGACTCTCTCTTTCTTCAAAAGTGTTTATTTCAGGCCCTGTTTTACCTCCCTGTCACTGGACATGGTTCAGGACTTCTGTCCACAATCTCCGACTCTGAAACTCAGAACTCAGGGCTTGAGTCCATTTCCTCTCACCAAGGTCCTGGATTCCTTAATCTTTTAAAGGACCAGCTCTCATACCAAGGGGTGAACTTTTACTCATGCATTCAGAAAGTTAAGATTCTTGTTATCCCTTGACTGCAGTCCAAATCAAGAAAGGATAAAATACAGCTACCATTTTTTAAGCACCTACCAAGCGCTGCATCTTTAACATTGTTGATCTTAAAATATTGGGCTAGACCCTAACTTAAATTCTTTATTTTTTGTCCCTTTTGCACAGCTAAGCCAGACCAACATTTTAAAAATAAACTCTGCTAAATACTGAGGGAAAATATTTATGCAAAACTTAAGCTTACTTGCACGTATTGTCTGATTTTATATATCTTCAAAAAAATTCAGTAAAATAAGGAGTAATCTTCTCCAAACTTTACAGAAAAGGAAATCAATCTTAGAGAGGTAAAGTGACTTTCCAAAGGTCACAGTGGTAGCTAGTTGACAAACAGGGCACAAACCCAAGTTTTCATCCAATCCTGTCTTCTTTTCATTAACCCATTGCTCAGAAAACACAAAGACGGCAAAAGCAGTTGTTTCTAGAGAATAGAGTTCTGATTTCCTCTTAGTTCTCTCAAAGGACAGGATAGCATGGGAGTTGAGACAAGGATTTTGAAGCCAGAGAGACCTGAGTTCCTGTCCCAACTCTGCCACTTGGTAAATGTATGACTTTGAACAAGTTGCTTCCTCTTATCCTGTTTCCTCATCTATAAAATGGGGATGATAGTAATGGTGCCTTCTTCAAAGCATTGCTGTGAAGGTACTGCATTTAGAAAGTGGCTGGCACGAAACGAACATGGAATAAGGATGCCAATTAACATTATTATTATACACAGAGGATAGGTATAACTTCACAGATTCATTTCATTTGTTCCACAAACATTTATTGAACACCAACACTGCGTGTGGAACAAAGAAGAGTTTTCTAAATTAAAGGTATACACTTTAATAGATGGAAACTGTCATTAAAACAGTTAAAGGCAATAAAGTGCAATAAAATGCATGGGTGCCTGGGCTGGAGCAATGGCTGCAGGAGTCAGGGCTCCTGGGTCCCTGAGGGGTTCAGGAAAGATTCCATGTAAGCGTTATGGAGCTTCCAACAGAGAACAGGAGGGCATTGATTAGTTTGTTCATAAAGTGCTTTCCCTTAGTTTGCCACATCATTGCTTGAAACATAAAGCCAAGAGCAAAAACGAATTTTCAAATAGCAAAATTAGTTTGAAAGCAGATACATTCACTAGGAGTTGTCAAGAAATCACTTAGGATTCACTTAGGTCATCAGTGCTTAAATTAGTAGCAGTTGGAAATATTCATCTTCAATGTATTTGGGGCTGATTTAACTGGCTCTGAAATAAAATTAAAATTCATGAAAACACGGCCAAAACGTATACCCAGGAAACATCTGACATTAAGACAAGGCCAAAATGAAGAAAACCACTGCAAGGTGCATCACTGCGAAATTAGCAGTAGGTCCCTGGAAAATTCTGAAAATTGGACAAAAGTTATTAAAAGCATAAACTATTTGAGGAACTCACCCTCCACGATGCACCCAGGTTATCAAGAAATGAAAAATAAATGACTGGAAATATTTAAGTGTATAAATTAATTTTACCAATTAGTCATTTTGTCTAAGTTGAAGTTTTTGGTTGTTTTGTTTTGTGTTACTAAATTCTCTTCTCTGTCCTTTGCGTACTGAAGAGAAAGGGTAAAAGTTGTAGAAGTAAAGTCCAGGAGGAGAGAGATATGAGAATTGGTAGAGGTAGTGGGTGGAGGGGGTTGGAGAAGGAGGGAAAAAGAAGAGGAAGAGGAAAAAAGCAGAATGAAGTATACAATTCAGAAAGTAAAGCAAAACTTACAAGAAATTACACACACACTCACACACACATTTATTTTATAATGGAAACCAGCCTTTATTTTCTCCTTGGAGTCTTGTATGGTTTAGAGACCAATTTTTCCATTTCATTTTTTTACCTGGCATTTAAGGAGAAACAACCCTCTTGTCTCTGCTGGGAGTTGCCCTCCAGGTACTTCTCACTGGACGGGGCCTGTGCACTTATTGTTCTAATACAACCAAGGGCCCCAAGGCAGTCAGTGAGCAGAGGGCTTAATCACCAGAATGTCAGGCCACAAAACTGAACAACCAATAGCTAACTGCTGACTGAAGACCGCCGGCAGTATTTATTCCCGAAAATGTATTTTTGCTCCATTTTACACATGGCACCTCCCACTGGTAAACGTATGTGAACATTTGTGGCACAATCATGTGCGTGTCTTTGCATGTCACAGATAGACTGAAACCTGCAAACACGGACCTTAGGGAAAAATATGGGCATTGTTTTCCGGATCCCTCTCATTACAGCAGACCTTACAGTGAGGGCCAAACCTCAGCTCATTCATTTATCCAACAAGTGTGTCTTGAGCACCTACTATGTGTCAGGTGCTGGGGAAAGAGCTCAAGACTCCATCCCTTTTAACAAAAGAGATCAGTCTTTGGAGAAGTCATACTGATGCCACACAAGGTGGATTGTGATGATTTAAAATAAATTAAGGAGGGGATGTGGAGAAATTGGAACTCTTATTCATTGTTGGTGGGACTGTATAATGGTTCAGCCGCTCTGGAAGTCAGTCTGGCAGTTCCTTAGAAAACTAGATATAGAGTTACCATTCGATCCAGCGATTGCACTTCTTGGTATATACCCGGAAGGTCGGAAAGCAGTGACACGAACAGATATCTGCACGCCAATGTTCATAGCAGCATTATTCACAATTGCCAAGAGATGGAAACAACCCAAATGTCCTTCAACAGATGAGTGGATAAATAAAATGTGGTATATACACACGATGGAATAGTACGCGGCAGTAAGAAGGAACGATCTCGTGAAACATATGACAACATGGATGAACCTTGAAGACATAATGCTGAGCGAAATAAGCCAGGCACAAAAAGAGAAATATTATATGCTACCACTAATGTGAACTTTGAAAAATGTAAAACAAATGGTTTATAATGTAGAATGTAGGGGAACTAGCAATAGAGAGCAATTAAGGAAGGGGGAATAATAATCCAAGAAGAACAGATAAGCTATTTAACGTTCTGGGGATGCCCAGGAATGACTATGGTCTGTTAATTTCTGATGGATACAGTAGGAAAAAGTTCACAGAAATGTTGCTATATTATGTAACTTTCTGGGGGTAAAGTAGGAACATGTTGGAAGTTAAGCAGTTATCTTAGGTTAGTTGTCTTTTTCTTACTCCCTTGTTATGGTCTCTTTGAAATGTTCTTTTATTGTATGTTTGTTTTCTTTTTAACTTTTTTTTCATACAGTTGATTTAAAAAAGAAGGGAAAGTTAAAAAAAAAAAAAAAAAAGAAGAAAAACAAGGGAAAAAAAAAAAAAAGATGTAGTGCCCCCTTGAGGAGCCTGTGGAGAATGCAGGGGTATTCGCCTACCCCACCCCAATGGTTGCTAACATGACCACAGACATAGGGGCCTGGTGGTTTGATGGGTTGAGCCCTCTACCATAGGTTTTACCCTTGGGAAGACGGTTGCTGCAAAGGAGAGGCTAGGCCTCCCTGTGGTTGTGCCTAAGAGCCTCCTCCTGAATGCCTCTTTGTTGCTCAGATGTGGCCCTCTCTCTCTAGCTAAGCCAACTTGAAAGGTGAAATCACTGCCCTCCCCCCTACGTGGGATCAGACACCCAGGGGAGTGAATCTCCCTGGCATCGTGGAATATGACTCCCGGGGAGGAATGTAGACCTGGCATCGTGGGACGGAGAACATCTTCTTGACCAAAAGGGGGATGTGAAAGGAAATGAAATAAGCTTCAGTGGCAGAGAGATTCCAAAAGGAGCCGAGAGGTCACTCTGGTGGGCACTCTTACGCACACTTTAGACAACCCTTTTTAGGTTCCAAAGAATTGGGGTAGCTGGTGGTGGATACCTGAAACTATCAAACTACAACCCAGAACCCATGAATCTCGAAGACAGTTGTATAAAAATGTAGCTTATGAGGGGTGACAATGGGATTGGGAAAGCCATAAGGACCACACTCCACTTTGTCTAGTTTATGGATGGATGAGTAGAAACATAGGGGAAGGAAACAAACAGACAAAGGTACCCAGTGTTCTTTTTTACTTCAATTGCTCTTTTTCACTCTAATTATTATTCTTGTTATTTTTGTGTGTGTGCTGATGAAGGTGTCAGGGATTGATTTAGGTGATGAATGTACAACTATGTAATGGTACTGTAAACAATCGAAAGTACGATTTGTTTTGTATGACTGCGTGGTATGTGAATATATCTCAATAAAATGAAGATTAAAAAAAATAATAAATAAATAAATCAAGGAGAAAAAATCAGCAGAGTTTGTGGCACCATCCAAGCCACAAACCTGAAAGAATGCTCTGAATACTTGGTATCAGATATCCACTGCTGCATAACAAAACACCTTAGGGTTTAATGGCTTCAAACAATAATGATTTATTTGCTTATGATCTGAGCTGCGCTTGCACGTTTGGGGCTTCAGCTGAGCTGAGCTTTTCCCACACATGGTGTCTCACCAAGGAGGCCAGCCTGGTCTTGTTCATGTGGCAGCAGCTTCATGGGAGGGAAGAGGGGAAGAGCAAAGCCCCTGGAAGCCTGGGCTCAGAACTCACCCCTCAGGCAGCATTCCATGGGTCAGAGCAAGTCACAAGGCCTGCCCAGTGCAAGGGACAGGGAAGTAAGACTGGTGGGAAAATTGACTTGATTGGAGGAATTGCAAAGAATTTGTGACCATTTATAATCTCCCACAACTAGGAAGTCCACTTTTCCTCCACAGAACACCCTTCTTTCCTCAAGAAAGGAAAAGGAAAGTGACAAAAGCAGGTGTGATCAGGGTTGCTGACCAGCCAGAGAAGCTCAACTATTGACCCAGCTATGAGAGCACATCAAGAACAGAAGCTCTTAGGATGCGACTTCCTTGCTTGCCGACCTAGAGGTCCTAAGCCAACCCTCTGCATCTGTCTTTCCCTAATGATCTTTGAGGCCCCTTGGCCTTATCCCTCTACTCAGGTTTTCTATGCCTCTTAGTAGCCCAGTTTGCCTGAATTCCTCATTGCCCAAAACTCTTGGCCTCAAAATGCCAGGCTGGCCCCTGACTCGGGGCCCCTTCTTAGTCTAGCTGAACAGGAGAACAAAACCTTTGCCTACTGTCTGGCCACCAATCCAAGCTCTAACCATTAGCCTAACCTATTGCCCTGTGGCATTTGTTGATTCACTCCCTCCTCTAGTTCCAGCCAATCCCCCTTTACAACACTCCTCGTCCACCCAATTTGGTACCCATCTGCTGTGTTTACTAGGGCCCCCTGACTTCCACCCCCATTTGACACTCGACTCTTTTGCTTTGGATGCCTTTTACACCTTCCTCTTCTGCTTGGATTCTGCCTCTCAGTCACAGACTTGTCACAATTCTTCTTCTGTGAATACTTGTGATTCTTTTTAACATAACATTGAGAACAGCTTGAAGTTGAGGTACTTGTTGACAGCAGATGCTATAAAGAAAGCCCATTTTAAAACACCTCCAAAGTAAGAATGAGACATTTCCTAGATGTAGAGCCCTTATTATATCCTTCAATATTTTTTGTTATGGTGGTTGTAGAATTGTTTTTTAATTTATGCAACCTTTTTTTCCTCTGAGGATGAAGTTTAAAGGGACATAGATTCTGAAACTTTTATACACTTAAGAGAGGAGATACAAAACATCAAAGTATGATGAGCTTAAAGCAAAGGCATTTGAAATCAAAGAAAAAAGAGAATTTTTCCCTGTGTTTATTCAGCAATGTAGGAAATAAGCTCTCATTTAGGTAAATTTTGCAGTTAATGGACATATAACACCTTTAAAACATTTCTAAGCATCTCCGTAAAGAGATTCATAAAATTCAGTCTTTAAATGGTTATATGAGATATAGTAATCATAATTTAATTTAATTTTTATCCTTCCTGACTCAGGATCGTGAGTATGATCATCAGCTACCCCCTGGGGCTATGACATGGAGATGCCTCAGGGCCAAGGAAGAGTGTAAGCCTGGGCTGTGTAGGAAATGGCCCCAGGCTGCCATTTTTGGTTCATATACCTAAACATATAGTTTCCATTTGTCTTTACTCATACAATCTTTTACAAGCCACAATAGCAAAAACTGATTACTGTATTCTCATTTATTCAAGTATGATGATCTTCTCATATGCTATGTGTCAGCATAATAGATGTGATGGTTAGGTTCATGTGTCAGCTTGGGCAGGTGATGGTGCCCAAGTGTTTGGTCAAGCAAGCACTGGCCTTACCATTCCTGCATGGACATTTATGGCTGGATAACAAACCAGAAGGCTGCTTTATTAAATCATCAGTCAATTTATTGCATCTGTGGCTGATTACATCAACAAAGAGGGTGTCTTCTGCAATGAGAGAATTCAATCAGCTGTATTTAATCTAACCAGTTGAAGATTTTTAAGGGAGAAGAGAGAGAACTTTAACTTCTTCAGCCAGCCAGACGCTCCTGGGGAATTCATTGAAGACCCTTGTGCCAGTTTGAATGTATTATGTCCCCCAGAAAAAGCCATGTTCTTTCATGCAGTCTTGTGGGGAAGACATTTTAGTGCTGGTTAGATTGGAATTCTTTGAGTGTTTCCATGGAGATGTGCCCCACCCAACTGTGGGTGATGACTCTGATTGGATAATTTCCATGGAGGTGTAACCCCACCCATTCAGGGTGGGGCTAAATCACTGTAGCCATATAAATGAGCTGACAAACAGAAGGAACTCGTGCAGCTGAGAGTGACATTTTGAAGAGGAGCTACAGCCAAGAGGGACACTTTGAAGAAAGCACAGGACCTGCAGATGAGAGACAGTTTGAAGACAGCCATTGAAAGCAGACTCTTGCTCTGGAGAAGCTAAGAGAGGACAAATACCCCAAGTGCAATTAAGAGTGACATTTTTGAGGAATTGCAGCCTAGAGAGGAACATCCTGGGAGAAAGCCATTTTGAAACCAGAACTTTGGAGCAGACGCCAGCCACGAGCCTTCCCAGATAACAGAGGTTTTCTGGACACCATTGACCATCCTCCAGTGAAGGTACCCAATTGCTGATGTGTTACCTTGGACGCTTTATGGCCTTGAGACTGTAACTTTGTAACTAAATAAACCCCCTTTTATAAAAGCCAATCCATTCCTGGTGTTTTGCATTCTGGCAGCATTAGCAAACTGGAACAACCCTCACTGGAGTGCCAGCTTGCAGCCTACCCCACAGAGTTTCTCTTATTCAGCTAGCCAGCCTCTCCTGGGGAGTTCATTGAAGACCTTCGTTGGAGTTGCCAACTTGCTGCCTGCCTTGCAGAATTTGAACTCTTGCATCCTGCCCTATGGAATTTGGACTCATGCATCCCCACAGTTGCCTGAGACACTTTTATAAAATCTCATATTTACAGATATCTCCTGTTGGATCTGTTTCCCTAGAGAGCCCTGACTAATACACTAGACAATTAAATTTGTTTGTTAGGTAAATAGGCAAAAGAGGGACTCTTTTAAATGGGGGGTGGGGGTAGAGGTCTTTCCTACTGAGTAAAGTGTGGGGCTTTTTTGTTATTGATGGTGGTAATGGTTGTTTTATCACTGAGATTTCTCTCCTACCCCCACCCTTTATTTTTTATTTCATTTTTTTTTTCTTTGGGGCTGCAGAGAGAGTAGGTTGCCTGAAGGTAGGCATTGCTGTACTTGATACTCCTCTATTCGTTCTAGGAGATTAAGGCAAATTGCCAGTATGAGCAACTCCTCTTTCTGCACTATGTTTTTGAGCATGAAGAAGGGGCCATATAGCACACAGATCTCATTCACAGATGGAGAGAGCAAGGCATCAACACATTAGGTGAATTGCCATTGACTTGGAATTAGTTGGCAGGATCAGGAACAGAATTCAGTCAGCTGTTTGGAAGGACAATTGCAAACAAAGGTTATAAAATCAATTTCTCTGTTTCATCAATAGCCGTATCTCCTTGCAGTCAGAAACCTGGTGTTATATTCCTTTTGTACTCCATAATGTGCAGGACCATTCATGAGTATATAAGGAATTTAAAATACTTCAGCTCAGCTTAAGTCCTATCTCCTTTATGAAGTACTGCTGATACCAATCAAAATCAGTGGGTTCCCTGCCCGATGTGCTCAAATGACCAATTCCTAAGACTTGGGGGTTTCAGAGAGAGAAAGAGTTTATTACTAAGTGCAAAGCAGGAGATTAGATGGCCTGTTGACCTAAAAATCTGTCTCCCTGAACTGCAGTAACTCTAATAGTTTTATACTGTCAAGAGATGGGCAGGTTTTGGGATAATGAGCACAATGGTTTGAGATGACGAGGTTAGAGATGATCTAATTATGGAGCATGTGCAGATTGAATGCATGCCTAGTCACAGGCGTATGTAAGAAACTGGTGGCCTTAATATAATGATGGGTATGATTTTTAATTGAAGTTTAAGCTTTATGCATGTCAGGCAGGCCCATTTTGGTTAGTTCCAGTTCTGTCTAGCAAGATAGTCTTGGAATTAGGGTGGGTTAGTTCTGGGCTGACTCAAGGCCCTCCATTGATAAACCTTAGGGGCTGTCTTTAGTGATGATAAGACTCTAAAGAAGAAAAACAGGAGAAGTGGGTACAAGTGATGGTCAGTCATAAGGTTTTTACAAAAACAAGATAAAGGCTATATAGTTACACAGTCATTAATAGAGATCAAGGCAGCTGAATTACAATTCAGAAATTTCAGGTATTTTCCTCTGTCTATTCTAATATACTAGAAAGCAAAAAGAAATATCTATATAATGATTCAGTAATTATAATCATTTCTTAAATCCTAACTTCTTGGTTACACCTCTGAGTGGGCACTTTGGTCCCATTGGCAAGGCCTTGCCATTGCCAACAGAAGATGAGGCTCTGGCCAGCTCAGCTGGATGCCATTGAATCTTTGCTTTACCGGTGCCCATTGTTCAGATTTCAACTTCCTCATCAGCTTTCTCATCCTGAACAGGCTTCCCACTTAAGTCCCTTAACACTGATAAAATCCACTGGTCACTGAAATTTGAGTGTTCTGTTTCCTTAATAGTAATTTCTCAGATGAATTATCAGCTTTCGTGTATCAGTCTTTTACACTTAATTAATAAGAGTGAATTTTACATTTCTCTTCCTCTAAGAGACAAGTGGCAAAATTAAATTTCCAAGCCTTCAGGGCAGAAGGCCAGGCCTGATAAGTTGTCAAGATATGGAGTGCCACTATGTGGGGTCTCTGGGGAAACAGTCAGGCAGCCTTTCCCTTCTGGTGACAGCTCCTCACAAGGATAGATGCCTTAGGCCAGTTTAAATTTCTCTGCCTATTTATGCTTCTTATTTACACATGTTTTTCTTCCATCAACAGCACAAATTCCCAAAAGGAATATATCATCCTGGTAGATCTTGTAAACCTTGTGCAAGTCTGAGCACAAAATATAGGCTTACATTTTCTTTCACTAGAGACCAAATTTTGTCATTTAAGTTGTACCAACTATGGAAATAAATGAGAACACCCAAATGAGAATGAGCAAGCTTTATAGTGGAAAAAAAGAACACTTCACATGTGCCCTGCTTGGAGGCTATTGGCATGGAGAAGCTGGAGGCAGGCTAAGGAGAAGTGGAACAACCAATGTGATTGGTTAAGGGAGCATACTTGGCTTTCTCCAGTTGGTTTATGTTGGAAGTGGAGGCAAAAATTATGGCAATTGTCAGTTATTGATCAATACTGGCTATTTTGTGTTGCTCGCTACAGGAATTGTGGTTTGGCTTCCTGGACTGGTTGCTGTAGATATTGGGTCAGAGTTCCATTTTTATATATGGTCATTGTATAATCAATCTCTCGCAACTCAAGAAAATAAAATGTTCATATGGCCAAGCAAATACAGATAATAACAAATAGGAGCTCCACCAGCTTTTATGGGGCACTTCCTGCATGCACAGCTCAGAGTACGGCATTGTAAAGTGGCAGAAAATACAGAAGGTGAGGAGATGGGAGGAGATGGGATACTGATGAAAGGCTGTTTTGTGAGATTTGGGCTTATAAAGTGATTGCCACTGTCTAGATCTGCAGGGTTCAGACAGAAGAATCTCATCATCAAGATAACCTGTGGCTTTCTTTTTCCTCAGTTTCGGGGAACTCCACCCATGTGTGTATTTTTAGTTTTAAGAATTGAATAGTAAATGATTACTGTGAAAACACTAAATCATGGGAAATGTTGAAAACCTGGTTGGTACTCACAACAGATTCTCATGAACATTCTTCCCTATCACGACAGAGACCTCCTCCTTTTTCTTTTTAATAGCTCCATAGTATCCTATAGGGGGATACTTGGTTTCAATGCAAAGTGGAATCTCTGTCCAGAAGTGCTGATTCCCCCTTCCTTTAATATTTAACGTGCTCCCTCCATGTAGGAATGTGACGGAGTTAGAGACCTCTATGGGTTGATAGACCTCCGTGGCTTTGACTTGAGGTTATGAGTTCAATTGTGGCCTTGGTCAGTGGTGGCCCTGGCTGCTCAGGAGCCTGGGTGTGGAGTGTGATGGTCATCTGTCATCTCCTACAGTAGTGGCTACTTTATATGGCAAAATGATAAAAAGTGGGTAACTCTGACATGACTCATGAGCAGAGCAGGCCCTCCTTGGCCGGAGTGGAGTGGGCAACCTCACACCCCTCAGTGGCCTCTCAGGTCATGATTTTTGTCTCATTTTCCCCTATCCTCCCATTTTTCTGTCTTTCTATTTCTACCCAATCTTTCTGCTTCCCCTACCGGTGGCTCCAGACCTAGTGTGGCCCCTGCTGCCCACAGAACCTGTGAACTCTTTCTTGTATCCTTAGACCCAAAGGCCTATTGCTGACAGGGCGATGCAGGAATGAGACACGGACACAAAACTAAGAATTAAGGGAGCAGGGGGCCCACTTGCATCTCGTGCTAAGTGGACACCAATGCATCCTTGCTCCAGCTATTTATTTCAGAAGATCAGGTGTATATGCTAAAGGTGCTCAGGTGGGGGAGAGCCCACCAGATACTTATGTTTACATCAGGTGTATTTACATCAGGTGCATACAATCTAGGTTTAAGACAAGGGTAGTCACAAGACACACATCTTTACAGGGCAGGCCTGCATGGCATTCTATGCAGGCCTGCGGCTCAGCGTTCTAAGCCACCACCCCAGATATGCCTCAGGCAACATGGAAGACTCAGTTCCCCACAAAGGCTGATGAAGAAGAGTTTTGCTCTTGTCTCTATTGCACTTTTTTTGAGGGGAAGGGGAGGAGAGTGTGGTTTGACTAACTTCCCTCTTAAACTAATTTTGGAGTCTTCCTGGGGTTGAGGGCTGAGTATTTTAAATACAAAGGGAGACAAGGGGTTTTTAATCGTCATCTGTTTTCAGGACATGCATTATTAAATATTCAACTTTTGGACTTTCAGACACAAATCATCATAGCTTGGGTACTCACAATGATAAGCCATTTTCAGATGTTTGTTTATAATTATGCTTCCTTTTCACTGAAACCTTCACAAGCAAATTCTGTGAAATCAGATGAAATTTTCAGTAGACTTTTCTACCCATTTTTTTTTTCATGTTGAAAAATGTAATATTTTTCAGCATGAATTACAGCTCCAAAGTAATAATTGCCTCCAACTGACAAGGTTAATGGACATCTCAGAAACTGTTCATTTAATTCTAGAAGAATTCAGCTGCTAATACTGAACTCTGTAGGGAGTTATAACAAAGGGATATAGTTTATAAATGAAAGTGCATATTTATTTTCTAAGTGTGATTAAGTCTCTACTGACCTTACCCCCATCCCCAAATTATTAAACTCATCTTGTACCCTAGAGGCAATTGACTGTTGAAAGAAGCCCTTTGTCATTTCTCATTATCCTTGATGTTGGAGGAAAAGGAAGACTCTACAAACAGTGCTGCCGTGGACTTAACTGTAGGTAGTAAAGGTGCTCAGAATATACTCAGAAAGACCATGAGGTGCTGGGAAAAGTGGGCTTGCTGAAGGCCGCCAGGTGTTTGCAAGTGTAGTGTAATAAATCCTGCCTTTGCAGACTGGGGGAGCCAGTTTTTCTCAATCTCCCCTGGCTGACTGGGGTTGTGATCATCTGTCATGAATAGAGTATTTCCTTCTCCTCAGCTCACAGAAGCTTGCTGGAGGCTGCCTCTTGCCGACTAACACCAAGCAGAGGGCATGGGGGGAGGAAGCCAGACCTGGGGTCAGAAGGTGTGGCTTTGAGACCCGAATTGCCACTTATTTTCTGTAAGATTTGGGCAAAATACTTGAAAGCCCTAAGTCTCAAGTTCTTCATCTATGAAATGATTAAAGTATGTGTTGTTTGGAAGAATCAAATGAGATAAATGAAATGAAACAGTTTATAAATTTTAAAAACACTTTATAAATATCAGATTTGTATAATTGTTGTGAATAAAATCCTCTGCCAACAATTCAAAGTCTGCCAGCAACCAACTGGAAGGCTGATTCCCAAGGAAAGCTACTGTCTTCCCAGGAAAAAGAGGATAGAAAATTAAGTTGATTGAGTTATTCATGAAATGCGTATGTGGCAGGGTCAAATACCACCCAGATAGCACCTATCCCACTTAGGGTACAAATCTCAAGGTTTCTTCTGATTATTAGTCAGCGTTGGCTTAGGTATCTGTCAAGGTTAGGGATAGGGAGAGTTAACTTAAAAAAAACCTTCTTAGCACTGCACCTGGAATATTTACTTAAAACATTTACACACACACACCCTAAACATTGAGATGAATATATACATCATGGGGTAAGGAATGAACAAATAGATTTCTGTCAAGAAGCAGAGGCTCAGGGATTTGATTAACCAGCTCTCCTTTATATCAATTTTTTTCTCTTGGAGAGTTTTATATTCCTCTCCTTCATTTTATTTTTGATAGGGAAACAATGCTTTGTCTCAAGGATAGTGGCTATGTTACTATTCTAAAATTCGGGGCTCCAGGAGAGCTATTGTCCTACAGAAGGAAGGTATATTATGGAGAAGGTGAGCAAAGTATGCAGGGAAAACAAACACACTATTAAATGGCAGCTACTGGCAACTCATATCTGTGTCCTTGGGTCTGGAAGCTCTAAAATGCTCCAGATATTTGTTTAAGGAAGTCTAGGATTTTTAAGAAACAAGGAGTGTCCTGGAAAGATTAGGGGAGAATAAGGCTCTACTTCCTTAACTCCTCCAACAGCATTGAGTGAAGAATCACTGAGAGGGAAGAAGATATCATCAAGACTCCAAGAAGATATCAGAGTGGAGAGAGGCATTTGTTACGGACTCTGAGGCAGAGAGACGGGAGCCAAGAACTTGGATGTGAGATCTCAACTTCCTGACCACCACCCTCTGCCATATTTACAACTTAGGTGATGGTAATAAATAGCTATCTCATTTCTCATTTCCAAGAGGATATGATTTAACCTTCCAGTTTCTGTATGATATTCATGGAAGAGTAACTTAATTGAAGGCCTGATCTATTCTATCTCTGAACTCCTAGTTAAGACTTAAATTAGGAAGATAGACATGCAATTTCCAAAACTGCATAAAAATTTAGTTAAAAATTCTTACCCAAGTTGATAAGAATACAAAAGGAATGATCAGGATGGAAAACATGAAAATTCACTCACTGACCCATTCAACAGATATTTCTTGAACACCTGTTATGTATCAAACATTTGATATTTAAATGCTTATAAACTGCTTTATAGGAAGACAAACACAGTTTGGTAGGTGTTTTGACAAGGGTAGGAAACACTGACAGAGGTGGGGTAGGGAGAGCTGAGGTGGCATGGAGGAAATGTCTCAATCCTCTATTGAGGCAGAGCTACTCAAATGGCAGTCTGTGCAAGACAAGAAACTGGTGTCAGAATGCCAGTCAACACCCTGCTTTCTTCATCAAGAAAGTCTTCCTAAGAACACATGAACTGAACTAAGTCGTGTGCTTAGTGATTGATTTGATTTAAGTTCTGATGTAAATACCTTGTCTGGCCACAGACCAGTAACAAAAGACAGGTCCTGGAGCAGCAGCTGGTCTCTGCGTCATACTTTGAGCACCGCATGGAAGGGCAATGGAGAGTCATTAGGGGAAAAGGGAAGGAGTAGTGTCCCTCACAGAGAACAGCATAGGCAAAAGCCAAGAGACAGAAGATGGCCTTCCAAATTAGAGGCACCGTACTTTAGTTCACTGTGGCTGGGTCATAGAGGTTAAGAGCCAAAAAGTTCAGCAGGGACCAAGTTTATTTTAAATTAAAGAAAAGCATCAACAGAAAGAAATCTAATTCCTGCCTCCAACTCTGGCTCACACCAGCCTCCTGAGAAAGGTCTTCCAGAAGGAAACATTCTGCAGGACTCGGAGAAATGAAGGTTTCTTTCTTAGCCTCTGAGGTCAAAAGGTTCCATTCCTTTCAGGCATCTGTTTTAAAGAGCCACAGGAAAACTTAGATTGAAGAATGCGGAAAAGCTAAAATGAGCCCAACAGCGACATCTACAGGCCATTCCTAAGATTTCCGTCTTTGGACGGCTCAGTTCAGATCTGCGATGTCTGTTGAGTGGAGAGTAGAGAGAAAGGAGGTTTAGTTAGCTACTTTATGGAGAAATAGAGGGAGGGAGAAGGGAAAGTTTAGAGGGTTAGCATTGTCTTTGTTCTCAGCCCTTATCTGTGATACAGGACTTCAAGCAACCTGTGGTGTGTGGAAATGAAATGGGGCAGGGTGGTGGCTGGAGGGAGGGCTCCCTTTGGGGTCACCAGAAAGGACCCCACCCCCACCCCATCTCCCTCACTGTTGCCTTTGAATTAAGCACTGTTTCTCTAATAACTACCTTTTAAAATCCGAATGCCCCTGGAAACAGGTAAAGGTAGGCTTTGTTTAGCTTTAAATCACCAAACAACAACTTAGATCCATTTATTAGATGCTTTCTTTCAGTATCAAAGATGTTTGGGAAGTGTTAGTTCCCAGGCTCCCTGAGACAAAGATGGAAAGTCAGGGAGTAGAAACAGCCATAAAACAAATTTCACAGATTTCTACCTCTGTGCCCAGAGCCAATCCCAGGAATTTCCCCTATGGACACACCCGTGTGAAGACAGGCTTTTGTTTCCTTCTGCTCTCTGAAGAGCCTGCATATTCTTGGGATTCACTGAATAGTTCTCTTGATATAAAGATAACCTACTCATGCCTTTTCCCAGAATATTGAGCTGTAAGTTGGTTTCTCAGGAAACCTTTGCCTTGTTCAGAGTTCTAAGAAGTAAGACACCGACTTACTTTCCTTTCCACTTCCTTCTCTGGGAGCTGTGTGGCTTTCTGGGCTCAAAAGGTGAAGATGGGGCTTTGTAATGTTCGCAGGGCATGTGGGCTAGTAAATGGGCATCCATCTCCTTGTGAGGTGTGTGATTTCTGCTTATGTTTGTCATGTGTTTGGAATTGAATCATGTCCTCCACGAAAGACATGTTCAAGTCTTTATCTGCATTCCTGTGGGTGTGAAGCTCATTTCCAAACAGGACCTTTATGGATGCTGTTATTAGTTAAGGTGTAGCCATGCTGAATGACAGTGGGCCTTAATCCACGATGACGGAGGTCCTTATAAACCAAGGAAAGTGGATACAGGAGTAGAAGACAGAAGTCAGTGGAAATGAGAGGAGCAGACACAAGGAAAGGCAGATTGCCATGAGATTGAGGCAGAGATGCAAGCCAAGGAACCCCAAGGATTGCAGCAAGCCAGCATCAGAATCTTACAGACTCTGGGAGAAAGCATGGCTTGTTGAGACCTTGATTTTGGATTCCAGCCTCCCAAACCATAAGAAAATAAATTCCTATTGCTTAAGCCACCTAGTGTGTGGTATTTGCCATAGCAGCCCTGGAAAATTAAGACAGCATGTAATAGAGCAAACAGCTGATACTGGACAAAGGTACTGAATTCTCTGCCTGATGCGCTCAAATGACCAATTCCTGAGACACAGGGGTTTCAAAGAGAGAAAGAGTTTATTGCTGAGTGTGAAGCAGGAGATCAGATGGCCTGGTGGCCTAAAATTCTGTCTCCCCAAGTCTAGGAAGTTCAAGTTTTTATGAATTCTAACAAGGAGAGATGAAGTCATTACAATTTCAATAGCAAGTGTAAGCAGAAAGGGAGAGAGACAGAGTTATCATTTGTATAGGCAGAAACAATTTACAAATGCAAGGGAGTGAAACTACTGGATCCAGTTAATGCTCAGTTTTGAGCTGATTCAGTTTCCTCCATTAGCATTAGGGCTTTTGCCCTTACAAGTTTCCAAAGTAAAAAAAACAAACAAACAGATAAAGGAAGTAGTACCAGCTTTTACAATCAAAAAGGCACAAGATAAGGGCTTTTACAATCATTAATCAGAGATCAGGGCAGTGGATCACAGTTCAGAGACTTCCGGTATTTCCTGTCTACTCTAATACACCAGAAAGGAGAAAAGAATATTTATACAATGATTGAGTAGTCATTCCTTAAATCCTAACTCCTCAGTTACCCAGCCATTAAAAAAAAAAATGGGTTATAATAAAATGGGCTGATGTTAAAATACAGCACTACTTTTCACTAGTAGGGCACATGGGAAATATGCATATCCAGAGATGTTGGAATTCTATCAGAGAATGATACCTTATTATCCCTTGTTAGTAAAAAAGGACTCATGTAAAAACAACTGTTAACACATTAAACATTCCAAGGGTATTAAAGAAATACATAGGTTAAGTCTGGTAGACACTAGCCCAGATGGTCAAACTAAGGAGCTTGAATTTTGTCCTGGTGGTAGAAAATAATTATAGAGTTACGTGGAAGGAAAAGATAACAGTGTGGCATTAGCAATTGTTCTTGAATCAACAGTTTACAATTGTTCCTTAGCCCTGGGCTGAGGAATCTAAAAATGTCAAGTTTTCTAAGGCCCCTCTATTTCTGTGGTATATTGAATTATGTACCCCAATAAAAGACATGTTCTTAATCTTAATCCGTGTGTTCCTGGGGGTGTGAACCCACTTGTAAATCAGACCCTTTGAAGATGTACTGTCAGTTAAGGTGTGGACTCATTTGTGAATAGGACCTTCTGATCCTATTTAGGTGTGGCCAGACTGAGCGAGGGCGGGCCTGAAACTGTGTGACTGGAGGCCTTATTAAGGGAGGGAATTCAGATGCAGCCAGAGGAGTCAGAAGTCAGCCGAAGCTGGAGGAACAGACTCGAGGAGACTGAAGATGTTGTCATGTGACGGGAGTCAGCAGTCTTAGCCAGAGAACCCTGAGGGCTGTAGCAGGCAACACCAGGACACTGCAGACTTTGGGATAAGCATGGCCTTGCTGCTGCCTTGTTTTGGACTCCTGGTCACCATTGTGTGATAGTCGTCAAGGCAGCCCTGGCAGACTGAGGCACTTACTTTACGATGTATCAGGCACAATTCTGACTAATTAGTTCCTGCTGAAGGGATCTTGGCTTTTCTGAATAGGTCTTTCTCTAGAAATTTCTAAGCAAAGAGTATTTTGCAACTAAAATTCTCTGTTTTCAATGATTTATCCTTAGTAAGTGCCAGGAACTGTGATAAATACTTCATATACATTATTATTATCATACCCATTTTACAAATTAGGAAATTGAAGCTCAGGAAATTTAAAAGGCTGCTCAAGATAAAATATGAAGTGGTAGAATTGGAATTCAAACTCTAGTCTTTCCGACTCCAGAAACCACACTGTTAAATCTCTCGGCAATGCCTCCAACAGGTATTATAATTTCAGAAATGCATTCTCTGCCTTTGGGGTTAAAAAATAAATCTCTTATAGATGATAAGTGAGAGAGGCCTAATATTTTCCTTCTAATCAGTACAAATTATTATTAAAGCATCCTGGTGTTTGGTTTGCTAATGCTGCTGGAATGTAAAACACCAGAAATGGATTGGCTTTTATACAGGGGGTTTATTTGTTACAAAGTTACAGTCTTAAGGCCATAAAGTGTCCAAGGTAAGGCATCAACAATAGGGTACCTTCACTGGAGAAAGGCTATTGGCATCCAGACACCTTTGTTAGCTGGGAAGGCACGTGGCTGGTGTCTGCTTACTCCCAGGTTGTATTTCAAAATGGTGTTCTCTAAAATGTCTGTATCAGCTTCAGATGCTCATCTTCAAAATGTCTGTCTCAGTTGCAGCTCTCTGGTTCTTCTGTTTGTGAGCCCCTTTAAAAGACTCTAGTGAACTAATCAAGGCCCACCCTGAATGGGTGGGTCCACACCTCCATGGAAATATTCAATCAGAGGTCACACCCTAACCAAAGGTGTCACTCACAGTTGGGTTGGTCACATCTCCATGGAAACACTCAATCAGAAGGTTCCAACTTAATCAACACTAATACCTTTGCTGCTACAAGATTGCATTAAAGAATATGGCTTTTTCTGTGGACATAATATATGCACACTGTCCCACATGGTATGATGGAAATAGCTTCTGATTAGGGGACAAGAGAGCTGAATTTTTGTCCCCTGCTCATCCACCATCATATCATTGCACCCAGAGTCAGTTGTTCAATCCCCAAGAGCATCTGTTTTCTCATCTGTATAATTTTGAGAGTTGGATAAGGTGCTTTCTCTGGGTGTTTTCAGTTTTCATTCTATCATCATAAACCTCAAATATCAATAAGCACTTGACTGATAAGACATGTTTCTATTAGGTGATAAATGTCATATTTGCTTCATAACCATATTCCCTCTGAGAGTCTGTTATGTGTTAATGATGGATTTTCTTTTTTCCTACCTGCATACCTCATTTTGCTTTTCAAAGCTGATGAGAAGGAAAACTATACATCGTGAGTACCTAACACACAGCAGGTACCGTGTTGGGTACATATCACTCATTATATCCTCAATGCAATGATAAGATGGAGAGGACTATCTCCAATATATCTGTTCATCCATTTAACAAATATTTACCAAGAGCTTACAACATGCTGATGTTGTTTTAGTTGCTAAAGATATAACAATGAATGAGAGAGACAAAAATATGTCATTCTGTGTACCAACACATTCAACATTTATTGAATGTCTACCATTGGCCTAACATTGTGCTAGTTATTGGAGATATCAGAGTGAACACATCTCTGATCTCATCATGTTACAGTCTCACTGGCGAAGCAATAAATGGACAACACTTATAATATAAAAGTGTTCTGGATATATCAAAGGGATAAATAATAGAGGGAAAAGTAGCTTTACCCATATCTGGGCAAAATGTGAATTAATCAAGATGCTTGTGAGGACTACAAAGTTATCTTGATGTCTTGCTCATTTACTTGAACACCTGACTGCTGCCATTGACCTGGCTACTTTTAGAACATAAATTTAGGTAAGTAATAATATCTGTAGTCACCACCTGTATGTCTTCATTTTCTCCCTTTTCTGTTACTAGTGAAATATTTTTTTAATCAATACTATTCACCTCCTTTTGTGAGAGCACTGATACCTCACTGTTCAAGCCTCCTTCTGTTAGATATTGGATTCCGAATAGCCTTGGGTTGTCAGAAGCACATTATGTTATAAATTGCTCACAGGCAGTGAGGGCAAGATAGCATCATCTTTCTTGATTCAGCTCAATTTGAAATTGTTGGAAAGTGACCCCATTTTACATTCTCTTCGATCTTTACAAGATTCTGAAAGTGTACACAGCAAAGCCCAGATGGTTGATTTGAATAATTTATGATTGATTTAAACAATTAATGGTCAAAAAGAATGTCGTACACCCATTATCAATATGAACAAGTTAGGGTGGTCACTGCCTAGACACCCCTGAAGACTGAGAAAGTGATCAAATGAGAGGAAGGGATAGGAACAGACAAGATAGGATTTAACAAAGGATTTCAAATACTGAATCTTTACATAAATATATATATTTTTAGATGCTAGGGCTTTAGAATAGCTAGAAGGAAATAACTGAAATGGTGGAACTGTAACCCATAATATTATTTGAAACTTGCTCTATACCTATTCGTTAAATTGTACTTTGAAAGTTATCACCTTTTGGTATGTATTTCATATATACAGAAATAAGGAAATATTTCACAATAAGGAAATAACTGAAATGGTAGAACTGTAACCCATAACATTCTTTGAAATTACCTATTAACTACTTATTAAGTTGTACTTTGAAAGTTATCACTGTTCTATATATGTGTTAAATTTCACAATAAAAAATGTATTTAAAAATTTATTTTGAGCAGCAAAAAAAAAAAAAAAAAAAGAATGTCATAGTCAGTTTGGGGAAAGCCAGAGATTTGGAACATTTCAGCAGTAACTCACAGGAATCTTACACTTTACATTAGAATGCCTGGTTATGATAATTTTAAATTCAGAAGTATTAGAGATTATACAGTTATATCTGTCAGGGTTCTCCAGGGAAACAGCACCAACAGATAACGACAGTCATCAGATAATCAGATTATGCGCCATCTTGCATTCATTCAACAAACATTTATTGTCTATTAAGAGAGATTCTTGGGCCCTGGCTACAATAATGGCTCAGACTTGAAAGATGGGGAAGTTTTGCAGAAAAGGGAATCCTTGTGCTGGGTCTTGAGGAATGCATGGTTCACCAGGAGGACAAGATGGAAGGAGGGGACTGAGGCAGGGACTGGAGAAAGGTGGAAAAGTTTGGAAAGGCAGTCCAGGCAGAGGTGAAACCACGTGGCAGGTGCAGGGAGCCACAGGTTGGCTTGTGTGAAGAGGGAGAGAACAGTGAAAGATGTGGTGGGGGCCCAAGACATCAGCCAAGGCTGCAAGGAAGGGCACCCCTTGTGAGACTAAAGGACTTCTGCTGTTTCTGGACCTGAAGGGAGCTGCTGACATGTTCAAGACAAAGGGACACAGGATTAGATTATGGCGTAGGAAAGTTCCTTCACTGATTCTAACATTTCTGACCTGCTCTGTCTTCATTTAGATTTATTTTTTTCTGGCCACAGCTTCTCTGACACCCAGCACACTTGAATACCATAATGGCCTTGTGACTTCCTATCAAGTTAATCTTTAAGGTAATCCAGAACACAGAAGTGAATGTCACTATGTAAAATAACCACGAGGCTTAATGTTTTTGTAAAGCACAGAGTCACCACCACCTGATTTTTAACTATTTTATGAGCTTTGATTTTTGAATGTGGATTTTTTTAAAAAGTAAAGGCATGTTTTCTGGTTTCAAAAGGCAATTCTGCATGTAATAATGAGAGCCTGTATTATACTGTATTGTGTGTTTTCAGTGCATAGAATTGACCCTTTATTTTTAGTGGTAGAACCTGAAATTCAAGGATGTCCTTCAGACTAAGGCACTTCTCCAGCCTGACAAGTGAAATTGTTGAGTTCTGCCTCTTTCTGGTGATTTTTAGTTTCTAAGGTATTGAAACTTAGGCAGGTGTGCTGGTTTGAATGTATCATGTCCCGCAGAAAAAGCTATATTCTTTGATGCAATCTTGTGCGGCAGACGTATTAGTAGGGATTAAGTTGGTACGTTTGGATTAGGTTGTTTGCATGGAAATGCTCCCCACCCAACTGTAGGTGATAACACTGATGAGATAATTTCCATGAAGGCGTGGCCCCACCCATTCAGGGTGGGCCTTGATCAGTGGAGCCGTATAAATGAGCTGACAAACAGATGGAACTCAGTGTAGCTGTGAGTGATGTTTTGAAGAGGAGCTACAACCAAGAGGGACACTTTGAATAAAGCCAGGACCTGCAAATGAGAGACAGTTTGAAGACGGCCATTGGAAGCAGACTCTTGCTCTGGAGAAGCTAAGAGAGGACAAACAACCCAAGAGCAACTAAGAGTAACATTTTTGAGGAACTGCAGCCTAGAGAGGAATGTCCTGGGAGAAAGCCATTTTGAAACCAGAACTTTGGAGCAGACGCCAGCCACGTGCCTTCCCAGCTAACAGAGGTTTTCCGGACACCATTGGCCATCCTCCAGTGAAGGTACCTGATTGTTGATGCATTACCTTGGACACTTTATGGCCTTAAGACTGTAACTGTGTAACCAAATAACCCCCCTTTTATAAAAGTCAATCCATCTCTGGTATTTTGCATTCCGGCAGCATCAGCAAACTAAAACAGCAGGGTTGTGGCCACTTACAGTTGTTTTCTTTTTTCAAAAGTTCAGTGATTCTCAAATAAGTGGATCTTGGCAACTCATAAATGCCTCACCTATCTGAGGAAAGTGCTGATAGCAAAATTCAGGCAATTGTAAACTATCTGGAGAAAGGTTTTGCCGATGATTTTGAGGGAGCACACTCAACACTAGCACACAGGTGCTGACTTGCCCTGGCCTGGTCCAATGGGAGATGCTGACTGATGCTGCTGAGTGAAAGCAGATTGCTGAGAATCAGAAATGAACAGGATTTGGGCTCTGACCATCTTTTGCTACTGGTGAAAGAAGCATGTGATAATTAAGTAATTAAAGAAGGAAAAGCTGGGTATTGAGAAAGGAAATACCATACTATGGTACATGAACAAATGCCTGTTTAAAAATATTCTTAGCCAATGAAATTCTTTAGGTGGCCCTGACATCCACAGCACGTTTTCAATGTCTGCAGCGTTTGCCAGCAGGCGAGCAGCACCACTGCCTCTCCTTATGTCTTTCCTCCCCTCCACGCCCTTTTGTCAATACCATTCATTCTTCCTTCAGGTTCCTCCCCAGCATGTTCTTTGACAGGAATGTTCCTCATCTGGCTTTCTTCTGCTTCGTCTTTCTTTTCCTTCTTGCCTTAGAGTGGCTTTCTCTTATCACAGCAACATCGTAGGAGTTATGGAATTCTAAGTCTCTTGTTAAATAGTGCTTTTGGTATAAAATAATAAGTCAAAATTAAGACAAAGATAGGCTTTTCTGGTATTTTACTTTGATAAATATTCTCTATTAAAGAAGCAAGAATTTAAGGGCTAGCACCTGCCAACCCTGGTCCTCAATGCCTTTAATGTCATGGCAAAAAATTAACTAAACTAAAATTGTTAGCATAAAAGTGACTCCTTCAATCATTGCATTATTTCCTAAAAGAAGCGGGGTAAACTAAACTAAAATTATTAGCATAAAAGTGATTCCTCAATCATTGCACTATTATTCTAATTGAAAAGGGAGGTATGCCATCGTTTTTCAGTAATGATAATTTGAAGGATAAAAAGAGACATATCTGAGGAGAAGTAGGTGTATTCATTTCTTCAACTGGTGTAGTGACTCTTTAATTAGATATCAGGAGATGAAGGGATGAGGGATTGGTTTTCTGCTTCTGGCTTTGATGGGTTAGCCTGATTTACATAAATGCTCCTACCAAGAAAACCAAATGAGGACTTTAAAAATAAAATTACATGCCAATCACCTTATGAACATAGAAGCAAAAATCCTGAACAAATTATCGTCTAGTCAAATCCAGTGACATATAAAAAAGTAATACACCGTAAGCAAATTTGGTTTATTCCAGGATTGCAAATATGGTATAATATTTGGAAATCTATCAATGTAATTCTCATGTTAATAGCAAAAAGGAAGAAAGGTATACAACTATCTTAATAAATGAGGAAAACTCTTTCGATAAATTATAACCCCTGTTTGTGAATCAAACTCTTAGCAAATAAGGAAAAGAAGGGCAGTTTCTTAATCTGACAACAAATATCTACAAACACTTGCAGTGATCATTATTTGTAAAGATGAATTTTTTAAAGCTTTCTCCCTGAGGTCAGAAGTGAGGCAAGGTTGCCAGTTCTTTTCAACATTGTACTGGACTTCCTAACCAGTTTAATAAGGCAAGAAAAATACATGCCAAAAATAAGCTTTGGAAAGGAAAAAACCATCATGATAGTGCTAGTAGAATATTTAAAAAGATCTACAGATAAGAGATTATAGTTCATAAATTAATTTAGTAAATTATCATATAGAAGGTCAATATAGAAAAGCAATTCTATTTCTGTATACCAATAACAAATAGAAGAAAAATATTTTTTTACGTAACATTTAAAATAGCATCAAAACATTTCAAATACCTAAGGCTATATCCAGCGAAATGTGGACATGATCTCAACACTGAAAACTATCAAAAACTTTTTGATAGAGATTAAAGAAAACCTAAATAATTATAGGTATCTACCATGTTTTTAGATCAGAAGGTTCAATGTTGTAATGATGAGCATTGTCCCCAAATTGATATAGATTCAATGCAGTCCAAATCTAGAAAACAATGCCACCAGGTATGTGTATGTATGTGTGTGTAAATTAAAAAGCTGGTATAGAAGGTCAAGAATAAACAAAAATCTTAACAATAGCTTATAATACCAAACATTAAGTTTTATTGAAAACTACAGTAACAAACAATGGTATTACTGGAAGGGTAGACAAAGAAAAAAAGTAGAACAAAATGTAGAGTCCAGAGATATATCTACATTGATGTGAACTTTAACTTTTTATTTTGAAATAGTTTAAAATTACAGGAAAATTCCAGAAATACTGCAGAAATAATACTGACAACACCAACACACCCCATAGTGTATTAGTTGGAGTTCTCCAGGAAAACAGAACCTACATAAGCTTTTGCTCTATGTGAGACCCTGTTAAGGGGATGAAAAGACAAGGTACAGAGCAGGAAAAAATATTTTTCAACCACATATGAAACAAAAGACAAGTATCCAGAGTATATAAAGAGCTCTCAAAACTTAGTTTAAAAACAACAAACCATCCAACTAGAAAATAGACAAAAGACATGAACAAGCATTTCACCAAAGAGGATATACGGATGGCAAATAAACATATGTAAAGATGTTTGAAATCATTAGCCAGTAGGGAAACACAAATGAAAACCGCAATGAGATATCACTCCATTCCTATCAGAATGTTCAGAATAAAAAAACAGTAATAATGCCAAAAACTCTGGTGGTTGTGGGAGAAAGTGGATCGGTCATACTTTTCTGATGGGAATGTAAGATGGTACAGCCACTCTGGAAGTCAGTTTGGCAGTTTCTTAGAAAACTAAACATGCAACTAGTACACAACCCAGCAATTGTACTCCAGGACATTTATCTTAGAAAAATGAAAACTCGTGTTCACATAAAAACCTGTATACAGATGTTTATAGCAGCTTTATTTGCAGTAGACAAAAACTTGAAAAAAATTTTAAAAAACAGTTGTCCTCCAACAGGTGAATGGTGAAGCCAACTTTGGAACATCATACCATGGACTTCTACTCAGCAGTAAAAAGAACAAGCTATTGATGCACACGAGTGGGATGAATCTCCAGGGAATTATCATGAATGGAAAAAGTCATTTCCAAAAGGTAACATGCTGTTTGCTTCCATTCATATTACATTCTTGAAATGACAAAATGATAGGAATAGAGAACAGGTTAGTGGTTGCCAGGGGTTAAGAAGAGGGAAGGGGCCAAGGGAACTGAGTCTGACTGTAAAAGGGCTCCATGTGCCATCAGAGAGATACTTTCTGAATCTTGACTGTATCCATGACAATATCCTGCTTGTGGTATTGCAGTGTAGTTTGCATGATCTTACTATTAGGAGAAATTGGATAAAGGGTTCATAGGATCTCTCTGTGTTATTTCTTATAATTTCATATGAATCCACAGTTATCTCAAAATTGAAAGTTTAATTAAAAAAATAAACAAATCCTACACTCCAGGAAGACTGCCTATTATATCAAACTGAAACCTATTTTTTGTGAGATGGACAGGGATTTTAACTTAACCATTTCTCACCTCAGGGAGAATTCCCCTCGACATGGTAAATGGAACATTTCTAAGTGCCTAGAGGTACCTGGGAATACAGAAATTTGTTTTGGTGGGAAGCGATTTTGTTGACTATTGCTCTTACTTGCCACTGCCATCTTTTTTTTTCCATATATATATATAATTTTTTCAATGCAATTTTATTTTGATGTATTCACACACCATATAGTCTGTCCGAAGTATATAATCAGTAGCTCATAGTACCATCAAATAGTTGTGCATTCATCACAATCAATTTTAGAATATTTTCATTACTCCCCCCAAAAAGTAATAAAAATAAATAAAAATTAAAAATAACTCCCAAAACACCCAAAGCCCCTTTTCCCCACCCCCACCATTATTAATATATATGTTTGTCTTTATTTTATGACTCATCTGCCCACACACGGGATCCAGGGAGTGTCAGTCACAAGGTTTTTACATTCACATGGTCACAGAATAAAAGCTATATAGTTATACAGTCATCATCAAGAATCAAGACTACTGCAATGATACACTAGAAATTAAAAAGGAATATCAATATAATACATAAGAATAACCTCCAGAATGACCTCTTGACTCTATTTGAAATCTCTTAGCCACTGAAACTTTATTTTGTTTCATTTGCTTTTCCCCCTTTTGGTCAAGAAGGCATTCTCAGTCCCACGATGCCAGCACCAGACCCATCTCTGTGAGTCATGTCCCACATAGGGGGGAGGGTAATGAGTTAATTTGTAGAGTTGGTTAGAGATACAGCACTGCCATCTTTTTAATTTATGTCAGAGACTATTCACTATACAAACAGTAGTTACACTAATCAAGGACTCCTCAGGCTTCTGGAAGTTTTTACACCTTCTGTTTGAGGAGACAGCTCATTTTCATCTCAAAAAGATTATGTGGAATAATTCTGGTGTGTGTGTGTAAATTAGAGTAAATTGAACTGTCTTTGTTCTGAGAAAAACCCTGTGGTTGGAAAAACCCTGTGTAGGAAAAAAACATGCCTGTAAATGTCTTTCTTCTTGTGTATCTCACAGCTTTGCTAGTGGTTGCTTTCCCCAGTCCTCTTTATAATTTCCTCAAAGTCAGCAAAGACACAGCCAAATCCACTAGCAATTTGGATAGCATTCTGATAAAAGCCCAGAGTTTGTTCTTCCCTAAGTGACAGCAGCTTAATGAAGTTCTAGCAAGAGATATTTTTGGTGGTAGTGTTTTTAGGGAATGCAAGAAAAATGCCTCCTGCATTAACGTACTAGAATAAAGAAAATCAAAAGAAAGCTTTGATATGTCAGAAAAATGGTCATGGTAATTTTCAGATGATTAATTAGATTTTGAAATTTAAAGAAAAATAATCACTTTAATCCATGGCCTTCACCTATGTGCTGAAAAAAAAATTTCAAAAAGCCTTCAACTTGGAAAGAATCTAACTTGAGTTGTGCACAATTAATTATCAGTATAGAACTTTCCCATTTTTATTCTTTTATCTGGGTAATTGGTTTGAACTGCTTGAGTTCATAGGCTTGAAAAGTGTAGAGAATTGATAGAAACTTGGAAAAACTTTTGGTCTTGGAAGTGAGGGACAGCAAATCCCAGAAAAGATACCATTTGTCAAATTTGAGGAAATGAAATATTTGGGAAAGAAGGATGTTCAGCTGTTGTCTGTTGGCAGCCTGCACCCTTTGCACTCCCTTCTATGTTCTCCCCTGCCCCGCAGCATCTGGAAGCGTGGGAAATGCATTCCCCAGACTTCTTGACAGCAGAATTTTGAATATAGTTTTGCCAGTGAAATAGCCTTGCACGAGATGTAGAAATCAGGAAGCAGGTGGGATCCATTCCACTTCATCCATCAGAGGCTGCAGATATGTAAGTTTTGGCATGCATCAGTCTTTGTAACACCTGACCAGTTCTGCCTCCTTCTTGTCATCTACTAGGGGTATGTGGCAGATAGGACATTGGCAGTGGTTTTTCTGCAGGCTTCTGATGTATGAGTGGCTGAAGCAATGTCCTCATTGTAACCAAGACTGCAGTTGGTGGAGGTGCACAAAGATTGTGGTAGCCCGCATGAATTTTATGCCTCCAGTCCTTCCAACAGTTTTGTAAGCCCTTAATTACCTGCATTAAATCGTTTTCCATTTGAAACCTTAGAGTGGTTTCTATTTTCCTTTCTTAAGCCTGACTGGTATAGGAAGACTTTAAATTATTGTAAAAGGTCAAATGTTAGCATCTCTTTTTAAGATTATTTTACCACACACTGTTAAAAGGTAACCATTAATTGCCCGTAAGCTTGTTGGAATTAATCTCATTCTGTTTGCTCTTAGAAACCTAACAATTGTCTTACAAAGAAGATATGCCCTTTTCTATTATTTATTTTAACTTGGTGGTTCATTACAAAATTAAAGTCTCCAAGAATTCCTTCCTTACTGGTCTGAACTCTAGTTGCAAAGTAGATAGGTTGAAAGCAGTGGCTCTCAAATGGAGAAGGGTGAATGATTCTGCCCTCCAGGAGACATCTAGAGACATTTTTGATTGTCACAACTGGAAAGGGTGCTACTGGCATCTCGTGAATGAAGACCAAGGACACGGCTAAACATCCTACAATGCACAGGATGGCTCCCCATAGAACAAATTATCAGGCCCAAAATGTCAATAGTGGCAAGGTTAAAAAACAAAGAGTACTTTTCCACAATTATATGCTTATTGATTCTAAACTAGGACCCTTCCACTGATTTTCATGGCCTTTCCCCTCAAATTACTCACTTCTTCTCACTTTATACCTGATAAAGCTCACTGCTTAGGCCCCCTCTAATTACCGGAATAGCCTGCTGCTTCTCCACCTAGCCTTTCCTCTTGCAAAGACCCAGTTTCTGCCACGTATTTCATGGCCTATGACTGCATGTTTCTTTTGAGACATGGTAATTGCACATGGGCTGCTGTCAGATGACATAGAAGAAGAAATGATTTTTTCTCGGCGCACACAGTCACAGAATTGCAGGATTGGATGGGATCTAAGAGACTGGCTAATCTCACACTCTCACCTTAGGTATCAGAAAATTGAATCCCAGAGAAGCAATTTGACTCCCTCAGAGCTATCTTTTTCCAGATAGTATTCACAAGATATATGAAAACTCTTACTTGATTCCAAGACAGAATGTGCCTGTATAGACCTAACTGAAGATGGAAAAAAAAAATTCTTCCTAATGCCAAACCCACTCTTCCCAAGACTATTTAACCTCCCAACACATCTTAACTCTGGTTGAATCCAGCTTTGAGAAGCAGGCTTTCCATATTCTTTGGGCTAGATAGGTCTTTCACCTCAGGACAGAATGACAGAGAATGTGAGTTAGCCCAGAGGCTCAAGATGCCCAGTTCAGACCTTCTTGGCTCCTTGCCCAAGGGAATGCGAGGAACCTGTTAGTTGACCTTATCCTGGCTTGAGTTTCAGCCTTGTTGATATAGTTTTAGGACTGGAAACAGCCAAAATAGGTAACAAAGAGAAAGAGATCAAATAAGTGTCAATACATCAATATGATGTCATGAAAGAAGAATATTTACTGGCATAGAAAAATATCCATAATATATTGAATATAAAAACATATCAAAGAATATGTGGTGTGATCCTACTTTCAGTGTGAAACAATGTGTTTTAATATTTTAATATACGATTGGGAAAAAGATCAGAAGACTGTGAACCACAATATTTAGTAATTATCTTTTAGTATTGTGATTATAGGCAAGATTTTTCCTTCTCTGAGATTTTTTGTACTTTTCAACCTTCCTAAAATGAAACACTTGTCATTTTAAAGGAACATTTAATCAGCACTGTCAGAATAGAAAAGGTCAAAAGAATAAGGGCTGAGAAGGGGCGCAGACTTTTGCAATCAAGAAGTCATTGATTTCCTTCAGCGCTACAGTTTCAGTGGAGTGGGGAGAAGCCACATTTGTGAAGGATCCAAAAATGAGCAATAGAGAAGTGGGATAGTGGCCACAGACCACTGTTTCCTAAGACAGCATGAAATGGAGGAAATGATGATTGCCTGAGTTGCCCATGAGAAAAAAAAAAATTTGCTTCCGAGTTTTTGTTCTTGTTTTCTGCAAGGTAGAGAGCCCACCCAAATGGTTTTCTTTCCTGTCTTTTTAAAGACAGATGAGGACTCAATATATAGAAACCGAATATGTGAAAAAGGACCTGTAGGATTAGGACTGGAAAGAGGGTCATTCACAGAGATATTTGTAGTACAGAGGTAGCAAGCTATCATACCCAAAAGGAAAATATTTTCATGTTTCAAAATAAAAAAATGGTAATGTATTTTGGGGGGTAGAAAGTCACTAAACTCATTTAAGTGACAAAGAAATGGCTTTTTGCTATTCACTTGCAAGTTAGCTACTACAATCACAAAATATTGTTAGTTAGCTTAATTTTATCCGAAAACCCTAAAGAAGAATCCTTGAGGCTGGGTCTTATGCTGTCATTTTTATTTTAATTAAATTTATTTAATTAACTTGAATAGTTCAAATTATTTACTTAATTAAATGTCATGTAAAACAGAAGCCAGTGTTTCTATTGAAATTCATCCCTAAAGCAGACGCAGAACTCACAAATCAGGACTACAGCTCTCTGATAATTGCTATCACAGGAAAAGTTAATGCCTAGGATTGAAAAGTTCTGAAAATTTTATTTTAGGGAGGGGCTCAGAAGCATTCCTAAACAAAAGAGAGAAATTTCATGACTAAGATGATTTTATAGAATCCTATCAAACTATCTACCTGGAATATGGCAGTGTTTTACGTCAAATCTGTAAGCAATTAGTCTGATTAGCTTCTCTCCTTTAAATAACAGTCACTTCCAAACTTCTGTTGCAACTAATGGGATAGATATTCTGTGCATATTTTTTTCTAAAGAGAATAATTTTAAGTTTGTCACCTTTGAACTAAGTTAATTTTTGGTAACTGATTTGCTATGCAAATAACATAATTACATATTTACCTAGAACACATGGAGGAACTTCATTCCAAAGACAGGAGTCTATTCTTCTTAAGTAGCTTTCATGCTTTCTGGAACACAGCACAAAACATTAATGTACATGTGCATTGCCCATTTGCTCTGTCCAGTTTGTTCTCCAGAGATCCCATTTTATCTGATACAGTCCTGCAAATTCATTTGCAGGTGTCCGTATAAAATATACTCAGACTGGTTTAAGTAAAAAACGGAATTTATTGAATCACACAAACGGAAAAGCCTTGATGTAGGGTTAACTTTACATGTGGCTGGAGTCAGAGCTTGAATAGTAAAATCAGGACTCCGCTCTGTTCATTTTTGGGTTCTGGCTTCCATTTTTGGCTTCAGTTTCACTTCTCACATAGTTGTGCCATATGTCAGCAGTAGTTCTAACCCCTGCATCCACTTAAATTTGAAGTCCAACTGGAAAAAAGAGCGTCTTTCTCCCTGGAATCCCAGCAAAAGCCTTATAGCCATTGGCCTGAATTGGGTTACATGCCCATCCTAAAAACTATCATTGTGACAGAAAATTATGATGACTTCAGCCTGCAGCCAGTTTTACCAGAATCTTGTGGATGGAGGTACAGGGAAGTGTACAATTACAGAAGGATGGTAACTGGAAGATGGGAAATAAAAACTACAGACAACTCCTTTATCTGTGGAACACCTCCAGTTGAATCTGCGCCCGTTCACTATAGCTAACTCACCCTTTTATTTCCACATGGCCTTGTTTTTACAGTATAGTTGGCATTGGGGAATGCTTGTTAATATTAAAGTTTTATTTGTAGAGGGTGATAGGTTCTGGCCAACCCTCACCAAATCCTCAGTGGGAAATTTGGCGGAGCCTCTTCCCTTCTCCTTTCATAGCTTCCCTCCTGACTCAATGTCAGTATCACTAACTCTTTGCACCATTCATAAATAATCCTCATTCATGACCTTACTTCTTTTATTCTGACTTTCTATTGTGCTGATTTTTTTCTAAACTTGATACTGTATGTGATTGTACATACAACTTTGCACCTGCCCATTTTCAGTCTATATATCATCCCTCCCCAGTTCAACTGAAGCCTTCAAAAGGTCAGAACATACAGTGGAGAGAAAATAATTGTTAACCTGTCTTCAATCCTTCCATCTTCTTTGACCATGAACATATCCAGCCATGATGCAGTAACTGGGACCAAACTACCCTCCTGTCATAAACACTTGAAAACTGGATAAAATACATGAAACATGTTTCCAAAATTGAACAATAGGTGGCATAGGCCTATGATCCCTGAGAGAAAAGACACAAATGGGGTGAGTCTATTATCCCTTTGGAATTCTGCATGAATGCACATTCAGGATCATGGGACACAAAAGTAGATCCCAATTAGAGCATAGTGGTCTTGGTGAGTTTTAGGGAAGAAGAGAGGAGTTTATGGAGGAGGCTGAGGTCCCTGGAAGATAAGGGGCATAATTCTGGAGAGGAGGGAGCTATACAGAAAAAAAAGAGCTTCAGAAATTTCTTGTATCTTTGCTGAATGGAAAACAGTCATTCATGGTGTGAAATTCCACAAAGCTAGGCAAAGAGTGCCCAGGAAGCTGTGAACTAAACAGTCTGAGAAACCAGATGGGACTGGGAGGCATTTGGGTTCCAACCAGTCAGAGTGACGAGTCCTTGCTAATCAGTCAGGCATCCAGTACAAACCCCAGAAGGACCACACCTTAGTAGTGAGGCTAAATTATCTCTAGAGTAAAGACTTCTTTGGAACCACCTAATGAGGCTTAACAGCAAGCTTCAAAAGGACCCAAATGAACCAAAAGTAACTTAATTGCCTGCCAAAACAAAGTCCAAACTCTTTAAAAGAAGACAACAAAATCCAGACACTCGCAATGTAAAATTCCAATGTTGAGCACCCAATAAAAAATTACCAGATGGTCAAAGAAGCAGAAAACATGACCCACAACCAGGAAAATAATCAGTAATAAAAACAGACCAAAAGTGATAAAAAAAAAAAAATGATAGAATTAGCAGACAAAAACATTAGAAAGCTATTATAACCATGTTCAAGTTTTTAAAGGAAAATATGAACATAATGAAATGGAAGATATTAAAAACAACCAAATGGAATTTCTAGGGATGAAAAATACAGTATTTGAAATTTTAAAATTCACTGAAAGAATGGGATTAACAGGAGATTAGATTTAGCAGAAAAAAAGATCAGTGAACTTGAAGATAGCAAATAGAAGCACAGAAAGAAAAAAAACTTAAAGAAATGGGCAGAGCCTCAGTGACATTTGACAATATCAAGTGTCTAACATACATGTAATCGAAATCTTAAAAGGGAAGGGGAGAGCAGAAAAATATTTGAATAAATTAACAGCCAAGATGTTTCCAAATTTGGCAAAAGCTCACAGATCCAAGAGATCAATGAGCCACAAATAGGACAAGCACAAAGAATATCACACTAATGAACATCAATATCAAATTTCTGAAAACCAGTGATAAAGAGAAAGTCTAAAAAGCAGCCAGAGGAAGAACACAAATAACTTACAGAAGAACAAAAGTGAGAATCACCAAAGTCTTCTTGTCAGAAATTGCAAACAAGAAGACAATGGAATGTTTATCTTTAAAGTGCTGAAAAAAAAATCCTGTCGACCTAGAAAGTATCTTTCAAAAACGAAGGCAAAATTAAACTTGCTTTAGATAAACACAGTGTTGGAGAATGTATTGCCAGCAGACTTGCTCTACATGAAATATTAAAGTTAGTGGAGCAGAAGAAAAATTATACCAGATTGAAACTCGGGTCTACACAAAGGAATAACCACCACCAGAAATGGTAAATACCTGGGTAAATATAAAAGATTGTTTTTTCTCATCTTAAAAAAGTTTTTAAAAGATAATTGACTATTAAACCAAGAAATGATAGCAATGTATTGTGAGGTTTGTAGTGTATGGATAAGTAAAATGTATGCCAACAAAAGCACAAAGGTTGGGCAGTGGAAAATGGAAGTGTATTGTTGTAAGGTTATTGCAGTACATGTGAGGTGGTAAAATATTATTTGATGGTAGGTTGTGATACATTAAAAATGTATATTTTAAACTCCAGAGTAACAACAAAAAAAGGAATAAACAAAATACAGTTAATATGTGAATAATGGAGATAAAATAGAATCATAAAACAAACTGAATGCAAAAGAAGGCGGGGAAAGAGGGAAAGGAGAACAAAGAACAGATGGAACAAATAGAAAAGAAATAGTAAGATAGTAAGCGTAAACCTAATCGTATTGGTAACTGAAATTTTTCTAAACAGATGGAAGTGCTTAAAATGGAAAATTTTGTGTTGTATGTATGCTACCACAATAAAATTTTTTAAAAAAATTAAATTAAAAAAAAGAGCCATGGTCAGACTGGAAAAAAAAACAAAAACAAAAACAAAACACAAAAAAACACACCCAACTATATGCTAACTAAAGGAAACCCACTTTAACTATAAAGGCACAGCTAGGTCAAAAGAAAAGAATTGAAAAAACTTACCACATGTGTACTAATCAAAAGAAAGCTGAAGTGGCTATAGTAACACCTGACAAAGTGGACTTCATGAAAAGGAATATTGACAGGTATAAAAAAAGGATGTTTTATAGTGATAAAAGGATCAGTTCAACAAGATGACAAAACAATCCTGTATTTGTATATGACTAAAAACAGAGCTTCAAAGTACATGAAAAAAATTGACAAACTAAAAGGGGAAATAGACAAATCCAAAATTATCAGTGGAGACTTTGGCACTTGTCTCTCATTGTTTAGTATAATAATTAAAAGGAAAATCAGTAGGGATTTAGAAGATCTGAATAAAACTACCAACTAATCTGACAAAAAACACAGACTATATGGCTTCATTTACGTGAAAATCTAGAATAGATGTATCTAAGGTATAGTGATAGAAAAAAAGATAGTGGTTGTGTGTACTCTCCTTGCAACTTTCTTGTAACCCACCACCATATAACAAACATCTACTAAAAGGAGATCTTTGAAGGCTGCTTCCTACTTTGGGATTATCTATGGTCTATGAAGTCCCTCGTATAGACCTTCAGTAAAAGGAAGTTTTCAGATACTACATAAACTTTTGGGGAGAAATGAATCTCACTGCAATTTTAGAAGACAATCAAATTCCTAGTGCTTCCCCACATGGTCCACAAATCCCTCAGGCCTTTTTCCACATAGTCACACAGCATCACACTTTTTTTCCATTCAACTTTTTCAACTGTTTTAAAATGTTGTATCTTTTCCGATCTTGGGCCATTTACCTTTTATGAAGTTTTCTTTGCCCCCTGTGGGTGCTTTCATCAGTTTATATAAACTCCTAGACTTCAGATTTCCTTGGCTAACTCCTCTCTAACTCTGTTTAGAAAAGAAAATCTATTCAAGGACATTGGTGTCAGTGTTTTTATTCAGACTCCAACTGGGTGTTTGGGGGACTGAGATGTTTAGGATGTCAGCGAGTAATGAAATGATGATTAAAAACTGTGCGGCTTGAAGAGCAAAGCGTTTTTCCATCAAGATCTGTCATCAGCTTTGGTCACCGTCAGAGACCCTAAGTGAAATGAATTGCCCAAAGTCACACACAGGGTCACACCTAAAATGTGTGGGGCACTAGGGAATTTTTTCCTGTGGGGTCTCAGTTTATATAAACAATTAGCTTTTTAAAAATGTATTACAAAATCCAGTTTATATAAACAATTTGCTTTTTAAAAACGTATTACAAAACGTATCATGTGAGTTATATTGATTTCTTAATGAATATTTAGAATAATGAATGCAAAAGAGGGACACTTACATATTTGCTTATGGTCCAATTGATGCATATGAAAATTCTTCATAGTGTCCCACCACCGTTTCCTCTTTTTTGGGCTGGTAGCCATCTCTTCATGCTCTTAATTGTCAAATGTGCCATTCCTGGCTAATTATGTATCTCCAGTTACAGGAAAAAGAGTAGCAACTTTGTTATTCACAATGCCAAGGCTCTTTGGACCTGTTTGTGTTGAAACTACATAGATCTTCTTGCCTCTGCAGTTCTCTGTTACCATTTATTTAATGCTGGGCACATCGCTACTCCTGATGCTGCATCATCTGTTGCACTTCCCATCACTACTGGGTTCCAGAAACCCTCATAGAGCTTGTTATTGTGACCCATTGATGATGCCCACAAATGCAAGCCTTACCTAGGCAGGGAAATGTCAATGATAATTTAAGTTTGGTCATATAAAATTTACTGTTTGTAATTACATAGGGTAAACAAAGAACAGCACATTTTCCACCTTTGTCTTCTCTTGAAGGCTTTAGATCTTCCAGGCAGGGTGCATTCCTAGAGCGTGATGTCTTTCAATATTGACCAAATCATGTTTTCTGCACACTGCCATTAGCAGGGAGGACAAGCACGCAGCTGAGGTCAAAGCAAGAAGAGCAGTGCCATTTGCCCAAGGACCGTCTATCCCTTATCTGTCATGGCTTAAGGCTGAGCAGGGAGAGTATGATGTTACTACATCAGAGACAAGAGAGGACATCAGTTGGAAGGGCCCGTTGGCTTATGGAGCCATGGTGTTGAAAATCATCATCAGAGATAAGAACAGAAATCCCCAGAGGACTGTGATGCAGTGTGGAGCCTGCAGAGGGTGTGGGTGACTATCCTGAGTGCCAGTGGTGTGAAGTGTATAGGGTAAAAGATGTCTACTGCCACCCCTGCAGCCCTTGGTGCTACAGAATGGAAGATCCCTTAGGTTGGGGGACACGGACAGGCAAGAGCTGACAGATGGGCTCAAATATGCAGCTCAAAGGCCAAAGGTCAACAGTGGTCTGTTGGTAGTGCAAAGCCCTGAACTCTTTACATGTCCACCCCAGATCACACAATTCCACAAAATAAATACACATTGGCCAAAAGGAGTGCTGGCAAGACTGGTGTCTGTGGTGGCAGCCTGGTGCCAATTAAACAGCAATGATTGGACCCAGGGTTTCCAATCAGGTAGCAAGAGTGAGTTTAAGTTTCAGATGGAAAATGAAATTATTATGGTAGATTCTAAAACTAGAGCTCTGCCCTTAGAGATAAAGAGTCAACACAGGAAACCAGCAGTAAATTCAAAGCTGACAATGGGCAAATTGCTGAAAAACAAGGAGAAAGATGGAAAGATGCTAGCAGAGAACTGGCAAATATTTGCTTTTATTTTTTCCTTCTATGATCAACACAATTATATCTTTACCAGAGAGGGTGACAATACTGAAAAGAGGGACCGAGATACGGTTTTGAGGAGGTGGTGGTCAGAGAATGAACAAAAAAAAAAAAAAAAAAAAGGAGTTGGTGCTGGAAAAAAATTCTGCAACTACTCAACCCAATTGCTGAACAGTTCACAAGGATTGTTTTGAAATTTTCGGCTATGTATTCAAAAGCAAATTGACCCATGGAATTGGATTTATTCTTAGAAGAAAAATTTTAATGGATTAAAATAAGAGTAGTTTGCTACCTATTCTTATATTCTAAAAACATTTTTAAAAAATTAATATGTTGAGAGTAGGTGGCGACAAAAGAAGAGACAGAAAATATACAGGTATTTTTATTATCACCCTGTTCATATATGATTAAAATTAATACAATTAAAAGCAAAAATGGGAAACACATATGGAGTCGGATATTTCTCATGAAGGATCAACGATGAGCAAGAGACTGTGTATATCAGGGATCCTAAAAACAAGTATCAAATGTTGAAAGAAGAAAGACGGATTATACACACACACTAATAAAAAAAATAAAAAGGACCAGAGGCATTAGAGATAAAAAGGGGGGAGATGACAGAGGAAACAAACATCTTCAGAGTAAGGCCAAAGTTTAACTACTTTGGGGGTTTACCTTCTCAACAGTGCACACTAAGCAAAGAGGAAGTATATTTACAAAGAATGCCACCAAGGAATATAAAACGGTGAAAAATCTAGGGTTTTTACCCATAAGATATTTGCTGTACATAAAAAAAGATCTGGCTAAAAGAAGAAAAACAAATACATACAAAAGGAAAACCTGAAGACAGAACGCTACTTCTACGTCAATGTACTGGTTTCCTTGATTTCATGTTGTTACTTTTAGGATGTGTATACTATAAAATATTCCTGGGATGAGGCCCTGGATTAGAGGTTGCTCCCTGCTCTTGTAGTTGGGTTTATTCATATTCTCTCGCCATAATTCCTGAGGTATTTTAATTCAGACAGAAGGGGAAGGTTAAAAAAAAGAGAGAGATAAAATCTTAATTGCTTGACAAGTGAATTCAGGTTACTTATGTGGAATTGCAATGCAGTTTTTAATTCACTTTTAAAATTCAACTTTTAAGTATACAATCAGTTGTTTTTGTATATTCATTGAGTGCAGATATTACCGCTAACTAATTTTAGAACATTTTCATCTTTCCAGAAATAAACCCTGTACCATTCATTAGCTGATGAGCTCACTGCTCGTTTTTCACCCCCCTCCTATCGTCCCCCAGCTCCTGACGACCACTAGCCTACTTTCTGTCTATGTATTTTCTTATTCTGGACATTTCATATTAAAGGAATCATACAATATGTGGTCTTTTGTGACTGACTTCTTTTACTTAGCGTAATGCTTTCATCCATGTTATAGTATGTATCAATACTTCATTCCTTTTCATTGCCAAATAATATCCCATTGTGTTAACATACCACATTTTGTTTATCCATCCATCAATGGATGGACAATTGGGTGTTTCCACTTCATGGCTTTTATGACTAATGCTGTGGACATTTGTGTATAAGTATTTGGGTGGGCATATGCTTTCATTTCTCTTGGGTCTATACCCAGGAGGGAATTTCTGGGTTATATGGTAACTCTTATGTTTAACTTTTTGAGGAAGTATCAAACTGTTTTCCACAGCAGTTGCAGCATTCTACATTCCCACCAGCAATGTATAAGGGTTCCAGTTTCTCCAAATCCTCACCAATGCTTGTCATTTTCTGTTTTTATTATTATTATTATAGTCATCCTAGTGGGTGTGAAGTTTTGATTTGCATTTCACTGATGACTAATGATGTTGAGCATCTTTTCACGCACTTATTGGCCATTTATATAGCTGCTTTATAGAAATGTGTCTCTTCAGAGCCTTTGCCAACATTTTTAAAAAATTGGGCTATTTGTCTTTTTATTGTTAAGTTGTCAGATTACTGAATATATTTTGGATACAAGTCTCTTATTAAATCTCTAATTTACAAATATTTTCTCCCATTCTATTGGTTGTCTTATCACTTCATTGATGGTATTCTTTGAAGAAAGAAAAACTTTTTAATCTGATGAAGTGCAATTTATTTATTTTTCCTTTTGTTACTTGGGCTTTTGGTGCCATGTCTAATAAATCATTGCCTAACCCAAGGTCATCAAAGTCATATGTTTTCTTCTAAGAGTTTTATACTCTTAATTCTTACATTTAGATCTATGTTCCATTTTGAGTTAATTTTTATATATAATATAAAGTAGGGGTCCGAATTCTTTTTTTTAGTTCGCATGTGGGTAGCCAGTTGTCCCAACACCAATTCTTGAAAAGACTATTCTGTCTTTTTTGAATTGTCATGTTATCCCTGTCCTAACAAATTGACTAAAATGTAAGGTTTTATTTCTGGACTATAAATTATATTGCATTGATCTATATGTTTATCCTTTGGGTAGTACTACAATGTCTTGACTACTGTTTAGCTTTGTAGTAGGTCTTGAAATCAGGAAGTGTGAGTCTCCAATTTTGTTCTTTTTTTTGGGTCAAGATTAGCAATTCTGGGTCCTTTGCATTTCCATATAAATTTTAGGGTCAGCTTATCAACTTCTGCAAGAAAAAGTCTTGCACTTCTATTCCTATGCATTTTATTCTTTTAATGCTATTTTAAATTGGGCTGTTTTTTCAGATTGTTCATTTCTATACATAGAAATATAATTGATTCTTATATAGATCTTATATGCTGGAACCTTGATGAACTCATTTATTAGTTCTAAGAGTTGTGTGTGTGCGCACTTTGATTTTCTATATACAAAATGTCATCTGTGAGTAGAGATAGCTTTATTTCTCCCTTTTCAATCTGAGTGCCCTTTATTTCTTTTTCTTCCTCTCTGGCTATAATCTCCAGTACAATGTTGAATAGAATTGGTGAGAGTAGGCATCCTATGTTGTTCCTGATCTTTTGAAACAATTAATAATGCTCTTAGCTGTGGCTTTTCATAGATGTCCCTTGTCAGTTTGAGGTGGTTTGTTTATATTATGCTTTTTTGAGTGTTTTTCTCATGAATGGGTCTTAGCTTTGTCAAATGATATGTTGGTTTCCATTGAGATTGCCATGTGTTTTGTCCCCCTTTATTTTATTAATATGGTGTATTATATTGATTCCGATGTTAAATCAACCTTGCATTCCTGGAATAAATCCCACATGGTTATGGTGTGTAATCTTTTTAGATGTTTGGTGGATGAATTTCCTAGTATTTTATTGATGATCTTTGCATCTATATTCAGATATTTGTCTGTAGTTTTCCTGTGATGTGTTTATCTGGCTTTGTTATCAGGGTAATACTGGCCTCATAGAATGTGTTGAGAAATATTGCCTCTTCTAGTATTTCTTGGAAGAGTTTGTGAAGGATTGGCATTAATTATTCTTTAAGCATTTGGTACAATTCACCAGAGAAGCTATTTGGACCTGGGCTGTTTTTGTGGGGAATTTTTAAATTATTAATTCAACACCTTTACTTGTTATATATCTATTAAAAATTTTATATTTCTTTTGGAGTCAATTTTGATATTTTTTGTCTTTCTACAAATTGGTCTATTTTGTCTGTTATCTAATCATTTGGCATGCAGTTGTTCAGAATATTCCCTTATAATCCTTTTCATTTCTGTAAGGCTGGTAGTGATAGCCCCTGTTTTATTCCTGGTTTTAGTAATTTGAGTTTTCTCTCTTTTTTTCTTGACTAGTATAGCTAAAGTATACTCAATTTTATCTTTTCAAATAAACAAATACTGTTGTGTTTGCCCTCTATCCAGAGCCTAATTTCAACTGAATGTTCATTCAGTTGCCTCCAACAAATGTCCATTAGTATTTATCTTGAAATGAAATATGAATTTTTCCCACTGTCACTATTCCCAGTTAGAATGGAATTTTGAGATCACTGTGGCCAAAAGGTGATGTTTAAATATTTGCAATTCATTAGTGGTGGATGAGGTAATTTTCTGTTCAAATTGTTCCTTTAATGATTATTTAGTATTCAAAAGTTAATTAAAGAGTTACGCGTTTATGGAATGTTGGAGTAAGACCCTCCAAAAATCCGCTCCTCCATGAAAGCAATGACAACACCAGCAAAATTGGTCAAAATCAAATTTTTCTTAATTCTGGAAATGAACCAAATACCTCTAATAATAAAAGTAGTGTTCATTCAAGAAAAATGTCTAAATATTGGTAAGACGGGAAAACTTTGTGTTTGGTTTCAGGGAAGATTCTAGGCCTCCCTATTAAGGGAGAAGAACAAATAGAAATAAAATGTGCCAGATATCATTGTTTAATTAATTATAAATAATGTAATTTGATATTTTCTTTTCTTTTTTTTTTGGTCAACCAAAAGCTCATTTCAAATTAGGAAGGGAAAAAAACATTGACAGGACTGAGTAACCAAAAGATACTATGTTTAGAATATGTAAATGTCTTCAGACAATAAAGATAGATAAAATTCCATGTAATTATATTTTAAAATGGAAAAGATATATTGATTGCACATTAGAATCAGTGTCACTTAATCTAAGACCCAGGAAATGTTAAATGATCTGTAAATGGACTTCAGGGATTCCATAAATTGCCAAAATTGTGTTAAAATGTTGTGTGTGTGTGTGTGTGTGTGTGTGTGTGTGTGTGTATGTGTATATGTTTATTTTTTCTGGGGAGTAGATCCATGGATTCTATTAGATACTCAAAGAGGCCAGTGAACCTGGAATGTAGGTACCATTTATTTATTTATTTATTTATGGTCTTTATTTATTTAATTAAAAAAAATTTTATTAGCAAAGTTGTAAGTTTACAGGAAAACCCATGCAGAAAATTCAGAGTTCCATATACCCCCATTCATCTTTTAACATCAAAGAGGTAGATTTTAAATAGGTATCAAGAACTGTGCATGCCTTTGATCCAGTAAGTCCTATACATAGCAGTCTATCCAAAGGCAATATTTAGATATATTGTTATAAAACTGCTTAATAATAATGGTAATGGTAAACATTTATTGAGGGCTTACTATGAGTCAGGAACTGTGCTAGGCATTTTACATGCATTATCTCATTTAATCTTCACTTTAACTTTGTAAGATAGGTACTATTATGACATTTTACAGATTAGGGAAATGAAGCTTTTGGAGTTAATGAAACACAGAAGTTCACCCACTTTGTTACAATGTGGCTTGGTAAAGAGTTGAACCCAGGTAATTTGACTTTAGGTCTAGACTTCAAACATTTACAAGATGCTAAAAAAGGATGCTCATCAGACTATGTTACATAATTGAAATAAATGATAAATTATGATACAACCATAAGATAGATACTATACAGCCATTAAAACTCATGTTGTGGAAAATATTTATTGACCATAGAAATGGAAGGTTGAGTGAAAAAGCAAGCCATAATAAAGCATGTACACTATGTTGCCAATTTTGTTTTTAAATATCCACTCATATGGACCAAAATAGTTCTCACTGGGCTATCAATGGATAACAATGGTTATTTCTGGGTGAATTGATTTGTGTCATTATTTTCTTTGTGTTTTACTGTGATGTTCATGTTTTCGCAATTGAGCACTTTTTTTTTTGCAATTGTAAAGAAGTTATTAAGTGGTTAGCTTTCAGATTGTCAATACAGTCATATAGAACATATCAAGAGTGCTATTTCATGTAAATTCCTCCTCAGCAGATAGTGAAGAGATTTGTGGACAAAATGGCACATTTAAAATGTGGTGTATGCAACTCCACCCCCTCTCAATTTTTTTTGATTTTTATTTTGGGAAAGGGGTCTATGGTCATAGGTCTTTAATATGCAATGCCCATCACAGAAAAGTGAGTTATCTCAAAATGTGATTAACGTGGTAAGTTAAGACCTATGTTTACATGAAAAGAAATGTACTGCTTTATTTTTAATAGTTTCATAATTCTGACTGGCAACATAAGGGAATTAAAAGAGCTGATATACTGTCAGAGCCTGGATCAGTAAGATGTGGAGACTTAAGGAAAAAAAAGTGATGTCACCAATTAAACTTGGATACCAAGTTTAATAGTCCTTGTTTTAACATTGGACATGCTTCAGAAAGAAAGTTGCCCTCAAGAGGAAAGGAATTATACCCGGCTGAACATTACAGGATATTCTGTGAACTTTAAAGGCATCAAGGAGTATTGTCAACTCAGTGATGTGACAGAAAACAAATTGAGAGAGAGCTCTACCATCGTCTCCTAGATTTTTATGATGCACAAAAGAGATTGGAGTCTTTAAACTTATAAAGTGTTAATGCTTACTTTATTTTTGTACTGCTTCTGTTAATGAAGAAAATCTTAAAATTACGTTTTTTAAATTGCTATTTCTATATCCTACAAGTATGAGACCATGATCAGAGGCCAAGAAAAGTTTTTTTCCTAGCGAGACCCCTCGACCCTTTCTCTCCTTTGAAGATGAATCATTTTAGTAAGTTAAATATTCCTGGTGAAGGGGTGTGTGAATGTGCCTGTGTGTGTGTGTGTGTGTGTGTGTGTGTGTATGTATGTGCACACCTCACCATGTACAGGACACAGTATATAATCAGTTTATTTTTATTAAATGAATATTAGTGAACATTTCTTAAGCAGATATTTTTAAATGGATTGTTGAGAGAGGCAGGTTAATTCCATTTTCAGCAACCATCTAAGGATGTTAGGACATCTACTACTTGAGATAGTTTGGTTCTAGATATAGATATAGAAATTTTGTATTTGACCTAGCTTGCAGCTATAAAACTCCTTGCTTTCCTCTATATTTGGAATGAATGTATACAAAAGATAGGCTTATAAAGCTTTTCTTGTATTTCCTATGTAACCATCTTTGAAAATCATTTTCCTTTGCTCCCCCATCTTTCCAATACCTTCCCAAGTCACATCCATTATGTCTCCTTTTTATTCTAAGGATATAAACTGAACTGCAATTCCTCACAGAATCTAGATGTGGTAGCCTTTTCTGTGAAATATGCATATCCTGCCATCTAGTGTCCAGGAAGCAGAAAACACAATCCAAACAATTGAAAAAGGATTCTTCGATTCTTGAAACAGGTGTATTGAGTCTGGGCAATAAAGAGGTTGAAGGAACAATTATTACCCAACTTATTTATTTTGATGTTTATTATAAATAATAAATACCTGTTTCATAGAAACTGACTTGACTTATTGAAAAAGCCACTACTTATTAAGTCATAAGACATAGAGATTTTACTAGTTTTTAGCCAGTGCTTTCCATACAACCATGGGTCACTATAACTCACATGATCAAATCAGAATCAAGGAACTTTTTATTCTTATAACAATCTATTTTTCAACAACTAATATATTTTTCACTGACTTATATTATACAATTAGATACAGCTGAGCCTTACTATTCATGGATTCCCTGTTTGTGAATTCTCCTACACTAAAATGTATTTGTAACCCCAAAATGAATACTTTCAATCACTCATGGATATGCACAGAGTGGCAGAAGGTTTGAATCATCTGACCTGCATGTTCTCAGCTGAGGTCAAACAAGTAGCCTCTGCCGTCTTGTTTCATCTCTCGTACTGTAAACAAGTGTCCTTTTCACAGTGGATTTAGTGCCACCATTCACACTTTTTGTGATTTTATTTGGCTATTTCACTGTTTAAAATGTCTCCCACCCCAGCATACTGCTGAAGGGCTGTCTAGTGTCCCTAAGTACAAGAAGGCTGTGAGGTGACTTACCGAGTAAATACGTGAGTTAGAGAAGCTTCATTCAGGCATGAGTTACAGGGCTGTTGGCCATGAGTTCAATATTAATGAATCAACAATATATACAAAAATCAACTGTATTTCTATACGCTAGTAATGAACAGTCCAAAATTGAAATTAAGACAATGATTACATTTACAAGAGCATTAAAAAGGAATAAAACACTTAGGAAAAATTTTAACAAAGGAAGTGCAAAACTTATAAGCTGAAAACTACACAACATTGTTGAATAAAGACCTAAATAAATGGAAAGATATTTCATGTTCTTGTATCAGAAGACTTAATATTGTTAAAACGACAATGCAACCCAAATGATCTATAGATTCAATGCAATTACTACCAAAATTGTAACTGGCTTATTTGCTGGAATTGACAAGCTGATCCCTAAAATTCATATGGAAGTTTAAGGGACCCAGAATAGCCAAAATAACCTTGAAAAAGAACAAAAGTTGGAGGACTCACACTTCCTGCCTTCAAACTTACTAAAAAAACTATAGTAATCAGGATATTGTGGTACTGGCAAAGGGGAGACAATGAAATAGAATTGTGAGTCCAGAAATAAACCCATATACCCATGGTCAATTGATTTTCAACAAGGGTACCAAGGCAATCCAATGGGGAAAGAATAGTCTTTCAACAACTGGTTCTGGGATATCCATATGCAACAAAATAAAGTTGGGCCCCTATCTCATACCATATACAAAAAGTACCTCAAAATGAACCAAAAACCTACATGTAGGAGCTAAAATTATAAAACTCTAAAAAGAAAACAAAGGTATAAATTTTCATTACCTTGGATTACACAATGTTTTCTTAGTTATGGAAACCAAAAGCACAAGCAGCAAAAGAAATAGTAGATAAATTGGACATCGTCAAAATTTAAAGCATTTTGCTTCAAAGAACATGACCAAAAGGTAAAAAGACAACACGCAGAGTAGGAGAAAATATTTGCAAATCATATATGTGATAAGGGAATGCATCTAGAGTATATAAAGAACAATTATAATTCAATTATAAAAAGACAACCCAATTTAAAATAATGGGCAAAGGATCTGAAGAGACATTTCGTCAAAGAAGCTATAGAAGTGGCCAGCAAACTCATGAAGAAAGTCATCAGGGAAATGGAAATCAAAACCTCACTGAGATACCACTTTATGCCACTAAAATGGCTATAATTATGAAGACAGATAATAGCAAGTATCCATGAGGATGTGGAAAAATTGAAATGTTCATTCACTGCTGATGGTTATGTAAAATGGTGCAGTCACTTTGGGAAACAGTCTGGTTAAAAATGGTTAAAAATAAAGTTACCATATAACCCAGCAATTCAACTCCTAGGTATATACCCAAGAAAAATGAAAATATATGTCCACACAAAAACTTACGCATGAATGTTCATAGTAGCATTACTGTAATATTATAGCCCAAATATGGAAACAACCTGAATGCCCATCAACTGACGAAGGGATTAATGAATTGTGGTATGACCAAATAGTGGAATATTATCTGGCAGTAAAAAAATAATTACATTCTGATACATGCTACAACATGGATGAGCCTTGAAAACATTATGCTTAAGTGAAAGGAGACAGTCACAAAAGACCACATATCATATGATTCCATTTGTATGACATATCCAGTAAAGTCATAGAGACAGAAGGTAGAATTGTGGTTGCTTAGCGCTAGAGGGGAGAGGGTCGTGATGAAATGGGAGTGTGTGACAGCTAACGGGTGCAAGGATTCTTTTTGGAGGGATGAAAATGTTCTAAAATTGATTGTAATGATAGTTGTACAACTCTAGGAATACATTAAAAGCCATTGAATTGTACACTTTAAATGGGTGATTTGCATGGTATCTGAATTTGATCTCAATGTAGTTGTTATTTTAAAAATATCAAGGGCTTGGGAAGATAAAAACAGAGACAAGAGAGATGTGACCACTGAATTTGGGATTATGGAAGTCACTGGTGACCCTGACAGGTTCCATCTCGGTGGACTGATGAAGAGGGCGGCCCAACCAGATTGGGTTGAGGAGCTAACGTTAGGTGGGGAAATGATTACAGAAAACTCCATCTGGATTACTGGGAATGTGTAGTCAGGGAAGATAAAATTGGGATATCTCTGAGGGTTGCTGCAAGTTAAATGAGATACCCTGTAATATGCGTTATATGGCACCTAGCACATAGGAAGAGCTCAAAAGATATCAGTAGCTGTTACTGCTTTAAGCACCTACTGCATTGTGAGGCCACAGAGGGGATTTGGAGTGTATGGATACAGAGTGGAGGGAGGCATATTTCTTGGCTCCAAGAGTTTATGGTATATTGAAAGAGACAATTAAGGAGCCACTTCTAATGCAACGTGATAAGTGAACTGATGGGAGTATTCATTGTGTGTCCCAGGAGCACAGAGGGGTGGATGCAGCAGAGAAGGTATGCAGGGAAGGTGATCTGAGGATAAAAAGAGCTGTTCGGTCACTCAGCAGTGCCTCCTGTTAGCGCCTCCACGTTACGGGAATGAACAAGATGAAATCTCTGTGCTTGGGGACATCAGAATCTGGTAGAGGAAACAAACTGGCAAAAAATCATACGTAAAATAATGTGATAATGTAAAATGCTATGGGGAATGATTTAATTGTGGTTTAGTTTATGAAGGAGTACCGTGAAGCCATTCAAATAATGTTTTCAAAGAATATCCGATGGCTGTTGTACCGGTTTGGATATATTATGTCCCCCCAAAAGCCATGTTCTTTAAAGCAATCTTGTGGGAGCAGATTTATTAGTCTTTTGACTGGGGTGGAATCTTTCGATTGAGTGTTTCCCTGGAGATGTGACTCACCCAACTGTGGGTGATGCTTTGATTAGATTATTTCCATGGAGCTGTGGCCCCGCCCATTCAGGGTGGGTATTAATTAGTTCACTGGACTATTTAAGAGAGAAGCTATGAGCTGACATGAACCCAGATACTTGCTGATGCTTAGAGTTGCTTGGAGACACCAACAGAAGGCCATTTGGAGAAGCTAAGAGATGAAGTCCAGAGTTTGCCCTGGAGAAGCTAAGAGAGGACCCCAGACACTTAGAGAGAAACATCCTAGAAGAAAGAAGAAAGGATGCACAGGAGCTGAGAGAGAGAAGCTAAGAGACCCTATTGCCTCTTCTTTGTAGAAGCTTCCCTTGTGTTAGATATTGACTGAGTTCCAGCTAATAATGTTATTGGAAGGGCTGTGCACCTCTTCCAAACCTGTTCCATCGATATCCTAAATGCATGCTACTCCATGCTCTTTCCCTGCTATGGCTGGGTGTGGTTCAGGACCAAGTCCAATGAGATGGTGGAAGGAACTTTGGAATGACCTTGTGTAGGAGAGCTGACTGCATCCTGAATGTGCCCAACCACTCATCTAGGAATTAAGGAAGCAAGAAGTACATTTCTATTGTTTTGGAAAAAAAAGAAAGATATTTTTGCGAGAGACATTTTGGAGAAAGCCATTTTGAAACACAACCTTGGAAGCAAAGGACAAGCAGATGCCAGCCACGTGCCTTCCCACCTGACAGAGGTGTTCTGGACGCCATCGACTGTACTTCAGTGAAGGTATCCTCTTGCTGTTGCCTTAATTTGGACACTTTTATGGCCTTTGGACTGTAAATTTGTAACCACATAAACCTCCTCTATAAAAGCCAATCCATTTCTAATATTTTGCATAACAGCAGCATTAGCAAACCGGAACAACTATAATTTCCTTGGATTTTTAACATACAGCTTTGAAATTATAGTCATAACAGTTTTCATACTTGAAGGGACATCTTAAAACGGTGTAATTAGAGACAACATGAGAAAATTCCCTTCTCTCCTATAACACTTTAGGCTGGGAATTCTTTAAAAACAGCTATAAACTGAAATAAATTAGGATTAAGAGAGAGCTAGAGTCTATCTTCCCTTGGCCAGAGAAAGATAGAGTTGCCATACTTCCAGTGCCAAAGATGATTTCCACTGCTTTCTGCCGTAAGCTGCCTCTCCTGGGAAAATCAAGCCACAATCCCAACAGACCCGAAAAAAAGGAGTTAAGAACTGGTTCCAAAGGTTTCCCCTGCCTTCCCCTGCCATTCTTAGGCAATAATATAAAATCTAGAATTTGATATTCATCTACCTTAGCCCCTAGATTTATAGGACATAAGCGTAGAGTGGCAAATATGTTTCATTTTATATGCTAATAGGCTTATTGATGGCTGGAAGTGGCTGCCAGAATTCCTGGGATGAGAAAGATATTAAGGTCTATGCAGGCTCAGTAGAAATTGTATCATCTGCCATGGGCATGCGACTGGGGAGTGGTGGCCTAAACCATCATTAAAAGACTTTCACCGATATGTAAGAACCTTCTTGGTAACATTCTTGAGTTATAATATTTAATCACTTTTCACCCCTTTCCTAATACTAAACCAAAGCTTTATGACCACTTTCCCATTTTGTTTCACTCACAGATACACAACACAGCATTTGTTTGAGGTTTTCTATCATTAAGCATAACTGGATTCAAAGGCTTAATGAAATTCACAGGGTTTTCATTGCTTCTGTGATGCTTAGCTTTTATACTGCTTTGAGAAGCCACCAAGTTAGCTAGAGGGCTTAACTAAGCCTCACTGGTGAAGATGTTACTTTGCAAACATCTTTTTGACCATGCATCATTAATTCTTCGTACCAGCTGGTTTCACCAGCTACAACCTAATGGAATTCATATTGTTTGTTAAAATTTACCATTTGTCCTTTATAAGGAACCTAAACTGATAGAAATGGTTTATCTATATATTCTAAATAATTTTGTAAAGATAGTGGAATATCATCTGGGAGGAAAGGGAACTCTTCAAACAGATGCTGTGGCTACAGTGTCTGAAGACAGCTTTAATTCAGAAGCTAATTTGGTTTTCTTGACTCTGAAAAAGTGTCTACAAAGAAACATTTCTTCTTACAAGGAAACATGAAAAATTTTAACATTTGAAAAAAGAACAGTATGTTATATCTTAGTAATCATTATGTTGACTAGTTAGTAAGTTATAGAGTTGAAAGGGCAAATCTGGGGGGTGTGTGTGGCATATTTTAAATTATTTTTTGTTTTATCTTAACTTACCAGGAAAAGACTGGAGATTATTAGAATCATGTTGACAAATCCCCTATTGACATTACAACTTCATTTTTCCATGTCATATTAAACAACATAGCTCCTTACAAGTCAATTTGAGGTCACTACCTTAGCAAACTAAAAATTAAAGCAATTAAGAGTGTGTCAGACTACTCAGATATATAGTACTGTGAATGTGATGAGCTAATACTTTTAAGAATATGACATCACAAAATTCATTGTAAAATATTGTTTTCTGATATTTTCTTTTTTGTGTCTTTATATTTTTATTTATTTTTCTAATGTCTACTTTTTGTTTTCTAATATGCATGTTAACACAGGAGTACATACATATGATTTATACAACTTCATATTGGGGCTATGTACATGATTTATCTTTTGGTAGGATGCAAAATCAAATATTTGGAAGGCCTGTGGTTGAAGAGGGTTGAACTGGTGTTGGTTCCCAATCTTAGCAAACTGGGAAGTAAATCCTTTCTCTTTTCATTCTACTGATGACTCATGAAATAAGAAAGCCAGTCTGCTGGGCTGCTATATTTATTTCAGTTGAAATCAAGTACTGGCACTTGGTTCTGGCTCCATTTCATACCTGCAAGTTAGGCCCTTATGGAGCTGGCTTCCAAGGCATCTTGCTAACCTACAAAGGCAACATAAAGGTGACTATTCTACTTGGTATAACATTATATCCTTTAGTAAATTGAGGTTATCCAACCAGTGAGATCTGATTAAATTGTTCTCTCTCAGCCCCAAGAAGTAATTAAACACTAACTAAACGTTAGCTTAAGAGGTTTGGAAAATTATAACAGAAAAGTGAAATCAGTAATTAAGATTTTATAAAGTTTAAATTCAAAACTCCAACGATTACAATTGGTATTTGTTTAAAGTAATACATTTGTAGCCCAAATAGTTCTTAAATTGTACATTTTAGGTTTTACCAACTTCATAAAAATACTTTGGGGACAGCTGCACCCACATTTCAGTCACATGATTATTTCTTTGCCCATTCTTCTCTCTCTTTTCTTTCCTGAATAACGTCTTTCAAATATGGTTCAAGATAGACTTTATCCTCCTCATATTTTGTCCACTGCTCTTTAGGCAAGGTCTGCTGTCTCATGCTCAGGTCCAGTGCTCTCTTAATGCGAAACACGCTGTCATTATACAGGTTCTCAGGAAGCCTTCTTATATCCTCTTTTACATCTTCAGTCTGAGCTATTGTATCATCTCTCATTAACCCGTTTATTGAACCCTGCAGCATTGTAATACCATTTTCGAATACCATCTGGCCACTGGCCTGATGCTGCAAAGGCAGGGCAGCCCACCATTTTGACCCTGGTATTTTCTTTTTGTAATTTACTACATTCACTATATAGCAAAATATTTTATGCTGTTTTCTACAATGAAAAGATAGTTTATTACAATCTTTTGTAATTTTATTATTTCTTGCCTTTATGGGCTATAGCTCCTTTCTAGAATAAATTTAATTTTTAGTGAATACTTAAACCATTAGATTGCTCACTTTTGCCAAACATTAATTTTTAGACTAAAAATTACAATTCTAAGGAAGTGCACATCTATATTTTCCCTATGTTTCCAGAATTTTAATAAATTCTAGCAAGGGTTGCATTATTTCCAGTAACAGCAGTAAGAAACAGGAGAGGTAGGCATGAGTTTTCTTTTTGGGGTGATGAAAATGTTCTAAAATTGATTTTGATGATGGTTGTACAATTCTGTGCACATTAATATTCACAGCAGCATTATTAATGGCAGTTAGAATCCACAATATGTAGTTTCCAAAACAGCAGTGAATAACATGTGGGCATCATCATTACTTGATACCAGTAATTTAACTTACCTATTTTGTTTGGGTATAAGAAAAGGCTAAATTTTTGTTCCACTGGATGGTACCTCTTACACTGTTGCATTCAAAAGTGCTTCATCTTTCATTGTGTTTTAGTGTTCGTGTTTTCAGAAAGAAAGTATAGACAGCTTAAGCTCAATTAGATTACCTTATAATGCAGTTCTTAAATGATAATTTCATCATATTTATAAACCAATTGAACAGAGTACTCCCTTTTTCTGAGCTATTAGATATGTATTAGTACTTTCTATTTCATTTTATACTTATTTAGGTTGTACCCCACTGTATTAACCATTGTTGGCTAAAATAACACTTTTCTTCTAAGTAACTACTTGTACATTTCTAGACTTCTGAAATTTTTGATGAGTGAAAAACTTCCTGAGGTTTACACATCGTTACAATGCTCACACTCACGATGTGTTTTCTTCTTTTATACTATGCTTACAATTACACTAGGTATGGCCAGATAGTGGTGAGTTGATACAAACTGGTCTTTAGAAAAGTCACTGTACTTCTATGTGTCTGTTTCGTATCTAATGAAATAGGGATACTACCACTTATCTTAAAAATTTTATTAAAGGGAATTTCAGGAGATATCTAATACAGACACCTAGGAAGGTCCTTAACATCTGATATACAATGGATGTTGAATTTCCCTTCCAATTATATGGTAGAGTGATCCTATGGATCTGCACAAAATCCAATGATCTGCTTTTCTAATTCACCCAAGCTTTTATTGCTTAATAAGAACTACCAGATGTTAGGTGGTGTTTGAAATTCTTCTGCTTTAAAAATGTTAGTTAATAACATGTCTCATTAACCATATTCCTGTAGCTTTAGTTCATATATTAATTCCATTCTACAAAAGTATGCCTTCAGAAAAGTTGGAGTTCCAAAACTCACAATGAAATGTTAACTTTTCAGTGCATATGTAAACCAAATAATAATTTCATCATGTGTGTGTATACACACATACACACACACACACACACACATATATATAAAATTATTTAGTCCCATGACTCATCTAGTGATCTTCAAGTTTAAGGAATTTAGCAGGCTCATGTCTGGCTTATTAAGCAATAATAATCTTTATTTTATTAACATACTTTTCCTTATTGAATACAAAATAAACCATTACAAACTATAGTCACAATCATCAGGAGTAGATCAAAGCCACTGAACAAACAGAGACGAGCTATAAAAAAGTTTATTAAAAAAATAAACATATGTAAACATCTTTTTCATTCATACGGCTTTGTAATACAGCGTATCAGGTGCATGCCTTAAATCTCTGCACTGAGAGCACCGTAATTGTTAACTAACAATAATCAGCTTAATTTATCTTTCAGTGAGCTGTTAAATCTATCTGAAAATAAATAACCAGGTTCTGCTCAGTATACTAATACACATAGAAAATCACAAATGTACAATAGATCTCAGCAAAAAAAAAAAAAAAAAAAAAAAAGTAGTAACATGTAAAATTGAATCCATATATTCCAACTGTTTTTATAACATATTTTCATGTTTAAATTCATCACAATGTAGACTGGACTAAAGTGAAGCTAAAGGGGAGTAGGAACAGGGTAGGGAGGGATAAGATAAAGAACCACATCAACACCTACACACAGATTGTTTTGGCAGAAGCAAAACTGAGGACATAAGTTCTATATTTTTCTAACATCTATTTATTATTTTAGGCATGTCTTTCCTTTACTTTTAGCTGGGAGTTACATGCCCCAAAAGACTGAATACAAAGTAGGAAACCATAATTTCCAATGGGATAAAATTTTGAGGAAACCAAATCTCAATTACATAATTCAGTAACCACCTAAAAGTGAAGCCAAAGCACAGAATGGACAGTAATACAACAAGACTTAATAAATACCTGAGATTTTGCTGCAAGAACCTAAAACATGATTGTTTTCCTTAGGGCAAAATGTTTACTATTGATACAATCCTTCCATACTCTATCATCTGTTGGAACATACCTGTGGTGACTAAGGTTTTCCAGAATGGTCAAATAATATAATTTTCCTTTTTCATCTACTATAGGTGAAATATTTTATCACATCTGATTTAATTTATTTTAAATTCCTGAAATTTAGTTATTTAGTAAACTTTAACCAAAATATAATTTTAAATGAAATATAATGTTTCTAATTTAGTTGTTCACTGTATGGAAAAAGTTAAGTATTTATTGTTTGTCTAATGTATAACCATATTCTAGTGACAGAAGGAAACTACAATAGATTTCACAAAAGAAACTCTGGCAAATTTAAAAAAGTCCTGAATAGCAATTTCTGTAGCTTAATAACTCAGTAGTCTATTTGTACAATATATATGTGATTTATAAAAGTAATTCATAAATAATTTTAAGTCATTTAAAAATCTTGATCTTCTATGTCAAGGATCCATTTTATAAACCCATTTCTGAAAATATAATATACTTGTCATTTCTACCACATCAGCTTATCGCAACAGATGTCTAATGTTTATCCACAATTAAATGAAATGTGGAACAACTATAAAATACTTAAATTCTACCAGTACTATTAGGGTAATAATGCATTTAAATAGAAATAAAATTAAATGGCATGAATGTTTACTATACATGATATCTGTGAACAGAGCAAGACATGTATAACTTAATTTTTTAAAATTCTACTTAAAGATGAAAAAGCTTTATACTTCTGGAAAACAAATAAATGACTACCGAGGAAGTAAGAATTCTTTCTACAGGAAGAACCTATAGATTAACCTCTCTCAATTGTATACAATATGGCCTTAGCCAAATGTCAATGATCTTTTAAAAATCTATTTTTGGAATCCTAGTAACTTTAAAAGTTATATCCAGTAAAACTTTTATAGGTTACATTCAATAAAATGTCTTCAAAAAGAGAAAGGTCATTGCACAATTTAGGTGAAAATTGGAAATATGTATGCATCATAAACCTGTTACTGAGGTTAGGTAGTTTAAATAGGATGCTACATCTATTCCAGTCATCAGAAAATATTTTTCTTAATAGGCACCTTTACTTACTAATATCACATTATTTTTACCAAGAAACTAATAGGCCTTTCTTGGCTTTCTGTTGCACAAATTACAAAAACAAAAACAAAAACAAAAAAAAAAGAAAAAGAAAATGGTGCACCTCATTAAAAACCATTGAATTGACAGACAAGGATATAAATGAGAACAAACCATTAGAAATATGCTTAGCATAGTTTTACATTGCTGTACATACATTTCTTTTACACTTGTGTATTTCAAGTTACTAGGTATGAATCCAGTGGAAAAAAACCAATATAGACAGCTAACAGCAATCGTACATTTTTTGAGAAGTTAGACACCCATTACTATTTTGGTAACATGGCCACAGCTTTTGAAAACACAGCAGCATGAAATGACTCAAAGGTAGACACATCATTTAAATTTGTTCACCTTAAAAAAAAAAAAAGAAATGCTTTAGCAATATAAGGCACTTAATTTAAGACAGAAATTCTTTCTCCAGCTCATATATAGTCGGTCGGCTAATTTTGCTCTTCATTCTGCACAAAGGCACAGTGTAGTCCCTGTTCTGACCTTCCATGTCAGTGTCGAGTAACGAAGGCATCTGGAATTTAGTCCTCTCTGTGTCACCAAGGAACCAGCTAGGGGTCGGTCCTTGATGGCCCACTAACCTGTCTGTCTGCACAGGCTGAGACTCGGTCCTCTGTGGGAAAGCCTGCAGCAGACCTAGTCGGCTTCTAAGAGAGGAAGGGCGAGGCCGAGGCACAATATTGACAGCACTTGGTGAGACTTCACCTGGCAGGTTGTTGTGAGATGGGGATGGGGAGTGCAGCATCCCAGAAACCCGGTCAACTGGCAGTTCAGAGGCTCCAGTGGCTGAGATAATATTTGTGTCAGCTGGTTGAGGAGGCAAAGATAGGTGCAATTAGAAAGACAATGAATTCTAAAACAATAAAGAAAGAAAAATAATTATAATGACAATTCAACTTGGTAATCATTTTAAAGTGAGCTTCAGGGAAAACATGAACCCAACCTTCTAAAACTATCAGGATATAATGATTTTTTTAAGAAAAAATACTACAAGGTTGTCAAGAGTGCTTCAACCTATGGAAACTATATCTGTGAACAGAGCTTAATAAGCTTGATAGCGCTAAGGCCAATGATGGTTATAAATGTTTTATTAATAAGGTAAATTTCAAAAAGGATAAACAAATTTAAGACTTACACACGATGGTTAATATGATCAAAGATTTCATTTTTAGATTATTATTTGGAAAAAATTAATGTTCTGGGAACACAGTTAGCTTTTTGTTACCTCTTTTCTTTTTTGTTCTGAAGAATTGACTTATGACCATTTAGCAAATACTTACTTGGCTTAAAAACAAGAGGAAAAGAAAGGTTTCTTATGGGATTATTGTGCTAGATTTACCTTGTGTTAGATTTCTCCTAAATTCTTAAAAGTCTTGCATTATAAAAGAGTAATAAATCAATTTGTCAAAAGACAGTAATCTGAAAAAATCATTATGGAAAATGGGTGTAGTACTTGAAGAGAAGAGGTGGAAGAAAAGATAAAAGAAAGCAGTTTTAGTTTTATTATAACTTTTTATAACTGGCCCTACCATAGTATTTTACAATTTAAAAAGTATTTTTCATATGCACTACCTTAATTATATGAAGTTGATGTAATTACCTTCATTTAAAACAGAAATAATAATCAATCCCTACATAGCACTTTGTGTGCTACTTAATGTTTACCACAATCTTAAAACAGTGATAGAGATTAAATAGGTATATTATCATCTCCATTTTACAGGTGAAAAATCTGAGGCACAGATGGCTAAATGATTTGTCCAAGGTCACACAGAAAATAAGTGAGAACTCAGATTTTAACCCAGGTAGTTCCCATTTTATAAGCCACTACACTATGATGCCTCTCAAGGCATTAAAATGAGGAAACCAGTAAAATAATTTTCCCAAGATCATGAACTTACCAGATGGTTCAACCAGAACTTGTACCTTAATCCTATAACTCCAAATCACCTGTTCTACCCAGGTATCCCCACTGCTTCCTCAAGGGTCAATATTAAAGTGCTGTTTAACCACAGATCTTTTTAAGTGAGTATCACCCTGCACACAATGGTAAAATCCAATCATGTAAATAGTCATGAATTTTAGAGCTAGAAAGAACATAGATATGAGGAGGAGGAAGGCACCATAATACAGCAGAAAGACTCAGGTTCAAATCCTGATACCACTACTTACTAATTGTGTGTTCTTGCATAAGTCATTAATTTTCTATGAGTTCTAATTTCCTTACTTCTGAACTGGGGATAGGTGCATAATACAGTTGTTAAAAAGACTAAGAGTGATGAATTATATGAAAGTGTTTATTATCTATAAAGTGCTATAAAAATGCCTATAGTGCCCTTCTAGTCATTATCTAATGGATCAGAAACATCTATTGCACAATTTGATTTGTTTTCCTTTTTGAGCTTTCACATCTGGACATATACATCACTAAACTTTTTGGGTATTATACATGTCAATGGGGTAGTACCTGCTAAGCTCAATCCTCACATAAACTGAGCAATGAAGCAATATGATGTGGAAGATAAGTTATCACACTGAAGGTTAGAAGACCAGTTTTAGTATTAGTTCTCCCGCTACCTGTTGGTTCAGATTTGGGCAAATGACTTGATTTGTCTTCTCTGTAACATGAGGGACTTAGATCAGCTATTCTCCAAACTCTCTCTCTGTTTTAATATGCTATTACATATTTAAGTCACTGAAACTTAATTATGCTTTTCCCAGAATCCTAATTGTATTTGAATTACAATCAAATTGACAAGGAGAGAAGGGCAAAAGCAAAGATCTATGTGAACAATAAAACAAATTTTGAAATATAAGCACTTGGAAAAAAAAAGATAAAATCAGATATACATACTATTTGACATTCTAATCTCTACAATGGTGTTTTATACTTTTACCCAACCTACTTGGGATCTGACAAGCATTTCCATCAGACATGGTCCGCCTGTGATGTGATGCTCTTTCTTTTGAAGAAGCATAATAAGGCACATTCCCTTGTGTCTGCCTTATCAGGGAAGGAGACAGTTTTTTTGATATACGATGATCAGTCTCAAGTCTTGGCATGGAGGTTGGCTCATGACTACTCCCTGGAATGGCAGAACAAAAATCTGGATTGGGAATATCTGGGTCACAAGACACATGTATGCTACCCATAAATGCATCTTCATTGTCGGTCTGTAACAAACACTTTGTGGAACTAGAAGGCATGGACAGAAGGTTCACAGCATTTGCTGAGGGGAGTAAGGATGGGCTGTGTGCATCCTCTCTTTTAGACTGCAGCCTTGAAGGAGGACTGGCACTTCTGCGAGACCTGGAAGCACGCTGGAATAGCCCCTCACGCTTTTTCTTCTCTTCTTTGGGCAACAGTTCTTCAGGGGCCTGTGTTTTATTAAGTTCTCTGATATCTAGTCCCAAAGCCACAGATGCCAGCAGCATGGTGCAACCATACAGAGCCAATTCTGTTTTCTTTTTCTGGGGTGTTCTGCTCAGACTATTTGTCGGAGTTACTTGAGGAGTGCCAGTGGCAGAACTTGCAGAGGTCCCCTCCTCAAAGCTTTCAGGTTCCACCGTATTCTCTCTCTGATCATCTTTCCAAAGAGGTAGATCGACATATGTTTGATTAGGCAATTTTATTTGCTTTGGTTTTCCATCAGAGGAAAGTTTTGGCTCTTCGCAAGCACCTAAATAAAGATATAAACACACACACAATGGTGCCATTTTTCAGTAAAAAAATAATTTAAATTATATTGTAAAATAAAGCTAAAATCTAATAAATAAATACTCTGATGCAAAATATATAAAGTCCTTTTCAGTTTAGTACCTAATTCATCCAGAGGAATCTAAGGAACTGGAGTCCAGTGCTTTACTACTCAAATCATCTGCTGTTTTCTATCATTCAGAAAATTGTTCTTCATTGGCATGGATAATAGAAATTACTGTAAGAAACAGTCATCAGGATACAATAATGCACACACATACACATGGGCATTAGAATATATCATACAAAATATGCTCTAAAAATATGCCAGGCACCATCATCTACAGCTAGCCTGTGTGTAAAAGAACTGTTCTGCCAAGAGATCAGTGATCCTCAAATGGTGCTTCCTGAACCGCAGTATCTGCATCACGAACTTGTCGAAATGCAAAGTCTTGGCCCACCCCAGACTGCTGAATCTGAACTTCTGTGAGTGGAGCCCAACAATCTGTATTTTAACAAGCCTTTACTACAGTTTGAGAAAATTCTAATAGAAGAAGATTCTTCAAAGATGTGATGAAATTCCAAAGGGTTACAAATTATACTAGCTGAGGATGCTATAATTCTTATCATTTATTTGTTTAACAATGAATGATCAAACTACAAACTCCTTAATCTGGTTTCCAAAGCAGTACACAATAGAACCTCCAATTCTTTTACTAGCATTTTGTCTTATTATAAGTACAATTTGCTCTATCGTCTAGGCAAGCCCGAACACCAGTGTTCTCTGCAATCAAGTCTGTGTTCTTCCCACCTAGGCCTTTTGTTCAAGGTGCCCTCTTCCTTCCACTCTTCAACACTACTTACCAAAGTTCCATTTTTCCTCACAAAGCACTCTCACCACACACAAACACTGCCCATTGCCCCTCATGGAATCTCAGCTTCCTTTGAAGGCCACAGAGCATGTCTTAGGTTCTTCCTTTTACTTACTTTTAGATTACAGTCAACTGTGGGCAGGCCCACAGATGTATGCTTCTGGGGACATGTTTACTAATCTTTTAGTCCTCTGAGGACTAATCTTCCCTGGATAGGGTCTTCGCCAAAGTAGGCACTGAGTGCATTTTGGTGAATTGAATGCACAATAGATGCAATGAATAACAAAGTGAATTATCAATCCATACTTTTAAAAAAAACGCGGTGGGATGGGGTGGTATACACAACTGAAATCCAGACATTTCAGAGGATATTAAGCATTTCCTTATGCATATTTAGGTGCACCTTTGGTGATCAGTAAAACACTCATTTTCTCCCTGAAGTCATTATTTACAATGATCCATCCATAATCTTTCCCAGTCCTTCTTTGATGAATGACATGTATTTGTAGCCCCCCAAATCTATATAAGATTAAATAGTCCTTTTAGGGTTCATTTAGCCATTGAATAAATATTGAATGCATACTATGTTCTAGGCATTGGAAAAAGAGTGGTAAGCAAAATAGATAAAATCCTTTCCTTTATGCAGCTTACATTCTAGTTCTGGGTGACAGAGAATAAGACTTGTCAATATAAACAAATAAGATTTCAGATAAGATCTGTGAATAAATTTAAAAAGGTATTGATATAGAGAGATGGGGGTGGGAGTGAGATATTACTTTAGCCAAGGTGGTCAGAAAAGGCTTTCAGGTAACACTTGAGCTGGGATATAAATGATGAAAAGGAAACTGCCAGACAAAGATAGGGATAGTAGGAGGGAGATGTTTTGGCAAAGTAGAAAACAAGGATAAAACACTTTTTGGTCATTAAACCTTTAAGTGAGCTATAGAGTTAACTTAACGGTGACTAAGCTGAGTCAGCCAAATTTATTCTCTTATTTCCCCTATAAGAGTTAATAGGGGCAAAATATTCTAAGAAAGAAAGAATTAAGGGGGAAAAATGGTTTAAACCCTGTATCTGGACAAACCACCACAAATAATGAAAAATACACTGTAGGAATAACAGTTTTATTACTATTAATTGTTCTTCGTTAGCCCTCAAACTATCTTTGACAGTAAAATGCAGTATATAATAAGAGGACAATTTCTTTCAAGCCTTTGTAGGTAAGAATCAGTACACAATAATGAATCTGAACAATAGAAAGCATCTATTCAAGAATTACAGAGCACCTGTCTCATGTGTACCCGAATGCATTTATGGAGATATTTATACCGAACCCACATCCTTATGACAATGCAGGAGAAACTGAATGTGGGTAGTGAGTGATAAGGTGCCTGTAAAATTGAACTGAGCACCGATAATAAATTCAAGAAATTTATACCATGTTTTGTTAAAACATTTTTAATATGGCTACAGTTTAATATGGCCACAAAAGAACAAAGGTCTCTCTTAAATTGTCAACTATAAAAACCAAATTTCTTTTCTTTGGTAGTAACAATCCTTAAAGTTTTTCAATAATTTCCATATCTTTTCAACCTTTCAATATCAATATCATTATGATCCATTTAAATTAAATAGAAATTCCAATGTGATACTCTCAAAGCAGCAGTTGCCCATTGTTAGCCTGTTTCATGAGATTTCATCATGTCAAGAAGTAGCAACAGAATCAGAAGCTCTAACCCATTAGTTCTCAGAACTTCTAGAGGATCTATATTTTCATATTTACACTGTCTTCTGTATTAAACTAATCTGGTTCTACATAATTAATTATGATGCTAATTTTCCTGGCAAGGAATAGCAGTTAAGATTTCCCAAAAATCATACAGAATCCAATTATTTTCTGTCATAAAGACTTAATGGACCAGAAATAACTTCTGAGCTTGACTAAAACCTATAAGAAATGTTACTGCTTGCTAACCTTCCCCTTGATACTTTAATGGTGACACGAACACCATTAAGGCAAAGCTTCAGAACCCACAGATGCTAAATCCAACTCAAACAAATTCTACTTCCTGAAAAAGATTTACCTGTCTGGTCCACAAACAATGAAGCCAAGGGCATGGTTTTCTGATTTTTTATTAAGATGGTTGACCAAGGACTGTTGCCATCTGAGAGAGGTCTTATTCTACAAAAGAAAGATGTTTATTTTGTTACAATAGAATCACATGACACACAAATTAGGTTTTTGTGTATACATGCCAATTACAGTATTTTTAAGGTAGCAGAGAGCACACATTTGCATGCTAATTTGAAGAGTTAACAAAGTACAAATAAAATCTTAAAGTGAGACAGAAACTATATCATGGAGTTTTTTAACTGCCTAACTAATAATAATTAATTTAGTGTGTTTTATGCTCATCCTAGAAAATTAAATTTATATTTAGATATTTCTGTACTAACTTAATTGCTTTTCAAAAGATAAGTCTGGCCAATGCCGTATTTTCAAAAGGGGCTGCAATTTGTCACAGTATACAATGGAATACCACCAGATATCACACTTGTACCTTTCTTTGCAATCAGTTCTTTCTTTGATTTGAATTGAATTTGGTCCCCACGTACAACCTTTTTTCTTGAAGTTCCTTTTTACATCTTCAAATTCTTCTTGGCGACAAACTGTGTTCCTTCCCCAAGTTTTATTGCTTTCATCTGAAGTCACTAAACAGAGAGCATCATTCAGCAACCTAATCAGCTTTGTTCAAAGTTAAATAAATCAAATATGTTGTGAAACTTCCTTACACAAAACATGAAAAAAATTATTTCTCTCATCCAGCCTATGGCAAATTTCTTTAATCATAAAAATATCAAGGAAAGTGGAATAAGTGAACAGAAAAGATGCATACTTGAGGTAAATTAACAGCAAAGATCTCATTATTTATATATATATATATATATATTAACACTGTGTTAGTATTTTCACTATTTGAAAAAAAATCAACAGAACATTTAACTTAAAGTGAACTTAGTGCCCTAATTTTTAAATTAAATCAATGACAGTTTTGAATTTGAGGTACACAAGTATATTTTAAAATTGTAAAATTAAAGCTAATTTTGCATTAGTCATCACTACTTTGTTCAGTCCTCACAATAGTTTGGCTATGATTGCTTTTTAAAAATCACAAAATGTGAAAATATTTGATAGTCTGTATCTTGCGTTTTTTTCACAGTCTCACAAGGAAGTTTATATTCACATGTAATATCCACATCTTCCTGATACACGTATCTGCTATCCCTCCAGCTTTCAGGTGCACTTACAATCGACTTGGAAATCACTGGAGAAGAGTATTATTATTACTACACACTTAGGAAAAAAAAACCCATAACACACAAGATGTTCTAAACACGCACAAAAATTATGATACACACAGTTTAAAACATGATAGAGCCACAATCATTTTTTTTTGCCGTAAAAATTAGGTACAGATAAATACAATCTATAAGGTTTATATTTTATATATAGTCATGTATTACCCATTTTCATAAAAATTATGTATATACACACACCCACACATACACACTGAGAAGGGAAATCAATAAATACAGATATCAAACTTTTATTAAACTGTTTAACTTTGTGGGACAGGACTGCTGATGCAAAGGAACTTTAACTCTGTAATTTTTTTTTTTTAATTGGAGGCACAATGAATGATGGTTGCCTCTGTTTTGTTTCAGTATTTTCCACATTTTAAAATATACATATTTTTGTGTATATTAGTATGTATATGTATATGCATGTATATATATATGTGTGTATGTGTGTGAATAAAAAACGCTGACAATCTTGAATAATTTGTTCGTGCTTTCTATTAGAAGAGGTTATAGTAGAATTAGAGAGGAATGGACTAGGGACTTACTAGACCTGAGTTTATTTCAGCTACACAACTTACCTGCTGATGGTCCCATACCTAGCACCATGTTCTCACATTTAATTTCCTTATTTGTAAAAGTGCAATGATACCATGTGACTTGCTTAACTCAGAGGGTTGTGAGAAAATAAAGGTTTGTGTCTGTGTAAGTGCTTTGAATATTGCAGTGCTATGTAAAGCTATTATTTTTAAAGTACATGTTTAACACAAAATGATTTCAATATAGTTTAATAATGGAGTCAATAGCCTTTACACTTGAGAATCAGTGCATTTCAGTTACGTGGCTGTAAAGGGAATGCAAAGTCTTATACCACAAAAATTAATTTTGAATCAACAACTGTCCACTACTTTTTGATCATTCTTTTAAAAATACAGTAAAAGCTTTCAATGTAGCCCAACTAAATAAAACGTCCATTAGCTATTTTAATATCTTTGAATTTTTATTAAAAAAAGCAAATAGTAAAAAGAATCATAAAATAGTATTTTAGAGAAAGTCAACACTTCTACATCTAAGTTCTGTATAACCAAAGTTCATGAAGAAGCTGAAGTATTTTATATTTAAAAAAAATTAAGCAAGAACAGAACCCACATCTTCAAAAGCCTTGAGTGCATTTTATTCCATACCACCTAATTAAATTCTCTTATTCTAAGGTTAGGGGAAGACAAGTTGGAAAATATAAAGCATAAGAAAAGGAAAGCTTTATAGTCAGATATCAAAAATTACCTAGATAACTCTGGATCTTCAGTGTAAAATGGGGCTAATACTACTTCCCTTTTAGGTGTTGTGAAGATTAAATAAGCAAGTGAATGTTAGACAACAAAGGTTTAACACCAAATACAGTGACTAGCCCATGGTAAGATCTCAGTAGATGAGAGTTGTAATTATTAATTATATCATTAAATGCTTTTTTAAAAGCTGTATTGATTAAACAAATGTCTAAATGTTGTTTACCTAACACTAAGGGGAAGCATTTAATAATTTTATATGAATTATTTCTGAAATCTATCACTTTGTCCATTCATACAACTAAATATATATATACATGTATCCTTAATATCCCTAAGCACACTTTTATTTTTTTAAGAGCTTTATCTTCACTTCAGATAATAAATTTCTAGAACAAGATTTGAGGCTAAAGATAAAATACTTCCAGACACTAGGCTTGAATTTTGAGGTTTCTGTACTTGGTTTTGACAGCATTTTTAAGTTGTATTTAAGCATAAAATACACAATTGTAGCTGGGGACTCCAACACTCCTTCTCTCTCAAAAAACTGATATTAAAAGCATGCAGACAAAGAGCAAAGTAATACAAGTGTGGAGTTTCTGCCTCCACTCCAAAGAAACTACAGAGAGCTAGGGATAAAACAGAAAGTTTTATTTCTCTCTTTTAGTCCCAATCTTTAAATTTTTTGAAATAAAGAACTTCTGACTTACCTATTTCTTCCTACTTAACTCTTCACAAATAAGGAGTGTAAAAATTGTGTGTTTACAGCCTTTTTTGTAAGTTTCAAAGTCAATGGGAAAAAGGCTTTCAGATTTGCACATTCTCTATGATACTGAATATAGAAATATCTATTAAGTTTATTTTTTCAAGTAAATAAAATTTATTGCTCAAAACACCATTGAACTAACTAAACATAGTTGGGAGATGATTTACAATCATGGCTTGAATTCATGCTCCACGACAATTATCAGAAAGATGGTTGACAGTGGTAGCAAAGGTGTTTGGTGATAAGGTATGATTTCCCTTCCTGAGTTCATCTCAAAGGGCCTCTCTCTTGTGGTCTTCGTGTCTAGTTTCCTTGGTCTATCCCTACTCCTTCTCTCTGTCTTCTGTCTCTCCTTCAGTTAGACCCGAATGTTCCCAGTCTTTTTCTTTCCCTGTCACGCTCTCTCTCTCTCTTCCTTCCTCCTCTCTCCCTACTTTCCTCCCTCTCTTGATTTGCTATCATTTTTTTCCCCATCAACATTATTGAACATTTACTGTACTAAAAGGCTAGAAAAGGTATAGTGAAGACTCCATGCTCTTGAGATTCTAGCCTCACCACTTATAGTTACAGACTTAGATCAAGTTTATAACCTTTCTATGCCTCATTTGGGGATGATAATGGTATCTATCTGATGAGGTGGTTTTGAGACTTAATAGAAGTAATACATGGAAACAAATTAGAATAGTCCCTGGAACATAGTAAGTGGCTCAATGGATATTAACAATCACTATATTGCTATAAACTGCTGTATGGTAGGTATATGTTATGTTGAACAAATGAGACATGGCCTCTGCCTTTATGAAACTTACAATTTAATATTTTTACTTTTCTTAGCTGATCACAGACTTGTCACTATAGTCAGCCAAGTTTTCTTTTTTTTTTTTTTGTGAAGTAGGGCAGGGTGGAATGGGGGAGAGTAAGGTTACCAATATATTCAGATTGTATCACCTCTTTGGAAAACTAAGTGCTATAAGTTTACTATCCATTATGATACTCTGTTATTGGAAAAATATGCCAAGGATGGGTAATAGTGGCAGGTTCCTGAAATAAAAGAAGGTTGTGTGATTTACTTTTCCACTATTCAATTCTATTAAACAATAGGGAAAAAGGTGTGTTTTTTGCCATTGCTTTAAGACATCAACTGTTAGACTATACTCTGAAACTTAAAATTCTCAGAGGATTAGTGAATTCTATTTCTTAAAAAGAAGGGTGCCCTTAATATGCCATTGCATAATACTTAGAGTAAGCCAGAGGAAGTTATAAGAAAACAAATATTTTGTGCAAATGTTAGATGGATATGGTGCACTCTTTAGCAGACAATGATTCTTTGCATAATGGTGAAATACCCACGCTTTAGTCCAGTCATTCTTATATTGTAAGGCCCTTTTTGTGGTATTCTTTAACCAATCTTTGGGGTAATCTCTTTTTTGTTCCATTTTATTCAATTGATTCCCATCTCTCTTTCCTACAGTTTAAGTTTTTTTGCATTTTAGATGGTTTTAGAATCAACTTTTCTCGCTCAAGTTTACTAACATTTCCCCATCTTTTGTCCAGAGGAAATATGCCAGACAACTTCTTCAACTCACAGTGAAAGAAACCCATTTTCCTAAATCCTGTCTTTATAAATGTATCATTATCCATTTGAAAGAGGAAAAATCTTCACAACGAATATAAGCTGGTACTATAAAAGGCAGACAAGTGAGAGACCTTTAGTCCACAAAGAGCTTCAGAGAAATAATAATAATAAAAATAATGATAGTAATAATTGACACCATGTATGGAGCTTTTAACATGTGCCAGGCACTATTTAAGTGCTTTATATACATTAACCCCTTAAAACCTATTATTATTATTATTCCCAATTTACAGAAACAGAATCTGAGACATGACAAGGTTAAGTAAACTTGTCCAGAGTCACAGAGTAGCAAGGGTCAGAGGTGGGATTCAGTCTCGGATAGTTTGGTTCCAGAGCCTCTACTCTTAATTGCCATGCTATATTAAATTGTGGAGAAAAAATGGGACTTCTATGCAAGCTAGTAACAGAGAAGACACACAAGTGAAGACGAGTAAGCTGTTAGAGCAGCTGGAGTCAGAAAGATGATCAAGATTCCGGATAGAGTTCCTATTCTAAAGTTCTTGAACAGTTCCTATTCATAAAGCTGGTCCTGTTTAGAATATTTGGATTAGAATATTTTCATTGGGTAGGCAGCTGTTGTTCATAACTTTATTACTTCAGAGAACAAATGCTAAGGTGCTTGCTGTTTGGGGGAAGTGAGGATGCTCCCTAAACTGGTTTCATTTCAACCCTCCAGTGTTAGAATTTGTTTGAAATCCTAGAAGTATTCAGTTTAGTTAGTATAAATCTTGTGCCCAGTCAGGCCTGTTCAGGAGTAACTTCCATATTTCACTGAGGCTGATAATCACAATTGAAGAATATGAAGTCAACAAGGGAGGACAGAGAAACAGCTGAAAATAAAGGAGGCTCAAGACGTATCACTTGCCCCCTCACCACAGCTGTGAGATAAGACCTGATGTCATTTTTTGTTCTTTTAATTAAACCCTTACCCTGTCTAGCCAAAAGCAAGGTACAAAATATTGTTTTATGAAAAATACATTCCCAGAAAGATAAATTAGTTATAAGCAAATAATGGTACTTGAAGTTCTAAGATTTTGCTCTTATTTAGACTACATTTCTCTTTAAACGTGAAGAGACTGGGCCCTGGAGTTTAAAAAAAAAAAAAAAAAATGTCTGCTAGTGCCAAGATTTTCATTACCAAAAAGAGGGTAAAAAAATGAAATTGACTGCAGGCCAAATTAGAGGGAAAAAAAAAAGGATGTTATGGTAGTAGAGATTAAAGTTTTGGTGAGGAAAGGAGATCTAAATTAATGATTTAATATAATAATTTGGGATGATTACCAGGTACTTCTTTACATACATAAATATTAATCACATTCTTCTTGGGTGTGGGCTATTTTTTGGGTTTATATGAACCCATGTTTGAAAAAATCAATAATTTTATTTCACCCTACTGAAGTTTTATTCAGGGTCTAATTGAAACAATTACAGTTCCAAGGGGCAAGGCAAATTAGCTACATGTATTTTCTCCATAAAGTTGAACATTCTAAAACCAAAATACTATGTAGCATTTTCTGGCATTAAGTTGGTCAAACCTAAAGTCGATTAAAGTTAAATCCAAAATGTGAAATATTTCTTCCTCACAAAACAAAGAGAAAAAATGGAAGCAATCTTGAATTCCTGATTTCATCTTTCAAAATCTCCATAATGTGCTACTAACATAATTAGGCTATTCTAATTCTGCATGCAAGTGTTTAACAAAATGTCTTAAGAGAGCGTATTTCACCTTCTACTTTGTGGCCTGGTCATATTACCAAATGCATCTTATCTGAAATTCATTTATTGTGAGCATAAGAAAATTAGACTCTCTAAGGAAACCTAAGACCAATTTTGTTTTTCAAATAGTTGTGACATTTATTAAATTTCATGTACTTACAACCTATGAAAAAAATATGTATGCTTAATTTGCATCCAAGCCAGGCAAATGACATATATAAATTCCTAAGACTCTTGTGCCGGTTCAAAACAGAAGACTTACACTGTATAGCTCGGAGTCGGGGAATTATTGTAGGGCTACTTGGTGGACTAGAACTGTTACTGTTCAAACTTCTTCGTTTGTCCAAGTTGGGAGAAGCCTGCACAGTTATTTTGTGCTGGAAATCTGTTGGATAAGGGAAAAAGTTAAGAATTGAAATTTTACAGTTTTAAGTTATTTTCAAATCCACGTCTTTAGTACATAGAAATAAAAGCAAAAATTGCAAGACAGTACATATGAAGAATATTTCAGAGTCTGTTTCTTAATTTCACCTATCTTCAATTCAGGGTTCAAGTCAACAAATAATGATTCAAAGTTTATGATATGCTAGGTACAGTGAGATGTGCGCACGCGCGCACACACACACAGACAGAAAAGTAAAATATTACTTCAACCCTTGAAGAACATAGAATCTTCTGGAAAGAAGGAGTTACCTTCATTATGACATGGTTTTAAAAAATACTGGAACAAGAGGTGATGGATTTAAATGAGTACTGGTTCTGTCACTAATATACTGTGTACCTTGAACAAGTAAAGAACATCTCAGAGCCTGTCTCCTTAACCTTTTAGGTGGGAATAACAGTATCTCACACGGTTGCTGCTGTGATTAAAACAGGAAATGCACCCTTTGTTACCTAACTGTAAGATAGTATATTGTCATGGCAGAGATAATGCCATGCATTATGAGAATATATGGAAGAGTAGTATTACCAGAGGGAAGAGGAGAGTGTCTGGGAAAACTTTGTAAACTGTCAGGAAAATTATCTCCAACTTGGAAATAGGCAAAATAAATTACTGGATGTTCTTTCAGTGCAGTCTGAGCTTAACCTTTGATTTTCTATTGACTGGGCTATTTTTACATCTCTCTTAAGGGGCAGAGGTTAACTTGCAGATTTTGTCTGGTGAGCATGCAAATTATTTGGTGAAAAAGATAATCCCAAAGGTTACGGTTTATTACTTTAATGTGCATTAGGCAGGTTTGTATTTAACCCAGCAATCTAATCCTAAGAGTCCTTTAATAAATTGCTCATAAATACCTCCCTAGATTTTCATCTGAACCAGTTTTAACTGGTTCCCTTATTAATTAATGAGTCAAATAAAATCTTTGATATGTGCTCATTTTATACTTGCATGAGAGCTATAATTTACCTTTTTGAAAATTATACTCTTAAGAACTTTAAAGAACCACCTGGTATTTGAGATGAAGAGGAGTTGGAATTTGGTAGGTGAAGACAGCTATCCAATTGGTCATGCTAGAAATCTGAAAATTCTTGTTGTTATCACCTTCTCTTTGACGGTCCTTATCCAATCAAACCACAAAATATCTTGTAAATCCCATGTTATATATTCTTCTCAGAGTTACTGAACAGAAATTTATATTCCAGGCCCTGGAGTTAACAGTTCTATCACTTATTTAGCCATCTGAAATTTGGAAATGTGACTTAACCTTTCTAAATCTCCCATTCATAAAAATGGGAAAAATAATTATTCCTACTTAATAGGACTCCTATGAAAATTAAATATGAAGTACAGACAGTACTAAGCATGGGGTTCAGGACATAACGAATGCTCAATAAAAATTATTCTTTTTATTCTCTCCATCTCCACTTCCACTGTCATTTCATGCTTAGACTGCTACACTTCTTCATATCCCCTTTTGGCCCTACTGATTCACCTCACAATAGCCAGATGCATTTTTTAAAATGCAAGCCTGACCATGTCATTCCCCTGCTTAAAATCCTTCAAAGTCTTCTCCAACTATATAATAATGTAGATTACAAGAGGTGACAGTGTGATTGTGAAGACCTTGTGGATCACACCCCCTTTATCTAGTGTATGGATGAGTGGAGGAATGGGGATAAAAACTAAAGGACAAATGGGGTGGGACGGGGGGATGATTTGGGTGTTCTTTTTTCACTTTTATTTTTTATTCTTGTTCTGGTTCTTTCTGATGTAAGGAAAATGTTCAGAGATAGATTGTGGTGATGAACGCATAACTATGTTATCATACTGTGCACAGTGGATTGTATATCATGGATGATTGTATGGTGTGTGAATGTATTTCAGTAAAACTGAATTTAATAAAAAAAAAAAAATCCTTACAAGTCTTCTCATTATCCTTCAGTTATAGATCAAAATCTTAATAGAGCCCCTGCAAATCCGAGTCTGAGTTTGTCCCACTGCTCCAGCCTCATCTTACCCCATTCTCCCCTCACTCACCTTGGCTTAAACCAGTGATCAGCATATGTTTTCTGTAAAAATCCAGATAGTAACTATTTCACGGTTTGTGGGCTATGTGGTATCTGTCACAACTGCTCAACTCTGCCATTGTAGCGTAAAAGCATCCATAAGCAATACACAAAAGAATGTGATCCAATAAAACTTCATTTTTGTATTAGCAAATGGATTCTTAGATCTTACACCAAAAAGCATGAACCTGGGAGAAAATTTTTCGAAACCATATATCTGATAAGGTTTAGTATATAGAATATATAATGAACTCCTTCAACTCAACAACAAAAAGACAAACAACCCAATTTAAAAACAGAGGAGATGAACAGACATTTCTACAAAGAAGATATACAAATAGCCAATAAGCACATGAAAATATGCTCAACATCACTAGCCACTAGCAAAATGCAAATCAATAAATACTACAATGAGGTACCCTTCACACCCATTAACAGGGCAGTTATTTAAAAAACAGAAAATAACAAGCATGGTGAGAATGCAGAGAAATAGGAACCCTCATACATTGCTCATGGGAATGTATAATGGTGTTGATGCTGTGGAATATGGTTTGGCAGCTCCTCAGAAAATTAAACATAGAATTACCATATTATGAACCCGCAATCCCACTTCTAAGTATCTATCCAAAAGAACTGAAAATAGGGACTCAAACAGGTATTTTTACATCAATATCCATATCAGCATTATTCACAATATCCAAAAGGTGAAAGCAACTCAAGTCCCCTTCAACAGATGAATGGATAAATAAAATGTGGAATATCTATACAAAGGAATATTCTTCAACCATACGAAGGAATGAAGTGCTGATACAAGCAACAATATTGATGCACCTTGAAGACATCATGGTGTATGAAATATGCCAGACAGAGAAGGATAAATATTGTATGATTTCTCTTATAAGAAATACTTAGATAAGCAAATTCATAGAGAGGGAAAGCAGAATAGTGGTTACCAGGAGTGAGGGGTATGGGGGAACATGGGAACTATTGCTTAATAGGTATGAGTTTTGGATTGGGATGATGACAATATTCTGGAAATAGACAGTGGTGAAAGTTACACAATACTGTCAATGTACCTAATGTCACAGAATTGTTCATTTAAAATGGTTAAATGGTTTTTATGTTACGTAAATTTCACCACAATACAAAAAAAGTTAGTAAAGGCTGAAAATGTACAAGAAAAAAACTTTATTTATGGAAACTGAAATTTCATATAATGTTCATATGTCATGAAATAGTATTCTTCTTTTGAGTTTTCCCCAATTATTTACAAGTATAAAAACCATTCTTAGTTTCATGAGCTATACAAAACAAGTGGAAGGCCAGATTTAGCCTGTGGGGCCTAGTTTGCTTACCCTTGGTCTAAACCATTTGACTTTTTTTTAGTTCCTGCAAGAAACCAAGCTTTCTTTGCAGAGGCTCTCTGCACATTTTCTTCTCTTCCTCCTCTCTCTAGATTTTGTAAATTCCTACTTCAAGTCCCAACTCAAACATCATTTCTTTCAGAAGCCTTCTATGATCCCCTTAGACCAGGTTACAACTCTCTGCTAATCACTGTCATATGACTTTTCCCTCATAGCAGTTAATTATTACAGAAAGTTACTAATTAGTTTTTTAAACATTGACTTCAATTACATCACCACTCCCAATATAATAAGGGCAGGGACCATTACAGTCTCCATCACTGCTCTATTTCCCTCCAAACTAGCAGAGGACCTTGCACATCGAAGGTGTTTAGTAAATCTTTGTGGAATGAATATTTTCTCTAAGATTATAAGTAACATGAGGGCAAAGACTATATTTATTTTGTTTATTGTTTCCTTTAGTACTTGGTATACCTATGGATCGCCAACTGTTTGTTGAATGAGAACATTATGCAACGTTTTTCAACATTATCAAACGGATGCTTAAAGTTAATTGCTGAGAAAAGTATATCAGGGTGGAGGGTGGTTTGGAAGACAAAACAAATAGAAATGAAGTACCAAATAGGAGTCTTCACTAGACCAAAAAAGACATTACGAAAAATTTAAAAAGGGTACTTTAAGTATAAGAAGGATGTGAGAAAACTGTTCCACAGGACTTGATGACTGACTGAATGTGGTGGAAGGTTGGGGTGGTGGTAAAACAAAGTGTCTTATCCTAAGATATGAAACAGTTTATTTTAGACTGAAGTAATTTATAAAGGTTCAGTTAGCCTTGTGATTTGTTGTAACACTATAGAAGCAAATTCTCCATGAATTTTTACAGCAAGATAAGCCCTTTATTCTAAAGCAGAAGGTGGGCATGCTCTTCCATGCTTCAGAGCTAGAATATAAGAAGCTACAGTATTTGATTGACACATCATCTGTAATGAATGATACATCATCTGTAATAAATGATAGGAGAAGAGATGTGATACAGGTTGGGTAAACAGCATGGAACATTACTAAAGTTAAGGATGAGTATTCAAGGTTAAAACACTGGGTTTTAACAATACCTATGATTCAGAGTGCTTCTGAACTTCTGAAAAAGTCTAAGTACTTTAATTAAAAACAAAAATCCCAACTCATCATTATAAATATCTTTGTCTCTGTGAAGCAGGGAAAGGTTGATTCTGTCTCAATTTTATATTTAGGAAGATTAAAACTAAACTGTTAAGTAACTGTGGCTGACATTCGATTGTTTTTGTACATGTTAGGTTAATAGTTCTCAAACTATTTATTCATGGCAGATTGTTATGCGATCCACTGGCTTTTGAATAAAACCTGTATTTGTATTTTTATTGGTAATATTTACATTTTATTAAAGCTAATATAGCCTTAAAGAAATAATCATTTTTGCACTAAAAGTAGTAGTATTCCTTAGAGAATTCTTGTCAGGTATCTCTTAGTACTTCTTCTCCCCTACATACATGAACACACTCACTCTCACACTCATACATGTTAGACAGTCGACCTTTGCAGGCTGTTTAGACGTTTGAAGTAGTTGAAGTTATAATACCACTGTTTCAGAGACAAACAACTTTTGGAGGTTTTAAAACCTCCTTGCCCTATTTGTACATACACTGGAAGCACAAATTTGGCTTGAAATAAGCAGAATAAAGAATGAGTGATATAAAGCAGTAACAATATAAAAATATCCACCATGACCACACTTTTTCTTTACAAATTCCAAAAAAAAAAAAAAAAACCTATATTTTCCAAAGTGTAATTTAAAAACTATTGTCCTAGATTATGCTGTCTCGTTTTATAAGAATTAATCTCCCTTCTTTGGAGCCAGTCATGAAGGAATTCCAGCAGGAATAACTACATTTGAGTTTTATGCAGTAAGTCACTATAGCTATAAACAACCATAGGATTAAAAATTATCATCAATGATTCTCAAGGACAAAATTACAAATGAAATCAAATTAATCACATTTAATAAACCTTTGAAATTTTTGCAGATAAAAATATTAAGGGCCAGTTCTAAGTCTCAAATGTTTCTGAGAAATTCTTTTTAAGCTAGTTATACATAGGGAAAAATCCTGAAAAGGGGGTGATTTTGTAAGGCAATTCCCTGAAAGCAAAGCATCACTGTTCTATTACCTGTCAGATATTTATTCCTTAATAGTGTACTATTAAACATTATTTTAAACAAAATTTTATTCTTCAAAGAACTGTCTAGCAGGTGATAACATAGAATTGAACTAACTCCTTTGAAATTAAGTTACAAACAATTGCTTTTACTTCTCTACCAAGAAAAATACCAGATGGAAAAAAATAATTATTTTTACAGTTATCATTCTTCTTTTTGGATGTCTGCCCTAACTGGGATATTGTGCAAGAAAATATGTGCATGTGTATGGGGGGGGGGGCAGGAATGGGATAGCGTTGGGGTTTGTAATGAGACAATGTAAAACTTCAATATTGGTACCAATATGACGACAATGTAACACCATCTTGTGGGTAAAAGATATAACTGTAACGCTAAATTCCAGAAGCAGAATTTTATTTTTTCATGACGGATTAGTATTATAGCAGTAGATTTTTCGGGTGATATTTTAACTGGAATCTTTTTAATTGCCATAAGGCAAATTAATGTGTAACTAAAATATTCCCTCTGTTCTCTGAAAAATAAATCAAATAGAAAGAAAAAAATAAATCTGGCAAAAATAGTAAAAAAAAAAAAAAATATATATATATATATATATATATATATGTCTGTTTTGAACAAAGGTATTAGCTGAAGAACACTTGGGAAGAAAAGCAAGAGTGAAAGTTTGACATCAGAAATTCTGAGATATTTTATTTAATAACTCTACCATTGGACATTAAAGAATTACTGGACTGGTTTAATTTTTTTCTTTCAAGTTTACTTCCTTTTCCATCAATCTATCATTAACCACCTTCTGTTTCCCCAAGGGAAACAATAAATGTTAATTATGATAACATGGTCACAAAACAGACGAAAAAAGCTGATATAACTAAGAACTGGAAGAAAATTCAATTCTAGTGTCTCTGTGAATTTTCCTAACATCTGTACTTGAAAGTAGAAGCTTCATCATTGTAAAGTGGGGGCATTTGGTTTTGCCTTAAATCAAATATAACACACATAATATAAAAGAATTTAATTTATTGAGTTAATATATGCTTGCTATTTTTAATTTTGTTTAGTTTTCCTAACACATGTAGTCCATCATAAATAAAATATCATATTTTTAATGATGGCTGACTGATACACAAGTCAGTCTAATCAGTGGTCCTCCAAGTTACACTTCAGTTAAAGGCAAAAACCTGAAAAGATCGTGAAAACATATTTTTTTCCAGAGGCTGAAGGTAGAATTTATATAAACCACAGTCTACTCTCATCTCATTGATTCAAATAATCAACAATGTATACTACATAAGCATGACTACCACTTCCCAGCAATTTTCTGATTAACTGTGGACTTCTGCAGTAGCCTAAAAAGTCACAGTATGCTTCTAGGCTTCCAGTATTTTGTAATAAGCATTTTACAAGACAACCGATATACACTTCATATAAAACAGAAACTGTCAGGTACCATTAAATCAAGTTTCTATGCCATTAACAGATATCTTAGGAAAATACTAGAATACATTAAGTGCACGCTAATAAATACTATACACACACACACACACACACACACATATAGATGCCAAGATAGATGTAATATAGATGTTTAATACACTTTCTATAAAGCACAGCTTGCTCTTTTTCTGTCAGCATTGTTCCCTGGTATTAAAGAATCACAAAGTAAAGTGGGGGCATTTGGTTTTTCCTTAAATCAAATATAACACACATAATATAAAAGAATTTAATTTATTGAGTTAATATATGCAAGCTATTTTTAATTTTGTTTAGTTTTCCTAACACATGTAGTCCTTTTATGTTATTGTCATGTTTTACAAATGGTTTTAAAAGCTTCCATAGATTTACTGGTTCATTTTTATACCTCAAGGATTTTAACCCTCAGATGGAACCAGCAATAAAATGGAAGTACTTGATATATTTTGCTGAAGTTGCTAACAATATCAGCATCCCAAATGAGCTCAATTACCAGATGCCAAAACATATCAATAGTTTTGTTGTCCAGACTTTCACAGTGCTACATAATGTTAGTTCAGTGCAATTCAACTAAAAGAAAATCCCACTTCAATATCTGAAGGAGTAAATCAATTAATCCATTAATATGAAAGTATGCTGACAGTTATTTAGTAAAATGTACAATGTTGTTTCCTTTATGTTGTTTCATGCATGATAACTAATTAGGTCATTATATTATTAACATGAATTGAAGTAAACACTAAAGAGATATTTATTCATTAATGTCTTAAAAGTCTCCTTTGCTCATTTCTTTCCAGTTCTGATGAAACAAAGAAGCTAATTAAAAGGATGACATGCAAAAATCTTTACGAGACGTTAACAAGAAAATCATACCTGAAGGTAAACTGATTCGATGTCCATCTTTGAGTTTTAAACGACTTCTCTTAAACTTCCCCTTCCTCTTTTTCACATTAGGCTTCTCCTGATTTAACTGGAATATCAAAATGTTAAGCTCCCGTTCTAGTACATCAATCTCTCGTTCTGCAAGTTGCTGCTCACGACGTTTTAGCAATTCTTCCTGAGACTTCTGCTGCAGAGCTGCTCGAGTTAGCTCCTCTTCACGTGAGCGCAGCTCCTAAGACAAAGATTTACACCTAGATGAATTATTCACATTAGGAAGAATGACATTTGTTGGCTATTATTTATTTCAATATGACACTCACTCCCCCTAGCCACTTGAGTCTCTTGCACAACTGAGAAGTTGAAATTTCCCCTTCCTCTGTACATCCAGCTGGTCATTCAAGTCCTTATAGGACGAAGCCCTTTGCAGTTAAGGAAATCAGAGCTAAAACCTTTTCAGCATAGGATTAATTTAGACTAAAACCAAAGCCTTTCACAGGCTCCATCTTGCTCTTTTAGTTTTATGACCCTAAAAGAGGCCTAACAAAATTTTTAAAACTCACTATAACATTTCTCTCCTCTTCATCTGTAGCCTTTATAATCACCCAGCATGTAAACCGTATATTAATACATAGCAACAAAGTATGACTGTGAATGACCCATTTTAAAATGAAGCCAAAGTTAAAAATGACTTAACTAAAGAATAGTTATTCCATCTACAAAGGATTACAGTTCAGATTTCTTTATTTAGGGACTTCCTTAGGGTATTGCTTAGAGATTACAACATTTTGGTAGAGAGATTAATGTAAAAAACAAAACTAATTGTGAGGAATCAGCTGAAGCCCATCAGAAATGAAAATACGAACTTCTTAAATTATAAGCTAAATACAAAGAATTTTTCAGGATCACAGGGATGAATGGAAAGTATCACTTTACACACAGATCTTATGAATAAATTTACAAAAGCTCTTCTGTCATGATACTGGTGATTAAAGTTTAACTTTCTCTTGATTTTTGGTTTTAGAATTGAACTGCTGAGAAATATACAATCTATAAATGAAGGTTTCATTCCTATTAGGAACAAATTATGCAACAGTAAAATAGAGAACTCTACAAAGTTTTAAAATCATATTCCCATTCTTTTTTAATTTCTCCAAATTATGTTGCTCTTTAACAGAGACATGGATATTCCTTTTAGTGTTGAACTACTTTCTGTTCTAGATTATCCAGCTAATAAATCAAGCACTGGCATAGAAATCAATATATTTATAAGCTTTTATTTATACTGCTCCAGACTAATTTAGTTTTAGAATACTAGAATACCAAAATCTTTGTTAGACACTGTAGATACTTTCTCAGATGGAATGTTAATCATGAATTGAGCTATGAACTGAGCTTTGTCCAGACATTTCCTTGCTTTATATAAGTAGACCACACTTTAATAGGCCCAACTCAAGAATATTAATCCATGAAAAACTACCACATAAGATGGAAGTTTACAGAGGAAACTGGCACCAAAGGGTCTATAATGCCAATTCAAATCTACTAATCCCTTGGACTTTTTACTGATAGGCTCAAAGAGTAATTTAAATCTGTCAGCACAATTATCATAAAAGTAAATAAACACAGAAGACTGTCCTCTCACAAATAAATATGGCAACAGGAAAAAGAGACTGGGGAGCACTATCAACAAAGAAGTTTACTTATTGGATCAAACTAATTCTAAATTTATGATAAATCTACCAAAGAGGACTGAAATTTACCTTTAAAACCTTCTTTAAATTTATTTTTTCTAAACAAACTGCACAAAATTGCACAAGAAAGGTTTACTTAAGAACAATTGATATTCAAATAATTTCTGCTAATATGTATCAGCTGATTTTTAGCAGCTCAGTATTTCACTACACTTTGCCAGATATAAACTGTTATTACTTGAAAATAAAAGAAAAAATACTACGTGTTTAAAATAATTCTGTAAACCCTTTTTTAGCTGGTAGTCTTCCCTAATGAGTTTGTCCAAATAGGATATTTTATTTTCATGAATTTGGAGAGGATAATTCCCATCAACTTCCTACTCTTACTCATTATTGTCTAACCTTTTGTTAAGATACTACTTTTCAATGGTATTGATATTAATCCAATTAGCTATTGTTAAGTGATATGGCATGTGCAAGAGATATGGGCAACAAATTCAGTTAGGCTTTTTGTGTGCTACTACCACAGTAATTGAGTAAGAAAACATTTTTAATTCCAGGTCCCAAGCTAAAATGTAAATCCTCTTACAAGGACTTTATGAATAATAATAATAAAAATACTTGCTTGAGACTTTATAAGAGGAAAAAAAAAAAGATCAAAGAGAAAGTAGCACAAGTAATCTTCCTTCTGAATGCCTTGTAAACATTCAAAAGTAAAAGAAAAAAGTTCTGGGGTATTAGAAACCTTTTGAATCCTTGGAAATTATGAAACAGACAAAAATTCTTTTAGTTGATGAGATGACTAGCAGTAATATTTGTTTAATTGCTTGGCACAGGCCATTCTAGTAATGGAAAATCCAGATTCCTGGCAACAGATGTTAATCATTAACAGTAACATGCCTTCATAAGTGGTTCAAAGGCAGGTGCATGCACACAGGGGCAAAGTCAGACACACGGAGATAAGAAGCCAGGAATTTGGGGAGGAACCAGTATCTAAGGAGGCTACAGTTTACTGAATAACACAGAACATAGCCAAGTTACTGACCATTAATTCCAAGTCTGATGCCTCCTACCTTAAGTAATCAATGAACAAGAAAGGGAGATAGAGCATGTAGACTGCTTTTTTTACTCCATCAACAAAGAGGCAATTAGAAACCTTTAAGCAAAATAGCATTATGTATTCTTTAATTGTAAATCAAAAGGCTTGAAGATACAGAAATAATGTAGTTCATGGACCAGAACACAAAAATCAGATAAAAAGGAAAAGACACACACCACTATCAGCTCAAAAACCAATAGAAAGAATAACAAAGAAACTACTATAAACCTCAAAATGGACAGACAGTGGACTTCCACTCTTGAAGCATACTTTGATTTGAATACCACATACAGTAGGAATTTATTGGATATGCCTATATCCTGTAGTTTCATAAATAAGTATCAATAATTAGAAGTAAACTAAAATGAACTAAAAATAGTTAAAAATAACAGTAATTAATTACTAACATCACTACCAAATTTTAAATTCTGTGATTTTAAGTTCTATTTTTCCTCAGTCCTCTTCCATTCCACAAAGTCTTTTTTGTTTTTGCTAGTAAATATCTAGTTTTAGAATTCCTGAAAATTATTTAGGGAAGTGTTAAAAAAATTCAGAATCTTTTCCTTACCCTTCTAATTCGACAAAAATTATTAAAGTTTCCAAGAAACATAACACTAATATCAATATATCAATATTATTGATAGTAATCCTCCAAAGAACTGCAGTATTTTAAAACGTAATCCAGTGAGTGATCTTTAAGCATTATTCCTCAGTGCCTGTTTTCCCCTGAAGTGACTGGGCCGGGGAATGCAGGAAGTATGAGGTGATGGTAGCAGAACCTGCCCAAGCTTCCATCAAATCAACCATTTTTTAAAATTCAGACAAACATTTAGCACTTACTAAGTAACAGGCACTGTTCTATGCACTTTGCATATATTAACTGATGTGACTTTAACAAAAACCCTGAGGTAGAGTGTATTACTAATATCATTTTAGTAATGAGAAGACACCAGAGAGAGTAATGTAGAGTTGGAGGCCACACAGCTAGCAAGCGGTGAAGCAGGAATTCCAGTCAGGCTGTCTGACTCCAGAGGCCTTGATTTCAACCACTACACTAGACTGCTAGAGATGGTGGCACTTCACAAAAGATTTAATATAAAAAAAGGGAGGGGTGGATCTATTATATATTTTTAGAATCCCATATAAATATCCACTTCAGTCTCTGCTTCAGTTGCTTGAATGAAAAAAGCAGAAAACCTGATGAGTAGTCTTGCTTTACTGCTAAACAGCTCTAAGTGTTACTGATTTGGAGACCAAATGTGAATCCCTGGAGCATTTCACCCAAGAGTTTCTACGTCTGAGTTCTGGAATAACTTGAAACATTTTTTCTCCTTCATCTACTTGAAAGTTCTTCCAGTATCTGAGGACAGCCACTGCATTCCCCATCCCCTTCTGCTTCAAATTACTCAGCTGTTCTGTGCATTCAGATTTCCATTCTCCTCCTCTTTCGGGGCTCTTTATAACATGGTGCCCACAATCAAACACAATACTGTGGCTATGACCTGAGCAGAGTAAAATTTGATTATTTTTTATTACATGAACTCTATATATTTATTAAGGGAGTCAGGGCCTAAGACTGCATTTACCTGTTTTATGTTTTTAAAGGTAGAAAATACTGAAAAGTCTGAGGAAGAGAGTGAATTACTTGTAAGTCTATTACTTGAAATAATGACTTGCAGTTTCTATATTTCTCGCTAACCTTTAATCCTCTTAAATTATGAAATATATATATATTTAAAATATACTCTAATTAGAAAGAATAACATACATCTATGCATTCACAACCAACATTTAATAGCTTCAGGTTTTACCATATTTGTTTCAGGTCTGTTCCAGCCCCTTTTACACCATATTCTGATCCTATTTCTCTCCTTCCCTCTCTCCCTCTTCAGATCTAACTGATTTTCTTAAGTTGCTGTGTCTCTTTTCCCCATCTATACTTTCAGTCCTTTAGTTCATTTGACTAGTATTGTTTTATATGTTTTTTAAAATTCATATAAAAGGTATATACTGTAACTTTTTCTGCAACTTCCTTTTTTCTTCACCCAATATCGTGTTTGAGATTTTTCTATATTGAAACATGTAGCTAGTGTTCATTCATTTTAACTGCTGTACAGATTTTCATTTTATAACCATCTACTCTCCTATTAATGGATATTGGGGTTGTTTCCAGTTTTTCACTATTTCAAACAATGCTTAAGTGAACAATCTTTAGTACATTTCCTTGTATACACAAGTGACTTTCTCAAGAATATATAACCAGAAGTTAAACAGCCGAGTTGTATGCCTCTTTTGTATCATAAGATTCATAATAGGATTCATAACATTTATACATTTGTGAATTCCCTTTTCACTTCAAGTAATAACAATTGCTAATGTCTCTCAACTGTTAAAATACACATCAGGCCTAAGCCCACTCACCAGGTGAACTCACTACCCTCCCCCTACGTGGGACATGATTCCCAGGGTGTAAGTCTCCCTGACAATATGAGTCATGACTCCTGGGGATGAGCCTGGACCCAGCATCATGGGATTGAGAAAATCTTCTTGACCAAAAGGGAGAAGAGAAATGAAATAAAATTTCAGTGGCTGAGAGATTTCAAATGGAGTCGAGAGGTCATTTTGGAGGTTATTCTTATGCATTATATAGATATCCCCTTTTAGTTATTAGTGTATTGGAATAGTTAGAAGGAAATACCTGAAACTGTTGAACTGCAACCCAGTAGCCTTGATTCTTGAAGATGATTGTATAACTATGTAGCCTACATGGTGTGATTGTGTGATTGTGAAAACCTTGTGGCTCCTACTCCCTTTATCCAGTGTATGGACAGATAAGTAGAAAAATGGGAACAAGAATTAAATGAATAATAAGGTGGATGGGAAGATGGGATTTTTTGAGTATTCTTCTTCACTTGTATTTTTATTCTTATTTTTTATTTTTTGGGGTAATGAAAATGTTCAAAAATTGATTTTGGTGATGAATGCACAGCTATATGATGGCACTGTGAACAACTGATTGTACACTATGGATGACTGTATGGCATGTGAATATATCTCAATAAAACTGAACTGGAAAAAAAAAAGACACATCAGGAGCATATTACCAAACTGCACTTAGGTTTATTTAATGTATTTATTTCATGCCTACTATATGCCAAGTACTGTGTTCAGTACTGTGGATGCAAATGAAAAAAGAATGAAACAGTACAGCTTGTGAACTAACCACCTAGCAAAAAAGGTGGACAAAGAACAATTAAATGAGGAAGTGTAATAACAATGCATGATTTGGTGCCATGACAGGGGGATTACGGGGTGCTTTGATAGCACAACAGTTTATCTGATGCAGCAGAGTTAAGAGAAGTAAGAGAACAACTAAGGATAAAGGAGCCAGCAATCATGGGATGGGGATAAAGGCTAGGGAGATGATGGATTTCTCAACAGAGGAAAGAAATGTGCAAAGGCCAAAAGTCAAGAGCATGGCATCAGAGGAACTGAAAAAAATTCAGTATGGCTGAAGATAGTAGAAAAGTGAGTCAGGAAAAGGAGTTAGTCATTGAAGCAAGGATGATCAAATTTGCATTTCAGAAGGATCTCTGGCATTGGTAATGGGAACAGATTAGGGGGCAAGACTAGATGCAGAGCCTCTTCTGCTGTTGCAGGAGTCCAGGTGGGGGTGAGGACAGCATGGAGGAGGGCAGTGATCATTGATGGTCTTTGTCACTTACAAGACCACCACATCTTAAAAGACCCTTGAGATAGGGTATCTGAGAAAACAGTAATCCTATTATCACAAATAAGGAAGTAGAATGGGAAGCAGTTCTTTTAGTGGAAGGGGGAAGGGGAATAAAGCAGAGCTTCTGAATTCCATTTTTGTTCTGAGAATGTGGTCAAGATATCACATCCAACACCTTTTTTAAAACTTATCAACATGATCCAAATTCTCAGCCTGGCATTCAAAATAACATTCAGGGATAAAGATCGCCACATTCCTCTTTGTATCTTAGGGTTCTAGCATTATTCTCAGCACACAGTACATGTTTGCTGAAAAAAGTTTTAACAATGAAACTCAGAACAATTTCTCCACAGGTACATTTTAAAAATGAAGCTCTGGGAAACAAATAGTTTTCTGGGGAATGCCTATAACATACCTTGTATTAACATCCAGTTTAGCAGTGATAACAGAAGTAAGCCACTTAAGGAGAGAGGGTGAATAGATGAAGTCTATATTATATATAGTAGCTCAGGAAATGTTTGTGCATATGCATTCAAACTACAACTTGTTATCCTTTGGACTCAGGTTGGCTGTAGGTTTTCAGTGTTAGGGTTAAGGTGAAAGTTTAGAGATGTAGTGCAAAGTCAAAGTAACCTTAAAATGGAAGAATGACTCCCAGCTATACCACAGTTTGTGTTTCAGTGTCAGAAATTGGAATAAACAATGGACTATTTACTTAAGCAAATTAATATCCCTACCTAAAAAAGAATTCTGTTTTATTTCTCCCTAGAATATTATATGGCTTTATAAATGTTATCAATAACTTGCAATGGTGCACTTTACCCCAGACATTTATTGCACATACAACAGAAGAATTTAACTTACTGAACTATTATACACTTGAGACAAGAGAAAACCTTGCTTCACCAAAATGTTCAAGTACTATTAAAAAAAAAAAAAATCTTGAAAAATAAATACTACAATGGTAGCACAGAACCATGCCTTGAATTTGGGATTTCTCAATGTCCATTATAGTCATCTGTCACAATTCAAGAAGAGACTCATGCTAACTGAATTAACTTCCCAACAAGCTATCCTTCTCATAAGGTGTTCTATTCCTCAAATTTCATCTTGTATGTGGTGACATAACTACAGTCTAGCATATTTAACATATAGGTATATATTTTTTCCTTCTTAAGATCTATAAACCATCACAGTTTAACTCCTTATGTTAAAAAGTTCAAAATGTACCTGTTCCGAATTACTCCCACAAAACAGTGGCATTGGAGATAAAAGGGCATGTGTGGAGTGAACCAGCATAAAAGAGGCTTTTAAAGGCACAACCAAAAACAAGGTGTAGATCTTGTTTAAATCCTGATTTGAACAAATCAACTGTACAAAAACATCTTTGAAACAAATTGTGACATTTGAATATGGACCAAGTATCAAATGACATTAAAGAATTACTGTTAAATTTTTAGATAATACTGGCAGTAAGTTAATTTTTAAGATCCTTACTAACATACTGAAGTATTTATGGGTAAAGTGTCATGAAAACAGAATTTGATTTAAAATATTCCAGTTTAAAAAAAAAAAAAAAAGATGATGATGGGGAAGAGAGATTTAAAAAACTGGCAAAATACTGACAGTTAGTAAACTGGTTAATGCATACAAAGGGTTTATTGTGTGTTATCCTCTCCTATTTTTTCAACATTTGAAAATTACTTTCATAATTATACATTTTGAGTACAGGTCTGTTTCTTTGTTTTTAACCTGAAGGCAAACTATTGACTTGATAACTACTGATGCCTGAAATATTTTAGAATAATGCCATCAATGGTTGTTGGCTCATATTTTCTATAATCTCCATAAAAATTAGTATATTATGCAATTGAAAGTCTCTCTTTCACCTTTTCCTTTGTCCTCAACTCATCAAACATTTGTTGAATTTCTAGTTTCCAGTCATCTTGCATGGAATGAAAAGATTCTTGAGGCATTTCAGTCATAACTGCCCCTTCAATAGCTGTCAGTTGTTCAAGAATTAAGGCAAATGATGGACGAATATGAGGGTCTTGTTCCCAGCATTCTAAAATAAACAAGAATCACATTAATTTCTTATTTTAACATAAATCGTATTATCCCTAAGACATCTGAGTTTCTAAGAAATACTTTATACTGAAATGTATTTCAATTTAACATTATCATTCTAAGCCATAAGCCCATGTTGATAGTATGTGCTGGAGATTTTAAACATCTATTGATAATGATCTTGAATAATTTATTTTACACAGTGTCCATGTCAGAGAAATGCGTGATAATTACTACTGGATATGGATGTTGTTGTCTACATTGTATCACATTTAGTATATGGACATGTGATTTCTTTACATGAGCCTTACATGAGCTTTGTATTTGAGGGGTCTAAGCTGCCAGAACCAGATAATTTGCTGATATAGAGTTATATAACTCAACCCAAGAAAGCCAAAGTCTTGCAGATGTTATAATCACCAAAGAAGCTCCAAGAAACAGCCTAATAGCGAAGAAAGACAAACTGCTGCTTACAGAAAAGAGTTAGTTAACAATTTTAAAAAAGATAAGCATCAAATAGACAAGGTCTTGGCAAACAATGCCAGTTAAGACCGTAAAACATTTTGATCATTAGATTGAATTTAAAATAGCAGATTTGGAGCTAACTGAATATAGTGTTTGAACTGGTGAAAACTTTATTACCATTCAGCTGAGTTTTTTTTTTTTTTTTTTTTTTTTTGTACATAAATGAGTCACAACTGGGTTTTTAAAAAGTTACTTAGTTCATCAAAACTCCACATAGATCAAAGGCAAGGTTTCTAATTCTTAAGAGAGCATAATTACTTAAAAGTATTTGAAAATTAGAATCACAGAAATTACTTTTTTTGATTAAAAATAATATAGATGTATTAATGACCCTCCCACCCCTGTAAACACACAAACATAGAGGCTGGACCAATACCTTTCATAAGCTTAGCAAATGGCTCAGGACAAGTGGATGGAATGGGCAAAGTAAGTTTATTGACCGCCACTCCATATGCTACAGCGAGACCATCGATGCCACGATAAGGAACTTCTCCCGTGAGTAGTTCCCACAGAAGCACTCCATAACTATAAAGCAAATTTTTCAGAAAGTTAAATCAGGGAAATGGTGTTTTTTTTTCCCTTATGACGTTAACAGGTGGGATAAACGTTATCAGTATCTTCATGGAATTCCTAATGAATCTTCTCTTCCAACAAAACCTATAAATAGCTGTTACCCGAAGATGGAAGGTGTGCTCTTCCAATTCACACCAACACATGCAAATATACACCTTCCCAAAATTCACATACGCATTCATTATGAGAATTAAGACTATTTAAATGAGTAAGTAGAGCTATGGAGTAGCACATAATTATATTAAGTAGAGTCTGGAGCCAGTCCACAGTTTAAAAGTAAAGTGGCTGTTTTGATAACACTTATCCATAGAGAACATTAAGGTACCCTAAGTTCAAGTTAGTCCATAATAGCAAAGAAATAAATCTTTTACATGATATATATTTATTCTATTCTACTGTACAATTCAGCATATTAAGCTTTCCTTTATTTTCCTCAAACATAAAATACACTCAAATTATCTTTAATAAATAAAAAATAAGTCAATCCAGATGATTTACTTTAAACTGAAACACAAAGGCATATAAGGAACACAGTCATATTTAGTTTCTTCTCAAATTCTATTAACACAGTAAAGTCCTATTTACTACTCTATCTTTTTAAAATCTCAGTAGCTTTAAGTTAAAAAAAAGTTCTAAATTTAGAGAGGTAATTTAATTCTCATTTCTTATATTTGTTGTTTATACTTCAAGAATTTTTTTTTTTTTTCAAAACTGGTAATATGTTTATTTCAGATGAAAAAATAACATGCTCGTTAAAAAATAAAACAATGCAAGAATGAATAAAGTAGAACTGGAAATTTCCCTGCTGTCCTATCCCTAACTACTTCTCACTCTTAACTTTTCTTTTTTTTTTTTTTTTTCACATAGTAGCTCAGTTTAATCTTCACAATTTAATGAGCCAGGTATTGTCATTTTCACCACATTACAGTTGAAAGAACTAAAGAACAAAGAGAATTAAACAACTTGCTCAAGACCACACAGCTAGTAAGCAGCAGACTCAAGAGTCAAGCTAGTCTGGCTCCAGAGTCTGAACTTGTAAGCTCTTTACAGAGTTGCTTCTCCAAAGCATCACAAAATGCAATGAGTTTAGAGTCAGAAAACCCTGGTTCAAGATCATGGGAGAAATCAGCTTTGCTAAAGCCCAGTTTCCTCGCTGGGATTGTTTTGAGGATTAAAAGGGATGATATAATTTATGAAAATACAACTAACCTCTGGAGTACTCTACAAATGTAAAGGAGAATTGTTTTACACCCAAGAATTAGTTTTAAAGATATCAGACAAAGATAGTTACGTATGCTTAGAGGAAAGACAAAGGTCAGAATAAAATTAAAAAATTATTTGAAATTGGCTATGAAATCTATTTCTAATCTGTTTGATTATCTCATAATCTTAAGAGATGTGGGAACGCACATCATTACAAATGTAATAGTAAAAACCCTATGTGAAGACCTGATCTGCAAAGAGCTGGAATACTAGCTGGATTCTAGATTCATGTCATCCCTGGATATAACTTTTCATTTAAAGACCTCTTCATTAGGTGCCTACTGGACACTAAACTATATACTAAAAACTTTCAGGAAAAGAATGTAGAAAACAACAGAATTTGCCCAGTCTAATGGGCCCTAGGGATCCTCTAGCCCAGGTTCTATTTGAAAGAGACCTGCATTTGGAAGCAGAAGAGCTGGTGTTTGGTGGTATTACCACTTATCAACCATGCTTAGTAGTAATTAGCTATTACTTATTAGCTAAGCACAAGGTCCTTTAAGCTGATCTTCAAATTAAATCATCTGAAAATAGTATAATATTGATATCTGCTCTATCACCTCAAAACATTGTTTTATACAAAAAATAAGTAAATATATAACGTAGTACTTGCAAATTGTATAATGCTTCAACTGATGCAATTCTTCAAATATCATCTGCTTAGTATTTTAAAAATTACCTATAATCATGGTTCATTAGTAGAGATTCCTTCTTACTTTCAAGAATAGGTAAGCTTAATGCATATACCAATCAAGAAAATCACGTCAGAGCAGGGAACCAAAAAATTATTACACAAAGTAACTAGAAATTGTCTAAATTTAAAGACACTTCCTTGCTATCTTTATTAGCAAACAAAACAAAAACAAACACCATAAAAACTTTTTATTTGGAAATTTCAGATAATGAGTAATTCAGGAAAAAAATGGAACTATTTCTAAAGAATAATACCTATTTTTCTGTTCTCTTAAACCCTGTCTGATAACTCAAGAAGCATAATGGTTAAGGGCTTTAGTATCAGGAGTCATGGATCTGAGTCCTGGTAACTGAGTCTGGTACTTACTAGTTTTGCAACCCTGAGCATATCTCGTAACTTCTCAGGGCCTTAGTTTACTGATTTGTAAAACTTTAAGTGGTAAATTGAACTATGTACCTTCTCAAAAGACATATTCTTAATCCAAGTTCCTGTGGATGTGAACCCATTTGTAAATAGGATTCTTCGAAGATGTGTTATTGGTTAATGTATGGACTCGTGAATATGAACTTCTAAGATCCTATTTAGGTGTGGCCAAACTGAATCAGGGGTGGGCCTTGATCTGTATTATTGAGGACTTATAAAAAGCCAGATTTCAGAGAAAGCCACAGGAGATCAAGGACACTGCCAGGTGATAAAAGGCAGAGATGCAAACCAAGGAACCCCAAGGATTGCAGCAAGCCAGTACCAGATGCTACAGACTTTACACACTATCTTTCATATGAATATTACAAAAGGAGATTCTAAAGCAATGGTATTGTTCTTCAGAGAGATGACCATTCCTGCCCTTGCCCATCCTGACATGCTATGAGTCTATTATGCTTTAATATGTCAGTGCATTCTATTGTATGTAGGGATGTTTGGCTCCACACTAGGTGGCCCTGGAGGCCATAGTTTTTAGCCATTTTCATAGTATTTCCTGCTTTTTTTTTTTCCCATTGTCTCCTTTGCTTTCAGTTGCTGTTTTATTTATTTTTTTACTATTACCAGTTTAGCAGCCCTCTTTCTTCTAATTATCTGCTTTTAACAAATCAGATAATAAAGCTTTGTAAAACTGAGAAATTTGTAAATAGATCTTTGAGAGACGGCCTTTCCAATGAGTATATGAACATGAAGACTTTTAGTTGCCTTTTTTTGTTTTTTTGATTACTTCCTGGTTCTCCCCTGTGTTTACAACAGATGAAGTTGCTATAAAGCATTTATACAGATTGCTCAGAATCCATATCGCCTGTAATTGCATAGCTTGTAACAGAAGCACACAACTAAAATGGCTAGCCTTAATACATATTATTTTAAATGTAAAACTGATTCATGATGCATTTGAATAGTTCTTATAGTCTTGAAGTATAATTTCTAAAAATGAATTGCCTATTTCACTTAAGTATTTAAGTATCATCATAGGGTCAGAAAATTATTTTAATTAGATCAATGAGAACAAATTTAATGCTTGATAAACACACATTCCACCCCTAGAGACTGTAATTCATTAAATGAGGGATAAGGTTCAAGTATTTCTTTTTTAAAACACTTCTAAGAGATTACTGAACCCCTGACACAACTGATAAACTTCTTAAAAGTTAATATGTAGAATAACTAAATCAGACTTGAAGTGCAAAGGATAAGCTTGGAATTTAAAGAAATTTTATGGACCTTATACTAACAGGGGCTCTGCCATGACCTTGATGTGTGAACTTGATGAAGTAACTTCTGGTGTATCCTATGATTAGGAGGAAAATCGATTTTTGCTGATCCTGAATTTGGAAGTAGATCTGGATTCAAATGGCAGTACTGTCATTGATCAGATATGGACTCATAGCAAGTGAAATATCCTCCCTCAGCCCCCATTTCCTTTTGCATAAAAAATTGGAATTTTCACCACAGTGAAATCTACTTCATACTCACTAGGATAGCTATAATCAAAAAGACAGAGTAAAAAGTATTGATTTGTAAAAAAATATTCTAGCAGCATTATTCATAGTAGCTCCAGAGTAGAAACAACCCAAATGTTTATCAGCTGATGAATGGATAAATAAAATGTGATGTATCCATTAAATGGAACATTATTTGACAATAAGAAGAAATGAAATACATGCTACATCATGGATGAACCTTGAAACATTATGCTAAGTGAAAGAAGCAGGTCACAAAGGACCACATATTATATATTCCATTTATATGAAATGTCCAGAATAGACAAATCTACAGAGAGAGAAAATAGATTAGTGGTTGCCTGGAGCCTGGGGGGATGGGATGATTGGGGTAATGGTTAAAGGGTATGGAGTTTCTTTTGGGGTAATGAAAATGTTCTAAAAAAGACTGTGATGATGAATACACAACTCTATGAATATACTAAAAGCTACTGAACTGTATACTTTAAATGAGTAAATTGTATGGTATGTGAATTATATCTCAGTAAAGCTGTAAAGAAACAAAAGAACCCTATTATTTTAATACCTGCTACATAGGCTTTTATGGGTATTAAATAAAGGCAAGTTAGATTTCAGTGCATTTTAAGTATTAAATAGATAGTGATTTTCTTTGTTATTCTGTTATTAATATCATATACTTATCTTCATTTCTTGATTATATATATGAATTAAGAATAAAGATAACCTTGTATTCCATTTGAGTCTAGCTGTCCATCTTGAACTAGGAAGCATTAATCTTTAGAAGATGCAATATATAAAATGTGAAGGAGTTGGTCTAAGTTTTTTCCTCAAACTCCTCCCATGCTAATACTCTTGTTTGTGAATCCTAAGGAATAAAAATGTTGCTTAAAGTAAAAATTTACTTTTATATACTGGCAGGCCTTACAAAATCTTGTCTTTGCTGTTAATGCAAATTATAACTAGTTTCCATTAAACTTCAGATTTAACAAGAAAATTCCCCTATCAAATGAAAATCAAATGACATTAAAAACTTCAGGTTCCCTCTTCTGTTATTATGACTATCTTGATCAAAACCATAAAACCTTCCTCAGAAAGGTCTACACTACATTTTATACTTAGAATTATTGAATACCATGGGAATCCTTTAAACAAAGTAGAGCAACCAGTTTCTGCAGAAGTGTGCAAAAGCAAAAAAGCATGGTCTTACCTCCAAATATCACTTCCTTTAGAAAACAAGGAAGACTTTATAACTTCAGGTGCCATCCATGCATACGTGCCAGCTGCACTCATTTTGGTAGTTCTGTGCCATTCTCTTGCTAACCCAAAATCTGTAATCTTCAATGTTTTATTGCAGATGTCATCATGCTCTATCTTCTCAAGTAGCAAAACTAGGAAAAAAATCAAAGGTGGGATATTTTTAATCTCATATTTTTTTATACCTTTTGGCATTTAGAACACAATCTTCATTATACTTGGCAGAGTGAGACTGACCTTGTGTTTTATCATTTTATCTTATTTAAGTATATATCAGACCTTTTAATTTCCTCATGTGTAGTGGATCATTTGTGCTTGAAGTTACAGTTTTTAAAACAAACCATAGACACAGTACAGGTTAGCACAGGAGTATTTCTCTTTATGAGAAAGTAAATGATTTCTAGGGGCAAGAAATATTTACTGAGATATCATAGGTAGGATCAGAAGTCTGTGAACGTTTACGTGATATGAAAAAGCATATAGTGTTTTCTTCCAAAAATTAGTTCCTGACCTAAATGCACAGTCTTTCTACTGAAAATATTAGAGAAAATTGCAAATAGGTTACATATTATTACCATATTCTTTTTATTATCCAACATTATTTGATATTAAATTTGCAAATGCTCATGTTTTAAACTCATGAATATAATTTATAAAATCTAATTGTTTTACTGAAGTTTAAAATACAGCAAAAAATTAGAACTTTAGGGAAACATCATGCCCTTGCTAGTTTCTACAACCCCACCCTCCTGACAAAGTACAGAATGCACAATTATTTACCAATTACTTCATCTCAGGAGGTGTATTTCACAGCTTTCTATAGACCTCATATTATCTAACTTATACATCACATTGCTCAATGGAATATTTGTCAGGCTGTCCTTGAAGTCTCATGTAACTCTTTCACCAAAATAAATGTGCTTCTCAATTATCTCAATTATCTTGCAAACTAAGTCCCACATCCTATACCCCGATCCCCACTTTTCTCCAGCATTTTCAGTTCCTCTCTCTCTATTGGTTTATTTTTTGCTGCCTACAACAATACAGAAGTGTTCCCTAGGTTTTCCATGAGGCTGTAATGCAGCTACACCTACCCTTTCCATTTGCTACAAAAAGTTTTAATAGTTTAAACCTACTATTTTTTACTAACTTACCTCCCACTCATTCCTTAAAACCCTGCTATCCAACTTCTAGCTCCGTTGCTCCTTTTAAATTGAACACTGCACACACACACACACTTCATCCCTTTCCCTTGCTGCTGTATTAGTTCTGGTTCTCACTGCCTCACACCTGAATTAAAATTGTTCTAGCTGACCTTGATGGTGCCAATCTCAGCCCTCTCTAATCCATTTTATATACCACCACTGGCAGATTAATCTTCCTCAAGAATCATGTCATTCTTTTTTTTTAAAAACAAACTACCAATACATGCAACAACATGGATGAATCTCAAAAACACTATGTAAGTCAAAGAAGCCAGACATAAGGATCTAATTCCTTATGACCCTTTGGAAAAGGAACTATAGGAACAGGAATCAGGTCAGTGCTTGGTAGGAACAAGGGAGAGGGACAGTTGGACTGCAAAAGGCACAAAGGAACTTTTGGGATGATAGAAATTCTGTATTTTGTGATGGTGGTCACAGGACTACATACATTTGTCAAAACCCATCTAATTGTACACCTACAGAGGGAGATTTTACTATATGTAAATTTTATCTCAATAAACCTGCATTAAAAACAACAACAACAACAACAAAACATTTCATGGTTCCCCATAACTCAAGCATAATGTCCAAACTCCTAAACTTTTGGGCAATCATGAATCTCTATATCTGTCAAGCAACCTACATATCTCAACTGCACCTCACTCCTCAATAAGTGAGTTCCTTCTGCTTAAGCCAAGTGCTTTATCCTCCAGTTCAAATGTTATCTTCTTAGTGGAACCTTCCACATTTCCCTAAGCAACGGAAATTACTCCCTCCTCTGTACTCACATAAACTTTGTTTATGTTTCTACTACAGCATTTATGAAATACAATATACTGTAATTATTTGTTTATACCTCTGATTCCTCCACTAGACTGTTATCTCTGACAGACACTGTGTGCATGAGTGACTTGAGGAAAAGAGGAAGATGAGGAGAAACCTTTCATATTCATGCACCTAATTTTGTGTCAAGTCTCATCAGAGTAGGGGCTCAATGTTTCTAGAAGAAATTAACAAATCCTGAACAGACTGTATATTCTTATATTTGTACTTTCCTCATCCCATTCCCATCTAATGGAAATAATATTAATAACATTAATAATAGAGTCACTAATAAGTATTGAGTTTTCACTATATACCTTGCAGTCTACAGGCATTATTTCATTCAATCCTCACAAAAATCTCGAGAGATAGATCTTCATTCCAGAGAATATTTAGTATTGGAAAAAGAAAATAGCAAAGCATGTGTGTGTGTTTGTATGTGTGGAGGTGACTGCTATTTATTTCTGTTTTACCTTGAAAAAGAAAACTAAAAATCATAAACATAAGTATGTTTAAATTTTATTTAATGACATTTTTGTAATAAGTGCAACTATGTGCTAATTCTTAGAAGGAAAAACGTGAAATAAGTGTTGGAAGTTTTTCAGAATAAATTATCCAACAAAATTGGAGAATGGCATAAGACATGACATTTTTCATGTTTGATTTTTTGGAACATGACCATAATGAGGGCCATGTTTTAAAATGTCAGTTATAATAATAATTTACATTTCTTGAGTACATTCTATTTGTCAGTTACGTTATAGATATTTTAATCATATAGCCCACACCACAATGCTATAGGTAGATACTATCATCTCTACTTTATAGATAAGAAAAGTGAGGTACAGAGATGTTGCATAATCTGTCCAAGGTCACACAGCTAAGAAGCAGTGAAGTTCAGGCAGTCTGACCCAGAGCCCATGGTCATAACCATCATCTACACAGCTTAGCTGACAGCTTTTATCAATTTTTCACAAGAGCTTTCTCTATCTTTTGGAACTCTCTCTATAATGAGGTGCCCATTCTCCTCCTTTTTGATGTCCTATCATTGGTTAATTATCAACTGATATAATTACAGGCGCTATAGCACACTGATGAAGAGAATGTACTCTAGAGCCACACTCCTTGGTTTGAACTAACTTCTCTGTGCTTCTGTTTATTTGCCTGTCATGGGAATTTCAATAGTACCCAGTTAAAAGGTTGTTGTGAAGAGTAAATCAATATATGTAAAGTGCTGAGAACAAAGCCTGCGAAACAGTAGGCATTTTGTAAGGATTTTACACATATATACACACCTTTAGCAATGGGTTTAAAGGTGTTTTTAGCAAGTCTTCAAAATTACTTTCATGGACTTCAGGAAATCCTGCATCTTTTGCAAGTCTTGACATTTCATTCTGCAATGCATTCATACTTTATATGCATTATATTATCAAATGTTTACAATATTAGAGTTATAAAAGGCAAAGAGTCACTACAATTGGAGGGAAACAACCCTAGCTGCAAACACAGGGAGATATTTGAGTGGGATTTATTATGTAAGTAGTCAATACTGACTACTGTTGTGTTGTAATGGTTGTTTTCTCATGCAATCTTGTAACTGTAAGATTTAGAGAGCTAGGGCCCTTTCTACTATTCTTACATCCAATGCATAGATGAGGAATCAGGTTCAGGGTGTTATATACCCATAGTTATACAGTTAGTAAGTACACTACACAGGAAGATGGTGAGAGGGAGGAAGAGGGAGGACAGTGAGGTAGGTGGGGGAGAGGAATAACAAAATCACTTTCATTTAGAACAGCCTTCTTTATTCTTTTCTGTCCATCTAAATTGTACCTATTTTCAAGTCCCAGCCTCCTTAGCAAACCGTTCCTGAGTATCCCAGAAAACACTGACTATTTTATTTCCCATTCACTACCCATATATTACATTATTTGGGCAGCTGTCTTTTTACCGAAGATTTATATGCCAAAATTATGTACAAATTACTTCATCTCAGAAGGTGTATTTTACAGCTTTCTATAGACCTCATATTGCCTAACTTGTACATCACATTGCTCAATGGAATATTTTTATTAATGACAATTATCACCTGTTCTAATAAGAATATGGACTACCGTTTACTGAGCCTTTGCTATGTATAGTTGTTTTCACACATTTAATATCTCCTTTGAGTCTTACACTATTCTAAAAAATGGGACTTATAATCTTGATTTTACAACTTAGAAATGTTACCCAAGATCACCTAGCTACAGATACAAAGCCTGGCTTCTGTGCTACCAATAAATCTATTAGATGTGATAAGGAGACAAAACAGCTGGTATTTTCCTTATGTGTATTCTTTAAGAGATTAATTTTTGAATTGCCCTTTTTCCCATACCAGTTAAATGTGTATTTATTTCTCAGTCCTTATTCCTCATGAATACCAAGAAAAATAAATATCTTATTGAAAAAAAAATATCTATTTATGACTCTATATACTTAAGCCACAGAAACAAAAGCCAAAACAAAGGAATACAGGTTAAAGTAATTAGTTACTTTACTAGCTGTATTACTTTCTTTCCACTCATAATACCAATTTCACTCATAAACAATAATCAATAATTATTCTTACCACCAAAAAGACCTCTAAACTAATGATCAAAATGGCTTGCAGTTCTATAAAACTTTGTTTTCCAAAGCACTTTTATATACATTATCTCATCATTCTTACAAACATTCAAAAAGGATGGCAAGAGAAAGTACTTATTAAAATAGGCATTAGAACTATTCCATGTCCAGAGACCCACACCCCACATACCAAGTAAAGCCTGAGGTGCTTCAGAAGAGAAGGCCAAATAAAGCAAATCTAAAATAAACGAAAATAGAACTAAAAGTGAGAACTAAAACTTACATATTAAAAAATAAATTCCATTTCTAAATAAGAAGTTATGGCAGAATGTAATATTAGCAGATTTTGTATTATACACAGTTTTAGAACTCGTCTCCCCATTCCCCAGGTCCAAAGTTTCCATAGGAACTAAGAGCTTCAATGCTTTGAACTAAAGGAAAACAAGTTAAAATAACAATCTGAATGTCAAACATTTAAGGTTCCATGAAAGGCCCATTGTTTTTGATTCTATTTCACATGTGTTGAGGAGAATTCCTGAAATTCCTTATCTTTTGGGCATTGTAACCGAAACCAAAAATAGCCCATCTCACAACAGGTAAAATTGGGCATCTTGCCAGGTTTCAGCCTAAGGACATAAGGTTGGCAGCAAACTTCCGCTTCCTGTCATTCAAGCAGGAAGAACTGTAAGATATTAGCTACTGGTTATCCACCAGAAATTGTAGTGTAAAAACCAGGCAAATAAACTTTTTTGGCCACAGAAATGGTAAATTCTTGTTAGTAACCTAGCAACAAGTGTTTGAGCACCCTTTTGTGCAACCTCAGCAAAGATTTTTGACCCTTATTAGCCCCATTCTTTAACAATTGGCCTTTACAACCTTGTACTTAGCCTACTTATTCAACCATGAGGCACTTGGTTTCCTCAGCTCCTTTGAAGTTTCACATTGGTGTTTTCAGAATCATAGTATATAATGTATTTTTTAAAAGCAATTACAATGTATCTAGTCCATTTTCTCAACATTTATGGAATCCCTGTGTCCAAATTCCATTTAAAGAGTCAAACAAGTTAATTTCAGTTAATCTTAGCTATGAATATATTAAAACAAAAACAAAAAGAATTCTAAGAAAGAAAACAAGTTGAGAAAAGCAACGTTAAAGAATATATTAAGAAACACAATTTCTCTCGGTCTAAGATTTTAAGATTCCTTTATGAATTTAAACTTAGAAAATATTCAATGATTTATATGGGGTAAATTATAACTTTCTAAGATTACCAAGTAGCACAGAATGTTTCTCACATGTCTTTCCATCCATCACCCCACTGGCATCACCTGCCCCCCCCCCCCCCACACACACACACACCCACTTACCAGCCTATGGAACAAAGTCCAGAGTTTTATCCTGGACTTTAAGTCCCTTCTCAACCTCATTCTAAATTATCTTTTCAGCTCTTCTTGTACTCTCCAAAGTGAACCCTACATTTGAACTAATTCTGCTTATTAAAAGCCATTTCTAAAAAAATATAAAACATTGCATTTTTCTGTCTTTGTGGTTCCCTGTGCTACCTGTGGAATGTCTCCCCTTTCCACCCTCTATAAAAACTGTACTTCCCACTCAAGATCAGGGAATGAGCACTGGATGAGAATGTGGAAACCTGGATTCTTAAGTTTATGCCACTGTGATATTAATTGTGAGACCACTTACAAGCCACAGTCTTTGGAATATCAATTTCCTCTTCTATAACAAAAGAGCAACTTCATCAGTTTCTTCCTGGTCTAATACATGAGTCTCAAAATAACATCTCTTCTTTGAAGTCTTCCCTCATAACCTCAGCTAGAGGTTCTAAAACACTACTCTCAAGCCTTATCATACATATATCTGTCCCATCTCTCTAAGCAACTTGAGGACAGAATTTGCATCTAATTAATCTTTTTTTAAAACTGCAAAGCAACTAGTATTGTTATATGCTCAATAAATATTTGTTGAGTGAATGGATAAATGATTACTATAAGAAGAATGAATGTAAAGACGATGAATCATTAAAAGCTTTCTCATGTTAACTACTAAATATAGAAAACCAATTCACCTCTGCCCTCTTGAAATAGTATTAGGATATTGTATAATTAAGAAATGACTTTTTAAAATAATTGTAACATAGTTATTTGAAATATTGATCTATCAGCAGCATTTGATACAGCTAATCATTTTTCCTTGAAACACTTTGTTCACTGGCTTCATCAACTGGCTTGGTTTTCCTTAGCTTTCAAGCTGCTCCTTTTTCTGGTTCCTCTTTATTTTCCCGAGCTCTAATTACTGGAGAACTCCAGGACTCAGTCCTTGGATATCTTTCTTTTCTGTCAACACTTAACTCCCTAGATAATCTCAGCCAATGTTATGGCTCTAAATACCATCTATGTGCTGATGACTTCCAAATTTATATCTCCAGCCTGGATCACTGAATTCTGGACCATATACACAATTAATAGCTTCTAACCTGTTCCCTCTCAGTCTTTTCCCAAAACTGCAGCAGTGTAATCCTGCTAAAATGTAAGCCAGATCATATCTCTCCTCTGGCTCAAAATCCTCCAGTACCACAGCAAAAGCTAAAGACCTTACTTGTCCTACAAGACCCTGCATGATCTGCCCCTACCACCACCACCACCACTACCACCACCTTATTCCTTCATTTCCTACTATTCTCCCCTTCACTGGCTCCTCTCCTTCACTGGTCTCCTGCTTTGGGGATTTTGTACTTTCCATTACTTTTAACAAGATTGTTCCTCCCCAGATGATATGCTCCCTTCATTTCCTGCAGATTTTGCTGAAAAGCCACTTTTCAGTAGCAGTAGATATTTTCATCTTTTCCTTTAGTTTTTCTAAGCATTTACCACTACCCAATATACTACATATTTTACTTATTTAGCTTGCTTAATATTTGTCTCACCCACTATAATATAAGTTGCCTGAGGGCAGGAATTTTTGCCTGCTTTGTTAACTACTGAATACCAAGAGACTAGGAGAGCTTCTGGCACATAATATACAATCAATAAATTACTGTATGAATGAATGATTTAGCCTACTAAGTATAAGAAGAGGGACTTATGGAAAGAAAATATAGTAGTAGTCAGCTAAAATAGACATTCACATTGCTTATACACCAAAACAAAACCACTGGACAAAACTTTTCATGTTCACATATGATACTCATGATAAAATCTCCTGTATTTCATTGTAAAATGAGGTTCTGTATTTGTCACCTTAGTATTTAAACAGTAAAGTCATATAATAAATCAAACTGAGGCAGGAATCTTCACAATATTCTCCACTAGTAGTGTATTAATAAACAGAAAATAATTATCATATCTGATACTATTTGATCCAAAAAATGCAGAAAATTTGAAACAAAAACTACTTAAAATCACATTAAGCCAAATCTTCAGAAAAAATACAAACATCCTATATGCAATCAAAATACTTCCCCAAATGATATTTTATTTGCTCTTTCTCCAATAGTTTAAAACACCCACAAACCAAAAATGGTAGTGAAACAGTTACAATAGCAAGTTAGTACTTTGTACCTCCTCTTTGACCCTCAACTTATCAACCCAAGTCATAAGCAGGTCTGCCAAAGCACACAGATCTCAGCACTCTTACAGAGAACAAAGCTCAAGATTGTTTTCTAAAACTTCTGGCTGGCCTAAATCAACCAAGTTATGGCGCTCAATTAAAAAGACTCCCACCCCCAACCAAGATGAATGGATGCTTTTTGCCACACAGCAGAATTGAATAGTTTGAACAGAGACTATATGGCCTGTAAAGCCCTAACTATTTACTACCTGGCCCTTTACAGAAAACATTTGCCAACCCCAGACACACAATATTTCACCTGACCCTCACACCACCCTATTCAGAAAGTTAGGGCCCAAGATCACATAGTTGGTAAGTAGTAGAGTCAGAGCTCAAACCTTGAACACCACAACATTATCTGTCCCCCAGGGTCAGAAGGACAAATGCTTAGAGATGTTCCTTTTCCTACAGTCACAGCCCAGAATAAGTCATCTAAAATCTCACCTGGCATCTTCTATGACCAACTATACCTTGTTTTTAGACAATTAACTTGATTTGGGATATAGTCTGTGGCCATGGAAGAATTTTTATGTCAATCCTAACAACCCATAAGATGGAACCCACAAACCTGATCCTTTAAACAGTAACTTTCAAACTTGGCTCTGCATCCAAATCATCGGCATAAAAAACAGATTGCTGCATATTAAAAACAGCAACAACAACTAGATTGAATGATGATGGAAAAGGGTTAGGTTTCTGTTAAGCAAGTTAGTAGAATATTAATGGTAGAATCCAGGTGGTGGGTATATAAGTGTTTGCTTAAAATTCTTTCAACTCTCTGTACATTTGAAGAGTTTCAAAATAAAAGTTTAGGAAAAATTTGCTGCTCATTTCCAATTAAGGTCCACTGAACAAGAATATCCAAAAGTGAGATAGGGCATTTTATTTTTTAAAAGCTCACCAGGAGATTTTGATGCAACATAAGGTTTGAGAACAACTGCTCTAGAATGTCATTCTTCATTAATGGAACTAATCATCTAGGCTAGTGGTTCTCATGGTATGGTCCAGGGACCCCTAACATGACAGTGGATTGAATGCAGAAGCAGATATGAGCATTATTCTGTCTTCTATTAAGCCCAGCAATTATGTGGGCTGCAAAAGTGTAAAGCAATGCCACTGTCCTCACTGACTGTGTGTGTGTGTGTGTGTGTGTGTGTGTGTGTGTGTGTGTAAAATATGGTATTTCTTCCCATTAAAAATGCTATGTTAACATGTACTGGTTTCATTGTTATTTTTATATTATTAAATATTTTTAGAATTTATCATATCTAAATGTTAAATAATGAGAGATATAATTTACATAAACAAAAGTTCTTGGGGGTCCTAAAAACAATTTGAGAACTACTAATCTAGGCAATGTATGGAGAGGAAAAAAGCTCAGGTTCTGGTATTAGAGGCCTTAGATTCAATTCTTAGCACCAGCCTCTGACAAGCTTAGTGATCTTAGGCAAGTCAATTAATACATGGCTTCAGATTCTTCTTCTGTAAAATGAGAACCTCAAAAGGTTGCTGCAGGGATTAAATGAGGGTAAAGAATTTGAGCAATGTCCAGCACCTAATAAGCCCTACATAAGTAACTGTTAACTGTTGCACCTGTTACTACTATTATTTAATTAAAGGCACTTAAGATGAAGCAATATTTCAAGAAAAATAAAAAAAATAACCAAATTCACACTTATTTGGGTCAACTGTACAAATCTGAGTTCCAGGCTCCAAAATAAAAGCACCACAGTTCTCCAAGCCTCTCAGGGAGCCCTTATGCCCACTGAAATTCCTTCATTAGGGATGCTTTCACCTTTTGGGATTTCCTCAAGAACCTCAAAGGGTTTGGGGACAGTCACATTGATAGTGGGCATTAACTCATCAGAATGATAAAATAGATCTAGTTGGTATTTTCTACTCCAGGGTGAATCAGAGGGTGAAAGTAGTCTAAATTAACTCACTAAACAAATGATTATAGAAACTAGGCTTGGTTGTAAATGAGAATTTACATCAAAAAACCAATGCCCAATTATTTTATCTCTTATTATTGTTCTTCTGACAATCTGTGACAGTACAGTCATAAAGCAAATCATCTCTTGCTTATATATTTTTTCTTTCTAGTTGTTTTTTTAGCAACAGATCATACTACTTTCCTTCTCAAAAACCTTCAGTAGCTCCCCATCACCTTTAAATAGTCTTCATATCCTAGAGCTTGGCATTCAAGGTCCTCTATCTGGCCACATAATAAATTCCTGTTTCCTTTTCACAAAACCCCTTTCTCTACCTTTCCTTCTAGCCACACCTAATTACTCATTGTTTCCTGAAAAAAAGCCATATGCTTTCATGCCAATATTGACCCAAATACCCTTAAAAGGTTAGGAAAAGTTAAACAGATTTTCCCCACAGGATTTCTGTCAATTTGTGAAAGGAAATCAGTACACAGTATTATAAATCAAGAAATTCAGGTTCAACAAGGTTATGTAATTTGACCAAGGCCATACAGCTAGTAAATGATGACACCAACAATCAAACCCAAGTCTGACTCGAAAGCCAATGCTCTTTCTATTAACTGCACTCTTCTGGAAAATTTCAATGCTTAAATGCTAGTGTGAGAAAGCTGGGTATGTAAACTACCTTTTGAAATGGGTGAATTAGATTTCAACTCTCCTCTCTTTATCATGCTTTGATACACTTTATAATGACTACAAAAATGATCAAATGTGTATAATGAAAAATAAATTTGCCATAAGAACAATGAAAAATGTTTGCATAATACAGAACAAATAACGGCTCCCCCTCCAACTATAAAAAAAAATATGAGAAGTGTACTATTCTTTTTTTTTAATATGCATGCATGAAAATGGTAAGGATGAGGGAGATATGGGACTCTTTTGTTATTGTTATTATACTAAAAATATAAATTTTAGCTAACCTTTTTTTCCTACTGATTTAACTTTCAGTTACCATTGGGATATCTGGACTGATCTCTCTGTGGCCCTTTGAACAGAAAGTAGTCACAGTATGAAGCTACATGTCCTTTATAAAAGAACAGATCAGGGAAGGAAAAGGACATATATCTTTTAACCGATAATAGCATAATTAGTAACTCCCCCACATCATTCTTAGGAGTTAATTAAGCACCTTATTTGGAGATTACATTTGCTATAAATTTCTCAAATAGTTTCTTTCTTTATATTGTACTAGTGAGAAAAGCTACAGAACTTTAGATTCCTTTTGTAGTTTAAGTTTTCATATGAACTCTAAACTGCATTTCATAATAACTATATCTAGTTAGACTATAGGTGATGTTGTAGCTAGAATAATTATTACCAGAAGGCTAAAAAAAACATGGGGGGATAAAAAGATACTTAATCATTGAAATAAAAATACAAAAGTAAGCTTGTAGCTCAGTTTCTCATATGTTTATTTTCCTCTTAAAAAAACCAGAATATAGTAAGCAATATTTAAAAAAAAAAGAACCATAAATTATGCCACATAATCTTCTTTCAATCCTGAACTACTCCTAAATAAATAAAACACTTAGACTAAATTCTGATAATTCAAACCATCGTCAGCAGTTTATATATGATACTATTTTAACTTAACTCCTCCATTGTTACTTCTCTGAGACCAATTCCATTGTTACCGTCCTAAGCCAAGCCAACACCTTCTCTGGTCTGTACTACTGCGAGAACCTTCTGATCACACCAATTTATAGTACACTTTCCAGGGCATCGAGAGTTATCTTTTAAAAACAGAAATCAGATCACATCACACCTCTGCACAAAACATTCCAAAGCTTCAGACAGCACTCAGTGTGGAATCCTTGCACCCAGCGTGGCCCAGAAGGCTCTGCCTGGTCTGATGCTCACCTCCCTCTCCCTCCACTCTGGGCCTTATTCACCAGGCTCCAGCCTCACTGACCTTCCCCTGCTCCTCCAACAAGCGAGGCTTGTTTCTGCTTTATGTTCCCTTTGCCTGGATCTTTGCTTGACTCATTCCTCTGTCTCATCCAGGTCTCTGTTCATGTCACTTCCTCAGGGGGCTTTCCTTGGCCACCCTGACTGAAATAGCACTCCCATCCTCTACTCCCTCACTCTCAACTTTTTTCCATGCTTTCTTGAAAGAAGTTATTAATATCTGTGATTACATGATTACTGTCTGCCAGGGATATTGTCATCTGGTTTGCCATTGCATCCCTGGGGCCCAGGCGTGACTGGCACAGCAAAATGTGTTGAATAAATGAGTTCCAGCTCACGATGACTTTTTTCCTCTTCTCTGAATAAAACTGGCAGTTCTCACAGTAACCCAAGTTGCTTGTGTTGCTCTCTAGAAATAAAATATTTTCTGCTTGGTTTGCATCCTGGGAGTTACAGCCTAGCTTACTTTTTACAACATAAGCAATGCTTAAAACTTGCTAATTTGGTTCAGCTTTCAATCTGTTGCTATCTGTTACAAGAGGGACAAAGTTGTTTGAACCATCACAACATACCAGCTATCATTTCAACATATGCATTCTCTTAAAAATATGATAAAACAAAAAGACCTATTGGGAAAGATGAATGAAAATTTCAAAAATAATATGTTCTTTTAACAAATTTAAACATCTGTTTTAAACAATAATTTCCATTGACTTAGTTCTAAGTAGTCTTGTACTGGTTCTTTGTTACATGAGTAGACTACAAAATCAAAATTAAATTCAATATTGATTTTTAAACCCTTCTTTACATTATCAACTCACTTTCACCATTAGCAAATAACCAATAAATTCAAACAAAACAGACTGTAATGGAGTATCTGCTCTACTCTGAACAAGAAGTTATAGTTCATATAAAAGAATTCCATAGTATTTACATTCATTCATTCAATAAATAAAACCAGAGAGCCAAGATAAAGCAATGTGCAAAGTACTGTGATTTGTGCATCTTAGACTTTATTCAAAATTTTTATTTTATAATAATTAAATAGTATAATAATAGAAATAATGTAACACATATTTGGGTAGGCTAGTGCCTAGCCAACTAAGTCTTTTTAAAGGTGTAACAATTTAAAGCAAAGGAAACTTGCCTGATAATTACAGAGATTAAAATGCTCCAGGAAGTTTGGAGATTTATTCTGGGGGGAGGGGGGGAGTCTTTCAAAAACTAAATTGCAGCATACAATCACCTTCAAGTTACCTAATATCTACTATATACACAGTGGTCTATACTCCACTGTACAAGTTTTTCTGGTGGCAATAAAAAAATATTTAACCATAGGTTGAGAATACAGGGTCATATTATTTCCTCTTCCTATTTAATATTGTGGTTTTAGGAGTCCTTTAAAAGCTTTTATTTTAAATTTTAAAAATTCACAATTTACAACAAACGGGACACGGATTAACCTCCTTGTCTATGCTTTTACCACTAGCAAACATGTTCTACCTTACGAACTGGTCCTATGGACCTCAAACATTACCATTAAACAAAACTGACTAGGCATAATGCAAAAAAATAGTTTATAGGCCCTTTAAGTTTTTGGTCTAAGGACCAATCCAACCCAAATTGTTTGCCTGTGTTGGTGATTTGATGTCCTGAAACAAAATAAGTTTGCAGAATGCCAGGTTCCATGTTAATCACAGAACTGCTGCAATGCCAAAAGGGAGATGAGAGAATGATGCTATTGCCGTCCTAAAATATCTGGTTCTGCAGAAAACTCCCAGCAGGCACAGGCTTATAGGACCTGACTAGGGACAGGGCTGATAGGACATGCTACAGGGCACACAGGCTTACAGAACATCACTTGTTCTGTGGCAGCAAGCTAAACTTTTATTTCAGTAAAGCATATTTTAGGAAATCAGCCCAAATTGGTAGCAGACTGTGTAAGCTCTGAAGCACTTAATAAGAAAATTACATTGAAAATTGTTATATCTATGATTTTACTCTAACACAGTCCAAAAGCAAATAATTCTAGAGTCCATTAGGCCCCTATCAGGGGCTCTACAAATACAATACTGCCACTACCAATTTTCTATACCGTTATTTTGTTAGACCTTGCATCTGTTATTTAAGCAGTTATCTAAATTATGAGAATTGAGGGAGAGAGTTGTTATAAAATAAAACCTAAAAGAAAAGTACTCTGCTTAAATGTAGCTACCAACACTCAAATTATTTATAATTCCATGGTGAAAATACAAGAAAACATCAGTACTTAAGAGTTTTGAATAGGAAAAAAAGATCCACACAAACGTACAACAAATATATCATTTATTCTTGTCACTCTTCTTTCAGCAGACATAGAAAAGGACAATGTTTCAGTTTGAGTTAGCTCCTGTCCTAGCAGGTTTTACAAGGTTGGAAGACATGCAGCTGTGGTAGGTCAATGCCAGTTCCGGCTGCATCCTTTAATCTTTCACAAAATTTCATCTTATTCTAAGAATGTCATCCGAAGTAATCGTCAGTATTAAAGAACTAACTTCAAACAGCAATTATATTAGCTCTTTTATACAGTGAAATTTAATAGGATTTGTATTTAGGTCATTTGTCAGTTCTTTATTGACATCTGGAAAATCCACCCTGATTTATAAACAAACTAAATGATACAAGCCAGGTCTCCTTCGAGTACTTGTGCAAGGACAATACATTTGCTCTTAATAAATCCAAATGTGTATAATAGAGCAAACTGGTATTTCTCGTCTGGAGACTATTCACTAACACTCAAGCCACTGAACCAATAATAAAATAATATTTCATTTAGAGAAATGTCTGACTGAAAATTTGAAAAGCCAAAGACCATGAAGCTATATTTAAAGTGGGATAATATTTACTTCAATACAGCACTTGTAAAATTGAAGGAAAGGGGGAGTTCAATGAAAGCCATTAGGCATGAAGGGGGGTGGAGGTGGGGAGACATGGGCTACTCATAATCTAAGCAAGGCTTCAGATTGCAAAGTCCTCCCCAAATAAACAACCTACTGTACCTAAAGGCCAAATTACCACCTGAGATTTCCAAAAGATCCAGATATTTCTCAACTGTTCAGGATACAACAAATCTGATTCACATTTTCTTTAAACAGGCACCCAAAGGCACAAGTCCAAGTGTGTCATTTGCCCAAAGCAAGTAACCAAGGTCTAACTGGACCTTTGAGCTTCTGGAAGTCCTGGAGTCAGGCCGCCCCTGGCGCGGTGAGGGCTGATCTCCACCTCTTTCCACCTGGCACTATGCCCCATAGAAATCCACCCTGGGAGGATATGAGAGGTGGACCGCAGGGTGCACAGCTGCGTTCCCGGGGCTGTAAGGGCCTTGCAAAGCAGTACCCACCTAAAGTTTTTCGGCACATCACCCCTCTCCCACCTCCAGGCTCACATGGGAGCCTAGCCCCCACTTACTGTTGCTGGATTTGAGGTCCCGGTGCAAGATGGGCACGACGGCCTCTTCGTGCAGGTAGAACATCCCCCGGGCGATCTGCACAGCCCAGTTAACCAGGACGTGCGGGGGTATGCGGCGCGCGCGGCGCGGGCTGGGGACGCCGGGGTCCGAGGCGGCGGCGAGAGCTCGGTTGAGCGCCCCGCCGCGGGCGAACTCGAGCACCAGGCAGAGGTTGGGCTGCCGCAGGCAGACGCCGCGCAGCTGGATGATGTTGGGGTGCCGCAGCATGGAGAAGAGCTTCGCCTCCCGTCGCACACTCTCGGCCGCCGTCGCCGCGTCCTGCTCCGGGTCCCGCCGCGCCGCCTTTACCGCCACCTCCTGGCCCTGCCAGGTGGCCCGGTACACCTGCCCGAAGCCACCGGCGCCGATCAGCTCCTTCAGTTCCAGCCACTCGAACTCGATCCGCACTGGAGAGCCTGGCCGCGGTGGTGGTGGTGGTGGCGGCCGCGGCAGGGCTGGCGGCGGCGCGGTGCTCGGCCAGCCCGGGCTGTGGCCCCCGCGCGGGCCCGGCGGCGCCTGGCGGACGGCCGGGCCGTACGGGGCCACGTAGTTGGCGGGGAAGATACCAAGGCGCCTCTGCACCTGGCCGGCCCACCAGCCCTCGTCGCCCGACACGGCAGCGTCCTGGGACAGCACCTCCACCAGCTGGCCCCGCCGCAGGCTCAGCTCGTCCTCGCCGCTCGCCTCGTAGTCATACAGCGCGGCCCACAGCCGCCCGCCCCCGGGTCCCGCCGCAGCAGAGGACGAGGACGAGCAGGAGGAGGCGGAGGACGACGACGACGAGCCGGTGGCTGCGGGGACCCCTCGGGCAGGGGACACGGGCCTGTCGACCCCTCCCTCGGCGCCGGGGAAAGCCATGAGGGGGTGGCCGTGAGGAGAAGGGTCGAGGCGCGGGGCTGCAGGCTCAGCCTCCGGGACGGCCAGGTGGGCGCATCGTCCGGCGGGGTCGCCCGACCCCACGTACCAGTCGCAGTCTGCGAGAAGGGAAGGTTGGGGGAGGGAGGAATTGAGGAAAAGGGGAGAGCGGGTGGCGTGGAGAAGCGGGTGTTCACAGGGCTGCCGGGTCCACTACCCGGAGGCCCCGGGCTTCAGCCCCCAGCTCTTCCTCAGCCGCCTCTGCTGCTGCAGCTGTGGCCGCGGGCGCTGTGGCCACCATGCTGACTCCGTCGGCCTGCAGCCGGCCTGTAGCTCGCTCACCCCGCCTTCGCCCGCCGCCGGCGTCGCGGGGACCCGCCCCCGCTGCCGGGCGCTCGCGGCCATTCGCGCGCCGCACCCACGTGACCCGGAAGGCGGAGCTAGCCGAGAGGGGTGACACGTTTTCGGGAAAGTTTAAATTAAGTAAAGGGTAAATCTTTGGGAATCGCCTCCTCTGTAAAAAGCGAGTGAGAAGGGGATAGAGAGCTTTAGGGATACCAGATCTGGTGCTTTAGGGTATGAGAGGAGGGAGTGAATTGCAATTTTAGGAGCGCGAAAGCACATCCCAGAACGGTGCGCATTACAAGTCAAAGAGTGGTCTCAAACCTGCGCCAGCGTGCATTTGAATCCAAAGTGCGTTTCAGCAGTGAGTACGTTACAGGTCACAGAACAGACTGAACTACTGATCAGGAGAGTCCCGGAAGCTCTTTTCCTCGTGACAACTAATCCTTTGTTTTTACCGTCTGCTCAAATGGAAAAGAGCCGCCTGTCCCCCTGTGAACCCACAGGTCTGGGTTTATGAGGCTTTGGCCACAACTGGGTGCTACGCTTTCTGGCCTCTTGGGGCTTTGTTTTCCTCTGGTGGCGGTTGCCCATTGTCTGCCAGCCTTAGTTTCTCTCAGTCTCAGAAAATGCCCATAGAGCAGAAAAGTCGTACACAGAAACTTAGTCCTCCGTGGTACGCTGAGTATTCATTTACCTGGTGTTTACTTGGTGTTCCTCGAGGGAACGAATTGTGTACATAAACATTCTGGGAAGCAGAACCTCCGCTTGTCTTGATAGGTAGGTCTGGCCTTGCACCATTTACCCTGTAAAGCAAATAATAGCCTTCTAACATTTCGAAAGTAAAGTCTCTCTGTTTTGGGGCAAGAACTATTTCAGGTCTCACAATAAGGAAGAAATTTGGAATTTTCTGTATGAACATGATTTCTTTGTAATTTGTTCATTTATTTATTTAAGATAGTTTAGAGGGTTTACTGGTGAGGAAAGCTGTGGGAAGAAATAAAATTAGTTCTCATGAAATGGATTGCCCCTAATAGATGTAGCAAACCCTGTGTTCCTCTGCAACTGAAAGGACAGCAGTGCAGTACCCCACTATCTCTTTTGGGCTTTCTAGCTTTTCCCAGTCCCAGTCTCACAAGGGCTTTCTGTTCTCTACCCTGTTGTTTTCCCCATTCTACCCCCGTTTACAGTTTCTACCACAGCCATTACAGGCCTTTACAGACATATGGTTCTCCTCTCAATGCTGATAGAGAAATAAGTCTAATTTTACTGCTATATATTGAGCACATATTCTTTGTGAGACCTTATACTAAGGAATGAGAGATATAATACAAATAGGGAATTCCTCTGCTTGAGAGAACAACAAGGGAATCAAGTTCCACAACAGGAGGACAAACCAATTTTCCTGGCTCAAGGTGGAGGAGCAGTTAATTATGACTGAGGTGACTGGGGAATGCTTTGTGACATGTCATTTGTGCTGAGGATGACTAGGATTCATAGAAAAAAGGATGAAGGAAGTTCCAAGCAAATAGAACAAAGACGTGAAAGTACAAAGTCTGTATAACAGTGGACTCAATGAATGACAAGGGGTTGAAGTTACTTTGGCAGGAGAGGAGGCTAGAAAGATAGAAAAGAGTCAAGTTATATGAAAATTCTAAAAGAATCAGTGTCCTACAGTAGGCCAGAATTTCCTAAAATGTGGGTCCTCTATCACTAGTGACCAGAGAGACTATTTTAGGTGTTTTGAGGATAGTATATATAATAACATTGGAACATAATGACAAATTTATTGTCTTTTTAGTTTTCCTCAAGTCCTTCAGATTATACCATTTATTAACTTTGTGACCTTGTGCAAGTTACCTTCCCTCTCTGTGGCTCAGTTTCCTCCTCTCTAAAATGGGATAATAATAAACAGTACCTACCTCAGAGTGGTTGGGAAGACTAAATGGAAAGGTGATTAGCATATAGTATAAGTAAATGTTAGCTCTTATTATTAACATCCGTTTTTAATAAAGAGAGCAAGCAGATCTCTGACTTGGTTCCTTTGGCAGACCAGAGTTTATAATTATTTTGTTTTTCTGGTATTTATATTTATAGTTGCTTTCTGTTTATGACAAGTGATATGGATTTTCTATTTGCAGCCACGTAAATAAGTTTTTTACTCAAATTATTTAAATAAAAATGAGTCAACTTAAAAGAAAAAACAAATAAAGTCATACAGTTGGTACGTGGATTTGGCAAAAATGGTGAAGGTGGCACTCAAATGACCGAAATTTGGTAGACGCTGCTAGAGGTAGTGGGGAGCCTTTGATGTTTCTGGAACACAGCAGTGATATGATTGAATTTAAGTTGTATATTAGCAACAATGGAAATGGTAGTTTAAGTAGATCAAGGTAATGCATAGGAAAACTAGATGAGAGTCTACTGTAATAATAGAAGGGGAAATTAGGAGGGATTGAAACTACAGTATCAACTTTGGAAAGTAAAGAGACAGAAACAATATGCAGAGAAAGAATCATAAGGATTTAGTGACCTATGATAGTTTGAGTCATGTACCCCAGAAAAATCATATTCTTAATTTTATTCCCATTCCTGTGGGTGTGAACCCACTGTAAATAGGACCTTTTGAATATGCTATTTTTAGTTAAGTTATGGCCCAACTGAGTCAGGTAGGTCTTAATCCTATTATTGAAGTCCTTTATAAGCAAAAGAAATTAAACATCATCAAAGAAAGCCATTGGGAAGAGCTGGAAGCAAGAAATCAGCAGAACTGGAAGAGAAAGGGGAGGACCTGGCCATGTGCATCACCATGTGACAGAGAAGCCAAGGAATACGAGGATCCCCGGCAGCCAGCCTCAGAATTCTACATTCTTCAGGGAGAAAGCATCGCCTTACTTATACCCTGATTTTGGACTTCTAGCATCAAAACTGTGAGCCAATAACTTCCCATTCTTCAAGGCAATCCAATGTATGGTATTTGACATAGCAGCCTGGGAAACTAAGACAGGGCCCTTGTCCAAAACTCAGGGTCCTGATATGTTCCAGATTTTAAGTTTTGGAAATTTATATGAATATTGGCATCCTCAGTAGAGTGTTAGGTAGCACTCGATGATCAAACATATTATTTCTCCCTTAAAATGTAAGACTATTCTCACCAAGGAGGATAAATGAAGACACAAACTCCCTCTTATTTCAGATCAAGTTTTGTTGCCAAATGAATTTTGATGCCACCTTACAAAATAAATTTTGGTTTTCAAAACTTCTCAGATTTTACAATTATGGATAAGGTTTTGTGGGAAATGTTTGAGAAACTTCTTTGAGGTTTCTAGCTTAAGCAGGTAGATGGATAGTAATGATATTAAAGGCCTAGGAAATAGTTTTAGGGAAAAGATAATTCATTGACATGTTGAGTTCAGGATGCTTTGGGGACAACTAGTTGTATAGTATGAAATGTCAAAGAATCAGGAGCATAGAAAGTATGTAGTGATAGAAGGAATCGGTTTTGGAAATAATTCTGTAATCGGGATGTCAGAACTGTTCTCCTGGGCCACCACACAGTGCGTGGGGGCCAAGTGTGTCTCTGTGATTAAGAAGGCCCATCTAAAGCTGTGTGACCAGTTTTGTTCATCCTTGCAGACTCATCTGTTCTTTTCAGAGACCTGCCAAAATGCAACCTCCCACGTCCCAGAGGAATCAATCTGCAGAGCCTTCTAATTTAGGTTGAATTAAGGAGTACCAAGGTTCTCTAACTCTCCATTCCTTGATTTAGAATCATCCCATAGATGTTCCTTGAAGTTCGAACAGTGTGATTCTCTGAGACCTGTTTCCCATGTGGTACCTCTGAGCAGAAAACACTCCTGGCAGGAAGTCTGTCTGGGGCTGATTAGCCTAAAATTCACCATTTGTTGCTTTTTTGTCCTTTAAAAAAATCTCTTAAGTTTTACTGTGTAATGCACTAGTCAAATGTGTGCTATAACTGTGTCCACTGTGTCTAGACTAGCATATTCCACCAGAAAGTAAGACATGAAGAGAAGAGCTCAAAGACAGAAATTTGGTTACACATATGTATTAAAATAGAAGGCTAATAAAATAAGAACCAAGAAGAAAAATTAAAAGGAATCAAAGAGGTTAGTGTTAGGGAAACAGAAGGAACGGTTGTATGGGATTGTTCTCTTTTAAAAAAAATAATTAAAGTTGGATCCTTCATAAGAATCACTTTCTTAATTTCTTTTGGGAGTTTTTCTCTAATTAAATTAGCTCTGCCCCTATTATCTTAGCTCAGCAGTTCTCAAAGTGTGTTCTGTCGACTGCTGGAGATCCCTGAGACCCTTCAGGGTATCCATGAGGTCAAATTTATTTTCATAATAATTCTGAAATGTTTTTTTCTCTGTGTTGAGATTTGCACTGATGGTGCCAAAGCAGAGATGGGTAGCACAAATCTAGGCAGTGGCAACAAACTAAACAAGTAGTTGTTGTATTTTTTCAATGTTGCACGCTTGCAGTAAAAGATAAAATGCCAGTTTTACATAACAATGTCCTTGACAAAGTAAAAATTGTTAATTTTATTACATCTGTACATTTTTTTTCTTCTATGTGACAAAATGGGGTATACATACAGAGCAATTCTGCTGCATCTCTGAATATGGGGACTGTTTTAAGGAAAAGTAGTTGTGTGATTCTTAAGAGTTGCATGCTGACCTGGCCAGTTTTTTTGATGGAACACTATTTTTACTTGAAAGAATGACTGATAGACAAAATGTAGTTATTCAGACTTGAATACTTGACATTTTCTTAAAAATGAACAAAGTGAGTCTGTTACTTCAATTAAAACAGCTGACAGTACTGGTTGCCAATGATAAAATGTCGGCTTCCAAGCAAAAATTCAGAATTTTGGAAAGCTTATAGCTGCTAACATGAGCTCAATAACTTCCCAAGTACTTAAAGAATTTTCTGATACAATTGTTAGTTATTAATGAATGTGATTTTTTAATATTGTCTAGTGCAGTGTGTCAATATTGGGAAGATCTGTACAGCTCAGTGAACTAATATTTTCCAAAACACCAGTGTCTTTTTAAATGCATTTTTAAATTGTGAACTTTAACATAATACATATCAGTGATAACATTCAAAGTATGATTTAATGAGTGGTTCAGAGCAAATTTCAGAGAATGTCATGGGTCATAGTTCCACAACTTCAGCTATTTCTGTTATTGTAAAATATAACATACATACAGAAAGGTGTTAACTTTTAGTGTACAGCTCAACAAGCAGTTATATAGGTAATTTCAAAAATTGTTATGAGTTACAGTTCTACAGTCTCAGTTCTTTCCTTATGAAGACATATAGGGTATATACATAAAAGTGAAGATTTTCAAAGCACAATTCCATGCGTAACTGCAGAGCAAATTTCAAAGAATGTTATAGGTTAAAGTTCCACTATGTCATTTACCTCCTTCCAGCTATTCTAACACCCCAGCATCTAAATATATATATATATTTGTGTAAGGTTTCAGTATTCATAGACCTTTGTTAAATCTTATCTTGTTTGTTGCTATCCCTTCCTCTCATTTAATCTCTTTCTACATCTTCAGGGGTGTCTAGGCAGTGACCACCCTAACTTGTTCATATTGAAAGGGGTTGATGACAGTATGGGGAAGCGGGCTGCATCTGATTGTTGTTCTTAAAGAGGATGTTGCCTCTGGGTTTTAGGGTTTTAGGACTTGTTTGGCATAGGAACACTCTGGTGGATTTCAGTTTCTAAGAGATAAAACTTAGTGAGTGAATCTTTTATAGAGTCTCTGGTAGGGACCTAGGTATTTAGGGACTACTTTTGGTAAGAGCATAGCATACTGTGGCCATTTGGGATGTCTAGCTGGAGCTTGCATAAGAGAAACCTCCAGGAAAGCCTCTTGACTCTATTTGGGATTTTTCAGCTACTGTAACCTCAGCTTCTTACCTTTTTTTTTTCTCCTTTTGGTCAAGTAGGCACTTTCAATCCCTCAATGCCAGGGCCAGGCTCATTCCTGGAAGTTGTGTCCCTGGTGGCAATGGTGGTGTGGTAATAAATTTATTTGCCAAGTTGGGCTTAGAGAGAGAAAGGCTACATCTGAGCAACAAAAGAGGTTCCCTGGAGGTGCCTCATAGACATAATTATAGGAAAGTTCAGCCTCCCATTTCACAAGAGCAAGCCTCAAGTCAAGGGCCTGATTTATTAAGTAGGGGGTTCCTGATTTCACTTAATATATATTCTATCGCAAGATCAATGGTCAGCTTCTTACATTATCTTCACTTAGTTGTACAGTCATCATCACTCTCAATTTTAAACAATTATCATTAAAACATCCCAGAGCTTTTATCAGCTGCTAGTTATTCATCCCTAGTATTAGCATAGTGTTGGTAAGATATTCCTATTAAATATAGTCTATAATATGTAATGGGTAGTTTTTCCATATAATACTCATTATTAACTCTCTGTACCAGTGTCATACCTTATAAGTATATCATGCTGTCGTTTGTGGTGCTACCCTGTGGGTTACATGCCTTTAAACTACCATTGATGGACATGTTTGCCTTCAATGCGTCACTGATACTTACAATCCTATTAATGAACCATAGTCACACCTGACCATTCCCAAAACATTTATTTCACCCTTATTGTCATATCCGTACATATTAGATTATCATTCCCCTTCTCTAGCTTCTGTCTATCTCTAGGTCCCCTATATTCTACATTATAAGACACTTATTTTACATTTTTCACAGAGTTCATGTTACCGATAACATACAATATCTCTCCTTTTGTGTCTGGCTTATTTCACTCAGCATTGTCTTCAGCGTTCATCCATGTGTCATATGTTTCATGACCTTGTTCCTTCTTACTCCTGTGTAGTATTCCATCGTACGTATATACTACATTTTGTTTACCCACTTATCTGTTGAAGGACATTTGGATTGTTTCCATCTCTTGTCAATTGTGAACAATGCTGTTATGAACATTGGTGTGCAAATATCGCTGTATCACTGCTTTCAGATCTGGGTATATATTGAGAAATGAAATTGCTGGATTGTAGAGTAACTTGATATCTAGTTTTCTGAAGACCCATCAAACTGTCTTCAGATTGGCTATATCATACAGTCCCACCAGCAATGAATAAGAGTTCCAATTTCTCCACATCCTCTCAAGCATTTGTAGTTTCCTGTTTTGTTGAATGGCAGCCATTCTTATTGGAGTGAGATGATATCTCATTGTGGTCTTGACCTGCATCTCCCTAATAACTAGTGAAGATAAACACCTTTTCATGTGTTTTTTTAGCCATTTATATGTCCTGTTTGGAGAAATGCCTTTTCATATCCTTTGCCCATTTCATAATTGGGCTGTTTGTACTATTGTCTTTGAGTTGTAGGATTTCTTTGTATATGCAAGATATCAGTCTCTTAGCAGATACATGTTTTCCAAATATTTTCTCCCATTGCGTTCGCTGCCTCTTCAACTTTTTGACAAATTCCTTTGAGGTACAGAAGCTTTTAATTTTGAGGTGTTGCCATTTGTCTGTTTTTCCTTTCGGTATTTGTGCTTTGGATATAAGATCCAAGAAGCTACCTCCAAATACTAGGTCTTGAAGATGTTTCCCTACAGTATCTCCTAGGAGTTTTATGGTACTGTCTCTTATATTGAGGTCTTTGATCCAATTTCAGTTGATTTTTATGTAAGGTGTGAGACAGAGGTCCTCTTCCATTCTTTTGGATATGGATATCCAGTTCTCCCAGCCCCATTTGTTGAAAAGACTGTTCTGTCCCAATTCAGTGATTTGGTGGCCTTGTCAAAAATCAGTTGACCATAGATCTGGGTGTCTATCTCCAAATTCTCAATTCAATTCCATTATTCAATGTCTGTCTTTGTGCCAATATCATGCTGTTTTGACTACTGTGGCTTCATAGTAGGCTTCAGAGTCAAGAATTGTAAGTTCTCCCACTTTGTGTTTTTTTTTTTTTTTTGAGTGTTTTTAGCAATTCAAGGGCCCTTTTCCTTCCAAATAAATTTGATAACTAGCTTTTCCAAGTTTGAAAGGTAATTGTTGGAATTTTGATTGGAATTGCACTGAATCTATAGATCAATTTGGGTAGGATTGACATCTTAATGATGCTTAGCTTTCCTATTCATGAATATGAAATATCTTTTCATCTCTTTAGGTCCCTTTTAATTTCTTTTAGTAAAGTTATGTAATTTTCTGTGTAAATGTCTTTTACATCCTTGGTTAAGTTTGTTTCTAGGCACTTGGTTTTTTGGTGCTATTGTGAATTCAATCTTGAGTGTTCAGTTAGGTAATCTCCAGTGTATAGGAACATTACTGACTTATGTGTATTAATCTTGTATCCCGCCACTTTGCTGAATTTGTTTATTAGCTCAAGTATCTGTGTCATTGATTTCTCAGGATTTTCCAAATATAACATCATATCATCTGCAGATAATGACAGTTTTACATCTTCCTTTCCAATTTGGATGGCTTTTTTTTATTTGGGTTGCTGGATTACTCTGGCTAGAACTTCTGGCACAATGTTGAATAATAGTGGTGACAGCGAACATTCTTGTCTCATTCTTGATCTTAGAGGGAAGGCTTTCGGTCTCTTACCATTGTGTATTATGCTGACTGTGGGTTTTTCATATATGCCCTTTACCATATTGAGGACATTTCCTTCAATTCCTACGTTTTGAAGTGTTTTTATAAAAAAGGATGCTGAATTTTGTTGAAGGCTTTTTCAGCATCTATTGAGATGATCATTTGATTTTTCTCTTTTTATTTCTTAATGTTTTGTATTACAGTGCTTGATTTTCTTATGTTAAACTACCCTTGCACACCTGGGATGAACCCCACTTCGTCATGGTGTGTGGGTTTTTAATGTGTCTTTGGATTCGATTTGCAAGTAGTTCATTGAGAATTTTTGCATCTATAGTCATTAGGGAGACTGACCTGTAATTTTCCTTTCTTGTAGCATCTTTATCTGGTTTTGGTATTAGAGTGATGTTGACTTCATAAAGTGAGTTCGGTAGTGTTCCATTTTCTTCAATTTTTTGAAAGAGTTTGAGTAGGAATGGTGTCAGTTCTTTTTGAAAAGTTTGGTAAAACTCCCCTGTGAAGCCATCTGGCCCTGCGCTTTTATTTGTGGGAAGCTTTTTGATGACTCATTGGATCTCTTTACTTGGTTTATTGAGGTCTTCTGTTTCTTCTTGGGTCAGTCTAGGCTGTTCATGTGTTTCCAGGAAATTGTCCATTTCCTCTAAATTATCTAATTTGTTATCATACAGTTGTTCATAGTATCCTCTTATGACTTTTAAAATTTCTTTGGGATCTGCAGTAATGTCCCCCCTCTTATTTATTACTTTGTTTATTTGGGTCTTCTCTCTTTTCTACTTTGTCAGTCTAGCTAAGGGTTTGACAATCTTGTTGATTTTCTCAGAGACCCAACTTTTGGTTTTATTTATTCTCTCTATTGTTTTTTTTTGTTCTCCATATCACTTATTTCTGCTTTAATCCTTGTTAATTCTTTTCTTCTCCTTACTTAGGATTAGTTTCCTGATCATTCTCTAGCTTCTTCAGTTGTTCCATTTGTTCTTTGATTTTAGCTCTTTCTTCCTTTTTAATGGATGCATTTAGAGCTGTAAATTTCCCCCTCAACACTGTTTTTGCTGCAACTCGTAAGTTTTGATATGTTGTGTTCTTGTTTTCATTTGACTCTAGATATTTAGCAATTTCTCTTGCAATTTCTTCTTGGACCCACTGATTGTTGAGGAGCGTGTTGTTTAACCTCCAGATATCTGAATGTTAGATCTTCAGTGGTTATTGACTTCTGTTTGCATTCCATTGTGGTCAAAGAATGTGCTTTGAATACTTTTCAATCTTTTTAAATTTATTGAGGCTTGATTTATGCCCCAGCATATGATCTATCCTGGAGAAAATTCCATGAGCACTAGAGAATAATGTATATCCTGTTAATTTGGGATGTAATGCTCTATATAGATGTCTGTTAAGACTAATTCATTTATCAGATTGTTTAGGTTCTCAGTTTCCTTATTGGTCCTCTGTCTGGTTGTTCTATCTGTAGGAGAAAGTGGTGTATTGAAGTCTCCCAGGATTATTGTGGAAACATCTATTGGTTCCTTCAGTTTTGCCAATGTTTGTTTCATGTACTTTGGAGCACTTTGATTGGGTGCATAAACATTTATGATTGTTATTTCTTCTTGATAAATTGTCCCTTTTATTAGTGTATCGGGTCCTTCTTGTCTCTTATGGCATCCTTGCACTTAAAGTCTATTTTGTCTGAAATTAGTATGGCTACCCCTGCTTTCTTTTTGTTGTAGTTTGTGTGGAATATTTTCCCCCATCCTTTCACTTTCAATCTCTTTATGTTGCTGGGTCTAAGATGAGTCTCTTGTAAACAGCATATTGATGGTTCATATTTTTTAGTCCATTCTGCCAATCTATATCTTTTAATTGGGGAGTTTAATCCATTCACATTCAATGTTATTACTGTGATGACAGTTCTTGAATCAGCCATCTTATCCTTTGGTTTTTAGTTGTCAGATATTTTTTCCCCCTTTCTCTCTTTATTTCCTCTAAGTTACCCTTACTAATACTCTTCAGTTCTGTGCCCTTCTCCAGATCTCTCTCTCTCCTGTCTTTTTTTTTCTCAGCTGATAGAGCTCCCTTTAGTATTTCTTGTAGTGTAGGTCTTTTTGTTAACAAATTCTCTCAGCCTTTGTTTGTCTGTGAAAATTTTAAGCTCTCCCTCAATTTTGAAGGAGAGCTTTTCTGGATAAAGAATTCTTGGCTGGCAGTTTTTCTCTTTCAGAATTTTAAATATGTCATGCCACTGCTTTCTTGCCTCCATGGTGGCTTCTGAGTAGTCACTACTTAGTCTTAGGTTGTTTCCCCTCTATATGGTGAATTGCTTCTCTCTTGCTGCTTTCAGAACTTTCTCCTTCTCTTCAGAATTTTACAGCCTGATCAGAATATGTCTTGGAGTGAGTTTATTTGGATTTATTCTATTTGGAGTTTACTGAGCATCTTTGATTTGCATATTTTTGTCATTTAGAAGTGTTGGGAAGTTTTCCCCAACAATGTCTTTGAATACTCTTCCCAGCCCTTTTCTCTTCTGTTCACCTTCTGTAACACCAATGATACATATATTTGTGCACTTCATGTTGTCCATCATTTCCTTGAGCTCCGTTTGAAATTTTTCTGTTTTTTTCACCATTTGTTCTTTTGTGCTTTTGCATTCCATCATCTTAACCTTGAGTTCACTAATTCTTTCCTCTGTGTCTTCAAATCTGCTGTTGTGTGTGTCAAGAATATTTTTAACTTGATCAACAGTATTTTTTATTTCCATAAGATCTGCTATTTTTTACATACTCTTGCAAATTCTTCTTTATGCTCTTCGAGGGTCTTCTTGATGCCCTTTATATCCTTAGCCATGACATAGATGTTTCTGTATACTTCTTTGATTAATTGCTCCAAGTTCTGTGTCTCCTCTGGCTTTTTAATGTGGACATTCTGGTTTCTTCATATGCTTTATAATTTTCCATTGTTTTTGGCCTCTTGACATTTGCTTATCTTGATAGGGTTCTTTTAGGATATGCAGAATTATTGGAACATTTATCTGTAATTTAGCAGAGCTACAGCTTGGTGGAGTGCACTTTCCCTGTCCTACCAGCAAATGGTGCTCTTGAGTCACCTCTTCCCCTCAAGCCAGTTCTCCCCCAACTTTGTGCACTGAGTGGTGGTGCAAAGCATGTGGAGATCCTACCAGTGCACCATTTTTCCATGTGCACTGGGGACTGCTAGCCCTGTGGGTGGGGGGTATGCCCTGCACAGTCTGGGAGGACGTTTGCTCCAGGACACAGTGGTCCTGGCCATTCCTGGGGTTTCAGGTGGAATTTTGGGGGCTTCAGAACTGCGTTTCTCACCTTCCAGCTCAAATGCCCCACAGTCCCTGTCTGTCATGTGCCTGTGAGTACCTGTGATTGGAGGAGGGCTCCTGGCACTTCTGTGTGGTGCCCTTGCTTCTAGACTGTGCACACTGCAGGCTTCTGTGGAGGAAGAGTGAATGCTGTCACATGCCCGCCAAATCCTGCATTCCCGCGGGTCTGTGAAGGGTTATCTTCCCAGAGCCAGCTTCTAGGATGGCTGTATGGGGCATTGAAAGCTGTCCCCTTCTGTGCTCATCTGCCTGCTCGAGCTACCAGTCCCTGGTATGGGGACTTTTCGCTGGGGGTCTGCAAAGGGTTATCACCCCAGTCAGGTGCTGAAGAGGATACATGGAGCGTGGAAGGCTGCTGTCCTCTGTGCTCATCAGCCAGCTCCAACTGCCTGTTCCCTGGCAGTGTTCTGGGCCAGATACTCACTGGTCTTAAACAGTCTCTCAGTTTCTCCAACTATATGCTCACTATGTGGTGTAGAAGTCCCTGCCCAGCCAGTGGAATACTGGAACTGCTCCCAATGTCTTTTTGATGTCACAAAATCATGCATGGGTAAAAGATCTATTCAAAGTGGATTTTAATATAACAGATTATGAAAAGTTCATTGATAATGGTTTTCTATTCCACATTGCAACTAAACTTTAAGAAACACTCTTTGTGGACTTTGAGTATAGTTTCAAAGAATAGCAAAGTGATTACCTGCAAAACTATTAAAAATACTTCCACCTTATAAAAAATTAGTGGTTTCCAAGGGTTAGAGAGATGGGGAGAGAGGATGGTGGCTTGGCTGTGGTTGTAAAAGGGTAGCACGAGAGATCTGTGTGATGGAACTGTTCCATATCTTGATTGTGGTGGTCATCAGATCAGTCTGCAGATGTGCTAAAATTGCACAGAACGAAATGCACACATGCATACACACACACACACATGCAAAATTGGTGAAATCTGAATAAGGTCAGTGGAATTTATCAATGCCATTTTCCTAGTTGTGGTATTATTCTGTAGTTGTGGAAGATGTTACCATTGGTAACATAATAATCATAAAACTCTGTATTATTTCTTACAAATTGCATTTGAGTCTACAGTTATCTCCAAATGTAAAGTTAAAAAAAAAGTCTGCCCTTTTCAACTATATATCTGTGAGGCCAGAATTTCTGAATATACTTCAACCAACACAACATAGTGCAACAGGTTAAATGTAGAAGCAGTTAAGGAAATGTAGCTGTCTTCTATTAAGCTAGTCATAAAAGAAATTTTCAAAAATGTAAAACAATGCTAGTCAATTCCTCTATTTGTTTAAATGGGATTATAAGTATCTGC